>NC_090937.1:84920392-85610370 GCF_040938575.1 Ambystoma mexicanum
AATGCGGCCCGGCCGAAGCTCCAGGGCCCAGCCGTGACACTCTCCCCGTCCTTCGGGTAATGTCACCCGTGTGTTACCAAGTCCGAAATACGATGCTGGTGTCAAGGGGCGCCCCAAGCGGGCCCCTTTCCTCTGAGACTAGAACCGCTAAGAGCGGCCGGCCCCGAGTTCCATGGCATTCTTGGGTTAGTCCTGGTCCTTGTGGCAAGTGTCACCTCTGTGCGACCCAGTCCCCAAGCCCAGCGACGGTCCCGGGGAGCCCCGAAGGGCCCCCTTCCTGCTCGGCGGGAAAAGCTCCAGGGCGGCCAGAACTCGAGGATGGGCACCGGCCAGTAGCTTGCCAGTGGGGGGCAAAAGGCCTTTCCAGTCCAGGCCCATTGGAAAGCATTGCACAACCAGATGGCCGCTCTGCGAGCCCTGCAATCTGGTAGTTGCCCAAGGAACGAATGAAAGGATCAGATGGCCGGGCTGCTCTGGAAGTCTGTATGGGCGTCAATTAGACCTCTTTCTCCAGTTGGGTTTATAAGGAGCCTGGATGCTTTTCCCCAACAGGTCCCTCTCTGTCACTCTTGGTACACAGGTTACAAGAAAGCTTAGGCACCTTCCTCCAGATTACCATAGACTGGATGTGAGAGTCCGGTCTCCGCTGCACTTCTCACTGCCCAACCGGGCTCCATGGCGAAACCACCACCTGCCCGGCCAGGGGCTGTGCCCCCACGCAATGACCCAGCAGAGACTGGCCTGCTGGGGGCACGCTATCTTGAAGGACCATGTCCCCTGATTGCTCCTCTGGTCACGCATGCTGTCAATGCTTTCTCACAGGTCAGATCCCAGCTTCTCTCAAACACGCATTGGTTGTTCCACTTTTGAAAAAGCCTTCTTTAGACCCTCTTGTCCTGGCTAATTTTTGTTCCATTTTGCTTCAATTTTTTATGAAACTTTTTGAAGCCTTACTCTGCCCTCTTCCGAGTTCCTTTCTTGAGTAATCTTTCTTCTTCCATGCTTCGCAATCCGGTTTTGGTCAGAATGTGGCACAGAGGGGCTGCTGGTCTCCAACGTTGACAATGTGGCTCAGTTGCACGACTCAGGCGGCATCAGTGCTTTATTGTTACTTGACTTATCTGCCGCCTTTGATGCCATTGACTGTGCCGTCTTGCTCGACCGGGCTGGCCTTTCTTAGCCGTTCTTTACTGGTTTTCTTCGTTTCTCTCTGACTAACAGTCAATTTCCCTCCCCCTTTTCACTCTGTGCCCACTGCCTGGACATGTGGAGTCCCTCAGGGTTTATCCATTTTCACAGTGTTGTTTAACATGTACACGCAACCTCTTACCAAGCTTATCTGCTCTCACGGCTTCCAATATTCCTCTTAACAGATGACACAGATTCTGGTCCATTTAGATCTCGCTCTTTTATTGAGACAGCGCCCAGATTTAGGGCCTGCTTCAAAGGTGTGTGTGCATGGATGTGTAATAGCTGGCTCTAGTTGAATGTGGAACAAATGGAGGTGTTGGTGGTGGGTCCTCCTTCCTCTACTGCGGTTTGGACTCCCTCTTTTGGCCCTCTTCCTTGGGCTCTTTTTCTTCTTCCTGTTCCGCTAGTGAAGGATTTAGGGGTAAAGATATTAGCCTCTCAGATAAGTGCAGTATGTCAAAGGGGCTATCTTCAACTAGTTATTTTTCTCATTTACGTGCCCCTGTGGTGTCCTCACTTGTTATGTCCTCCATGGACCACTGCAACACCACATTTCTAGCACAACCTGTCTACCTCTTATGGCACCTTCAAGTCCTGCAGGACTCTGCAGCCAGAGTAGACACTTCCACACCTAGTTGTGCTCGCATTACTCCGGTTGCACACTATCTTCATTGGCTACCCATGGCCAAGCGCGTTCATGTTAAGGCCTAATGTCTAGTTCATCATACCTTTTATGGAACTGGGGCAGAATATCTACAGGCCAAATTCTGTCTGTAGATTCCTGCTTGGACACTCCGCTTGGCAAATGCTGGTCTTGTTTCTGTCCCCGATTCGAGCCCACTCGTATTGGGGACCGATCCTTTCTGGTCGCCATGGCCCACCATTGGAATTATATTCCTTGTGCTTTTCGTGCCACTGAGAAATATCTCCGATACTAAAAACATGTATTTTCCATGCTCATTCCACTAGCTAGCGCGAAGATGCCTTTGGGTGTACGCTGCAGTTTACAAGTATTGGTAACATAACCTAACACATGGAAGATATACAATTAAACCTTGTGAGCCTCTGTTCACAGGCTCAGACAGGGGGAATAGGTTGTCAGGAATTGCAGGGTTGAATGGAGGGAAGCAACCAGACTTTGTGAATGCCTTTTACCCATACCCGAGCAAGACCCTTGTGACGGACTCCAGTCTTTCAGATTCATGAGCCTAATGGGAGGTCCATGACCTTTATAGCTCGGAAGAAAAGGCACACCATATAAATTGACTAGCACTCCGAGCAATCTGACATTGAAGGCGGTCTGCACATCTGGCAGGTCACCACTGCGTGTTGATCTACACTGACAACACAACAAATCAGTTTTATGTCACCATGAGTTCTGCAACTCTGCATGTTCGCACTCAAGTTGTGGGGCTGGTGCCTGCAATGTTTTCCCAATAGCGTCCCTTGTGGCGAAAGGAGAATGTGTGGGCGGATGCTCTGCGTTGAGTCATACGTCCACCATGAATGGGAACATCATGTGAAAACATTACAGCTAATCTTCTGAGCTTGGGGTATGCTGACTCCGAAGAAAAAAGTGTAGTACTCTATATGCATTTTGGAAAGGGGAGGGGAGAACTCTTACGGGGATGCCTTTCTCCTCACTTGAGGTGGCTGGACTCTTTCCACTAGTCCCTCTAGTGCCCTGCACAAATTGAAGCACACAAGCAACTACCATCTAATCCTGATTTTTTTACCAAACTGGCTCAAGAGTTTGTGGTAGTTCGGAAGCCCTGTGGAGCTTACTGTTGAGGTTGCATCTTCTCAAACAGTAAACTTCAGGTGAGAGGTGATGGGGGCCTTGTACCCAAGCACAAATATTTCCTTGATTGCCTGATCCCAGAGAACTGTGGTGACCTGGAATGAGCAGTATGAACTAATGAAGGCATGGATTTGGTCATAAACATTATTTATGGATAAATGTATGCAAAAAACCTATCTTGCCCCTAACTAGAGGGGGTTCCCTACCTCAACAAAACTAAAACTTGTGCCTGAAAATCTGTTGTCAAAAAGAAAGTATTCCATCCTAGTCAAACTCCTAGGATATCCCTGTCACTACAAAACAAACAAGTAAGCTAACCAAAGAGTTCTTATCACATCCCAGGAGAGTAACATTCTCATAATGTTCTGTATTCACAAAGTTCCACACTTGTAACAAAACTTGGAGAATGGCTCCCTTCTATCTAATGTCCAGCTTACGCAGATTCCTCTTAATTATACTTCAGCATTAAATCCTTCATCTACATGTTTAATTCCTTCCAATGCTTTGGTGTTCTCTTTACTTGAACACTGTCTTTCAACTTGGCCCCACTTGGACGAGGGAGAGGCTCCTTGAGTCTTTCTCAACTACTCAAAACCACAGTCGTATGAAACTGACCAGGGAATTGCTTCACAAAATGATTTACTTCTTGTCTCTGTTTCCAGTTCATAAGTTGCTCCGGCCCCCTCCTGGACTGATCACTGTTCCGTTTACCCTATCTCAGGGATTTCTTCATCCGTTTTGCCAGGGGTCGTGTTTTTTCGATCGTCTACTTTCTTCTTTCACTGTACTTCGGCTGGCTAAACTTTGCAGCCTGTCGCTCTCTTTCTCTGTCCGCTCGCATTTGTGGTATGTCACTCTTCTTTGGCCCACTTGTGGGATATTTTGACCCACTCAGATGTGCCTCACTACATCACTTTACTGCAATGGTGAAAGAAACAGCCCAAAATGGCTGCGCTGACTCCTGTGCATGCCAAGACCGTTAAAACTGCGTTTGTGTCACAACCAGAAAATTGCTGCACCCCCTACCACACACAGTTCAGGTGGGGTTGAAACAGAGTCCTCACTGCAGGAGTATGCCAGTGGGCTCTGCAACATTTTACCTGGAGCAGAGTGAATGAAGCAGCCTCATTGGGTTGAAAACCCAAAAATGCCTTTTAAGAATGACACTTTCCCAACCTTCAAAAGTGCTGCTTGGCGCTAAATGCATAATGTTCTTATAAACCACTGTGATTATAAAGGACCTGCAATGCCTAGGATCATTCATTGTGGCTCAGAGGAACCGGGCCTCATTTGAGTGATAGCTCCAGTCCAATGTATCTTTGAAAAATCAACCCGAGACTTTGTTTTTATTTTCACGGGAAACACAGCTATTTCTTTGCAACAGTTTCAAGGATCAGCTGTCCAGACAGACCTTCCAGGATTTTGCGGCATGAAATGGCAAATTTTGCGGCACAAACCTTTATTGCGGCATTTTTGCAGGACATTTTGTATTAACTGGAGGGTGTAAGATTGCCACATTGCAGGAAATAGGCAAAGTGCAAGGCTACAAGAGAGCCAGGGTATCATTATTATGTATCTTTTGTATTAATTTAATAGGAAGAGTCCCAGATGTCTCTGGCTTCGCAGAACAGTGTTTGATTTGGCTACATTTTTGGTTTAATGTGCATGCCTATTTAATAGTCTTAACTAAATTAATCATTATCAGTTGTAATGCTGAAAATATTCCCCTTCAATGTTCTGCAATCACCCACACACATCTCACCAACTCCCCATCACAACTTGCATTCCTGAACCTCTCACTCTGTCATACAAATACTCACATGCTATGTCACACTGTCAAGTCACAGTTTGCACTGCCCAGCCCCTGCCACACTCCAAATCATACTCGCCCATTACACTCTACAATTCCGCCCGCAATATACAGTCCTTCATTCTTTAGTGCTGCTTCTGCATTTTGCATCCTTTCTCCCATTCTATCGCACTCTTCGCTCATCCTTCTGCCTCTTTCCGGCCAACCGCTTCCTCTCTGCTTTCTGGCTCACTGACCACAGGCTCCCTCCACTTTCTGTACCTCTGCTCGCTCTAACATTTCTGGCCCACTGCATCACTGCTTCCTCTGCTCTCTGACCCACTGCTCTCCCTCTGCTTTCTTGCCTACCACTTCACATCTAACCCATCACTCTCCCTCTCTCTCCTTTCCATCTCATAGTGTAACAATTTTTTTATATGTAGATTTTGACCCAGATCCTCAAAAAATGGGGCATTTAAAAATAGAGCCGAGGATCTGCTATTTTTAGACAACCCATTTTTGAAAATGAGCCGGTCACCTTATTCTCAAAGGTGACCGGCGCATTTCCACAGGCTTGAGCTGTAGCGCAAATTGTGCGCTGGCCAGCTGCCTTGAATGGTTAATTATTTGCGGCGGAATTGACTGTAGTCAATTTTGCCGCAAATTGATTTGCACTTCATCCAACAACCCTTCAGGGGCCTGCCACTATAAAATGCGACCCAAACAATTCATTTTTATCCTGTTTGAGGAAGAGAAATGCAAGCGACACAGCAGCGGTTCATACCTTAAAAGAAATGCATGACAGGGTCAGGAGATCCCGTGCACGTAGGGTTGCCTACAATTTCTGCACATTTAAAAGTGCATCTTGCTTGGAAATGAGGGATGCAATTTAAAATTGGCAGGACCGCCACTTTATTTGATCAAGGAGGTGAAAAAGGCCATCTGAATGGGTGCCCATGTAAAGTAATTTTTTGCAGGTAACTTTTTAAAAAAAATGTTTTTTAAAAAAAATGTTTTTTGCACAAAACTGCAGTTTTCGCAGCATTTTGCGCAAAACAGCTGTTTTCGCAGCATTTTGCTGGATCGCTAAATCGCTATAAACTGGAGGGTCTGTCCAGACAGAGACTCAGAAAAAATGCTTGATACATTTATCCTTGCTGCAAAACAATTCTAGCACTCAAGACAAGAAATATAAGCTGCACAGAGTATATACTTACTGAGATGAAAACCGAATTTAAAGGAATCTGACTGAAGGGGGAAAATCGCCTATTTTAAAAGTACATTATTGTGTCGAGGCTTAATTACTTAAGAAATGTAAAATGATTTGTAATGGTAAAGACACACTTATAAACTGTTTTAATTCTATATGTTTAAAGTTAAGATTGAAAAGTATAAATCAAAGCTCAACCTTGTCTGAGTTGGTGAACTATATTTAAAAAAAAAAAAACCCTGCTCTGTCAGTGCTAACCCTGTGAAAGGGTGACACCTGAACTGCTGGAACAGGAAAAGGCTAATTGCTGGCTTGGAGGCTTGGAATCCCCAGGACAATGGGGCTTTTCAAGTCATATTAGACATTCGTCTTTGCCCCAGGCCAAGACAATAGCAGGCTAAAACACTCACCCTTCAAGTGGGAGGGGCAGGAAACTTCAATTAACAGAGAGAGGCCTCACCCACTTCAAAGGATTGACATTTGCTTACGCTTGGGAAAAAGAAAAAAACTGACAAGGACATTTGGTGTTTAAAAAGCCTATTTGTAACTGAATGTTAAAGACATGTAACTTTGCCACAAGAATGAGGGAAAATGTGAAAAGTGCATAATTCTAAATCTAATTTTATGCTATTCATTTGAAAACTTGGTAGAGCTTCTTACTGCGTAAGGAACAGAAGTTCTAATGAAGGACCGATTGGGCGGAAAGTATTAATGTTGCAAACATAACATTGTGTACACATATTCCAGGGGTAATTGCGCATCTATATACAAAATTGGAAAATTGTAGGCCAAATCTTTCATGGTTGAAATTGACAAAATGTAACAAAGGCAAATCCAGGTCTCACAGATTTGGGACTTGGATTGAAATGTGACCCACAAGATATGTAACATGTGCATCTGATTTTCTTAGGGGTCATAACTACATAAATATATATTTGCGGGAAAGTTAGATTTTGGTCCCAATAGCTAGGGGAGGCTTTTAGACATTGTAAAAGTAACACCAGAAACATGACATCCTTTTCTGTCACCCAATCCGCGAAAAGCAAGGCGGAAACTGTGCTTTTGCCCAATCCTAGCAGTAGGGGTGTAGACAGTAAGACTGCCCCTGCCATATAATTTAGTGATGTCATTTGTCATGATAAATAAGGGATCCTCGCAGCACACACACTGACTGATTCCTGACTTCATCCTGATTTCTGCATGGTGCCCTGTTCCTGAATTCTTCATCCTTGTTCCTGATTCCTGGTCCATTGCGGCCTGGGGTATTTTGATAAGGGGTGTGATATGAGTGGAATGTCACTCAGAATATTGACCCTATAGACAAAATAAAATAAGCATTTCAGCTGCACGCTGCATACTAGGCTGAGACCAGGATGTACCGCCTGATTGAAATACTTAACAAACTCAACTTTGCCGGCCGTCGCTCTCTTGTGTTAGTCTTCTTCGGCCCGCTTGACTTTGTGGTCCGTTATGACTGGTGATCAGGGCGCACATTTTCGGACAAACAGTCCACCCATTACAGGTCTCACAACCACCAGTTTCTCATACTTCCCACATGGCTCTGCCATAGGCTAGTTCTAATGGACAGGGTGCCGTTCCTGGATCGTATGATCTACAGGTAACGCCACTACTGCACTGACTTTCGACTTCAGGTTTGCTGGCTCTTCACTGATGGATGTGACGATTCCCTTGGTTCAACTCCAGCACTTCAGGCGGCTGTCTCGCTACAGCCTCAGAATGTGGACTTTTTGTCAGCATCCTTTCTTGTCGAACTCTCCTCCCAGAGGTATCTCTCTTCGGAGGTGGTTTTCCTATTCCTTCCTTACTGTTTGTCTTAAGTAGCTGGGACTGCCCTAGCATAACATCAGTCTGATTGAGAGCAGCTAGTTGACTACTTCATGCTTGAATGTAGTGTTCTTGGTTTCTTCTTAGTCACATTCCTTATCACAGGGAGACTGTCTGACACATTACAGTAATACATGCTCAGATTTTTATCATGTGTAAGGAAGAGTTGGCTGTTATTAACCCTTGTGTTTGGAGTTAAAGGCACTCTATCCCAAACTCTCATCCTTACCCCCAGCCAGGGAGTTCCTCTCTATGAGGTCCTCCCTCATGTGAGCACCTCTAGGGGGAACTATCGTTATCCGGCCTCACCCCCCTAAACACGAAGAGTCTCCCCTCTGGGGAGAAGTGACACCCTCTGAAGGATCATTATATGACGTAGGTTACAGTCACCTGGGACCCTCTCAAAAGAACATGGGGAGCATGAGGGCCACTACGAAGGGTTCCCCCAGGTCACAGTACGCAAGTAAATGGAGGTGTGGTTGCCACTGGTGTTTACGGAGTGACAAAAACCCACTGCAGGCAAGACTAGATGATATCTCCATCACACAATTAGTGGAAAGTGGTGTGTCTGTGGTCTCCTATATAACCTATTTGGCAGTGATGGGGGCATATTAGAACAGCTCACTGCGGATACTGTGATTTGCAAATCAAATAATTTGGAGCCATGTGAACGGTCTAAATAGATTACCTGCCAAGGAGAATACTGCACAACCAGTGGGACCTCAATGTGGTTCTGTCGGTGCTCATGTGAAAACTGTTCGAACTGCCAATTGTCATTGGTTATTGTTAAAGGTAGTCTTTTTGGTTGCTGTTACCCAGGCCTACTAGATAAGTGAGCTTCAAGCACTCTGTGCAGAACTGCCTTCTATTATCTTCTACAGGGAAAGTGGTTCTCAGAATGCACCCCAATTTACGACCAAAGGTGTATTTCGCCTTCCACATCAATGAAGAAATGGCACTACCAATTTCTGAAAAATCTCACTGTGTCCTGTGCAGCAACACATCTCAATACACAAAGAACTTCATGGGTATATACTCATTGACTAAATAGACATTACTAGCTTTATTGAAACCAGCAATAAATGATGCTAAACAATACATTGATATACTTAGACTAATTTTCCTCAATACGTCAGACACAGCGTGGAGCATAAATAAGTGAATTGTTTGTGAACAAAAATAAAAGCTTAATGCATATAATACATGTAATGGCGGGGGCGTGGCTTGGAGCGCCATCGATGTGGTCACTCCTCTGAGGCCGCCCGTGGGATGCCCGCCGTCGCCGTCAATTCCCGGCGGTTCTAAGCGGGTTACCGTGTCGCCAATGCCATCTAAGGCGACCGGAACCGACATGGCACAACCTGTCCAAACATAACCTTCGACCGAGGAGGCGTTCTACCAGAATTCAGCGGCCGAACTTCTCCCCCGTCTCCAGCCGAAGAAACCAAGATGGCCGCCAAGCCGGAACCCAGCAACACACTCCGCACCTGGTGGTAGCGGGGCCTTAGAGAGCCGGGGAGTTGGAGGAGGGGAGCGGACTCCAGCACAGAGCCATCCGATTCATACCAAGGCTGCCTAGAACGCACACGAGTGCATCCTCGGCTGCTTGGGCCTGAGTGCCCGACGCACACTCCGAGGGACCGGGAGAGCGGGCTTTCCCCCTTCCCCCGCTACGTGGAACGAGTCGGGACCTCCTCTCAGCGACAGCCGACATCATTACAGAACCGCACACGGGAGGTTCACAGAGGGACCTGGGACCTCCATCAACGAAGGACCACCGATGGAGACTTGAGGAGGGGTGGGGAAGCAGCGGGAGAACCGCTTTCATCCAGAGAGGCTTCGAGCCCGTGGGCCTAATCGCAGCGACATACCCCCCCTCACGAAGCAGTCGGCCATCCTGCACCGTTCCCGACTCACTGAAACCCCCCCCCCCACACCAACGCTTCCTGGGGCGCCCCTGCCCACTCGCCCAGATCTGAACCAGTGAGGGGGTTGAGAGCGATACACACCCCGAGTGCAGCCTCCCACGGCCCTGGGCCCCGCTGCTACTCTTTCAACCAAGACCGCCCAATACGAGCAGCATGTCTAGGCAAACAAAGGTGAGCAAGGGCACAGATATCTCTGCCATGTTTACTGCACCGGAGAAACCCAAGAAACAAGATCCTCCTAAACTGACCCACAGAAGCCACAAGAAGACATGGGTGCCCTCGCTACCAAAGGAGACCTGATAGCCTTCATGGCGGATATTAAATCGGAGTTCCGCGCCTGCCTTTCGGAACTCGCCGCTAAAGTTGAACAGACGGACCAAAGGGTCACAGAAATCGAACAGAGGTTCGGAGAAATTGAGGACCATTCTCAGGACCACACTACCACACTGGGGGAAATGCAAAGATCTATCGATTCCCTGCATCACAAATGCGAGATCCTGGAGTTCAAACATGAAGACCTTGAAAATAGGGCACGTCGCAACAACCTCCGCATTCGGGGCGTCCCAACCTCTGTCCCCGACAGCAAGTTAGCGGATTACGTGGGAAGCTTCTTCGAGGCCCTACTCCCAGATCTGGACAAATCTCAGCTCCTGCTGGACCGGACCCACAGACTCCGCCCGCGCTGAGGGACAGATTCGGAACCAGGGTCCACTTCTTCACAACCAAGGAGGCAATATCAGCGATCAGTCGCCAAGGAGAAGGGATCACTTTTCAGAGCACCCCACTTCAAATATATCAGGACCTCTCACCACTTACCCTTCAGAAAAGAAGAGCACTGCGACTTCTGGCAGTGTTCCTCCAGGAGCAACAGATCCGTTACAGATGGCTGTTTCCGACAGCCCTCCAGTTTACATATAAAGGCACCCTACGCCGAATCAGCCACCTGGAAGACACAGAGAGAATCTTACATCCAGCCTCGCCCCGAGATCCTTCCACGCCAATCCCTGCGAGGACCGAGGACTATGGACCGCCTCCCTCCCCAAAGCCCAAACGCACGTCATGGTCGTCAACCCAGCGGAGCAACAGGAAGAGATGAACGAGGACGCTCCCGCGGTCCCAGGTTCTGTCAGCAATTTAACCTGGACGCAAGTGCCCTTACCTAAAATAGGACCCGCCACCTTTGTCTGGAATTAAGGAACCTTGAAGGCGGTGGCGACGGGCCATACCCATGGTTCATACCCACTCCAAGGATACTTTCCAACCTTTGTTCCTTGGAAACCCACAGTACACAATACGTGATGGGACAGTTGGCCCTGTTGGCCGAGGGTACGCCCGTACTTACAATGTCGGTCTACCCTCCAGTTAAAGTTGCGGCCCCCCGTTGGGGTTCCGCGTTAAAACCTCAAGTGCAGGATGATATCAAGGGATTCCCCAATAGACATGGCAGTTGAATCACCGCCCCACGACCCCCCCCCTAACCCAAGGAAAGGAGAGTGAGATTTCAGCGGACCTCCAGACGCTTCGGGTCCTCTCCCTGAATGTTAATGGCCTGAACTCCCCTATCAAGCGAAAGGCAATTCTACTGAAACTCCGGGACGAAGACGCAGCGATAGCCATGCTCCAAGAGACTCACTTGCTGCCGGTAGATGTGTCCCGTCTTCGTTCCCGGTTATTCCCGCTCCAATTCTTTGCCTCTGGCACAAACAAAAAAGGAGGTACGGCGATCCTCTTCAGGAAAGACTTGAACCCACAGATTCTGGAAACGAAAATCTGCCCAGAAGGCCGATTTACAGCGGTCAAATGCCTCCTAATGGGAGATCTTTATACTCTCGTCTCGGTGTACGCCCCTAACACTGGACAATCACACTTCTATGACTCCTTGGGCACATCTCTCGCTAGCTTTGTGGAGGGCCAAACAATAGTCGGTGGGGACTTCAATGGGGTTCCCGACCCCACCAAAAACCGGTCACCCCCCCCGACTCCAAGCGACTTCACCCAAGCACTTAGCCTCCTCTGACTCTTCAGGACCCTGGAGATAATAGACTCATGGCGGGTGTTCCACCCTGACGAAAAAGACTTCTCTTTTTACTCATTCGTTCATCGCACCTTTTCAAGGATCGACCTGTTCCTGATCTCCCCGCAAACTTTCCCCTCAGTCAAAGAAGTCTCCATCGGCACAAGAGCGAAATCCGACCACGCCCCAGTGCTCTTGGAACACCGGGTTCAGAATCCCAACTTCAATAACCCACATAAATGGACATTGTATGACCCGATCCTCAACGACATGGCTACCAGAGACAAGATCGCAACAGGAATAAGAAATTTCTTTAACGAAAATCCAGCCTCGGACACCTCGTTAGCGAACAACTGGGACACCATGAAGGCAGTAATCAGGGGCTCCCTAATTGCCCAAGCGGCGGCCTACCACCGAGACAGGCGTCAGACCCGGACGGCTCTAGAGAACGAACTAAGAGAGGCCGAGGCACTCCACAAGGAGAAAGGCTGGTCCCCCAAAACGCAACGGACCATTCGTACAGCAAGGAAAAAACTGGAAGCCCACTATGCGGAACAAACCGCCCAACTAATGGCGAAGGCCAAACAGTCATATTACGCGAAGGGTAACAAGGCAAACAAGTTCCTGGTGGCCAAGCTAGCCAAGCGGAGACGCATCAACACGATCACTGGTCTCCGTGATCCCAAAGGGGTCACCCTATACTCAGAGCCCGAAAAGCAACGACTCGCAATAGATTATTTGACCCAAATCATGAAGGAAACCCCACGAAACTTATCACAACAGAAGGAATACCTGCAGCAGGCAACAGTGCCCCGTCTCTCCGACACAGCGAGAGACGAACTGGAGGAGCTCATTACAGGGGAGGAAGTTGAGGAAGCCATCAAATCACTTAAAACACGGGCCCCAGGCCCAGACGGCTTTTCAACCAGGTTTTACAAACTATTCAGAGCACAACTGACCCCCCACCTGGTTACCCTATTCAACGCCTTCAGGGAAACGGGAGCAGTGACCCCATCGATGCAGGAATCAACCACCATCCTCCTGCCCAAACCTGGAAAAGATCCAAGAAGCTTAACGTCCTACAGACCAATCTCACTTTTAAACATCGATGCAAACATATACTCAAAAATTCTAGCAACCCGCTTAAATCGCATCTTGCCAAAGATCATCCACCCCGACCAGGCAGGCTTCATCCTACACCGGACAGCAGGTGACAACATCCGGAGAACCCTGAACCTGGTGGACCTTGCCTCCCGGAACTCCCAAAAACTAGTCTTAGTGGCTCTCGACGCAGCTAAAGCATTTGATAGGGTGGATTGGACATTCATGAGACACACCCTAGGGGCCTTCGGCTTCGGGTCAACTTTCCAAACGATGGTTCTAGCCAACTATAATAGCCCTAAAACTAGCCTGAGAATCAACGGACACAGCTCGGCCCCAATCCCCCTATCATGCGGAACCCGGCAAGGCTGTCCACTGTCGCCCTTGCTTTTCGCACTCACCATGGAGCCCTTTACACAAAAGATCAAGCGAAACAACCAAATCAAGGGCATACAAAGTGGCCCCACACATCACAAAATCGCCCTATACGCGGACCACATTCTGCTCACGATCTCGGAGGCCCACTCATCTCTAAAACACGCGATACGAGAAATCGCCAGCTACGGCGAGGTCTCGGGCCTCACCATAAACTTCGATAAATCATCCACCCTGGGCATCGGCCTCACCCCAGCAGGACAGGAACCACTGACTAAGATGTGCCCGATAACATGGGGAAAAGAAGAGCCATCCCCTACCTAGGGGTCCACATCCCGGCTGACCCAAGAGACACATACAAAGCCAACTTCCCCCGACTCTTTAAAGAACTGGAAGGCGACTTGAAGCGCTGGGAGACCCAAGAAATCTCACTGCTCGGGCGCATCACGGCATGCAAGATGAACCTTCTTCCGAGGTTCCTATACGCTTGTGCCTCACTACCAGTAGCGATCCCCACACCAACTATTCGAGGGATCCAGAGTAAAATGCTGAACTTTATCTGGAAAGGTAAGAAAGCGAGCATCCCTCTCAGAACTATGCTGAGGAGCTCCAAACTGGGAGGATTGGGGGTCCCAGACTTGCAGGCCTACAGAGTGGCAGCTCAATTGGCACAGGTCCAGGCATGGCAAAATACAACAAACCGCCCTAGATGGGTAGAGTTGGAACAATCACAAGTGCCCCTACCCTTACGATTTCTACCACACATCCCGCCCCCCCTCAGGACTGGGGAGATCTCCTGCTATCAACCAAACACACCCTTAGCTCCTGGGACTGGGCGCTAAAACGAAAGGGAGTGCCAAGAGGACTGCGCCCAGGCTCCCCGGTCTTCCATAATCCAACGTTCGCACCGGGAACGAATCCTCACAATTTTCGTAACTGGATTAAGGGCGGGCTGGAGAACATAGACCAGCTGTATATGGGGGGGGGGGGAGACCTCTCACATTCGCCCAATGCAAGGAGAAATTCCAACTCCAGGAAAGGGATAGATTCACCTACATTCAATTACGCCACTGGTGCTCACACCCCCAAACTTTGCAAGCAGCGACACGCCCTCCTACTGCCCTAGAACTCACTCTGAGAGACCTTCCAACCCGCGGCAGAGTATCCACTCTATACAGGCGCTTCCTAAGTGACGTCCTGACCACAAAGACCCGCTGCATGGCCCAATGGGAGGCGGACCTGGGTCACCCAATAGAGGATCAAACCTGGGTGGACATATGGACCAGAACACACACCTCGTCCACCTGCATCACCAATAGGGAATGTGCGTACAAGATCACGCTGCAGTGGTACTACCCGCCCCTCCGACTTCACCATATGAACCCCCAGGTGGATCATTCTTGTTGGAGAGGATGCGGCCACCCAGGCTCCTTCTTCCACATGTGGTGGGCTTGCCCAAAGGTCCAACAATTCTGGAAATCATGCCTGGGGTCCATCACACAAATTACCGGAACAACGATTCCCCTGGAACCAGAACCAGTTTTGCTGGGAGCTCCAATCCCCGGGATCTACCCGCGCTCCGAGACCAGATAGAAACTACTAACTCACTGCCTACTAGCAGGGAAAACGGTGGTGGCCCGAGCTTGGAAAACCCCGGAAGGCCCTCACATAGCCCAATGGTGGACCAAACTTTGGGACATTCTGGTAGCGGAGAAGGTGACGGCAGCACAAGCGGGAACTCTCCATCGTTTCCAGAATACCTGGGCCCCAGTGCTGGAATTCGACCAGCGCTTCCCCGCCCTGACCTATAAACCTAGCAGGGCCCGCTGGATCCTGAAAAATCAAGAGATCCCTGAGGAAGATACATAGACGCTGAGGCGCAAACTGGACAGCGCAGGAGGGAAGACTCTGCCTACAATGCCTAAGGGACAGAGGGACTAAAGGGAGGAGGGAGGGAGGAAACTCAGGGGGGGATAAAGGACTGGGGATCAACATGCCTAAATAATCACTGCTTATAATGCTTGTAATTGTCATCCTGCCTTGATTTAAAATAAACAAAGTTAAAAAAAAAAAATACATGTAATGGCAGCAAAATATATGCAGGTGCACGTTAATGTGGAAATACGTACCACTCATTTTGCCCTGCTCGCAATGACTTATTGCAAAACACTAACCACATACCTAACACAAAGAGCTCATAAATAAAACAAGAACCCCTAAATGCATGTTAAATACTGACAAAACTGCCTTGTACATACAAATCTATTATACACCCATATGAAAGTGCTGAATGCAAAATGTGTCAGTCAATGCAGAACCATATTACTTCACCAAGGCAAATTGTAAATATTGGAAATGCCTGACTATAACAGATTCAAAAAGGGCCAGGTGCGATTCGCGCTTCAGGAAAGTTTCAAGTGTTTTCTGAGTTCCTTCCACTCTAATCACGTTTTTAATTTTAGCCAGTGTGAGTTGCTTTTCATGTTATTTTAACCCACTGTCGTATAAATCTATATTTCGAGTACAATTCTTTAACTTGGAAATGTTCTTTCTGAGATCTTTAGTTGTCTATAGTCTACGCGTACCTGTTCACACTAGAGCACCCTTATTCAAAGCAAATCATTTATAGATTGATAATTACCCCTGCTGAAGGTGTGAAGTTGTGATATTTGTTGATCCCTTACAGGAAATATTGTGACAAAAGATTGTGAACATTTGCAATAATAAAGTTGACTTTTTCCGTTATCAAATTCTTGCACCTTTTCATGTGCATTTATGAGAACCGTTTTTCCAGAAATGTTTCACTATTGGGCTTCTTTTTCTTCCAATCCTCCCAGGTAAAGCAGGTTCACTCCATATGGCTCCACCAACTCAATCTTTGGTTTAAAAAAGGCAATTGCCAAATATGCTGTGTAATGTATAGTATGTATGTATCCAGTCTACACATGTATATGTACTATTTGTTGCTTTACAGCACTTATAATAGCACTTATAATAAAAACCCTTCCATTACCCAATTGTCTATTTATTTAAGGTAATGTTTGTTATTCTTTTTTAAAGTTTTGTAGATTTGTAGATTTTTATGGTGAACATAACACCAGTTAACAGTATAATTATAGATTTATGTATTTTGGTCGACCCTCCTCCCCCCAACTGGTTGAAATCCCCCCCCCCTCAATTTCTTTACATTTTAGATGGTGGGTTGGGGTCAGGCCATATTGGATTATGTAAGGGGGGTGGTGGAGGAGCGACCTATCCTACATTCTGACATTCAAAACAGTTAGGTACAAAACATTGGAAAAAATGCAACTAGCTCAGGTTCAATTAGAACACATAGATACATCATTATGCCAATGGATAAGAGATCTTACACTTTGGTCTAATTAAATAGTTATAATACATCTTGATTATGATAAATATGTAAGAACCATGAACTGATAACTAGAGTAATATAATACATTAAAATAAGGCCTACTTTAGCAATATACATACTTTCATGTAATATAAATGACTGAAAATATGAAATTGTCACTGAAAAGATTGATGTATTGAGTACAGCAATGCACTGAGTGAAACAACTCTGCATTAGAATGCCAAAAGGTCTGTGGGTATCGCCTTTGATCCAACTAAAAGTACATTTGAATACAGAATCTCTAGGATGGACTGTGAAAAAGACATACTTGAGCTTGAGGGTATGCAATGAAGTTGGCAGATGAGGTTAAAGGTTGGCACAGTGATTGAGCAGCTGCTTGCAGGAGGCACCATGGTGGGGTCAGGCAGCTACCATGACAGCGCTGCTTGACTTGAAGTTGGCAGCTGACAATTTATAACTGATACAAACCACTAGATCTGAAGATGAGTTACTCAGACGAGCCAATCCCTTTGTCACGTACACACAAGGACTTGGGTACAGTCATTAACACCCTTCCCTTTTCAGTTTCAAAAGGGCAAGACTATACAGGGAGGCATGGGTTGAAGGTTTAGTATGGGAGTTTGGAAACAAGAGTTGCAGTAAAGAGTGGAGTAAGAGAGGGGAAGGAGAGTAAGACTTAAAGAGAGGAGGATGGTAGAGAGGTGATGGGAGAGGAAAGTGAAGATGGGTGAAAAGAAGAGAAAAGGGGTGAGTAGCGTGAAGAGGGGAAAACTAGCAAGGGGAAAAGGAGAGAGATAAAGGTGAGATACAAGAGAAAGGAGGAAATTACTTGGAGAACAGTTTGAAAGGTAAAGACAAAATCGGTGCAGAAAAATGGGGGCCACATATGGAGAAACATTTTGGGAAAGGTACGGAGGAAGAAAATGGATGTGGAGGGAGGAAGAAAAGGGAGGTGGAGGAAGGAAAAAGTGCAGAAGGTGGACCCTGAAAATAAGGTAAATGCTGTTGAAGAAGGCCTGTGTCCGTTAAGAAGTATGCTAGCTGGCGCCTGGTGGTACATCCTAACCTAATAACTAGCCCATCAAAAGTAGAGCGGGTTAGTGGAAAGGCGAGGAGTGGTGCAGTACCTTGGGTATATCAACTTGACCGTGGTTTAACTCTCAACACCAAGGTGAGTGGTGCCTCTCTTCGGTTTCTGGCCCTGTTGATGCATCACATCAGTTTCTGGCCCCTGAAAGGGCCTATCTTTGTATTCACGCCCAGGAGTACCAACACGTCTTCAAGCCCAGGACAGACGAATGGTCTTTCTGACCAGGAGAGCAAACAAAACTTCATGCCTAATAGGGCCAATGCATAGTCAATCCTAGGAGGGTCAACCGATGCTCATATAGAGCACTAGAGGGGGAATCACAACCATTCCCACTTGGCAATACAACTCTAGTTGAGTAACATTAGAATACGTAAAGTGGACACAGGAATAAAGTGCTCTAGAAGAAAGGGGCCCTCCTCACAGTGTTAGGAATGTCAGCAGACGGAATGTTATGGGTGTGGAATGCACTGGAAGAGAATGCAAGGCAAGTAGTACAGTTGTTAGTGTGAGGGTGAGGACAGAGACCTGTTACTGCATAAAGATGATCTAATAAAAATGAAGTCACACATACTGGCTGTATCGTGGTTCACTTCCTTAACTGGTGATGAATTGCTGCAATGACAAAGAGCCTGCACTTACCATTGATTGTGGTTGCCCTGGCCTAGCAGGTGCAGGATTAGTTGCCCAGTCAAATAGTGGCTCATTGGGATTCTCCAGGCCTGTATTGGGCAGTAGCTGGGCTATGCGTGAGCTTATGAGGACACAGGAAGTCCCCTAGCAGCATAGCCGTGCATGCATGCGACAGAACGCGTGATCCAAGGACGCATCATCCAGTGTTGCCAGTTGTTACCTGGCAATTTGAGACATGATAATAAGTTGACATGTCTTTTGCTTAGCTATGTAAAAAGCCGAAGGCCTTCACTGCGCTACGTGCTGTGCCCTTCCCACGTGCAGTATAGCGACTGAAAGAAACACCTGCACACATAAAGAAGGGAGCATGCTGTAGCACAATTGGCTGTTACTCGGAGAGGATTTCTTTCATTGGACCTTAAAAGGGAGATTACAGACGTGTGTCCTTGTGAACATGGTGACAAATACCAAGGGCACGGAAATAGGGAAGCAACAGAAACTAATTCAAAGATTATGGCAAACATTCCAGGCACTGGGTTACTACTAGTTTATTAAATGGAAAGAAAGATTCCAGAAGTATATGTTGGCACTATATGGTCCTAATCATTTGAGTAAAAAGAAAGAGTCACTGTTTCATTGTCTAGGTCGGCTACACAACAATTTCTCAAAACTACCTGAATGCATCAAGCTGGGCAAACGACTCAGTTTGATATGTGCATAGCCAAGATGGATAAGCATTACGAGGTGAAGGGGAAGAACATTTTGGCTTGTTATCAATTGGCCATCAGACAGCAGAAATATTGTGAGACCATTGAGGAGTTTGTTACAGCACTGAGAGGGTTGGCTATAAAGTTGTTTTGAACATTATCAGAAAGAGTACATTCGGGACAAGTTGATGATCAACAGGAGAGCAAGAGGTCCCCTTGTTGAATGGAACTAGCCTATTCACAATGAAGCATCTAATTCCCATTAGGGAAACAGCCCTCCAACCTGGAGAAGCAGAAAGGTCCTCTCATCTAATGGGAACTAGCCTACTTGCAATGAAGCACCCATTTCCCATGAAAGAAAACGGCCCTCCAACCTGGAGAGGGAGAAAGGTCCTCTCGTCTAATGGGAACTAGCCTACTCACACTGGAGCATCTATTTCCCATCTGAGAAACAGCCCTCCAACCTGGAGAGGCAGAAACGTCCTCTGGTCTAATGGGAACTAGCCTACTCTATTCACACTGAAGCATCTATTTCCCATTAGAGAAACGGCCCTCCAACCTGGAGAGGCAGAAAGGTCCTCTCGTCTAATGGGAACTAACCTACTCACAATGAAGCATCTACTTCCCATTAGAGAAACAGCCCTCCAACCTGGAGAGGCAGAAGGGTCCTCTCTTCTAATGGGAACTAGCCTACTCGCAATGAAGCACCCATTTCCCATTAAAGAAAGCGGCCCTCCAACCTGGAGAGGAAGAAAGGCCTCTCGTCTAATGGGAGCTAACCTACTTGCACTGAAGCATCTATTTCCCATTAGAGAAACGGCCCTCCAACCTGGAGAGGCAGAAAGGTCCTCTCATCTAATGGGAACTAGCCTACTCTACTCACACTAAAGCATCTATTTCCCATTGGAGAAATGGCCCTCCAACCTGGAGAGGCAGAAAGGTCCTCTCATCTAATGAGAACTAGCCTACTCTACTCACACTAAAGCATCTATTTCCCATTAGAGAAACGGCCCTCCAACCTGGAGAGGCAGAAAGGTCCTCTTGTCTAATGGGAACTAACATACTCACAATGAAGCATCTACATCCCATTAGAGAAACAGCCCTCCAACCTGGAGAGGCAGAAAGGTCCTCTTATCTAATGGGAACTAGCCTTCTAAGTGAGTACTCTAAAACCCATTATTATGCAGGTCCTGAACACTAGGGGAGATAAAAAGGCCCTTTCTCTAATGGGAACTAGCCTTCTCAGTGAGAGTAATCTAAAACCCATTATTGTGCAGGACCTGGCCACTAGGGGAGCAAAAAGGGCCCTTACTCTAATGGGAACTAGCCTTCTCAGTGAGAGTAATCTAAAACCCATTACTATGCAGGACTTGACCACTAGAGACAAAAAGGGCCAATTCTCTAATGGGAACTAGCCTACTCGCAATGAAGCAGCTATTTCCCATCTGAGAAATGGCCCTAGCAACCAAAGGTTCCGTTTCTCAGATGGGAACCCTAATAAGGAGCTAGAGTGCCAAAGTTCTACCAAAAACCTTATCAGCTCTTCACGCCATGCTGGCTCATATAACACAGCTTTCCTTTGCAGCCAAAAATGATCCTCCTCTGTGCTGTCATGAATTTGAAGAGTAATGAGGAACCCTGATACAAACTATATTTAATTTCAGTACACAAGGGTTGGGGTATAACCAAAGTAGGGTGTGCTATGCCCTGTCCTATAGGTGTGTTATCTGCAGCAGTGTCAGCATAAGGAAGAACCCCAAACTTCCTTAAGGAATTGGATTAAAACAAAAGGATGCTGACAATTGCGCTGTAACATTTGAAATTCATGCACTTGAAAATGCAAATCTCAGTAAATGATCTGTAAGTATGTATTTAATTCCGGTATCAAACACAGCCGACACGTGTTTCGACCCCTCGGTCGTCCTCAAAGCAATTTCCATTTGTTGAGTGAATATCCCTAATGTGTCTGTAGATAACGGTCTTGATGTATTTGAGCTCGAGTTAAATCATGGTTGGCCCCGTAGCTAGTGCTAAAAAACTTCAAATCCAATTAGAATCAAAATGTCCCATTCATTTTGCGCTTTTCTGACTGATAAGTGATCCCAATCTGAGTGTATTTTCAAATTGGTTACAGATCCCTGGTTCAGATACCATATCAATTGTGTAGTGAGAACTTAATTCAGGGGCCTCAGGGAAGTGAGCCAACGGTTGTACAGCTTTTGCTTAGTTTGTTCCCTTTGCCCCAGAAGCACAATATTGTGCACTACAGTGAGCTTACAATATACAGGTGAGCACATCTTAAGGGCTCTTAGATTGGTGCACTATGGTTATCTTAGATTAAAAACTGTGATTTATGGCTATCTGTGGTCTTATTTTGACTGTGTAAAACGATATATGGCAAAAGAACGAGAGGAAGACTGTGTAAAAGACTGTGTATAACAATACAACGAAAGAGAAGAAAAGCAACTATAATCCGTTTATATGGTCATATTAGTAGAGTGGCACAATCTATAACTTGAAAAGTGGGAACTTGAGAGACGATTTTAGAGCACCAGAAATGGATGATGTACCACAGCCAGATAATGGTGATGTTCAGAGACATCATCCATCAATATTTGTTTCTCTAGGTCAGGAAACATCTCATTCTTGTCCTGTTGAGGAAGAGCTGATCTCAATATCTGCCTCTGGTTCCCCCCTTATGGAACAGACTTTAAGAGAAGCATATAGGAACAACTTTGAATAGACCACTCCACAACATCGGTGAAAAGGAAAATAACAGGCTTTTTTAAAAGAGAAGATCCTGCAGTATTGGGTTCTCAGATACTCCAATGTTTACTATGTCAAGATCATTATTACCCCTCTCATTAGAGCCCCCCTCCCTCTCCGATTGGAGAATCAGGTAGTGGAGGAAGACAGAGTTACTAGGCATCAGGCATCATTTATCAAGAAATGTTCTCCCGGCTCATACCTTGTCAGTGATCATGTGAGAAGGACACTTCAGAGCCAACAGTTTCTGCGCTGAATTTTGTTTTGAATTCCTTGGTTAATGTGTTTGTGCTGCATAAAAGCGAAGTAAAAACCCATTGGGGAATTCTTCTCGAGTTGCCTAAAGAATTGGGCTGCTCTAACTCATCACTAGTGAGTCTTAAAAGTGCAATAACCACCTCTCTGATGGATGTTTTAAAAGATCTGAAACTATCCCACGGTGAACAATCAACAACTTTGTCAAAATTCAATGATAATTTCTCTAGTATTAACCTTGAATTCGAGCTGATGAGAGGAGATATCATGGGCCTAAAGGATCTTAATCCTTCCAAGGACCAAGAAGTGGAAGCCAATACAATGCAATTAGAGGTAGATGTCAAACTCTATTTTAGACAATGCCCTGCTCCCAAATTTTATCCTGGAAGAATTTATTGGGTTGGCCCAGATTGTGGATGATCCAAGAACAGGGGTGGATCAATCTGGGGCCTTGGCCTTGGGGGACGTGATAGCTATGACTCCTAAAGCGTTGGATTCTGCAACCTCTTCTTTTTTAATTTCAAAATCGAATCTATCGTGTGAGCAAACAAAGAAGAAAAACAATGGAAAGAAAAAGAAGCCCTAACAAGTAGTGGAGGCAGTCAAAACTAGCTCACAAACAAAGGAAGAGCAAAAAAAGCTGGAAGGTGGAAATTCTTCCAAGCCCCCCTAAATAAAATATGCAATGACGCACAGGTGGCCAGTCCATCACACAAAAAAAAGTATTTTAGTCAATAGGTGGATTTGTGCGACAGACGATGCTGAGCATAGACAGACGTCGGGGGTTCCGTTACAGAGTCGAGATACAGACCGAAGTTATGGAATCACAAAAATCCAGTGTGTGTATGCAAACAGAAAAGCTAGTAACCCAGCCGACTCAGTGATGTAAGGAAGTCATGGTATCAAAGTAAGACAGACACAAGTGATCACAGTTCAAGGGTATTTATTTGAACTTTATCAAGGGTGTAAAAAACACTGATCTAAACCTAAAACTAAGATGGGAGCAAGCTATGACCATCAAATAATAATAATGCAGTCCTAGTGGAGTCTCTTCAAATAAAAAGGGCCTATACTAAAAAACGTATTGTCAATCCTTACCACTAAGTTACAAATAGTGTGGGGTAATGCTCACAAAAGAAAATAAGTGTTTACAAAATGATAAGTCAGGCTGTTCAGGCCGTTGGCCTCCCTTCCCCACATTTTTTGGTACGGGACAAGGCAGCTCACTCGAGCATAACACGCTCTTGGGCTTCTTCAGCACAAGGTCACATTTCCTTTAACCATTATCGGGGCCTTCTATGCCCAAGTGTCTTTACGATCAAAGTCTCTTGATTTAGAGGGCCTGATGTACCAAAAGCAATTAACAAAAAAGTCCTTCCCAATTATTCAAGTCGGGCGATTCACTCTTCCGCCCCATATCCCCCTCATCTGGGCTCAGATCCTTTTTATACAATTAGCCTCCCTCCGCTGGGCTCAGACCAATTTAAGTTTGCAGGCATCCCTCAGTCGGGTTTACATTTTCCACATCAATATCTTCTCAGGTGACTTGCGGTTCATCTAAGATTCCCCTCGTCCAGGCTCAGATCCCCTTTTTACACAATTAGTCTCCCTCGGCCGGGCTCAGACCAATTTCAGTTCGTAGTGTAAAGAACTCATGGTGGCAACATTAAAGAGAGACACAAGTGATCACAGTTTAAGGGTGTTTTATTGAACAATGAATGCAGGTTGGAAAAAGGTCTAACCTAAGCCTAAATCTAGGATGGGAGCAAGCTCTGACCATCAAATAAAAATAAGGCAGTCCTATTGACGTGTCAAAATAAAAAGAGCCTATACTAAGAAAAACCTATTGCCAATCCTTACGCTAATTACAAAAAGTGTGTGGGATACGATTCATAAGAAAGAAGTGTTCACAAATAATGTATCAGAAGGAAGTGGTTGGGGTCTCCCTTCCCCATGTTTAGAGCATGCGACAAGGTGGAACTCATGAGCACAGCACACACTCGAGCTTTCCCAGCACGAGCTGACGATTCTGTACAAGCTATCAGGTTCTTCGATGGTTAAGTCTCTTAACTTTAAGGCCTGATGTATCCAACAAACAAAGAAAGTTGTTACGCTCACCTGGCTCCCACAGGGGCGTCGATCGGACCCGGACAGCTGCGACCTCCTCCAACGTGAAGTGTAGTGCAGAGATGACAGATTGGACTGGACCGCCTAATCTCGTCTGCTTGACCCGTAGAAATATTCTCCTGCAAGTGGAGAAAGGGATTCAGCCACCTGTGGATTTTAGTAATGGCACCCCACTGTTCTCCCCACTAATCACCACCGATATTCACTTCCTGTAAGCTCACCTTATGTTTGTAAATGATGAGCTCTCCATCCTGTGTGGAATGCAGGGGCGCGTAGATACCAGTTACTTCACTGGAAGAGTTCCGGATGAATATTGACTCCGCGGTTCCAGGCGAGAACCCGTAATTATAAAGTTCAAAGAGTTCAATATGTCTGATGTTCACTCTTGTACATTCCTTTCTTGTGTTGCAGCTGGGTCCAAGGGAAGATTGTCTTGTGGCAGCTGATGGTGTTGAGGTAAGAGTCTGTATTACCCAACACTGTCCGGCAAAAGATGCGTGTGTTTAAATTGCTGGTTTCTCTCTCCTTACAGGTGCGGCATAAGAAGTTGCGGTTTGTTACAGAATAATGCCTCCGGTTGTTAATCAGGTAAGTCTATGGTGGAGAGGTTGTATTTGTTGGCTCTCTCGGCTCAACTTATGTTTCTTTTGTCCCCTAGATGGTGGAATTCACCGGAGAAAATGATGGAGGCTGCGCCGGATCGAAAAATGCTGTGAGGACCAGTGAGTATGGCGCAGCGCTGCAGCTGGCGATGTGACGCATGTAGAATAATGTCCTTTTCAAGTTCGAAGACGTGATGGATCCGGAATTCAGGTAAGGATTGAAATAATATCTGTTTTCTAACCTTTCCTTCTTCTTTCTTCTATTGCTAGGAGCTCTGGATTCGAGATGGGCGTGGCTGAAGACTGGATGCTGACTGCAGGCACGGTGAGCGTTACGCTGCTGGTTGCAAAATAACGCGAAGCATGTGCTGCTGTTCGGGCGTGGTTTAAATAGCCTCCAAAGTAGTTCCAGGTAAGAAGTCCCTAGAACCACACCCAAGTAAAAAATAGTCCCTGTAGAAAAATAGTCCCATCCAGGCCTCACGTTGGCTTGGATTCATTTGCAGCATGGTCTGCATGAGGTAAGTAAAGTCTATGAACCTGGCGCCTATGGCACCAGAACTGATTTCTATTATGAGCCTGGCGCCTAAGGCGCCAGGACTGAACCCAGACAGCCCCCAGCCGGGGCTGCTGGGGTTTTATTAAAAACCTGGATGCCTGCTCCCAGGGCTGATGGGCTTGATCCGGATGCCCGGGGGTAGGCATCATGACAAAAGTTCTGCTTCACAAATACTTTGGATGATGGCTTCACCCTTGGGTCCCCCTCTTCTGGGCGCAGACCCCTCACAAATCATATTAAACAAATCAACTAAACAGTTCCTTTTCCAATGACCTTCGGCTGGTAACTTTTCCACCCCTGGATCTCCCTCTTACGGTCTCGGACCCCTTTCAGACATCAGCCTCCCTCCTATGGGTTTACTGTGGCTTTTCTTACTTTCATGACTCTTAATGTCTTTTCAAACAATTCTTCAGGCTTTGCCCATTTTTGTCGGCTTCCCTCTGCCGGGTTCACTCTCGCCAACCTTTGCTACACACTGTTCATGCAATAATTTCACCAAGCAGGATTCATTTCCCTTAGCTTTGCAATCATCTGTCGGTCAAAGACTTTGACGTACAGAGGATTTTACAAGACCCCTCTATGACCACTTTGACCTCTTTTCACCTTTTCCCAAGGGCTTCTGATTATGGTAGTTTCTATCATCAGGTAATCGCCCAGAGTTTCCTGCATGAGCACCCACTGGTGCCGGACTCCTCTGTTGATGGTTTTACCCTGTCGTGACCCTTGCCCCTGGCCCTCACTGGCAAATCAGCCTTCCAGTTAGTGCCAGGTCAAAGGCCTTAAAACCTCACCCAAGACTCTCTTGGAGTCAGTCCTGGCACCTTTGGCGCCAGGCTCATAACCATCATGAAGACCAACATTAGAATGGTACTATTTACTTGGGACTATTTAACTTGGGGGGGTTCAGCCAACATGTAGGCACAGACATAACTCGATTACAAGGAACTGAGCTATGCGGTCTAGTCTTTTGGGTGTGGCAGGCCTGGGACTATTTTACCTGAGACTATTTAAACCACACTCAAACAGCAGACCATGCTTTGCGTTATTCTTCTGTGGGCAGCGTAACGCTCACTGTGTCCAGTTCTTTGATGCCAGCTTACCTGAAACCAAGGACCTGCAGAGAGAGTAAGAACACTACAAAACTTACCTGGAACAGTATCCTGTCTTCAATCCATCGCTGACTTCAGTTCCACTCACCTAAAGGTACGAACTCCATCATCCGGCACCGCATGCATCCTGGAATACCATAACCTGGAAAGAGGAGAAAGACAGCATTAGTAAGCGTTTACTCACGTTTCCTCCCGAATAAAGAAAGCCACACAATTCTTACCTGGGTAGTCATCTCCTGGTGCGTATCATTGCTGGAACATTACGGCGCTCGGCGAGGAACATCGCAACCTGCAAGGAGAGAAAAGACACAGGTTAGCAATATAAAAGGCAAAACAGCGCCACGCATCGCGCATTACTCACCGGACAGCATCGCGAACACCGTGCTTTCGCCTCTGGGCCCATGCTCATCTTCAAACTGCATGACAACACCAAAATACCTTTCCATACCTAAAAGGAAAGAAGCAAGACATTATTATTCGAACTAAGAGGAAAATAAGAACTGCATTTAAAGACTGTAAAGCAGCAAACCTACGGAGTCGCAGCAGGCCTGGATTCCCACAGGGGGGTTTGCACCAGTGAAGTAACTTGGTCGCTGCTCGCCCCCCACATCTACGCGCACCTGCCACGAGGAGCAGGACAGAGAAATCACCTTTCACAATATTAAGGTGAGGAGAAGGCCTAAGGGGGAGGAAGGAGTTGAGGCCAAGGGAGGTGGGAAAACATAAAGACAATCTGGTATTGAATCCAGCTCTCCTATATTGCAGACTCATCTTTAACCAGAGGCCTTATCAAGGGACCGGGAGAGGGTTCAAGAGTGCAAATCATCCAACCAGGGCTGGGTAACAACCCCTCTTTCCTCAATCGTATCTTTAAGCCTTTTAAAGTTCAAATTAGCCGTTGGCTACTTTTCGTTAAACACATTTTGGTTTCTTATCGATTCTCCCCTCGATTCACGGGCTGTGATGAACAGCTTGCCTTTCTTTATCTTTGGAGTTAAGGTTGGTACCAAGGAGGCCAGCATCTCTCTGCGGCTGGTTATCAGCAGAGGAGGGTCTCGTGTACCATGGACATCTGCTGCAACACACGCTGGCTATTGTTTGAGGTCTTATGATTCCTTCTGTGGAGGATTCATGTGCCTTGGTCGGAAAGGGCAAGGTCGCTTCTCTCCTTGTCACCCCCTCTGTATATGCCGTCTTTCGCCTCCTCTTGAACTGCTTTGCGGAGTTAGCTCTCACATCGTGAGGTCTGCCTTGCTCGTCCTGTGCTCTTGTGCTCCAGCTTTTATCCCTGTGGGGAAGGGAAAGGGCCGTCAGTTGTGTGTGATTCTGGACAATTGCCTGACTTTTTCTGACCCTTGTGTTGGGATATGTCAGGTAAACAGCTCTGGTGTTAGTCAGTTGTCTTTTGTGTTGTGCAAATGTGTTTGTGTGGGGAAAAGGGGGGGCAGTGTTTTGGAATATCCTACGTGGTAAGATGGAGAAAAGGTGTTGAAAGAAGGGGGATACCGCGTCTCAACTGTCAGTGTCCCACTTCCACTCACCAAGGATCCCCCCCATCCAGGTGATCCTCCCTCAATGGTCCACCCCCAGGAACTGGATCCAATAGTGATGGCCGTGTCCTGGCCACCTGGATGACAGATCCCTGGGGACTAGCTAGGTAGACACCTTCAGGTTTCTCACAGTAGGCAATTAGTATTTTATATGTGCACAGGATTTAGCTGGACACGCTGCAGGACCACTTCGATTTCATGGTTCAATAATTTCTCGCATGCGCAGTAGGGTACCAAACAGAGACCTTAGAGTGAGCGCCCACATGGCACCGGACCACTCTGCATCTGGTACCTATCTCGGTTTCATAAAGCAATTATTCACATGCTAGTCATTTTTCCTCATACAATTTCCTCGTTAAATGTTGCCACTTGCAACCTTGAGCGTGACACAGTCCGGCCTGCTATCAGTCTCTCCGACCCACCGGCTGTGCTTTTTTGTTGGAGCCAAGGACAGTACCACGGTGGCAATCACATTTCCCCGTCTTGGCTATCAATGCAGGAGGGCCCTGTGTACCTTCGACTCACACTGAAACATTGTTCAGCTGCAATTCCTGGTCTTATGTTTCTTTTCCTTGAGGCCTCTTGAAAGTCATGGTTTCTCTCCAAAAAGGTTAAGGGTAGTTCCCTCCTAGCCACCATCTCTGGTCCTGCCGCCTTCCTCCTGGATTTAAACTGCCATCTCGGAATTGCTGCTTCCTCGTGCGTTTTGCCTTGCTCATAGTGTGCTGTTGTGCTTCACCTTTTATCCGTGTGGGGAAGTGTAATCGAAGTCAGGTGTGTGTGTGTAATTATCAGTAATTGCCTGACTTTGCCTGACCCTTGTGTTGGGACATGTCAGGTATACGGCTCTGGTGTTAGTCCGTTGTCGCTCACTGTGAACTGGCCACGAGAAAATGTGTGTGTCGGAAAAAGGGGTTGGGGGTTGAGGTCCCAGGTATCTTACCTGGTAGGATGGGTCAAAGGTGTTATTGGGAAGGGGATACCGCATCTCACCCTTCGGTGTCCCACTTCCATTCCCCGAAGACCCCCCGCCCCCATCCAGGTGATCCTTCTGCACTGGTCCACCCCCAGGAACTGGTTCCAATAGCGATGACCGTGTCCTGGCCACCTGGATGACAGATCCCCGGGACTAGCTGGTGAGACACCTTCAGGTTTCTCATATACCCTCCCCCATGCAACGTAGCTGCATCTGTTTCACAGGGGAACCGGGAGAGGAAATCTACATTTCTTTGGTCTTTACTTTTTCGGTATTCCGCAGTGAAATAGTAGGGCTGCAGGTCTAAGAACCATTGCATGACTCGAGGGTTGGAGTCTTTTCATTGGCTAATCCAAACTAGTGGAGAATGGTCCATGATTAGTGTGAGCCTTCTTCCTAGGAGGTAGCTTCTAAAGTGGATAATGGCCCACTTGATGGCAAGGGCCTCTAATTCCAGCACATAGTAATTATTTTCATGTGGGGAAAGTTTGCGACTCGTAAAACAAGATGGGATGTTCTAATCAGTCGCAGACTTGTGATAGGACTGCTCGTAATCCTGTAAGGGAGGCGTCTATTTGCAATACAAATTCTTTTGAGAAATCTACTACCTTTAGGATCGGGTTCTGGCACAGGATTTGTTTTAAGTTGTTGTAGCATATATCATCATCGTCAGTCCAATTAATTTTCTGAGGTTTGACATTCTTTAGTTTGTCTGTCAGCCTAGCCGTCCTGTCTGAGAAGTTTGGGATAAACCTACTGTAATAACCAATTAACCCTAGAAATGCTCCGAGATCTCTTTTAGTCTTAGGTGTAGGGGTGTCTAAGACAACTTTGACTTTCTCGCGCTGAGGTTGTACATTACCATTCCCTACAAACAATCGAGGTATTTCACGGCTGACTGGGCCAGTCTGCATTTGAAGGGATTGGCAGTTAGGCTGGCCTCTCTGAGAGCTCTCATAATAGTAAACAGATGGAAAAGATGGTCCTCCCAAGTTTTACTCTAAATGACGATATCAGCAATATAAGATGCACAGAAATCGGAGTAAGGTTGTAGTATTTTGTCCATAATTCATTGGAAGGTGGCTAGAGTGCTGTGTAGCCCAAAAGGGAGAAAGCTGTCTTTTCCTGATCAGGCCCATATACTGGGACCTGCTAGTACCCTTTTTTGTTAAATCTAGGGTGGATAGACAAGTGGTGTTTCCGAGTTTATCAATTAGATCATTGATGCGTGGCATGGGATAAGCATCAAAGTCGGAAATGGCATTAACTTGGTGGAAATCTATGCAAAAAGTCCAAGAATGGTCAGGTTTGGTGACCAGTATGATAGGGGAAGACCATGGGCTCGAAGATGGCTCGTTAATATTTGCCCTTAACATCTCATTCACTTCCTCAACCGCTATCTGTTTCCGGGCTTCCGGGAGTCTATACGGTTTTAGGTGAACCACTTTTCCCTTAGGTGTTCTAATATAGTGATAGGTGCCTTTTACTCTTCCTTGGTTCTCCGAGAATACATTGGGAAATGAGGTGACTACATCTTTTAAATCTTCCTGTTGTATAGATAGCTCTGGAGGAATTCATTCAAAGTTATCTATCTCTTCTGGAAACAAACAGGATAGTATTTTGGCATGGGTGGCCGACGGGCTCTCCTTCCACTCTAATGATATAGATCGACCTTCTGTTTCCTGTCAGGTTGGGCTACCATATAAGTACAGGTTCCCGTTCGTTCCAATATTTATATGGACCGTGCCACTTAGAGACAAGCTTGTTTTCCGAGGATGGAAAATGATCTTAAGCTCACCTTCTTGTCGTAAGTGGATTTTTGTTGGATCTGGGCATTTTCCATATGGGTACAAATTAGATCTCGAATAAGTTTCATATGCTCTCACAATATGGTAGCGGTTTGCGAGAGGGCCGATGGATGCCTCTTCTAGTTATTCCCAGGTCTCCCGGAGCATGTTGCAAGGAACTCATGGTGGCAACAGTAAAGACAGACACAAGTGGTCGCAGTTCAAGGGTGTTTATTAAACTGTATGCAGGTTGCAAAAACGCCTAATCTAAACCTAGATCTAAGATGCGAGCAAGCGTGGACCATCAAATGAAAATATTGCGGTCCTTGTGGCGTTGTGTCAAATAAAAAGTCCACAAATAATGTCAGCATGCAGTGGCCTAGGTCTTCCTTCCCCACGTTTTGAGCACGGGGTAAAATGGGATCTTGAGCACAGCACACACTCAAGCTTTCCCAGCACGAGTCGACAGTTCCACTTGCAGTTATCAGGACCGTCGATGTCCAAGTTTGGTTTCTCTTGAAAGTCTCATGCCTTCGAGGGCCTGTCGTATTCAATAACAAAATAAATGTCCCTTCAACAAAATAGTTAATCTCATGGTTTTACTTAGGGTGAGGATTTTCCACCCCTCGTTCCCCCTTTTCTAGGCATTGGCCCTTGTTCCTCGTGATGTTGGGTGATCGGTTTTCACCCCTCGGATCTCCCTCTTCCAGACTTGGGTCCTAAAACAGTTCCTATCGATATCAAGGCCTTTGGGGTTGTGGTTTCAACAACAAACAAACACAAAGTTCTGGTCTACGTATTTCTTGGGTGATGGAATCACTCCTGCGTCCCCCCTTCTGGGTGCTGACCCTTCTCTAATTGTATTCCACAAATCAAATAAAAGTTCCTTCTCTTTATGGACTTTGGGTGATGGCTTCACCCCTGGATCTCCCACTTTCGGGCTCAGAGTCGTCTCGACCGTTAGCCTCCCTCCACTGGGTTCACTAAGGCTTTTCCAGCATTTGCTAATTGTAATGTCTTTTTAAACAGTTCCAGCGGACATCCCTTTGCCGGGTTCACTTTTGTCAACACACTGTTTCTTGGGACTTTAGACTTTGCCCCCTTATCATCAGCATCCCTTTTCCAGGTTTGCACTTGCCAACTTCACCTTCATATTCACTTTCAATGTTTATGGGATTCACTTCCCTTGCTTTCTTTAAAGTTCATAGGTCAAAGGTTTTCGACTATACAGGGATTTTGCTTGACCTCCTGTATGACCACTTTGACCTACCTTTGCGGCTCTCCTACGGCCTTCAGGTATCTGTAGTTTTCAATCAGGCAGGGATTAACCAGGGTTTCTCGGAGCAGCACCCACGTGGTACCGGTCCCCTTTTGCAGCTGCTCTCCCCTTCACAACGTTATAGTTCTTTGAACTTTCTCACTTCGCCACTTCATGACTTTCAATCACCACAGCCCGGTTCTTATTGTTTCTCCCCTCGACTCACCAGCTGTGATGAACCGCTTGGCTTTCCTCTTTATTGGAGTAAAGGCCGGTACCACGGAAGCAGCAGTCTCCCTCGCTCCGGCTTATCAGTGTTGATATGCTCCATGTACCATTGCCATCTATTGCAGCATACTTGGGCTATTGTCCTCTGTCTTAAATTTCTTTCAACGGACGGTTCGCAGGGTTTTGTCGAAGAGGGCAAGGCCATGTCTCTCCTCATAAGCCTCTCCATCTTGGCCGCCTTTCTCCTCCTCTTGAACTGCCAGGTCTGGATAGAGGCAACATCGTGCGATCTGCCTTGCTCGTACTGTGCTCTCTTACTCCACCTTTTATCCCTGTGGGTAAGTGAAAGGGCCGTCAGGTGTGTGTGTGATTTGGATCAATTGCCTGACTTTGCCTGACCCTTGTATTGGGACAGATCAGGTAAACGGCTCTGGTGTTAGTCCGTTCTCTGGTGTGTCGTGCGAAAATGTTTGTATTGGAAAAGGGAGGAGAGTAAGCAGTGGTTTTGAATGTCCTACGTGGTAGGATGGGAAAAGGTGTTGAAATAAGGGGGATACCGTGTCTCACACGTCTGTGTCCAGCTCCCCGAGGACCCCCCATCCAGGTGAACCTCCCTCACTATTAAACCCCCAGGAACTGGATCCAATAGTGAGGGCTGTGTCCTGGTCACCTGGATGACAGATCCTGGGGTATAGTGAGGGAGACACCTTCAGGTTTCTCACAATGTCCAGGACATCTCGAGGTTCTCTGCCATAGAGTAGTTCAAAAGGAGAGAATCCAGTAGATGACTGAGGGGTTTTCCTTACTGCAAATAGTGCCCAGGGGCTCATTCGGTCCTAGTCCTTCCCATCTTTATCTAACAACTTTTGTGGGATCATTTTAAGTGTTTTTTTAAAACTTTCTACCAAACCATCTGTTTGGGGATGGTACAGAGAAGTTTGTAAATTGGTAATATGGAGTAGCTCTTTGACTTCCGCCATGAGCTTGCTCATAAAATATGAACCTTGATCTGTCAATATTTCCTTTGGAAAGCCGACGCTGGAAAAATATGGAAGGAGGTGCCTGAGAATTTGCTGGGTGATATTATTCCACATAGGGAATGCCTCTGGGTATCTGGTTGAGTAGTCAGCAATCACAAGGACGTATTTGTTTCCAAGTCTAGATGTTTCTAGAGGTCCAATGATGTCCATTCAGATTCTTGAAAAAGGGACTTCTTTGATTGGTAAAAGATTCAGAGGGGCAGGTAATGGGATGTGAGTGCTGGTTTATTGGACATATTGCGCACGGCTGAATAAAGTTCTTTATATCAGCGTGGATACCAGGCCAGTAAAACTTCCCACTAATATGTGCCTGGGTTTTGGATTGCCCCAAGTGTCCTCCGGTCAGATGGGAATGCGCAATCTCTAGCACGACCTTTCGGTGGGTTTTGGGGATTACTCGTGTTTTGTTTAGGCCTTCTATATATATTTCTTTCCTATATAGCAACCCCTGCTTTAAGAAGGGAAAAAGGCCCCCCTTTTCTATACCTTCTCCTTCTGGAATAGCTTGTAAAAAGCTTCAGCAGAGTCATTTTGCTGGGCGAGGGATACGTTGGGATAGATGGTAGGCTCTTCTCCCTTTCCCTCTTCGATATTAGAAGGTTTATCAGCTTCCCCAAAGCCCAAGGTACCTATTTCTGTTTTGTCTGGTTCACTTTCCTTAAAATGAGGAAATGGAGCCTTTTTAAGAATTCCGTGGGCAATTTGGTCCCCACAATGTACATCAAATGGGATTTCACCATGATTCTGCCAGAGAACCTTTATGTCTCCCCCAGAAGTCCAGATCGATGACACCTGCTAGAACGTTTATACCAAACCTCCAAGCCAGGCGACATTTTGGGGCCAATCTTATGTAACACCCAGGAGGAGGTATCAAAACCAAGTCTGTGGGAATAATTCCTCTTTTCCCTAGAGGGATAATAGCTTCTCTACTGCTGCAGATATCGAAGCCTATTGATACTTCTGTGGCAACAGAGGGGTTGGTAGCTCTATAACTAAGCTTCTAAAATTGTAGGATTCCCCAATTTGTTTCAATTGAGTCACATCCCACCCCTAACACCATATGTAAGGAAGGCATGGTATCAAAGTAAGACGAACACAAGTGATCACAGTTCAAGGGTATTTATTTCAATTTTATCAAGGATGTGAAAAAAGCATATCTAAACCTAAATCTAAGATGGCAGCAAGCTACGATCATCAAATAATAATAATGCAGTCCTAGTGGAGTCTCGTCAAATAAAAAAGTCCTATACTAAAAAACGTATTCCCAATCCTTACTGCTAAATTACAATAGTGTGGAGTAAGGATCACAAAAGAAAATAAGTGTTCACAAAATGATAAGTCAGGATGTTCAGGCCTTTGGCCTCCCTTCCCCATGTTTTTAGCACGGGACAAGACTGTTCGCTCGATTTTAACACACTCTTGGGCTTCTTGTGCACAAGGTCACAGTTCCTTTTACCAACATCAGGGCCTTCTATGCCCAAGTCTCTTGATTTAGGGTTTTGTGCAGGGTTTGCTCCACTGGAGACATTGGTGTGCCAATAAATACTGGCAAAACCACCTACTGATTAAGATTGAAAGAGGATGGCACCTTTGGCATAACGGTTGGGTTAGTACACAGAATAGCCTTGTTCTTGTGAAACGTCAAGTAGGGTGGATTGGATAAAAACCCCTGGATCTCACCCACTCCCCTGGCCAATGTGATGGCCACCAAGAACGCAGTTTTCCAGGAAAGGTGTTTGATGTATACTTGGTGCATGGGCTCAAAGGGTGGCCTTGTGAGCCTTGCAAGTAGCACACTTAAGTCCCATGCCGGAGCCGGGCGACGGACAGGTGGAAAAGATCGGAACAGCCCACTCCTTCACCAGCCAATGGGACCACAGGGATGGCACCACTGTGAAACGGTTGTACCTGGAGATCGCCGCAAGGTGCACCTTAATGGAAGAATATGTTGAGCCAGACTGGGCTAGAGAAAAAAGTTGAGGCAACAGGTCTTCTGGCCGAATGGTTTGAGGTCGTAATCGATGGTTCATGCACCACAGTTGAAAACGTTTCCACTTGCTTTTGTAGCACTTCAAGGTGGATGGAGGTCTTGCTCCAGCTAGGACCTCCTGTCAATCTTGCGGAAGGAACAGAGCCCCAAATTTGAAGAACACAGAAGCCAGGCCGTCAGATTGAGAGAGGCCGGGTCGTGGTGCCACACTGCCCCCTGGTTCCTGGACATGAGCGATTGGTGCTAGCACAGCTTGATCGATGCCACTGGGCAAGGAGGTCGGAGTACCAAAACTGTCTTGGCCACGCATGGGCCATTAAGATCAGTTTGCACCAATACAATCTGACTGTGTGTAGGACTCGAGGCACCAGAGGAATCAGGGGAAATGCATACAGAAATGTCCCCTCCAATGGAAATGCAAAGGCGTCCCCCAGGCTCTCCAGATGGGGGAAGTGGCTGGTAAAGGTCTTGCAGCGACTGTTGTCATAGGTGGCAAAAAAGGTCAATTTCTGCACTGCCCCATATCTGAAACAGGCGAAGCTGATCGTCATGCAGCTCACACTGGTGACAAGGGCGTAAATCCCTGCTGAGGGAGTATGCCAGTGTTCTGAATCCCTGGTAGGTGAAGGGGGGATGAGAAACATGCCGTGCGGTAGAGCCCAGTGCCACAGAGCGTGGGCCTCCCTGGAAAGCTGTGGGGACCTCGTCCCTCCCACTTGGGGACATAAAACATCAATGTTGTGCTGTCAGTGTAAATCCGAACCACCTTCCCTGTCAGGAGGGGGAGGAAGGACTTTAGGGCCCAAATGGTCACCCGTAGCTCCAACAGGTTGATGTGCTGGCTCTTCTCTTCCTACGACTAAAGGCCCCTGGTGTGTTGGTCCTGAAAGTGGGTGTCCCAGCCCTCCAGTGAAGCATCTGTCTTGACGGTGGCCTGATGGTACGGCAACCTGAAGAGTGCACCCTGCACCAAAAATTCTCTTACTGACCACCAGCGAAGACTCCGCCTGAAAGCCGATTTTAGAACAATGCAGTCGTCCCAGAACTCTGAGGTTTGGATCCAATGGGCATTCAGGTATTCCTGTACTGGCCTCACGTGTAACCGGCAGTTGGTGATCAATGGGATGCATGATGACAGCATCCCTAGCAGGGATTTGTAGTTGCGGACTGATGTCACTTGGGCGCAGCTGAGATAGCGCACCTTTTCCAGAAGAGCTGCCACCCTTTCGTCGGAGGGCCTGGCAGTGCAAGTGCTGGTGTTGAGTCTTGCTCCGAGATGAGTGCCTGCTGCGATGGGACGAGGCACTACTTGGGTAAGATGATGGAGAAACCCCGTTGTTGTAGACACTGCATGGTGGTTGCAGTGTTTTCCTCTGCCAGTGGATAGAAGGGGGCCCTCACCAACCAGTCGTCTAGATACGGTAGACATAGATGCCCCTCCACCGCAGGTGCACCACCACTGGTGCCAGGCATTTGGTAAACGCCCATGGAGCATACTGCAGGCCGAATGGAAGGGCCTTGACACACCTGTTGAGCACCCTTGGATGCAGTATGGGCCTTGTGAGAAACCCGAGGGTGTCTCACTTGTAGACCTCATGGATTCTTTGTTCAGGTGGCCAGGGAAGGGCCATCGCTCTTGGATCCCAAACCTGGGGGCAGACAAGCGAGGGAGGATCACCTGGGCAGGGGGGCGTTGGGGACTGCACAAGGAGCACCCTTGGGCGAGACACTGTGTCCCCTGTTTTCTGACACACCCCTACTCCGTCATCCCCCATGTCTTTGTAGAATATTGTCAGCAGAGTCCCGTCACACCCCAACTCTCTAGAAAAGAGAGGGAGAAAATACCATGTGAAACCAAACCATCTTTTAACACTTAAAAGTAACCTAGTCTACCCTCTTCAAAACCCAGAGGACATTTAATACATCAACCTTTTTTCTCCCTTCTACAAAACCCACAATTCTTATTTTCCAAGATATCCTTCCTTTTCTGGCATGTTCACACACGAGTTACCTACAGTCACAAAAGGAAACCATAATGCCCAACATTCCATTTACCCATTAAGATACCCATGTACTGAGACAAAGAAGAGGGAAAAGAGAGCTGTGAAGATTACCCATAGGAACCAATGCACCAGGGATTTCTATGGGCAGTCGCCATTTTGTCCCAATAACGAGGCCAGGCAAAGTAAGGTAAGGCCTCCCACTACAACCATTGCCACCTGAAACCTATTAAACCTCCCAATCACTATAAAAAGCAGAACACACAAGCACACTTTGAGCGAGCTGGGAATGCTGAATGGTGCACAGAAGCCAGAGGGAGAGAAGACCAGTTGGAGAAACCCTGGAAGGAGAAGGACTTTCAAAGCACTGAGCCTGTGAGTGTGAGGGAGGCTGCAGTGTGGTGATGGGGCTGTGACTCCAGGCAGAACCAGGGGCAGCTTGGGATTACCTGGCAGCACCCAAGCCAGAGCTCCTCCCCTGAGACTAAAGCCCAGGCCTTTGAGGGGCAGACGGTGAGACCCTGACCTCATGGACATCTCATTAAGGCTCACTGCAACTCCTAAAACCGCCAGAGTGCCAAAAGGGGGAGCTAGCGAAATGGGAGCAAAATCAGAGTGAAGGATTATGGGACTTGAAGTCCAAAAACCTTTTGGTGAGAAAAGCTGAGCAAGGCGATGCACACAGGGTGGTGGCAAGCGGGCAGAGGAGATCAACAGGCCGGAGGGATGAGAGCAAGAATCTAGAAGCTGAAAATCCCTTTTGTGTAAGCCTGCTGCTTCCTTGAATCTGCAAGGGCTGCACAAGCCAGCCCAGCCAAGAAGAAGAGAGAAAGTCTAAAGTGCTGCAAGGTTACAAGACAACCTCCCGGTGAACAGCAGAGTTGGGGACGCTCTGAGAGTACAAGAGTAACATCCTTGACTGCAACATCAAAAGAACATGATTAAAAGAAACTCCTAAATCCAACCAGTGAGTTCATTGAAGCGGTGAAAGTCCTGTCAGTGTTTCCAACATTTTAAGAGGGCCTAAAGGTTACACGCACACATATAAGATGTGAGTGAGAGAGCAAGACCAATGTTGAAAGCCAGAAATCACGAGTACTAAGTATCAGAGTGGTCCGGCAAAGGGAATGTGCCTTATCGAAAGTCTCTGAGAAAGGTTGTGAAGTTGCAAGGCAAGCGTGAAGCGAAAGAACTGTAATTAAAGTAAACATATTACGAAAGGTGTCTGTGAAATCCAAGAAAAAGGCAGCTTGATCCCGGCTGAGGGAAACAGGAACTTTTGAAATGTACTTTTCTATAAAGAGCTACACATTGCAAATGGCATTGCGATGAAGAGAAGTGAAAGTATGAGATTGAGAGAAAGCTAGGTGAAGGGAGCCCGGAAAGTAAATTGAGAAAGGTTTGAGCCCGACGGAGGGGAACCAAGAAAACCTGAACTCAATTGAGGGGAGCCGTTAGTGAACAACGCTGATTACTAACTTTTTGTTGAACTGTGAAAAAAGCGCATGAGTTTGACCTGGACTTGAGGAAAGGGAAACCTGAGAGGTCGAACCCTCAAACTTGTGACTGAGTGCTTGGAATCCAAGAGGGCTCCGGAAGGCAGAACAGGCTACCTAAGGTGTAGTCGCAAGCTGGAGTGTGTCTGTACGCCAGGTGTTCCATCCAACCCACGTGTCATACAATGTGGGGCGAGAATCTACACTTGCCATTCTGACCTATTTTACTTGCACTGATTTTTTTCTTTAACACACCATTTTCCCTTTCACATGTATTGTAATAGAGTGAGGGCAGGCATTAGGTGTTCTAGTTTAAATATTATGATTTTGGACATGACTGACTAGGACTGTTTATCTTTTATTTGATGGTACAGCACGCTCTCATCTTAGCTATAGGGCCAGACAGGTGTTTTTCAACCCTTTTCACTTTGAATAAAAATGGTCAACTTTGCATCGTTTGTGTCGGTGTCCTTGTGATACCATGCCTCTCTCACAGCCTCCGCCCCCCTGACATGCTGTGGATTGATTTTTTTTATACTGGTATGTTGAGCGTTTATCCCGTGAAGTCCAGCCATAGCACCCTTTGCCAGAATTAAAGGACTGGCGCTTTTGCTGCAGGGTGCCCAGGGACTGAGCTGTTTCAGTGTCTGTTTTGATGTACTGCAGGGCTTCATCCACCATTTTTCCAAAGAGGGCAGATCAATCAAAGGGCATATCAACGACTCTGGACTGGACATCGGGTCTAAAGCCTGTGGCCTTTAGCCAACTGTTTCTGTGTAGAACCGCTCCATCCCCTAGCTGGCGAAACCCAGTGTCTGCTATTTCTACTGAGACCGTGATGGCATGGTCTGACGCCAATTCACCCTGATGGAAGCTGTCCATGGCCTCCTATTTTTTGTCTACAGGAAGAAACTCTAGCAGGCAACCATTTTGTACCGTAGTTCATGGTCCTAGCGTGCTAGTATGGCCATTGCGTTTGCTGCCTTGATAGTTGTGGCTGCGGTGGTAATAACCTTCTTGTCGAAGGCATCAAGGTGTTAGCCTTCCTTGTCCAGGAGGGACAGAGCAGGAGAATGATGGGTTTGCCGGCCCTTTCCTGGCAGCTGCAGAGACAATAGAGGCTGGTGTGGGTTGGGTGCGGAGACAGGCAACAGCTCTGTCCGGGACCCAGTACTTTTTGTCAAACCTGTCCTTTTGAGCCGGGGCAGCAGCAGGATGTGCCACAGTGATTAGGCCATCTTCCCAGAAGTCTTCTAACAGCAGGATGGACATTAAAGATTTCCTGGGCTGCTCTCTGCGCTGATACAGCACACTCTTTTCGCTGCTCTTCTGTGGCAAGGCCAAACATCTTGGCTGCTCTGGAGATTAGCGCGTGAAAGGCCCCCACCTCATCCGGGGGCGAGGTCCTGCGTGTAATGTCATCTGGCTACCCATTACCTGTGATGAAATCGTCAAGTTAATCCGTGTGGGAAGAATGCGTGTCAACCACATCGTTCAACTGGTCAGGATCAGTGTCAGCCCCAGTGTCCGACAGCCTTTGCTAGGGGTGCCAAAGATGTGATCAACCTGCCTGAAGGGCCCAGGGACCTCTGCTTGAGGGTACCTATGAGGCATTGGAACCATGGCTGGTGCAGGCAGCCATTGTTGTAAGGTTGCCCCCAGTGTGGCCAATGTAGATAAAATGCCCAGTGACATTTCTTTAAGGCTGCAGTACTGGAGCCAGCTACATTACAGGCAAACTGCTCTGCGACTGGGATGAATGCAGAGGAGGTAAAGGTGGCAATCCGATCAGGCTTGCCTTGCCCAGTGGTGAACTGGATTGCCTTCTGGGAGGCGATGTTGTGCATGGTGGCAACAAAGGCGGTGACATGATGGACTCCTCCTCAGGCACCTCCACACCCTCTGATAGGGAAGGACTTGGATCTTATATAATGGTACCTCCTGGTAACATGGCCACCCCACGATTAGGATATGAAGCCTGTGGACAAGCTGTGCTGCTATGGGTGTCACGACATTCATCACAATGGCAGTGGTAACCACCCGATGAGAAGGTGCACTTTTTCCCCATCGACGAGGGAGTAGCAGCCGTGGACATGGATGCTGTCAACAAGGTTTTCGATGATGCAGTAGTCATGGTAGTCAACTGTTTTGTAGTCGTTCTTTTCGTGGCCGATGTTGGCTTCGTCAACGAGATGCCGGTGGATGGTGTCAATGGCTTTGGGGTAGACTACCTGGAGGAAGGCTTGGTCGTCGACAATGACGTACTTGCCTCTGACCTCGACGACGGACCAGCTTTTGACACTAAAGGTGACGAGTGGCCCCCAGATTTGGACGTGGACTTAGATGATGTTGCGTCCTTGGGTTGATGGAAAAGGCCTTGGACTTCCTTCCTTGTCGACACCTAATGGGCACTGACCTTTGGCGAAAAACAGTCCTTGTGCGAGGATCTTGGTTCATCACCTGAGGTTTCCTTGTGTCTCCTTTTGCTGGTGGCCTGGACCTTGTGCGGCCTGGATCTCTTACTAGAGGTGGTTCGCTGGGCCGTCCTGCCCTAGCATAACGAGGCATGACTCTGTACTGAAGCTGCAGGAAGGCAAAGAGCAGAGTACCATCGAGGAAGCGGCTAAGTGGTAAGTTTCACTTACCAAATAGAGGGGTCACCAAAGGTGGATAAGGCAAACGAAGTGAAAGGGCACTCATTGTCAATGTCCTAAGAATTACTGCGGTCTTACGGGGAGGCCAGGCCCTTCTTCGTGACACAATGAGACACTGGAGCCAGCTTGAGAGTGGAAGCAACTAGTGAGCGGTAGACCTCATGCCGCTTTTATTAGCATATCACACATGATCACAGCCATCCTTTCTAGCGACGTGCTGTGATCACTTAGACACCAAAACGTGACAGCACAATCCATGCCTTAGCCACAACATCCCATACCAAGGGTAGGAACATGAACATTAACGTAAACTTTAACAACAGCATGATTCTCATCCAGAGCTCATCTGCGCACCTAACCCTGGCCACTCGCACTTCTGAGCAGGTGGGCACGGGCCTTCTTTGCCCTCTTCTTCTGCCTCTTTTGCCTCACAGCCCACAGGTCGCTTGCAGGTGGCATTGGCTCCTGCTCAGACAGGAAGAACACGTCCTCAACATCATAGTAATATTCAACCAGGATTACCACTCAGTCCTCGTTGGTGCGTTCTCCTGCCTCCTCCTCTGGCCAGTTGGCATCTTCCACAATGGGCACCATGTTGGCAGCTGTTTCAGCCCGCCTGTTTCTCCATGGCTCAGGCCCGCTGGCCCTGGTAATTAATGCCCAGGGGGCCTTGCAGAAGTTGGAATAATGTCCTGCCTTGTGGTACTGCCCACACTGTCGCCCCACCGCTGGACGCGGCCTTGCATGCAGCAACGCTCCTCCACAGAACTCAGTCTCTGGGTGCTTCTTCCTTGTTCTTCCTTGGCGGGGCTCCGCTTCCGGCCAATGTCACTGGAGCAGTCTTCTTGCTCTGTGTCTCACCATCATGCACCTCTTCCACTTGCACCCCTTTCATTGCAACCTCCATCTGGGTCGACCACACCTCGGCCGGCTCTTGCTAGTTTCTGGTTTCACGCCAGAGGGATTCATGGCTCCTTCAATATCTGGGTGCGCAACTTGTTGGACCAGCATTTTTGTGTTATCTGGCCACGCAACTCTCCTTCTTAGACAACAAATGCACACGTCGCTGCCAACTGTCGCAGCCGGGTGTTGAATGCATCAATGGACTCTGAGCCTGTGGGAGCTCGAATAATTCATAGTCAATGTTGACCACTGGGGCATGATAGTTGGACAGTGCCCTCCCTGCTGCTTGGTACGACCCATCACCTGGCGGGAGCACCCTATACATCTTATGGACCTTGCTCCCTGTGTAGAACAGCAGGAGTGTCTTCCTTTTGTCATCATCATCCATTTCGGTCACTTCGAAAAACATTTCTAGCCGCTCCAGGCAATGTGTGCCTGGGGTCGCAAGACTTGCCTTCATGCTGAACTCTGGCACCAGGTGGCTGTGGAACGACATGACTGCGGGCAGCGCAGTGCCCCTTGGGCTTGGGGTCAAGAAGTTGAGGAGCCCTACCCCTTGTCTATCAGCACCACTGCTGCCAAACATGGAGCCCTGCATCATGATGGGCTCTTGTGATCTTACTACTGTGCAGGTGCACTCCTTCCCTCGTAACCCCTGCCGCGTGAGCACCCTCTTGTGGGCCGCAGCAAAAAGGTCACTGTTTGCCTGCTGAGCGTCTTTTGATGGTGCTGCTCCCCTCTCACCTTGCTGCCATTGGCTTGCTGCCGTTGCCTGGTGAGCACTGGTGTTGGGCTCATCTGATGCTGCTGGGCCCCTCACACCTTGCTGCAGAAGGCTGGATGGATGGCAGGCACTGGTGCGCAGCAGTATTACTGTAATCAACTGTCCCCAAAGTCACTGCAGTGCAGGCTAGCTGTGCCAGCAGCTGATCTTTTCCCTGGCTTGGCCTGCTGCATGCTGTCTGGCCCTTCCTTTCTGCCTCTCTGGCCTGCTGCTATATTATATTTTATATTTATTTGACTCCACCGCCAAGGTGTTTGCAAAGGCGGGAGCGCAGGGGACAGATCTTCTGCTCCGCCGGCCAACCTCTGCCTGCACTCCACCACCAAGGGGAACCTCCAGGCGGGAGCACGGGCAGGCACAACACGGGCGTTGGTCGGCAGCTCACGGCTGCCTGGCCAGATGGTCACCTCTTTGCGTGCCTCGTCCTCCCTTCTCTTCTTTTTCAACAAACCCCTCACAAGGAGGAGCGGCGTTTGCGGGGGTACGGGACCTTTACCCTGGGGTACCATTGACGCACCGGTAAAGCCGGCCGCAGGATGTACCTGATGCCGGGAGCTCCACTACAGGGAGCCAGGCAAGAGGTGTGCGTGCCTAGGAGGCCAGCACACATGCAGGAGTCTTTCTAGACCCTCAGCGCCATTTGTTAAGGGCTCTAGGCCAGGGAGGCCGGCCCTGCTTCAGAACATGTGCACAATAAGACACTGGAGCTGGCTTGAGAATGGAAGGAATTGGAGAGCAGGAGCCCACACATAACTTTTACTAACATATCACACATGATCACAGTCGTCCTTTCTAGCAACCTGATCACTTAGACACCAACACGTGCCAGTACAATCCGTGCCTTAGTCACAACAAACATGGAGTGGCAATATCATGACAGAGAAGGCTGTTCGGTTTAATGGGAATTTACCAAAAAGGGGGGACAGGGTTGAGATTTGATAAAGGGTATAAACTGAAGGCAGTATTGCAAGAATGGGATTAAGCACCAGCCAATAGTCAAGTATGACGTAGCATGCCCCGGACACAACGCTCTTGATGCAGGGGTAAAATACTGTTGGGAAGGGAGCCATCTCATCCCACCCCTTTAGGCGCTTTAAGGTGAGGCAAACCTCATTGAAAGAACTATAATAGAGCGGGGGGGAGAGGGGCATCCTAAAAGTCCCCACACAATCACAATATTGTATGCAATTTAGACAGTTAAACATAGTGCGTGCATATCAGCGAACGCCATTTTTAAAGATATTAAGTAGCCATAGTCAAAGCATAGTGTCTGCACGCCATGCAGTATTTAGTGCGTTAGACACAGGCCGCAAGCCTGAAGGGGAAATCTGGATAGGCCCAAGCGCTGACGAGAGGGCCACAATGCCGACGTCCACAGAAACCCTTCTTTGTTTTTTTTAAAGTTGTTGCCAAACCCGGCAGCCCTGAGTGACGTCTCTCACTCCCTTCCCACCTCGCTCTGTGTTCCTTTGGGTCCATACTACATACGATCCTTGATCCTTCGATCACGTGTTGCCTTAAACCCGCCCATCAGCAGCAGTTAAATATCCAGCCTCCTTCGCACCCTGCGCGTGCACCCTAGGAAGTGCGGAAAGTGCTGTTTGCTGTGGGAAACCCTGTCTGTAGAGAACTCTGCTTATAATTTGGGCGGGAGGAACGCTTTGGATGTGACACGGTCTCTTGTTTGAAATCCTGCAGGCCCTTTAAGAAAGTAAATATCTTTCAACAATTACGAACATTGCTGCGCTAACACAAGCTCTTTCAACATACTTTTGTATGTGTATTTTGTATTGTGTAGCTTGTGTAGTTGGTTGATCTTCCCCTCTAGGCTAATCACTAAAGTCCGTTTTCTGTCTTTCACATTAGATTTTTGATCCTTCAATCACGTGTTGCCTTAAACCCGCCCATCAGCAGCAGTTAAATATTCAGCCCCGCGCGCGCCATAGGAAGTCCGGAAAGTGCTGTTTGCTGTTCGATGTGCAATATGCGATAAGCGGCGTTAAGGGAGGAAGGCATTTAGTGAAATAGCAAGAGGAGTGAAAAAGGAAGAGGTACGGTAAGGGGAAGACGCCCATTTCTTGTGTGAGTTACTAAATATCTAGAAAAGTTTACGTTACTCAGAGCAATGGCTGGAGGACATCGGAATAAATGCAATGAGTTGGGCGTTCTTGCTAGTGCAACCACTTTGTCTTCTACTAGTATAGATGTGCTTGTTTGTAATGGTTGTAATTCTTATATTGAACCCAATACATCTGAAAATTCAACGTTAGGCACTTTAGGGGACGCTAATGCCTGCTTATCACTCTCATCACATGCGGCTATGATTCATGCAACTGAAAAAATCCTCCAATCACACCCCTCTTTACTTCTCTACCTTGTCATAGAAGGAGAAATGGCTCGGTGGGGCGGCCCTTAGAGGATGTTTTTGGCGGATGTTCTGAATCTTTATTAGTTGATCAACAGCTGTGTGAACACCATGAATTCACTACAAAAAACATAGTCGACCTGGATGACCAGGTGTCCCGTGCAACTGGCACGCTAACCCCTCTCGTATATGGCTCTATAAAAAGTAATCAATTTGCAAAGTCTCATTCATTATGCGATCAAAGCCCAGCAAATGAGCCTGTCAGAGATTGTCACCAGAACATTAATCATGATGTTTTTATCAGACCCACCCAAAGCAATCCATCTGGGGGTTCTAATTATTCGATTGAGAAAGTTGTACAATCTCCATGTACCTTTCCAGTGATCATAAAAATATTAGAATTGCTGGATAAAGGACATGACTTGACCCATTTGGAGCTAAAGAATGTTAAAACAATTTTATACCATCTTTGCTCGCAAATGGATAAAATGGAAGGGTTCATAATTGCTGCTGATACGTTAAGAGCTATCAATCGCCAATCCATTCATGGGTCGCCTGCCCACGTGGAAAAGGGCACCCAATTGAGCGAAGGGGAAGGCTTATTGCCTACTGTTTTGTCAGCCATCCCCCCTGCTCCTTTAAGGTGTGACTGTACTCAAGAAATAAAAGAACTTAAAAAAGCAGTAGAAGTAATGAACTCCACGATTACTTCTCATTTTGTTCAGACAAACCGACCTGCTGATGTTCAGGATACACAAAAAATAAAAGAACTTAAAATTGCAGTAGAAGTAATGAATTCTACGATTACCTCTCACTTTGCTCAGATAAACCAACCGGCTGTCGTGCCGGATAGCCCTTCGATTTTGGTAAAAATATTGGATGAGCAGCAACAAAAAGGTCGAGAGGGGTCGTCCTCTGAAGAGAATTTTTCTTTTATGTCACGTCATGTAAAAAAAAAACTCATTTAAGAGCAATGAAAAGACAAGCTAGGAGAAAAAAGGAAGCTGAGGTTAGGAAATCTACGAACAATGTGGCAAAAAACCTGATTTTACCATTGTCTGATCCTCTTCGAGGTTCGTTGAGGAAACGGTGATAGTTATTTCCGATGAGGAAAACATTGATGTTCTACAACTATCTAAAGAAAGTCAGGAAGCATTGATTCTGAAGTTGAACTTGAAAACAAAATGAACATCAAAGAGTAAAAAAAACGGACATAAGTCCTAAAAATAAATTGGAAGCTGGAAAAATGATAAATTCCCATCTTAGCCTTGATATATCTGAAAAAATCTCGGGTGAGATTACAGAAACCAGAGTTATTGAAGTAGAGGGTATAGAGCCTAAAATGACCTCTCTTCATAACAGTAAATCAAATCTTAACGGCTACTTTCCGATTTCGGGAAGAACCTGTACGACTAGGAAAGATCCTACATTTGATCATGCGAGTGTCAATCCTAAAAATATTACTGACAAATATTACTGACTTTAAATTGCCCTTGAAAAAGTCATATACTGCTGTTTGTCTGGAGGCTCCAGGTGGTTCGGTGATTCCAGCGAAATCGAATGTATGGAGCAAAGATAACATCTCAAATATGGCAAATGGCAAGGGCAAAATTGCCTATGTTGACAATGAACCTGGAAAAGGCAATTTTAATGCAATAACAATGCCAAAGGTTAAGGAAATGATTCCGCATCCATCTAAAGAAGAGACGGTGAGTCCTATTACATGCCACAAAACTAATATTGTGAAGGAGAATGAAGAGATTACATTTACCTTCACTCCGAACCATATCTCAATACATGGCCCTGCACTGAGTAAATCTTTAGCTGAAAATAGAAATGAAAAGCAAGTGAGTATAAATCACGAGGCACAAGAAACAATGAGGAAATCCCCCCAAGAAGGCTTGATTAATGTTGAAACTTTAATGAAGCTATTATCAGCCGTTCCATCGAAGATGGATGAAGTGGAAATGAATCCATCCTCTAGTTTGGAACAGAAAATCTCTGAGAATTCATATCATGATACACTCGAAATCCTGAGAAAGGCCTTATATGAGGGAGCCGTGAATGTTGAAAAACCTAATACTTTATTACCATCTATTCCAGTGGAGATGGCTAGGGTTGAAACCGGTCTCCAAGTAAGAATGAAAGAAACAAGGCGGGAGAAGTTAGTTGAAGGAGCAAGAAAATTGCATCTTGTTGGTTTAGAAGGAGATATGGTTCCTACGGCGGGAAGGTGTATTAATCATTATTTTCACGCATTCCCTGTCACACATCAGGGTCTGAATGACCCGCGCACCTCTTCATCACGCCAGGTGAAACAGACCCCCAAGGTACCTACCACAGTTGTGACGCTTCGCCACAATATCTGACGTTTCTCAGCCCCTTACTTCTCTCGGTGGCGGTTACCCTGGAGATTGGGCTCGACAACATCGAAGGTATCGACAACCTAGCCTTTGCCTACAACTCCCAGGAAACCTACTTTTTGCGTGTAGTTCCGACTATTCGGAACGTGAGCTCTGACGGGTTTACGGCGCTCCGCCTCCCGAGTATATTAGGCACTGCAGCGGTAAGGACGCTGCTTCTGATTAAAGTTGCAACCGGCATCCAAAGTTTCATCTTCTGTGCCTTCCAAATCATTTCCTTCCCGTGTACCAATTCCTGTTTCTCCAATTACGGACTGCCTTGAGACTTCTCAAACTCTTACGACTTCCTGTGTACCGGACCCTTGCCTGCTCTACGGTTTGCTTGTTTCCTTATTCTGTACTGTTTTCTGCCTACCTGTGTACCGGACTTTTGCCTGTCCTACGGATTGCTTACTTCCTGATTCCTGTACCGTCCTTAGCCCGCCTGTGTATCGGATCTCGCTGCCTGTTTACTGGATTGTCTTCCTTCTGTCCTGATTTACCTACCACCGCCTTCAACTGGTTTTCCTCACCTTCCCAGCTCACTCCAAGTACTGGGTGCTGTTCCTTCCTTAATTCCAGTGTTCTATTGTGGATTTTGACTCCATCCCAAGGTTTTGGATTTGCTCCCTCAAGTGCACGCAAGGACGCTTTGCTGATTATATACAAAAACTCATTTCTGAAAGTGCACACAGGGACGCCCTGCTGAGAAGTGTGCACCTACCCGTATCTAGTGCGTCCCTCGTGCCGCCCGGTTATAGCATCCCTACTAACCTTCCTGTTTATTGTTTTGTACCTCCCTTGTTCTAATCTGGATTGTTTAGGTTATTTCAATTCCTGTTCTGGTAAGACTTCCTTCACTTTATTTATTAATCCGTATCTGAATCTATTAATTCTTATCCGCATCCTCAAAATAGAAGTTAATCTCTTTTCTGTACTTACATGGGAAATTCCATTTCTGTTCCTTTTCAATGATAAGGGGAGTGGGTGACCCAGGTACTTTCTGCTTTTGAGAGGCTTTTCTCTTGTGATGATCTTTGCTCTTTCCAAGTATTTACCAATTGTCTTTTTCTTTTAGCTGGGTCCGTGGCGGTGTGCTCTCCCCGCTCTTTTGGGTGATCAGTCTCTCAGTCTGTAATTTAGTGCAGTTGAGAGTCATATCATCAAAAAGAGCTTATTCCCTCAACAGAGAGGAGGCTCAGGTGGAGGCTCCATCTCGAGCTCTTCAATCAACATCCAATACTACCTTCCTGGTCGCTTGCCCGAACACTCGTCGGCCGGTGAGTAACAAAATCAGAAGCCATGGATGAGACGGACCCTCTGAACGCTTTGGTTCGCTTGGTGTCTGAACTCCGTACGGATATGACGGCAGCGCATGATGCATTGCATCACAGGATTGACTTCCTCCGGTGCTACGGCTTCAGGTTCTGGCGCCTCTACGGCTGCCGCCTCCGGGTTTTCCGCAAACCTACACATGGCTACACAATTCCCGTTGGCCCCACCGGAGCGTTTCACAGGTGATCCAAAACAATACCGTACTTTCATTAATCAGTGTAAACTACACTTTCTTTGCCGCCCAACTGCTTTCCCCAATTCCACGACAAAAGCGGCTTTTATTCTTTCTCATCTGGGGGGGACGGCAGCTGCTTGGGCTAATCCTCTACTTGAATCTAACAGTTACGTTCTATACGACTGTGACGCTCTTATCACAGCCATGAACAGGGTCTTTGATACCCGCTACAAATCACAGGCCACAGCCCTGGAATTTTTGAATCTACGCCAGGACACTTCCTCTCTGTTTACCTACCTTACTCGTTTCAACCAATTGGCGGCTGAAACAGATTGGCCTGAGGAGAAGAAGTCGGCAGTATTCTATAAAGGGCTGTCTGAGGAATTAAAAGACATCCTAGCTACTGTCCCCGTGGTCCCTACTGTTTTTGGGGAACTTTTGGATTTAGTTTTACAGATAGACGCCAGAAGGTCCGAAAGGAAGGGGGAGCGTAAGCCACAAGCAAACTTAACTCCCACCTTTGACCCTGTGCCAACACAATCTTCCGCTCCAGAGCCAATGCAAGTGGGGGCAGTGCGGGGCCCCCTAACCCCTGCACAACGTGAGTACCGACGTTCTCACAATCTAAGTATGTACTGCGGCTCGGCCGATCACCCGCTGAAAGACTGTCCAAAGAAACCCAACAAGAAGGCGGGAAACGCCAAATCCCGGCGATAGACAGAGTCTCCAATTACGGACTGCCTTGAGACTTCTCAAACTCTTACGACTTCCTGTGTACCGGACCCTTGCCTGCTCTACGGTTTGCTTGTTTCCTTATTCTGTACTGTTTTCTGCCTACCTGTGTACCGGACTTTTGCCTGTCCTACGGATTGCTTACTTCCTGATTCCTGTACCGTCCTTAGCCCGCCTGTGTATCGGATCTCGCTGCCTGTTTACTGGATTGTCTTCCTTCTGTCCTGATTTACCTACCACCGCCTTCAACTGGTTTTCCTCACCTTCCCAGCTCACTCCAAGTACTGGGTGCTGTTCCTTCCTTAATTCCAGTGTTCTATTGTGGATTTTGACTCCATCCCGAGGTTTTGGATTTGGTCCCTCAAGTGCACGCAAGGACGCTTTGCTGATTATATACAAAAACTCATTTCTGAAAGTGCACACAGGGACGCCTTGCTGAGAAGTGTGCACCTACCCGTATCTAGTGCGTCCCTCGTGCTGCCCGGTTATAGCATCCCTACTAACCTTCCTGTTTATTGTTTTGTACCTCCCTTGTTCTAATCTGGATTGTTTAGGTTATTTCAATTCCTGTTCTGGTAAGACTTCCTTCACTTTATTTATTAATCCGTATCTGAATCTATTAATTCTTATCCGCATCCTCAAAATAGAAGTTAATCTCTTTTCTGTACTTACATGGGAAATTCCATTTCTGTTCCTTTTCAATGATAAGGGGAGTGGGTGACCCAGGTACTTTCTGCTTTTGAGAGGCTTTTCTCTTGTGATGATCTTTGCTCTTTCCAAGTATTTACCAATTGTCTTTTTCTTTTAGCTGGGTCCGTGGCGGTGTGCTCTCCCCGCTCTTTTGGGTGATCAGTCTCTCAGTCTGTAATTTAGTGCAGTTGAGAGTCATATCATCAAAAAGAGCTTATTCCCTCAACAGAGAGGAGGCTCAGGTGGAGGCTCCATCTCGAGCTCTTCAATCAACATCCAATACTACCTTCCTGGTCGCTTGCCCGAACACTCGTCGGCCGGTGAGTAACAAAATCAGAAGCCATGGATGAGACGGACCCTCTGAACGCTTTGGTTCGCTTGGTGTCTGAACTCCGTACGGATATGACGGCAGCGCATGATGCATTGCATCACAGGATTGACTTCCTCCGGTGCTACGGCTTCAGGTTCTGGCGCCTCTACGGCTGCCGCCTCCGGGTTTTCCGCAAACCTACACATGGCTACACAATTCCCGTTGGCCCCACCGGAGCGTTTCACAGGTGATCCAAAACAATACCGTACTTTCATTAATCAGTGTAAACTACACTTTCTTTGCCGCCCAACTGCTTTCCCCAATTCCACGACAAAAGCGGCTTTTATTCTTTCTCATCTGGGGGGGACGGCAGCTGCTTGGGCTAATCCTCTACTTGAATCTAACAGTTACGTTCTATACGACTGTGACGCTCTTATCACAGCCATGAACAGGGTCTTTGATACCCGCTACAAATCACAGGCCACAGCCCTGGAATTTTTGAATCTACGCCAGGACACTTCCTCTCTGTTTACCTACCTTACTCGTTTCAACCAATTGGCGGCTGAAACAGATTGGCCTGAGGAGAAGAAGTCGGCAGTATTCTATAAAGGGCTGTCTGAGGAATTAAAAGACATCCTAGCTACTGTCCCCGTGGTCCCTACTGTTTTTGGGGAACTTTTGGATTTAGTTTTACAGATAGACGCCAGAAGGTCCGAAAGGAAGGGGGAGCGTAAGCCACAAGCAAACTTAACTCCCACCTTTGACCCTGTGCCAACACAATCTTCCGCTCCAGAGCCAATGCAAGTGGGGGCAGTGCGGGGCCCCCTAACCCCTGCACAACGTGAGTACCGACGTTCTCACAATCTAAGTATGTACTGCGGCTCGGCCGATCACCCGCTGAAAGACTGTCCAAAGAAACCCAACAAGAAGGCGGGAAACGCCAAATCCCGGCGATAGACAGAGTCTCCAATTACGGACTGCCTTGAGACTTCTCAAACTCTTACGACTTCCTGTGTACCGGACCCTTGCCTGCTCTACGGTTTGCTTGTTTCCTTATTCTGTACTGTTTTCTGCCTACCTGTGTACCGGACTTTTGCCTGTCCTACGGATTGCTTACTTCCTGATTCCTGTACCGTCCTTAGCCCGCCTGTGTATCGGATCTCGCTGCCTGTTTACTGGATTGTCTTCCTTCTGTCCTGATTTACCTACCACCGCCTTCAACTGGTTTTCCTCACCTTCCCAGCTCACTCCAAGTACTGGGTGCTGTTCCTTCCTTAATTCCAGTGTTCTATTGTGGATTTTGACTCCATCCCGAGGTTTTGGATTTGGTCCCTCAAGTGCACGCAAGGACGCTTTGCTGATTATATACAAAAACTCATTTCTGAAAGTGCACACAGGGACGCCTTGCTGAGAAGTGTGCACCTACCCGTATCTAGTGCGTCCCTCGTGCTGCCCGGTTATAGCATCCCTACTAACCTTCCTGTTTATTGTTTTGTACCTCCCTTGTTCTAATCTGGATTGTTTAGGTTATTTCAATTCCTGTTCTGGTAAGACTTCCTTCACTTTATTTATTAATCCGTATCTGAATCTATTAATTCTTATCCGCATCCTCAAAATAGAAGTTAATCTCTTTTCTGTACTTACATGGGAAATTCCATTTCTGTTCCTTTTCAATGATAAGGGGAGTGGGTGACCCAGGTACTTTCTGCTTTTGAGAGGCTTTTCTCTTGTGATGATCTTTGCTCTTTCCAAGTATTTACCAATTGTCTTTTTCTTTTAGCTGGGTCCGTGGCGGTGTGCTCTCCCCGCTCTTTTGGGTGATCAGTCTCTCAGTCTGTAATTTAGTGCAGTTGAGAGTCATATCATCAAAAAGAGCTTATTCCCTCAACAGAGAGGAGGCTCAGGTGGAGGCTCCATCTCGAGCTCTTCAATCAACATCCAATACTACCTTCCTGGTCGCTTGCCCGAACACTCGTCGGCCGGTGAGTAACAAAATCAGAAGCCATGGATGAGACGGACCCTCTGAACGCTTTGGTTCGCTTGGTGTCTGAACTCCGTACGGATATGACGGCAGCGCATGATGCATTGCATCACAGGATTGACTTCCTCCGGTGCTACGGCTTCAGGTTCTGGCGCCTCTACGGATGCCGCCTCCGGGTTTTCCGCAAACCTACACATGGCTACACAATTCCCGTTGGCCCCACCGGAGCGTTTCACAGGTGATCCAAAACAATACCGTACTTTCATTAATCAGTGTAAACTACACTTTCTTTGCCGCCCAACTGCTTTCCCCAATTCCACGACAAAAGCGGCTTTTATTCTTTCTCATCTGGGGGGGACGGCAGCTGCTTGGGCTAATCCTCTACTTGAATCTAACAGTTACGTTCTATACGACTGTGACGCTCTTATCACAGCCATGAACAGGGTCTTTGATACCCGCTACAAATCACAGGCCACAGCCCTGGAATTTTTGAATCTACGCCAGGACACTTCCTCTCTGTTTACCTACCTTACTCGTTTCAACCAATTGGCGGCTGAAACAGATTGGCCTGAGGAGAAGAAGTCGGCAGTATTCTATAAAGGGCTGTCTGAGGAATTAAAAGACATCCTAGCTACTGTCCCCGTGGTCCCTACTGTTTTTGGGGAACTTTTGGATTTAGTTTTGCAGATAGACGCCAGAAGGTCCGAAAGGAAGGGGGAGCGTAAGCCACAAGCAAACTTAACTCCCACCTTTAACCCTGTGCCAACACAATCTTCCGCTCCAGAGCCAATGCAAGTGGGGGCAGTGCGGGGCCCCCTAACCCCTGCACAACGTGAGTACCGACGTTCTCACAATCTATGTATGTACTGCGGCTCGGCCGATCACCCGCTGAAAGACTGTCCAAAGAAACCCAACAAGAAGGCGGGAAACGCCAAATCCCGGCGATAGACAGAGTCCCTACGCCGGGAATCTTATCATTGGACTCTCATGGTACTGCCTCCGCCCCTGTCACCTTGCCGGTAGTATTTACTGCAACTGCTGACACTTCTTTTTCTTCTCTGGCTATCATCGATTCTGGGGCAACAGGGAATTATATGGACTATGATTACGCCATCAATCACAAGGTTTGTGTATTGGATAAGGCCCAACCAGAGGCGGTCCACACAGTGGACGGCACTTCTCTGGTTTCTGGGTTGGTAACCCAAAACACGTCTCTTGTCCGTATGCAAACAGAAGACAGACATGTGGAGACTATCTCCTTTGATTTGATAAAAGCACCCCAATTTCGGGTCATCCTGGGAGTTCCATGGTTACGCTATCACAACCCGGCCATTGATTGGGCTGAAAAAACCGTCCAATTTCCTTCCTCGATCTGCAATGAAAAATGTTTTCAGGACTCGAATGTGTGTCCGGTGTCTTCTTGTCAGGCATTGGCAGCCTCCAATGCAGTTATTGGTGCTATTACCACTACCAAGGAAGTTCATGTTCCCTCAGAATACAGTGATTTCCGGGATGTCTTTGACAAAGGGGGTGCCGATGTTCTGCCCCCTCACAGACCCTACGACTGCTCTTTTGATTTAGTGCCAGGAGCTAAAATACCAGCAGGAAGGGTGTATTCGCTTACATTGCCCGAAGACAAAGTACTTAAGGAATACATCGACAAGGCCTTGATCACCGGGTTCATCAGACCATCTAAGTCCCCTGCCGCATCTCCCCTCTTTTTTGTCCCTAAGAAAGAAGGCGATCTTCGCCCTTGCATTGATTACAGGGCCTTGAACGCTATAAATGTAAAGAATCAATACCCTCTTCCGCTGATATGTTCTTTTAGATCAGCTTGGTTCTTCGGCAGTTTTCACTAAACTAGACCTTCGAGGTGCATATAACCTTGTTCGAATACGAGAGGAGGATGAGTGGAAAACAGCCTTCAAGACCCGGTATGGACTGTTTGAGTACCTGGTGATGCCCTGTGGGCTGTGTAATGCACCTGCTACCTTCCAGGCATTTATGAATTATATTTTTCATGACTATCTGGATCAATTTGTCTTTCTCTACTTAGACGACATTTTGATATACTCTTCTTCAATGGAGGAACACATTGACCATGTTCGCCTCGTGCTTCGAGACTACGAGACAATCATTTATTTGTTAAAGCTGAAAAATGCGTATTCAATTCTACTGAAGTAGAGTTATTAGGGAACGATCTTACTAATCACGGCATTAGAATGAGCCGTTCTAAAGTCAGAGCTGTTCTCGAATGTCCTGTGCCTGCTTCTACCAAGGCATTACAATCCTTTTTGGGTTTTTCAAACTTTTACAGACGATTCATTCACTCGTTTTCATCCATCTCAGGTCCTCTGACAGCATTGACCAGTTCTAAACAGGCATTTCAATGGAGTCCAGAGGCGCAACAGTCCTTTGAAGCTCTGAAAGCCACCTTCTCGACTGCTCCAGTACTGCAACATCCAAATCCGCTCTTACCATTTCTAGTGGAGGCCGATGCCTCAGGTTCCGCCATTGGAGCAGTACTATCCCAGCGTTGTCCCGATTCAGGTGAAATCCATCCTGTTGATTTTCATTCACGGAAGTTGACTCAATATGAACAGAACTACCCTATCACGGAAAGAGAGTTGTTGGCCATCAAGGACGCTTTTTCTGAATGGAGATATCATTTGCTGGGTGCTCGTCATCCTGTCACAGTCTTTTCAGATCATCGGAGTCTTCTTGCGGTCAAGTCCATGAAATGTCTTACTGCTAGACAGGCTCGCTGGCATCTCTTCTTTTCTCAATTTAACTTCACCATTACTTATCGGCCAGCCCGATTCAATACCTGTGCTGACGCTTTGTCACGTTTGTCTTCTAATTCTGGTGGTAAAACTAATGACCACTCTCTCTTGCTACCCTGTAGAGTGGTCTGGGGGGCACTCCTCAACCTCCACTACGCTTCCTGATCTCTGCGTGGGTTTCCTCACATGCAAGGGAGTGTGAGGCTCTCAACCTCGATATAGTGCAGGGTTTGCCCTACATCCAGGGCAGATTTTTTCTACCTCCTGGTGATGCGTGTTTACGTGCACTTGCTTGGTCTCATGATTCGCTTATGGCGGCTCATCCGGGACAACAAAAGACTCTTGACTCTTTGCGCCGTTGGGCTTCTTGGCCTTCCATGTCCAACGACGTAATCGATTACTTGGCCTCCTGTTCAGTATGTTCTCAGTCTAAAATCTCTAGATCTAAACCTGTGGGTTTATTGCAGCCTCTTCCAGTGCCACATAAACCATGGTATATGGTCTCTTTGGATTTTATAGTCGATCTACCTTCTGTGGATGGCTTTGATACTATTTGGGTTGTCATTGATTATTTCACTAAAATGGCACTGTTCATTCCGTGTTCCGGGCTGCCTTCTGCACCTATATTGGCCTCCATGTTTCTAAGACAGGTTTTCCGATTCTTTGGGCTCCCTTCCATTGTGGTTTCAGACCGCGGCCCTCAGTTTACGTCCCGCTTCTGGAGGGCGTTGACATCGTCTCTTGGTGTTGATGACAGGTTCAGTTCTGCTCATCACCCGCAGACAGATGGCCAAACCGAAAGGCTCAATGCAACTCTTGAACAATACCTGCGTTGTCTCTGTCTTCATTTCCCGTCATCCTGGTTGGCGATGTTGTCACCCGCCGAATTCGCCTATAACAACTCGCGACATTCGGCTTCTGGTGTGTCTCCTTTCTTTGCTTTGTATGGCTACTATCCTCGGCCTTTGCCCCTGGATCCTACAATTCCTATTGACAATCCGGCTGCACAAGCTTGTATTCGGGATCTCAAATCTGTTCGCAAATCTGTTCTGGAACATCTCCTCCATGCTCAGGTTAAGGCTAAAAAATATGCGGATCAGCATAGGATTCCTGCTCCCAGTTATAAAGTGGGTACGAAAGTTTGGTTGTCCACTCGTAACTTGAAGATCCCTGGAAAACGCTTGCTCCTTCCCAAGTTCGTGGGTCCGTATGCCATCACTGAGGTGATTAGTCCAGCTGCGGTCCGGCTTTCATTGCCTTCTTCTTGGAAAGTGCATCCGGTTTTTCATGTTTCCCTGTTCAAGCCTTGCCCGCCTTCTACTTGTTTGCCTGCTCGTCCTCCCCCGATCAGGGTGGATGTCGAATACGAGGTGGCGGATATCCTGGATTTCCAGCTGCGCAGGGGTCGTCCATACTATCTTGTTGATTGGAAGGGATATGGCCCGGAGGATAGATCCTGGGAACCATTGGTGAACATCCGAGCTCCGGTGCTTCTGCGCCGCTTTCATGCCCGCAAGGGATTGGCGCTGCCTTTGGGGGTGGATGCTGTCACACATCGGGGTCTGAATGACCCGCGCACCTCTTCATCACGCCAGGTGAAACAGACCACCAAGGTTCCTACCAAAGTTGTGACGCTTCACCACAATATCCGACGTTTCTCAGCCCCTTACTTCTCTCGGTGGCGGTTACCCTGGAGATTGGGCTCGACAACATCGAAGGTATCGACAACCTAGCCTTTGCCTACAACTCCCAGGAAACCTACTTTTTGCGTGTAGTTCCGACTATTCGGAACATGAGCTCTGACGGGCTTACGGCGCTCCGCCTCCTGAGTATATTAGGCACTGCAGTGGTAAGGACGCTGCTTCTGATTAAAGTTGCAACCGGCATCCAAAGTTTCATCTTCTGTGCCTTCCAAATCATTTCCTTCCTGTGTACCAATTCCTGTTTCTCCAATTACGGACTGCCTTGAGACTTCTCAAACTCTTACGACTTCCTGTGTACCGGACCCTTGCCTGCTCTACGGTTTGCTTGTTTCCTGATTCTGTACTGTTTTCTGCCTACCTGTGTACCGGACTTTTGCCTGTCCTACGGATTGCTTACTTCCCGATTCTGTACTGTCCTTAGCCCGCCTGTGTATCGGATCTCGCTGCCTGTTTACTGGATTGTCTTCCTTCTGTCCTGATTTACCTACCACAGCCTTCAACTGGTTTTCCTCACCTTCCCAGCTCACTCCAAGTACTGGGTGCTGTTCCTTCCTTAATTCCAGTGTTCTATTGTGGATTTCGACTCCATCCCAAGGTTTTGGATTTGCTCCCTCAAGTGCACGCAAAGACGCTTTGCTGATTTTACACAAAAACTAAATTTCTGAAAGTGCGCACAGGGACGCCTTGCTGAGAAGTGTGCACCTACTCGTATCTAGTGCGTCCCTCGTGCCGCCCGGGTATATCATCCCTACTAACCTTCCTTTTTATTGTTTTGTACCTCCGTTGTTCTAATTTGGATTCTTTAGGTTATTTAAATTCCTGTTCTGGTAAGACTTCCTTCACTTTATTTATTGATCCCTATCTGAATCTATTAATTCTTATCCGCATCCTCAAAATAGAAGTTAATCTCTTTTCTGTACTTACAGGGGAAATTCCATTTCTGTTCCTTTTCGATGATAAGGGGAGTGGGTGACCCAGGTACTTTCTGCTTTTGAGAGGCTTTTCTCTTGTGATGATCTTTGCTCTTTCCAAGTATTTACCAATTGTCTTTTTCTTTTTGCTGGGTCCGTGGCGGTGTGCTCTCCCCGCTCTTTTGGGTGATCAGTCTCTTATTCTGTAATTTAGTGCAGCTGAGAGTCATATCATCAAAAAGAGCTTATTCCCTCAACAGAGAGGAGGCTCAGGTGGAGGCTCCATCTCGAGCTCTTCTATCAACATCCAGTACTACCTTCCTGGTCGCTTGCCCGAACACTCGCCGGCCGGTGAGTAACATTCCCCAATTGAGAATGATTAAATCAAAGGACCTTCTGAGAGTATCTTTTACTCAGTCTTATAATTGTAGAGTCCTTTGCTACCTGAATTCGGAGACTATCTTGAAGTTTATTTGGTTTAACCATGAAGAGATAAAAAAAAACCAAGGATTTAATCTATTCACGTTCGAACTGGAATCAACGGCAGTTGATATCCTAGCATATATTGATCCTGCGCTTGTTAAGCCGACAGAGTCAAGTAAGACTGCGTTGATACCGAAACGAAAAGATGAATGTGAGTTGCATGTGTTATTATCCCAGGTTGCCATGACAACAGGCATTCCTTGGCTGGAACCATTGATTACTGCGATTGTAGGGACGAAAATCCAGCCTCCTTCCTCATAGGAGCCTGAAAAAACTTATTTAAACATCCTCTCATGGAATTCATGTGGGTATGTTAACCTGATGGGTTGGCATGCATCAACATTGCCTCAGAATCAACGCATGATATTGATTTTACAGGAAACTATGAAAATGAATTTCTTTGTCATTCCAGGGTTTACCACTTATTGTATGCTTGCTAAGAGGTCCCTACAAGGCCGCCGAGTGGGGGCCTTGCTATTGCAATTAACAATATTATGAACTTACAGTCAAAATGGATATGGGAATCAGCAAACATATTGGGTGTATTAGTGGAAACCAACATGACAAAATTCCCCCTTATCCTAATAATATCATTGTATTGGAATCCTGCTGGTATTACACTTGATGCAATGTTAGATGAACTTGATGAATGCTTAGAAAATATAACCACCAAATATCAGTCTGCAGAAATCATCATTGGTGGCGATTTTAATTGCGACTGTAGAACCCTGAGTGAGAGCAGAAACCCCAATTCATCTATTTTGTCACGTACAAGGGGTGCGAAATTTAGAGAACTCTTAGTGATTGGGATATGGATATGTCACAGACGTGGATATGCAATCACAAATAACTTGGTCACGAGGAATCAAAACCTCAATGATAGATTTCATATACACTACGAGCAGCCTTGCACCGCTTACATTAGCTTTACAGATCAGTTATATAGCAGCTAGCGATCATGCTCAGATTTCCTGTCCGTTAAATTTGGAATGTTAACTACTGGCCTTTGAGCCAACTTTGGCCTTAGTAGAAATTGATTGACCTAAAGTCTCCATGAGATGGAATAGTGGTCTGTGCCTGCAATTTATCAGGCATCTTTCTCATGAGATTCAAGCATTTGGTCATCTAAAAATTAACAATGAAATGCTCATGATTGATTCCTACACAGAGTTGATCAATAAAGCCCTCACTTTTTTTAGTAAAAGGTATATTTCGGTCAATCATCCTAATCCTTTTGATTTGGCTTGTAAGTTCTTAAAAAGAGAAAAAAAACAAAGCACTAAGACAACTTAAAACTTCCTCAATGGGAGGATTGCATTGCCGTCATAACCGGCTTTTCATTTTGAAAGCATATAAGCAGAATCTTAGATTTGATTGCATCCGTAAATAAAACAGGGAGAATTGTGAGCTTATAAAAGCTATACTAGAGTAATTTGGCGCACAATTAAGAGTGGTGATAAAAAGGTCTGTTCTTGCTACTTATAACTGCATATCTGATCAGGCATGGCAGGAATATATATCGGTCAAATTTCGTATTCCAACTAAATTCGAAGCTGTTCCAGAGGTACAGTTGTATTATAGCAAGATTGCCCGATTAGAATGGTCCTTGAAAGATCTTGAATGGGCCACATCAAGATTATCACATTCTAAGGCTGCGGGCCCTGATGGCCTCCCCCCCTGTCTTTATAAAGCGGATCCTGAGTTTTGGGCAGGAATATTGAAAATCAAATTTGAATGTATTGTTAATACAGGTCTGATACCGCCTACATGGAATACTGCGAATATTGTTCCTATCTTTAAAAAGGGCGATCCCACCTTACCGCATAATTACAGACCTATTTCTTTAATCGATACGGATGCGAAATTGTTCGCTATGCTTCTCCTTTACGACCTTGAAAAAGTTATAGAGGAAAAGAACCTGTATTTGAAATATCAAGTAGGATTCTGGAAGGGAATGAGTACGTTGCTGAATGCTGCCGTCATGGCCTACATGATAGATGGTACAAGGGGAAAGAACTCTCAATCGGTCTACATGGCTATGATAGACATGACATCCGCATTCGACAACGTAGTACGTAACCTCTTATGGAACAAAATGAGAACTATGGGTATTCCTTCAGTGTTGCTTTATTGGTTCATGAAACTCTACACGAACACCTCCTATAAAATTTAAATCTCTGATGATGGTAGAACTACTGAACCAATAAGCACATTTATTGGGCTCAAGCAAGGTTGTAACCTTGCGGCAACATTCTTCAATTTATACCTTTCAGACCTCGACAAAGAATGGGAACATCATAATCTCTTCTCTGTTAAGTTGGTTCGATGCGCCTGAAATGGATCGCATTCGCAGATGACACTCCACTCCAAAAAAAGCCAACCTTGCCTCCAAACAGAACGCCAACAGCAAAATAGACCACACCACCCCTAATTGCCCCTCTTTCCACTTCTCACCAGTTACAGAAGAGGAAGTAATCAAGATAATCACCAGTCTCAAACCATCCAACTGCAAAGGTGACATTTGTCCCATCCCCGTTATCAAAGACGGAGCGAATGAGTTAGCCCCTCTCATCACCTCTTTGATCAATTCTTCAAAAACTCAGTGGTCCCCAATAACCTCAAAGAAGCGTGGGTCCTCCCCCTGCTCAAAAACCTAACCTAGACCCCAACATCCCCACTAATTACAGACCCATCACCACAGTCCCATTTCTCCTCAAAATCTTCGACAGGGTAGCCTACCTCCAAATACAACAACATTTGGAAGACAACCTCCTAGGCCTGCGACAATCCGGCTTTAGACCAAGGCATGAGACTGAAACTGCCCTCTTGGACCTAAAAATCCAAATGGATGATGCCAAAGACAAGGCCAAACTGGCCATTTTGCTCTTGTTGAATCGATCCGCTGCCTTTGATCTGGTTGACCACCAGATCCTCACTCAACACCTCTCCTCGGCTGCTGCATTCTCTCAGAATGCCACTAATTGGATCCAGTCATTTCTGTCTGACAGGTCGACTAGGGTCTTCGCCCCCTCCGCAGCTGCGGACCCTATTCCAATTACATGTGGAGTGCCCCAAGGCTCCTGTATTTCGCCCACACTTTACAACATCTTCACAAAGCTCCTCTTTGACAGTCTTGACGATCTGGGTGTCAGCTACACTTATTACTTGGATGACGCTCAGGTCCTCATCACTCTCACTGGCAGCTATGAAGATGATGTTGCAAAGCTTAATGAAATCTACTTAGAAATCCAAGACTGGATGGCCACACACAGTCTTTGCCTCAACGATGATAAGACAGAACTGCTTATCGTAGGTTGCCAGGCTCGCCTCAACAAACTGGACCAAAGGTACCAATCCTTTACCATTGATGGCAACATCATAAAAGTTTCCAAAGAGGTCAAAACACTAGGTGTGTACCTCGACTCCACCTTGTCACTAAAAAAACAAATAAACTCCACCATCTCAGCCACCACCTACACCAATAAATTGATCAATGCCTGTAGGCCTTTTCTCTCCCCTCAAGCTGCCTCACCTTATCTAGAACGTTGATATTGTCTAAATTAGACTACTGCAACACACTCTACCTAGGCACCACTACTAAAAACTTGAACAGGCTCCATTTCCTTCATAATAATGCATTAAGATGTGCCCTCAACCTCCTGTGCAAGGCTCACATATCCACGGTTAGCAAAGAAGTGCATTGGCTCCCGATCCGTGACAGAATTAAGCTAAAAACGCTGGTCATCACCCACAAGTGCCTATCACGCACTGCCCCTCGCTACCTCTCAGACACATTTTCTAGACACTGCTCCAATAGACCCACCAGAACCCCTTACCTGCACCAACTAAAGATCCCCAACTACAACCTAAAAACAGCAGGAGGTTCCAGTTTCCCAGTTCTCGCAACACAATGCTGGAACGCTCTCCCTCTTGTAATTAGATCAGAAGCCGCGTTTTGGCCATTCAGAGCCATGGTGAAATCATGGCTATTAGCTTAAACATTTAGTCTCTCACCTACACGCTCGGCCAGCCGCCGTTCTCCACCATGTAGTAATGTTTTCCCTGCCTATATCCTATTCAGGACCACCCTGTAACCCGGTCCTCACTGTCCACTGTAACCATCTAGTACCTTGTTTTCTATTTATTCTACTATCTGTATGTAACTACTCAGAGCATGGACGAATGTATGTGCTCAGATTGTTGTATTATTGTGCTCGTGTAACGATATGTAACTCTGCTGTGCACATGATTATGCGCCCAGCTACCTGAGGGTTCGGACGCGCTTTATAAATAAACAAACTAAACTAGTGACGTTGATCGCTAGGGCTGATTTATCTAGGTTAATTTTGAACCCTGACAATACTCCGAATTCGTCAATTTCCTTCCATAGGGAATCAAGGGATGTTGCCAGGTTCGATGGCGTTATTAAAAACATCATCCGCATATAGCGCAATTTTATATTCCTGGCCCCCTATTTGGACCCCCCCTTATCCTGGTATTCTGCCTAATCCTGGCGGCAAAGGGCTCCATAGATAGAGCAAAAATCAGTGGGGACAGTGGACACCCTTGTCTGGTGCCCCTTGATATCTGTATTGCCTCGGATCTCCTGCCATTAACCCTTAATTGTGCTGAGGGAATTTGGTAATTGGCCATGACCCATTTGGTGAAGTTTGGTCTGAATCCAAAATGTTCCAGGGTCGCCCGCATGTACCCCCAATCCATCATGTCGAATGTTTTATGAGCATCTAATGAAATCACTGCGATTCCGTCCCCAGACCTGTGGGCATGTTCAATAATGTCTATTGTTCTTCGAATATTGTCATGCGTTCCTCTCCCAGGTATAAACCCGGTCTGATCACTGTCAATTAGGCCCGGGAGAGCCGAGCCCAACCTGCCCGCCAGCACTTTAGCAAAAATCTTACCGTCATTGTTCATAAGCGTGATCGGGCGGTAGGAGGCAGCTAGCTCAGGAGCCCTTCTGGGTTTGTGCAATAGAACTGTCAATGATTCTGCCATAGATCTGGAGACGCAGCCGGATGTCAGGAAAGAGTTGAATAATTCCACCAGCTGAGGGACCAGGGGCCTACAGAACTTCTTATAAAATGTGGATAAGCCATCGGGTCCGGGAGCCGTGGGTTTCAATGATTTGATGGCGTCGATAATTTCCTCTGCCGAAATAGGCCTCTCTAGGTGCTCCAGCTGATTCGTGTTCTGCATGGGTATGGACTATAGATATTTTGGTAAGTTATCTAGTACTGTTGGTGACCCTCTCATGATTTCTGAATGGTATCTCAATAATTCTGCCATTTTGTCCGCATCGGTGCAGAGGGCTTTGCCTTCTGCCCCAGTTATTGTGAGGCTGTTGTTTCTGGCTCGAGTCTTTTTCAATGTTTGTACTAATACTCTATTTGCTTTGTTCCGCTTCATATAGTAGAACTGTTTTGTGAAGGCTAAGGCTTTAGCGGCGCGGTCGGCACAGTGCATTTCTAAGGCTGTTTTGGCCTTTCTTAGCTCTCTCTCGGCCTTTCTGGAGTATCGTCTTTTCAGGTCGGTCTCCAGGTGATTCACCTTCTCCTCCAATCTGGCTGCGGCTATATTAGAGACCCTTCGTTGTTCCGCACCTGCACTGATTAGAGAGCCTCCGACAACTGCCTTCATTGCATCCCAGATGATGTTAATGGGTGAGGTCTCTGCGGTGTTTTCTTTGAAGTAGTCGACTATTGTGTTCTCTATTTCCATCTTAATGCATTCATCCAATAGCAAAGCGTCATTCAGTTTCCAGTGTGTCTGTGCCGGGAGATTTTGCCCCGGTATAGCTATTTTCGCAGACACTGGGGCGTGATCCGAGATCATACAGGTGTGTATTGCTGTTGCTTCCAAACATGGGTAAATGACCCCGGAGGTCAAAATAAGGTTGATTCTGGAGTAGCCTTTATGCACCTGAGAATAATGGGAGTAGTCTCTTAAGGTCCCGTTGAACAGCCTCCAGGCGTCCACTGTTTCCGTTTCCCTTAATAGCTTGGCTAGTGAGAGCGCTTGTGTATAGTCAGTTTTAGTTGGCGGAAGGGTCTTGTCACGATCACAGGACCGTTCCATGGAACTTCCCCCAAAAGGTCTTGGGCTGCTGTGTATCATTCCTGGGCTATGAGTAGGGAGAACCCAGTGGCCAATTGTGATTCAGACTATCCCGCTTTACTCAACATGGCCGCCAGGCGGCCGTCCCTGAATCCTGCAGAGCATTCCAGTAGTACAGGCTCTGTGAGTATTTAAGCCCCTCCCTTCGGTGGAGCTGCGCTTCGCGTCCTCTTGCTGTTAGCGGACGCTTACCTCAGCTCGTTCTCTGACAGGAATTTCTTGCCCTTAGTTTTCCCTTTTGTGATTGAAAATTCCTGTGCCTTTGTCACTCTCAGTTCACATTTGTTGTAGATTTCCTAGTTTCCACTTGAATTCCGTCAGTTCACAGTTTCCGAGTGTCCGGTGAGGAGGAGCGTTCTTCTGTCAGGAATTAACAGGAGAAGCTGTCAGTGTTGTTTCTTCTCACCGCAAGTACAGTTTCTTGTGAAGCATTATTTTGGGCATCTAGTTTTCTTGTTAGCCTGTTTGGTTAGTAAGCAAGCTTTTAGTCGCTCGTGTCACTAGGAATTTGCTGTGGTATTGCACATTAATTGTTTATTCCGTGGTTGGGCAGTCTAGTCACAGCAGCTCTTTAGTTTTACATGGTTGTTCACACACATGTAGGAACATACAGTGTATGTAGAGTCCCACTTTGCCGGTTCCCCGAGTCCCTCTGGTGTTATTGGAGGAAAATAATTTGCTAGGTGCATTGCCTGACAGAGGTGTCTGGTTAACATTGTGTGTATGAGCAACGCACTCTCCACTAAATGTTTCAGTGACATTCCCTTCAGATTAGGAGCGATTTTCTCCTCATGTTCTTGGCACCCAGCGTCTCCCAGTCATTGAACCTTTTCTAGCATGCAACTTATCTCCTGAGGCATTAGTGCTCCCGTAGCCCTTCCATTCTAGTTGGTTCCTTTTCCCGCTCTTATTCAATCCCATCTTCAGGACTTGCGTCCCTGCACAGATGCAGGACGGATAGCTCATCAAAACATAAAAAGAGGTGAGCAGGGCGAACTCAGTGGGAAGGAGCGTTGGTTGATGAGGAGACAATTTTCAGTTATTTTAGATTCCATTGTTGACTGGTTGTTCAATTCCAGAGATCCTCAACTCTTAGAACTCTAAACAGGTAAGTAGTGAGAGAGCCACGCACCCCGAGAAGAGTAGTAGAGGTGTTCCCGCGGAGCCTAAGGTAAGCGTTACAGGTCTTGTCCATCTGGGGATTTGGCATTGAGTTGAAGTCTCTGCCCATGATCAGATGCCCTTCTTGGAATGCTAAAATGGTTGGGACTAAATTTGTGATGAAGGCAGCTTGAGCAGAGTTGGGGCCATAAATTGATACTATAATGATTGGGAGCTCCCCAAACATCCTTTTGAGTAGGAGGAACCTCCCATTTGGATCTCTTTTTATAGTGACTTTTGTTAGGGGTATCCTATCGCTTAAGAGTGTTGCCACTCCCCTTTTTTTTGGCCCGAGGTGGCAAAATATGCCTTTTAGTACCTGTTAAATCTTACTCTGTGTTCGTCTTCCTGCAGTAAATGAGTTTCTTGAAGCAACACAATGTCTCCCGCTAATTGACCCAGCCTGTGTTCTACGGATTTCCGCTTCCCTGGTGAGTTGAGCCCTTGCACATTCCATGAGAGAATTGTTATTGCACTCGTATCAGCCATATTCTCTTATTCCCCCCCCCTCTGAGTGTGAGTTTATGTCCGTCTGCTGAGAATGATCCTACATATCTGAAGTAGCTACGATGTTTTGTAATGTTTCGATGTTGCTGTTGACCTGTCGTGATGTGCTTAAGTCCTGGGCTGAACAGCAGGGGCTTCCAGACCCAGGGTCTCCATTTGTCTTTCGAAAGTCCCTTCTCCCCTCCCCCCATAGAACATACATGTAGGATGAACATTGTCCTACTACCACCGGGAACTGGTGGCGCCGATGCGCATATCTTGGCCAACTGGGCCGCCGAGTCAACTGTAAACTTAAAGAAATGCTGCGTCCCCCCTTCTTGGGGTGTCGATTCCTGTGCCTTGTTGAGCGCGAGCTCCAACGTGAGACTCATCTTTATTTGAACCCGAGGATCCGTCCATCTTGCCTATTTTCAGTTATTTCATTCTGTTGTGAAAGCTCTATCATCCGGGGATTTTATGGATGTACGTAGTTAAATATCAGTCAGGAACTGAGCTTTTTCTAGGTGGCCCTCGGGGTCTGCGACGCCGTGCAGGTTTTGACCACTCTCCATCGGAAGGTTTGTTGCGTTGAGATTGGTGCGGTTCCTCAGTCTGATCTTCCACCTGTTTCTCCGATGCCCATGAATTTGTCGGCCTCTTTCTGTGAACAGATTTTTCTCTGAGACCCTAACCAAGTGAACCTGACCGACGTTGGGAATCCCCAGTGATGGGTAATCTTTTTTCCCCTCAGCCACTCCGTGAATGTTCTCATGGCTCGGCGTTTCTGGAGCATGGAGCTTGCCAAATCTTGATTATAGTGTTATGTTGGATCCTTGGAACGTTATTTGGCCCATTTGTCTTGCTTCATTCATGATTTCTTCTTTGATTTGGTAGAAATGGACCCTTACCAGTACATCTGGGGGAAAGTTGGAAGTCGACCTCCGAGCTGCCCTGTGCACCCGGTCCAATTCCAGGGATGCCTCGTTATGATGAATCGAAGCAGTTGGGAGACATAGTTTCTTAGCTCTGTGTCCGGTATGGATGCTGGTATCCCCCAGATGCGGATGTTATTTCTCCGTGATCGATTTTCGGCATCTTCTTGTTTCGCTTCTAAGAGTTCACACCTTTCTTCCAGAGCTCTGATTCTATCCCTGCCGATCTCGCCTTCAAACCGCTGGTTGCAGACTTCTGACTCGAGCTCCGCTGTCCTTCTCTCCACCTCAATCACTCTCTTGTCCAGGGAGTTTATTTTTTGGGTTACTTCTGTGCTTTTATGAATTTCCTTCGTCAGTGCCGCAAGCAGTTCCTGCAGGTCATTCTTAGTTACCATTTGTGCTGCATTATTCGCCGATGCCTCGTTGGCGGGGTTCTTTTCGCAGAGGAGAGTCTCAGGCGTTTCCCCTTTCCTGGAGCGTTCGGTCGGGGCATTGGCCATCAATGCTGCAATGTCTGTTTGCTTTGATATCTTCCTGCTTCTAGACATCCTTGCCCCTGATTAGACTCAGAGTCACCCTGTTTGGCGCTCTTTACGCTGGTTTACTCAGCTGCGGGGTGAGGGGCGACAGTGAACCAGAGTGGTCCAGGGGCAATTCTTTGGTGATTGGTGATTTTGGGCCAGTGATCACTGTACGATATAGCTTTGAGAGTGGTCCCTCTGGGTGATGTACGGGGTAATGATTCCCTGCCTCTGCCTTCTTCAACCCTGCGATTGATGGGATCGGTGCGTTCAATGCCCCACTCCTCACCCTGTCTCTGCAGTACTGCCGTGTTCGCTTTATTCCTCCAAGGCAGCGGGGTACCCGGCGAGCCCGATCTTTACCTGCACACTAACGCCCAGTGCAATGGCTTCGCAATCACACCTTTCGCCACAGCCTCCGATGCCTGCCTCAGAGCGGGCAGCGCCTCCTCTATGGACTTTTTTCCTCCCCTCCAGCAATCCGGACCAGGGATGCGGGCTAATGCTCTGGCAGGATCCTTCCAAGTGCGAGGGAAGAGCCCAGGGATTCTCAAGTCCTCCCCCCGCCCGTCAGAGATCCTCACTGCTCTGCTGTTGAGTGTCTTCCAGGAGCCTTCCGTCGGTGAGGTATTAAGTGCCCCCAGCCTCCCGGGACTGGCTGGAGGGTTGCTGGTACACGGCACTCTTCGTTACGGCACTACCATACCGCGTGGGTCCACAGTTCCTCGGCAGCCCTTGTGTTCATACGGCTGCCCCTCCCCCATTCCGCCGCCTCTCATGGTGTAGTGAAGCGGCCGCCAAAGGATCTCCAGGCTCTAAATGCGTCCGATCGTGGCAGGCTGGGCACTGATCCGGGTGCCACTCTCTGTACCACAGCTCCAGAGCTTCCCCCACGCTGCGGTCCTTTTTTGGTGAAAAAACGGGGTCTGGAGACGACAATTTTATGTTCCGCGCATCGGGCCAGCCAGGAGCTTCTACGAAGTCATGCCGATTGCGGCAGCTCCAAGCCACGCCCCCCAGAAAATGTCATTTTATATGCCCTAGACATCTGTTTATGTGACATGAGTGCGACTTTAGATTGTATTCAGGGATCATTGATAAAAAGCGCAACGCATCTACCAATGTCAGTTCCAAATGCAGTGATTCGTCACGAGCTTGGCCTGGTGGCATTATCTGGACGCTGGCAATGGCGACAATTATGTCGCTATGAAAACATTCATTTTCCACTAAAAAAACTCATATGAAGATCTGCAAAAAATGCTGGGTTCCACTAATTTGGCATATTTTGCTCAATATCAATCCAAAATGGAATTCCTATTAAACACCTTATGCATGTAAATCGAAGATGTTCATCAGCGTCCAGCGTATGCCAAAAGGAAGCTTTTTGAACAAGATTGGAGGATTACAATAGACTGTCTTCTTACAAACTGTATAAGGAATATGGTACATTTACTAGACAGTGTACTCCTAGACTTGATCATGTTACTTTCTTTCCATGTAACTATACCAGAAAAGCCTATATATGGCATAGAATGAACTTATATTACACTAGGGAAAGAATTGCTAACTGGAGTAACAAAGATGTACCTAAGCAATTTGGATGTCGCTTTCCATCATGCAATGAGCCCCTTGAAACATTAAAACAACTTATTCTCGAATGTCCTCATTTTAAAGTAATGCGTACCAATCGTCTGATGAAATTTGTTAACATCGACTTTAAGGACTGTTTGCAATACTTACGGGCCCGCATGATGCAAGGTCTACATAAGCCGTTGATTTATGAATTGGTCAGTCTGTGCAAGCACATCGAAAAAGTTACATTCCTTTAACAATAATTAGTAGACATTCAAGGCATGTGGCGATAATTTTTCTTCTGTAAAACATGAATTGTAAACTGTCATTGTAAATATTTTACTGTTTTAAGATGTGTTTAATTTTAATCTTGTTTTGTAAAGGTTCTACATTTTGTACTTGAACCATAAACAAATAAAAAAAAAAAGAAAAGTTGTTGCTATTGTGTTTGTTTCAAAAAGTATGTGCCCTGCAATACCACGAGACAGAACTGGGCGCCTTGGTGTACATGTTATCATAAACAGGCGAGAGCAGGCCTTGGGCCCCCAGCCAACTACAAGTTATAGCCCCTACAAATGCCCTAGTCCCGAGACCCCTGAATTCCAAGATACCAGTTGACCCCAGAACACCGACCATAAACCAATCAACCATAAACATCTGAGAGTATGGTCGTCCCACCTTTATTTATAATGACATGGTGTGTAGTGCGAGGCACAGGGAGGGATAAATTATGGTTCAAAAGTGAGGGTGGAAGCCTTTGGAGCTGAAGACGTGATCAGGAATGAGTGAAGCATGTGTGGGTAGGTATGACCTCGAGACTCCCCCTGTGCCAGACTTCGAGCCTGCCAGGTGCACTGTATAATGATATGATAGCATTGTTCACAGATGTAGCTAATTGCTTTTTTGGCCTTGGTTCCTTGGAGAGGAGTCCAGCAGAACCCACAGGATGGAAGACAGACAGACTGGGCTGGACCAATGACCTAGCATACCTTATGGAGCAGGCCAACCATGTATAGGGTCGCACCAACCAGCCAAGCATGTTTTCACTGTATACAATGTCGTCACCTATGACGCTGTGTCTCATAAAATTCTGCTTGTACACTTTTAGGCAGAATGTTCCATGGCAGCAGAGTTCTATGCTGATGCACCTATTTTTGTAGAAATAAATACTTATTATCCTTGAAAGAGTTTCTTGGCCATTTTTCCCTAGCAGGTTGTATTTCAGTTGTGAACGTTTAGGGGCGTGCCTTCAATACCTTGTGATAAGATGGAGAGGATTCCGGGGTTGAAAAGGTGAGAAGTATTGTTTTTTGGGGTTTTTAGGCTATAGTTTCGATTATCATACATGCCAACCCTAGGGGGCGTGGGGGAGGGCGTTGTTGCACGGCTGGGAAATGGCTGCTGCCTGAAAGAGCTCCGGCAAGGGCCGAACAAATACTGTCCGTTATCTTGCTTTACAACTGCACCGGATAAATTAATGTTGAACACGGTGCACCGGAGGGAGCTGTGCAACAGTGGGGAGGTTCCCATCCTCCTACGACCCGTCTATTTGGTGTTCGAGCTCCGATCCTCTTGGGAGCGCAACCGGCACATCCTCCGAGGCAGTGGCGGGATTCCAACATTCTCAACCCGCGCATCTCACCAGCCATCCCCTCCCCTCCCTCCCTTACATAAGGACGTCACCTCTGGGCACGCCACTCCGCCCGACAACTCGGTGGGTGTGTGGGGGACTGGGGCCCCGACTGGACCACACTGCGCCTGTTGGCCAAAGCCCTGGCTGTCTCCACGACTCTAATGCTTTAGGTGCCTTGGCAATCATCTCCTGTAGCCATGAGAGAAGTCTGCAGCACTCAGCAACTTCGTACGAAGCCCTGAGACCTGCTGGCCCCAGCTGGATCGGTGGGACCGGCTCCCCCGACACCCGGCTCTGCATTGCATCTTGGCCCTGGTGCTGCCCACTTGACCCGGTGTCCCTGTGGTCGGGGAGGAGCCTGCCGAGTTTTTATTTATTTTACATTTATAAAGCGCTCACACAGCCCGCAGGCATCGAGGCGCTGTTACAGGAATTGTTTTTTTTTTCTTAGTTGCGGAATTGTGTTTTTGTCTTAGTTACGTATTTATAACGCGCTTAAACGCCCAGAGGGTTAAGCGCGGACCCGTGGATCGAACCTGTTGTAGCTTCGTGTCGTCTTGCTTCCAAGACGCGCACGCTGCCGCTGAGCTATCCTCCCGGGAGTTTGCTTGCTCCTGACTGTCAGGGGCCTTGTTGGACTACGCTGCACTGGCGGCCGGTGTGCCCTGACTGTATCGCCCGACGGACACTCCTAATCGAGAGGTGGGTCTGGACATGCCATCCTGCTCCTATCCTTTGAGGCCTTGATTGTCCCCAATAACCTCAAGGCCCAGGCACATTCTTCCTGCGGCCGCGAATCGCAGCACTCACCAACTTCACACCGGACCCAGACCCCCGTACTGAGCCGATTGACTTGAGCAGCCCGGCCACCCCAGCGCCCACCCCCAAATTGCACCTGGCACCTCTGGCTGTACAGGTTGCCTGACAGCCCTGTGAGTGTAGAGGACCCCTCTAGGATGACCGGCTCTGGATTCTTGGAGTCCTGATCGGTTCTACCACTCCTGCGGCACGTGGGCCCAGATAAAACTATCTGCAGCCAAGTGGGTGTGCTGCAGTAACCTGCGTACACGAACCGGTGTTCGTGCTCCACCGCACCACACTTACCTGAGCCTCCACATGCCCTGGCCGGCTCAGGCAGCCCAATGACCTCAGCGGCCAACACCACCATCTACTACAGCGCTGACTAGAGTTTCCTGGGTGTGGCACTGTCAGGGTTCATCCTTCCGGCCAGTTCAGATCCCCTAGCCGGCCGGCCCTGTGGATTGGAAACAAAGGGTCTGTATCAGCTCTACAGCAAGTGTGTGGGGATGGTGCCCGCATGTGTTACTCGTGACCATCGTTGGGGCTCCGTAAGCCCCCATCACCCCTTACCATCTGAAACCAATTGCACCTGGAGGGATGTGAGGCCTACACTCAACCTCCGGGTAGAGCCCCTCTTGACCCTACGCACAAGGCCTTTGCCACCCTTTCACCCCTTATCATTCCGGGAGTGTCCAGCGTCTCCTCTCCAACTCCAAAGGTAGTCTGTATCCTGCCCATACCATTCAGACACTATCCTCCAGCCAAGTTCCTGCCATGAGCAGGGTATCATTGTAACCTCCTCAGCCAGAGTACGAAGGGGATTTGTTCTATAACACCAGGCACATATAGTTGTGAATGATCGCTAACCCCCATTCTTTCTCCGTCTTCCTGGTGTGGAAGGTAACCCATGCTCTCCGGGGGTGGCGATAGAGTTCACCATGAGGGCTTCCACAAGTCCCACTGAAAAGACAACGTATACATCAGGATCCTACTGAGAACTATATTGATGATTAGTAGCCAGTGGCCCTAATATGGGCAACCCTAAGCAGCAAGCAACAATTGACCAGATGCCCCACTAAATCCCCCCCCACCCCTGAAATGCTAGGGCCATCCAAACTGGGTGTCTCCACACTAAATTAAACAACACTGGCTCTGAAAAACAGTACTGATAACTTGGGGGCAAAAATAGACGCACTCACCTGCAAGGTAGATATTTCCCCTGTCCGGATTGACAAACTATGCAGTCGCATGTCGGAAGCGAAATAAAGAATTGGTGATGGGGAGGATAAAATAGTGACCCTTCAGCGAGAAGTATCAACCCTTCAACACAATATTAAGAAATTGATGGCCAAAAAATGACGACCTTGAAGGGAGATCCAGGAGGACAATATCAGAGTAAGAGGAATAACAGAATCTACCCCCATAGACAATATGAAGTAATTCCTAGAGAAACTGCTTATGGAGGTCCTTGGTGGCCTTTCCCGTCACAAATATGTTTATGGTGGAGCGGGCGCACAGATCATTGGCAGCCAGACCTCCCCTGGGAGCTCTGGAAAGGGCGATCATAGCCTGAATTTTCAGCTACCAATACAGAGATCTTACTCCGCGCCACCGGAGAGAAGAAAAACTTGTGCTGGGGCTCAGGCACTATTCGTCTCTTCCCCGACTTTAGCCTGCAAGCACAGGACCAGAGAAAAACATTCCAAGCAGTGAAAAATATTCTAAGGAAAAAGGAGGTACGCTCAATGCTGTTCCCGTCTAAGCTCAGGGTGATCCTGGACGGCAGAGTGTAATATTTTACAGCCCTGGAGGCTGCTGAACGCTTTGCGAGACATCCCGGATGCAAGTAGCTCTCCCCGCAGATCTCCATAGCAACCTATCTCACTGGATATTTTCAATATCGTTCTTTCCCACCGCGCCCAATCCTAGGGTGCAAACTGAAACTGTAATGTTAAGAAGCAAGGTGCATGGAACCTTTCACGGGGACAATGCAAAGCATCAAACGTACTCAGCTTCTGTCACGTGGAGTGATCCCAGCTTCCGCTAGCTCCCAGTGACTGGCGGCTTGTACCACACAGTTGGTTTTTGTTTCCTTTCCCTGACTATTAGGTTATGCACGGGGGGGTGGTGGTGTAAAAGGGGGAATGGGGATTAGGGGGCCGGTAAGTTGCTGTTTCTGGCATGGGTGGGCGGGTACCGGGGTTATTTTTGCAAGTTGAACATGTTTCTTTTTCTGGGTTGGGGAGATGAGAAGTGCCAATTGACAATTCATACGTATACAGTCTGTACGTTGACTGGGAGGATGCCTCTGCCCCGTCCAGACAGCATTTTTCAGGTTTGGGCATGGTGCTCGATTATTTACAGGAGACCTTAATCATCTCACAACATGGGTTCTCCTGATATACCTCGAGGACACAATAGGACCTTGACTTTGTTAACTTGGACTATATATGTGGTTTCACTAACGGGGAAAAAGGCACGGCTGATCTCGAACTATGCAGAAAACCATGGGGCAAACATCCTGTGTCTGCAAGAAACTCACCTAGCATGAGATGACAAGCTCCCCAACCGGATAGGTTGGGGGTCCACAGATACGGCTCATCCCATTTGGCTCACTTCCAGGGGGTAACCACCTACATCCACCAATCACTAGAATTCAAACTACATAATAAAATTGGGGATTATTGCTTGCAGGAGAAATAGCGGTTTGGCGGGACCTTATCATGAACATATATGTTATGTTAACACACTTTTGATGTGCCAAAGCCTGAGGGCATCCAGGCACCCTGAACAGAGAGGTGGGCAGCAGTGCACTCTGTTACACAAACAAGATAGTCTTCAACTGTTTTCTAAAGGCCAGATGGTTTTCCTCTTTGCGTAGATGTTCAGGTAGAGCATTCCAGGCCCGTACTGCCTGCACATGAAAGGCACAACCATTTCTGTAAGCTCTATACATGCCTTTGCAGATTGAAGATTTCTTTTTGGTTGGTAAATGCTCAGCCTGTCTTTGAGGTAAGCCAGTGCATTACCAAAGACACATTTGTGGCAAGTAGTCAACAGCTTAAACTGGATCCTTACACTGGCAGTTCTTTCGGGCCCCAGATGTAGGCTCAGTACAACTCATCTGATATATAATGCACACTGCTGCATTCTAAATCTTTTGCAATTTTTGAATGTCAGTCTTATTAGCTCCCCCTAGGTGGGCATTACAGTAGTCTACTCTCGGGAGTATCACTGCTCTAACTAGCTTTTTACAGTTTTCTACTGCGACCAGTGGGGTAACTTGCTGTAGCACTTTAAGGTGGTAGTTGGCGATTTTTACAATTGCTTCTATGTGAGCACCACTATCCAAACTGGCTTCAAAAAGGTGCCCATGGTCTTCACCTTATGCACCACTGGCATCCGGCTGCCGTCGATCATGAAACTGCTGTAGGGATGACTCAGCTTGTATCTGGCTTGCCAGGGGCCATACAGCATAAACTCAGTCTTGGCAGCGTTAAGGCATAGCCAGTTTGTGGCCATCCATCCCCTAATTGTCTGATAGACCAAGTCCAGCTACTGTTGATCTTTTTCATGGTCCCCACTAATCTCCAATGCTAACTGGAAGTCATCTGCAGAATTACAGAAGAATAGATCCAAGCTCTCCAAGTCCATGCACAATGGGATGATGTAAATGTTGAAAAAGAGGGGAGAGAGGCATGCCCCCTGGGGGACTCCATAAGTGGTAATTTCAACATCAGACGCACTTTCACCCCAGTGAACTTGTGAACATCATCCCTCAAGGAAGGACTTAAGCCAGTTTATTGCCTCCGCTGAGAGACACACCCCTCCCCCCCCCGTGGCCATCCAGTCCAGCACCAGCAGGATCCCATGATCCAGCAGATCAAAGCTGCCGATCGATCGAACAATATCAGCAGCCCCGATTTGCTGGTCTCCAACATAGAGAGCATGTTTGTCTGCAGGTCTAACAGTGCACACTCAGTACCATGAAACCTACAGAAGCCGGATTGCTTCTCATGCAAGATACCAGCTCCTGAGACATAGGTCTGAAGTTGTAACATCGCGACTTTATTGATTAGTTTCAGGAAGAAAGCGGGTTAGTGATAGGCCTAAGATTGGCCGCATCATTGGGATCTAAACCCACCTTTTTTAATAGTGGAGTGACCGCGACATTTTTTATGGATTGTGGGATACTGCAAGTTCAAAATGAGGAGTTTATAAACCTACAAAGGAAAGGGGCGAAAAGGTCCTTATGTTCTCATATTATTTTAGATGAGGACTCCACCCGGGCAACTAGTAGGGTGCATGGACATTATGGATTTCTGCCGTAATATGCTCCTTACACCTAAAACCAGCATGGGATTTCTGATTATTTTGATCTCGGTCTTCCGAATTCTGGGAGCCCATTTTAAAGTTTACAGTACCTTCCTCCTTATCATTGCTACAACTTTCTGAAGTAGCTATAGATTTGAAGCTTTTCTAGTTCGTTCTTCCAAGATCATTTTTTGGGCACTTTTCAGTTGATCAGAAAAAGCTTTCTGAACTCTTTTACAGTGTTTTTTCGTTGGCTTAATGGTGGGGTTAGTAATCATGGGTTTCTCCCAGGACCTACGGAGTCGAAAAAGTTCCTTAGTCTGGTTTCCGGCCTTAGTGATTTGATCATTATAGAAGTTACACTTAGCTGCCAAGATCTTGGCGATATATTCCTTTGCCTTATACTTCCATGCTACCAGATTTTCGAGAGTATTATCTCTCAGCCAGACGTGTTCCGTCTGCCATTTGATGACTTTCAATTCCACGAAGTCAGGGGATAAGCATTTCTGGCGGTTTGGAGTGTCTGACGGTTCTGGTTTTCAAGGGAGCAACCTGGTCTAACTGTCCAAACCACATTCTTTCTCCAACCCACTCCCTTCACCACTCTCCTCACCCGAGCTGTTTGTTTCCGAGTCACTTTGCTGTAGATTTCGTCTGGCAAGGTAATCCTTTTTTGGTGGAACGTGCCTGCCTCGGGTAGAAGCCACAATGACTGTCTGTGAGCTGCAGACCTGTGGCCCATATCCCAGCGAAAAGCCAACAAACAAGGGCAAAAAAGCCAGAAGGCTAAAAAAAAACCTCCGAAGGAACAGATGTTGAGAGCAGTCCGACCTCTTTGTGAGCAATACTGAGCAAATCCGGTGTTCAAATATCCAGCCAGTCGGCACCCAGGACACGTGAAATTCAAATAGTATAGATCAGAGAAATAAAGCCAGCAGGAAGATGAGGCATGGGAGACTACACAGGGTAGAAACGAGAGAACGTCTGCTGGGGAAAATAAAGCAAGTTGCTGCAGCACTTGGAAGAGGGAGAATAAGCTAAGAGCCCTTTCTGAGACGGTCATGGTACACGTAGAGCGTAGAAAAGGAAAGACAACAGCCTGAGCAGATCGTAACTCAGGGAGTAAGCAACAGGAATGGTGCAAATAAAACCCACAAGGTCATGGGGCACCATAAGTAAAAGGAGTGGCAGAGGAGCCAAGAAAAGGGTAAGAGAGAAGAGCTTTGGTGTGAAGCACGAAACAGAAAAAGCATCTTAACCCAAGGGAAGCGAAATGCACGCCGATGCAGTTGCAACACGTCGACCGCTGGGACTGTAGGTACTAACCTGCGGCGGCCATGTTGAACAACCACTAGACCGGTGTATCACGTTCTGCTCAACATGATGGGAATCTCAATGGCAGTGCAGCCCTCGAAGCAGCCGCCAAAGCGGCAGCAGCCGCCAGTTGCCTCGGCTTATGACAATATGCCCCCTCTTAGGTCTAGGGAACCCAGGTTTGCTTGGGTGGGACCAATGGAACCAGTCAAGCAGTCTTGGGGCGTGTACAAAAGAAGCAGGCTCCCAAGAGTCCTCCGACTCTGGGTACCCCTTCCAGGAGACCAGATTCTCCAGACGACCTCGGTAATAACAAGAGTCAGGGATCCGAGAGACCTCGTACTCAGTTTTGCTTCCTTCGTGCAAAGTAGTATGCCGGGGTACAGGTCTACGTACTGCATCTGGTATAAAGGTTTTCAGAAGGGAAGCGTGAAAGACAGGATGAATGCGACAGAGATTAGAGGACAACTTTAGTTTGTAAGCCACCGGGTTGATTCTAGCCAGGATGGAAAAAGGCCCCAGGAAATGGGGAGAAAGCTTAGAAGGGCACACCCACCAGGGTAGATATCTAGTTGACATCCATACCTTGGTGCCTACTTTCCTGTCAGGACAGTCTTTGCGGTGTCGGTCTGCTTGTTCTTTATATTTCTTTAAACTGTCCTCTAGACTGCGCTTGGCGGTTTTATGAGCTTCTGCTATGTTATTTAATGCAGCTTCCGCTGCTGGTGAGCTGCTGGTTTTGGGAAGGGTGGATGGATGCCGTAAGTACAAAAGAAGGAAGACATCCCAATGGCTGAATGTCTGGTGTGGTTATAGGTGAACTCAGCAGTTGGAAGTAATTGTACCCAATTGTCATAATGTTGGTTGCTGTAACACCTGAGATACTGTTCTAGTGTCGCATTGAGCCTTTCAGTTTGCCTGTTGGTTTGAGGATGAAACCCTGATGACAGTGCTCGCTCAATACCAAGGCATTTCCAGAGAGCTCTCCAAAACAGAGATATACTGACTTCCACGGTCAGAGATAATCTTATCAGTAAAACCATGTAGCCGAAATATGTCCTTGGCAAATACCTCTGCCATTACAGCTGCTGTGGGCGGACTTGGTAGGGGGGAGTGGGGGGAATGTGCCATCTTGGTGAGAGTATCCACAGTGACCATAATGCAAGTACAGGAATCGGAAAAAGGGAGTTCTTCCACAAAATCCATGTAAATGAGTCTCCAAGGGCGTGATGGTATTTCTGCTTGAGTAAGAAGACAGAGTGGTTTGCCCGTGGGGTATTTCACCATGGCACAGACTAGACATGCTTCCAGGTAATCTTTCATGTCCTCTTAAGTTTGGCCAAAAGAAAGATCTTCCAATGAGCTCTGAGGTATTGGATCGGCCTCTGTGTCAGGCTGTTAAACTGTCATGACACCAACTTATGATTTTTTTGCATAAAGGACCTGAAGGCACATATAGTCTATCATTGTAGAACCAAAGCCTGTCCTTTTTGTAATGTGCTTCCGTTGGTTTGAACAAATTAGGATGATCAGTTACCATGGTCTCCTTGACCTCTTGTAGGAAACAATTGACATGAACCATTATTCTGTTCCTGGGGAACATCAATTCCTTCGGGTGTGATGGATCGTGCCTTACAAAGTCTTTGCTAGAAAGGGCGTCTGCCAACATATTTTTAGAACCTGGGAGATAAGTGTTGTGAAAGCTGTATTGTGCGAAGAAATGCACCCAAGGGGCTTGGCGAGAGCTGGAACACTCCATTGACTGCAGAACCTTAAGGTTTTTATGGTCGGTTCTAAGTAAAAAAGGGATGACGGGCCCCCAACAGTAGATGACACCATTCCTCGCAAGCCTGTTTCATGGCAAGTAACTTTCCAGTACAGCATAGTTCAACTGGTTTGCGGAAAGGGTCTTAGAAAGGTATGCAACAGGATGTTCAACCCGGTCTACTTCTTGAGGAAGAGCAGCCCCTATTGCTGCTGCTGAAGCATCCGTTTCAACAATGAACTGTTCAGACTGATCAGGTTGTCGCAATATCGGAGCAAACAAGAGAGCCTGGAGTTGATGAAAGCTCTTGTCAGCCCTGGGAGACCAAGAAAAAGGCCCCAAGTTTTTCTTCATAAATGAAGTAATGGGAAGAACGATCTGTGAAAACTTGGGAATAAACCGTCTGTAAAAATTTGACGGACCAAGAAATCTTTGTACCTCCTTAACAGAAGGACTAGTTGGCCAGTCAAGAACGGCTGTCACCTTGCGTGGATCCATGGAGATGTATGGCAAAAGAGGGTGTGGTCTTGAAATCTATAAACTCCATATCCTCCCTCAAACAAGAGAAAGCATCTAGAATCATGTCAGGGTCCTTCAAGACTCTCAGGCGGTATGGTTCCTACTCCAAACAGCCAGAGAAGAAATGTCCCACCTGACGGCTAGAGAGGAGCGATACCTAGGTGACCCCATCCCAGCTGCCTGATATGCTGAGGGAGACCACCCGAGCCGGACTCTGGCTTGGGCAATCAAACACGAGCACCAGTTGGAACCCATAATGGAAATTGAGAACCCAGTGGCTAACTTGACTAAAGATGGGGAGGAAATCAATAATGTGTTCCACGATTACTACGAGAGACTATACACCTTCTCAATCACTGGCTGGACACGATTCCATCTCCCAATACTTGGACAGGGTAGCTCTGGGCTGGCTAGAGCCCACCCTGGGGATGGCCCTGAACAACCCCCACACTGACAAAGTTCTGTAAAGTGATCTTCTCCCTCCCCAATGGTGAAGCCCCAGGTTTAGATGGGATTACAGCAGTATTTTATAAAGCATACGCAGACCTGCTGATCCCTCAACTATGCTATATGTATGAAGCCGCCAGGTCGCAAAGGGTATCCCAGAATCCACCAGGACTAGCCTTGTTACAGTTCTACTGAAACCTACCAAAGACCCATGTAAATGTGCCTCATATAGGCCTTTGTCATTGGTCAATACAGACAATAAGATCCTGGCTGACAGGCCCATATGCCAGCACTGGTCCTCCCCGGCCGCTCCACCCAGAATAATTTGCACCATTTATTCTCGCTCATACACAATGTTGATCCCGAAATCCAAATTGTTGTGGCAGCACTAGACATCGATAAGGCCTTCAATTCAGTGGAATGGCCCTTTCTCTTCGAGGTCCTTCTGCGTTTGGGTACAAGAACCGCATATCTCCAATGGGTCCAATTATTGTACACAGCAACGAAAGCAAACATACATATTACTGCATACTATCCGATTGTATCCTCCCGACTCGAGACACTCGACAAGGCTGTGCCTTGTCTCCCATCCTTTTCACATTGGCAATTGAACCTCTGGCCTGCGCCATATGAGAATATCATGAGCACAGAGGTGTCAAAATGTATTCCCCATCTCTCCATAATTTCCCTATACGCAGACGATATGATGCTGTATGTGAAATACTCCAAGCATAATCTACTACCCTTAGTGGAGAAAGTTGCTCAATTTGGTGACCACTCTGGTTTGAAGATCAACTGGTCCAAGTCAGAGGTACTCCCCCTTGACACCGAGCACAGTCCGCTCTGATATTGGCAAAGCTGTTTGCTGGTGTCCTGACGGCATCCAGTATTTGGGCATACTGGTGACAACCTCTCCGTCAGAACTGTATAGGCTTAATTATGTAGAAACCCTAGAGAAATTAGAACACAAGGTTAATGCCTGGACCCTTCTGCCCATCTCACAGGCGGCCTGCATGGCACTGGCAAAGATGGCAGTCCTTCCCAAACTCCTCTACATCTTTAATAATGTCCCCCACTTGGCCCCCATCGAGATTTTGACTCCGACTCAAGAGCCTTATGATTTTATCAACATGGTGAATAGCTGCAGTACATACATGATAATCATGACTGTGTGTCAATTTTTCCATTGGATTGATGCTGGTCCATGTTTGAACACTGATGCAAAATCTGCAGCTATATTTTTGATCAGGGAGGCATTTCCAAGGTGTGGAATATACAGTGTCCCAAGGTCCAACAATGGCCCTAATTTTGTAAACTAATTCTTTAATGAGATTACAAAATTACTGGGAATCAAACAGGCTTTGCACAGCGTACCACCCACAAGCCAACTGTATTGTTGAGACTGATTTGCTTATTTACAGAATAAGCTAGCAAAAATGTGTGCAATGCTAAAGAGCTTGCTTTATTGCCTACCTTTATAGCACTGTTCAGTTTGCGCAACCAGCCAAGCAAGGCCCACCACTTGTCACCGCACAAGGTGGTGACTGGTAGGCAGATGCACACGCCGGCTGCCCTAACACAAACAATGACAGACGCTCACGGGAGCACAGATATCCATGGGCTGTAATTTAATTTATATTTTAGGAATAAGGTCAACATGCACAAAAGGTTTGTCTCATCATGTAACAACCAAGATACAGTGAAGGGCGCCAGTGAATACAAGCAACACAAAACATACAACCCACGCAGCAGAGTCTACGCCCAACAGCACAATCTAAGGTTGAACCAGCCCAAGTTCACCGGTCCACATGAGGTCACTGATGCAACACCCACTGCTGTAAAACTGAAGACTTGCAAAGCGTGGGTGCACCTGTTAAACACCAGAAAAGATATGAGCACAGCAGCATAGCTACAACGAGAAGCAGATGCGGGAACCGGAACCGCTACCAAAGTTGAGGAGAGACTATGAAATCTTTTTCAGGAGAGTACAGCCATTTTGTCAAAGAATAACCAAGAGGTCGATAACAATATCAGCAACAATAGTAGAAGGAAACAAAAGAATGAGACAGCTGTGTACAGGGATATGTTCGTTTTTCCAGTCACTTCCATCTTATTTTGTAATGAAACTAATGACTGTAGGGATTAGAAATAGGAATACTAATGAGTGAAATTCGGAATGTAACAGCAATTAGAGGTAACCTTGTGACCAGACAATGTTCGCAAATGTTATAGATGAAAATCATTTCTGAAGGGAATAATATCTGCTATAGCACTATGAAAGCAATAGGCAGGGCCCATTATAACAGTGCACGTTATGTGTGAGGGCTTATCCTGCATGCATTTGGCACTTCGATTGTTCCTTTCCCACGAGGTGCCGATATTAGAGGCACAGTGCTTGGCACATTTCATACACTCTGCAGTTCCAAGGAGACAGTACAAATAAGGCTCAAAGAAATTGATACAAGCGAATGTGAAGGGAAACGAGGAACAAATGTGCAGTAAGACCTCAGATGTACATTGAAGCTGCAACATTTTGGAACAAGAAATGGGTGAAGGGGCGACCAGTATTTCAATCAGACGGACTGATACAGTATGCAGAAGATGTCAACAAAAATGTAGATGGAAAATGCCGAGACGTGTGGGCATCATAACGCATTTGCAGCAACATGAATAACCAGTAAGAGCACAGACACTCAATCTTATTTTTTTCAGAGGTGAAGGAAGCATGCCACAAGACTATCACCAATGCAGCACTGCACATGGCACCACCACGATCATGAACCAGTTTTGGCAGTGCAGGACTAATGCCTACTTCCATCTACCGGCATTGTGGAATGGGGTATGCTCCCTAGTAAACATGCATGCTCCAGTACTTTTAATCCCAGAAGAGTAAACCCCAGTACCCTAGTGTGCCCTCAAAAATGCAAAGACAGAATGACTCCCAGACATTGTGAGGAAGGAAAAGGTCAAACTACTTCAGTAAGGAAGCAGACAAAGCCCTGGAAGAGGTACCAACCCAATACATTTTCAAAGACAAACATTTCTTTGCATCACTTTTAGCCCCTGAAATACAGGCATCTACAAATGCCGGGTGGCTCCAATAACACGCTGGAACCTTGTGCAGCTCACGAATGCCAGAGAGCATGGTCTCAATGCCATGGGTGAAGAAACGCAGGCGCTGCGTATTATGACCTTACAGAATCGTACTCTACCTCCACACAGTAATGGAAGGAGGCGTCTGCTGGAAAACAGGGAGCACATGTGCCTCCAAATTAGCAGTTTAATGGGTCATTATCTATAGCAATAAAAGCTTTAAATCACATCAGGAGGAATTAAAAAAAAAGATTAGCTAACAAATATTCTCCTAGTTAACAAATGCATGCAGGGTAATCCTATCCATCCTTAGCCTCTTCATTTTTAATTTGGAGCCTATATCAAATGGTAATAGTCCGTTACGTGTCCTGTTGACAGTTTAAGGTTACTTGCAGTAAAGTTAGGAGATGCCACTTCTCCTTGGAAACATCAAAAAAAAATCCAAACAGACAAGATCAAGATAAAACCCAAACCAACAACCTCCTAGACCATCCAATAGGCACGCGAGGGCACCACCCTCCAGGCCCTGAAAATGAACTTGAACGTTATATAGATCCCACAGGAGATGGAGGTTGCAGTTTTTTGGGATGTAGTCCCCGGGATTAGGCAAAGGTGGATGACATTCGAAAAACTTTAGCAAGATATGGGTGCCAAAAGAAATACGATTGGGAACACGAACAGGAGTAAAAGATAAGGAGCTCCTGAGGGAATTCATTCCGGAAGGAACGAAATGGGGGAATGTTGGGATGAATGTCCAACATCCCACACGCAAGAGAAAATATAAACTAAAAGCCTATAAAACAGAAATCTGAAACCACACCAAAGGCCCAGACATCAGGTACAACACATTGATAATCCCACCATCTCCCTTTGACATGAGAGATAGAAGCCAGCAAGAGACAATACACCTACATTTAGATTTAAGGTCATGTAGAATGATAGTAATGACAAATAAGCAAGACCGAAGAAACTAAAAACAAGGCCACAGTTTGGGAGGAAACTAGGCAATGTGCAGACACATGCACAGGACAAAGTCACTCAGAAAGAAGATCCACACTGCCCCCTGTATGAAACTATTCAGTTAGGAGTCAAGAAAAGAGCATAAGCACTTATTACCAAAAAACAATTGAAATAGTCGTGCACATGGTCTCAGAGCAAGAGGTCAGAAAGCACGCCCCATGAAGTCCTATAGGCACATCATGAGAAAGGGAATAATGTTTCTAATAAGAAGTCGCAACATTAACTGCAGGTTGAGCAGTCTCAAGGGCGAGAACGGTAAATTGGTGACAAATTTTTAGCTTGCATGAGAAAAGATTCAGAGGATACTCTTTGTTGCCACGTTTCACATCTCACAATTCTATTGGTTACTAATGACCAAAGAGGCCCATCCCAGGAAAACCCAAGGGGGTTACACAAATCAGAAGTCAAGTTGTACAAGAAACATTTTAACATGTCGACTGTCAGATTAAATCCATGCGAGGCTTGTTGGTTTCACATTACTATGAGCTAGTCATTAGAATAGTCACCAGGGAGAGGACAGGCCAATAGGGCCAGGCATTGTATAGCATGACCTACTGAAGACTGTCCAATCAACAAATATGAATTTGGATGCAATATGAAACAATGTTTAAAATGTCACTCCACTATATAAACAGCCATTTTATTATATGAATTTGAACGACTTGTGGATTGATCCCAGCTGCGGTAGCATGTAATAAACGTTTGTTTTTCTTGCTCCCGTGCACTTTGTATTGGCTCAGTGATTTACTTGTATTATATTGATTTTTGAGCTTTGCCGTACACAACAATTTTGATTTCTTTTGTTCCTGGTAATTCTTTTTGGTTTTGATTAACTGCACCAATTACTGTTTTTACATTACACCTAGCACAGAATGTACAAGTGGTGTAATTTCTAGGGGCACACAATATATGGGAATTATTCATAGGAAGATAGTTGCACCCCATCAGGCAATGTATCCCGATGCAGAAAGAATTGTCAACTGTGCTTGCAGGGTTTCCACTAGGCACAGTGATTGGCACATACATTTGCTTCGGGGAAACAAGTCTGTACAATGGCAGACGTGGCATCTGTATATTTGAATTTCTTTGGCGCTTTCCTTCAGAGCCATCTGTAAAAAGCATTTCTTTGGGAAATGTGTCTGTAAAATGCTGCAGTTGTTCCCATAAATTTCAGATGTGTTGGAAGGAGCAAGTGGGAAGGTAGCAAGGAACCTCACTTTTGCCACTGGGTCTGCTCACCTGAATTTAGGTACCATTGTCGGTTGAAAGTTCGATCATCCCTGCAAGCGAAGAGAACAGTTGGGAAATGATTATGCCAAGTCAAGTTTGGCAGTCATTACGAGGAAGCCATCTGAGGAGCCTTTCCCAGAGGCACCAGGTTTAATCCACAATCCATTGTTTTTTGCCTTCTACTGGAAAACCGACTTGGTATTCATTATACATATGCTACTCGCGATTAAAGGTGGGCAATGAATACATTATTGTACAAACGCTAAATAGTTTATTTCTATACGTTCTGCAATTCTTTATTAATTCAGAATTGTTACATAGCAGATTGTCTGAAGAACAAGAGTCAAGTGGTGCACAGGTTTAGAATAAAAGAAACGATTACTAGGACTTCTTTAATTACAAAAACTGTTTTAAGGATTGACTTATAATTAAAAATAACCAAGTCAGGATGCATTGAGTTCCGCAACATTTATTCTTCAAGCCCCAGATCCAGGCTGCTTAAAAAACCAGAACACCTCGAATGCTAAAGGGAAAGAAAAAAGAACAATGAGTTGATAGACTGTTCTGAATAGATCTAGAAGACACAGGCGACTACAAACTACATAATCACATACAGATGGGGTGTTGCATCACGCTTGTCAAGAAAGTCAAACAACGTATTATTAAAGACAGCCATTCATGTCACAGTGCCACTGCACATTTCCAGAAGCACAAAGCGGGCAACTCTCCGCTCAATGAGATGGCAAAAGATGGCATGCACACTTCTCTGTTCACAAAAGGAGGTGGCCCACTAAGTCAGTTGTGTAAGGTGCTGAACAGTTCAAACAAAATAGTATACGAGGCAGGAGAAACTAGGGAAAGAAAGTTGATGTCAGAACAAAGACAGAAAAGGAGAAGATAGATTGGAAAGAAAATGAATGCTTGAAAAATACAAATGGGAGGGTGAGATGAAAATTAACAAAATGCAGAAAAAAAACAGACCGGGAAAGGAAAGTAGCAGTTTAAATGGAGGCAGATGGGGAGTAGGTGCAAGTGGATCAAGGTCACCTGGCCTAAGCCCCGCCCACCTGGTGCCTTCCTGCCTGCCGCTCTTTTTCACCACTTAGCAAGCACCAACCACCTTCTAAGCCCTGCCTCTTCCTTCCTGCTCTTAACTATTAGATCAAGAGTGTCTCTCGCCCGGGCAGACGAAGAAAAGGGCAATTTCTGTTTGGACCAGGAGGACCCAGGGCCCGACCCCCTGCTCAGACAGCAGGTAAGCATGCACCAACATGTGTTACTCCCTCTGGTCCCCCGTGATGTTCCCTTGTGCCCCCCCCCCCCCATTCTAGCAACCAGGTGTTGCCGGTTTTGCTTGATTCTTCTACCCTACTCCCCCCTGACCCCACTCAAGCTTACTTCTGCAGGAGTCTGTCCTGATGCATTCTGGTTTCACCATCTTCTGGCCAATGCTGGATTTGACTTTTATGGACTTCATTCATTCACAGTGCGTCACTCTTTCTCAACTATCATGCTGGACTTCCTTTGCATCTTGTACTCATGGTGGCCCTGAATCATGCTGTTCCCATCTTCATCTTGTATCCTGGCTTGCAACATGATGTGTTACTACTGACTTCTGCAATTGTATTCACTCTCCCCTCTTGCTTCTCCACTCTTTTTGACTGCTAACCCTCTATTCTCCCTTCCTTTCCCTTCTCCCTTTTCCCATCTCCTCCCCTTACTTTCTTGTATGCACTTACTCCATCAGAACTGTCCCTGGACCTAGTAAGATAGCAACCTCGTCTGTCTCCTCCTCCCTCCCCTTACTGTTTTTTTCCTCCCCACGGCCCCTCCAGCACTATCTGAAATGTCAGGCCTAGTATGATAGTCGCTGGTTTTGTTCCTCCCCTACCTTTCTGCACCCCTCTCCCTCACCTCTTGTTTTTTCCGGCTCTGCCAGAAATGTCGTCAGGCCTAGTTCGGTAGTCGCCTGTCTGTTTCCATTTCCTTCCTCATCTATGTCTTAGCTCTTGCACTATCTGAAATGTCGTCAGGCCGAGTACGATAGTTAATTTCACATCCTTACTGTTCATGGCCTGTAAGAATGTCATTTTTTTCCCCTTGTTCCCTCCCTTGCCTTGAAGCGCTTTGAAACACGTTGTGTATAGGCGCTATATCAATAAACTATCATATATCATAGAACTGTACAATAGAAGAAAAATAAAAGGAGAAAAGATGACAAAAAATGAAAAGAACAAAATCAACAGTGCTAGAAACAGGAAGAAAGCACAGGACACGAGTGAAAACAGCGGATATCAAAAAAGGTCAGCAAACTAACATTTCATCAAGGATCGCGAAGCAGAGGGCTGTAACCTGTGCATCGTAAGGAACAAGTTACCTGTAACTTGTTTGTTTTCTCAGCATGTGTCTTAAATGGATTCACATTCTACGAGTATTCCCCGTTGCTAGGATGGGAATCCTCTAAAAATCAAGCAGTTTAGCTTTAAGCTAAAAATTGCATGGTTGCTTGTATAGCACATTGCTGTCCCGTTGGGTCATACTGCCCCACCCAATGAAACTTCCTCCTTAGCTCCACCCCTGGTGGCCATCTTCAGATTTGGTCTTGCGCGTAAAGTGACCGGAGGACCAAAGAAGAGCCATAGAGGGAAAGAGGGAGGGTTTGCATGTGAATCCATGCAAGATCTATGCTGGAGAACAGGAGTTAAAGGTGTAATTTGTTCCTTCTCCAGCATGGGGTCTTACATGGATTCACATGCTATGCATACATCAGTACATAAACAGGAGGTAGCTAGGCTCAACAGAAGCAGTAAGACTTACCCCTGGAACACATTCACCTCAAGCAAACCGGGTGCAAAGCACCACTTGTCAGACACAAGACTCCTCCCTGGAATCCCTGTGGACACAGTAGAATCTTGTGTAGATGTGAGCAGACCTCCAAGTAGCAGCCCTGCAGATATCCAGCAGGGGAACACCAGAGAGGAATGCAGTCATAGATGTGATTGCTGCAGTGGAACGGGCCCTCGGCCTGCCTTGGCTAGCTGATGGCAATGCATGATGCAGTTGGAGAGCCATCTGGAGATGGACACTTCAGATAGGGCTTTCCCATGAGACACAGGTGCAAAGTTTACAAAAAGCAGGTCCTTTGTGCGTGCAACATAGAATTTCAAGGCATGCGCCACGAACAGAGAATGCAACAATCTTGTAGAAGGCTTTGCCAAGAAAAGTAGCAGTACCAAAGGTTAGTTTAAATTAAAGTCTTGCGGAACGTTGGGCATAAGAGGAGTCATCCTTAGAACCACTTTCCCTGGGTGGAATGTAAAATATGGAGACTTGCATGACGAAGCCTGTATTTCACCAACCCTCCTGGAGGGATGAAAGCCACGAGGAAAGCAGTTTTCCAAGAAAGAATCTTCAAGGGGGCCCAATGCACAGGTTCAAATTGCAGCTACTTGAGTTTGGAGCCTTCACTGGTGGAAAAATCCTAAAAAGGCCCATAAAGGAGCTCCTTGATAAGTCTATGCAACCACAGGGAGAGCTTGATGGATGCATGCGCAAGGACAGCCTTGGCAATCGAGAGCAAATAAGAAAGAAGCTGTGGCACCGCAATGCACCATGGAGAGATCTTCGATCTGCACCATACTGTAAAACGTGTCCACTTGTGCTTGTAACAGGCAAGTATAGATTGAGCACTGGCCTCATCTAGAATGCTCCAATGGTAGCGAGTAGTGTCATGATGCATACCCCTGGGCTTCCAGACCACGTCCATGTGCCCCGGGAGCAGGCATCATGTTGCCTTGAGAAAACACAGCAACCCCTGCTAGGGCTGTCATATGGGACATCAGTACTGGCGCCATAGGCGCCAAGCTCATAAGTGCACACTTGCCTGATGTAGACCATGCTGCAAGAAGATCCAAGCCCATGTGAGGCCTGGAAGGGACTACTTTACCTTAGGGACTATTTTGTTTTGTTACTCGGTAGTGGTCAGGGAGGAATACCTACCTGGGACTACTTTGGAGGCTATTTAAACCACGCCCGAAGAGCAGCACACGCTTCGCGTTATTCTGCATCCAGCAGCGTAATGTTCACCGTGCCAGCAGCAGCATCCAGCCTTCTGCCACGCCCGCCTCGAACCTGAAGCACCTAGAAAGAAGGAAAGAAGCAAAGGTTAGAACAAGAGTATTACCTGATTTCTTACCGGATCCCGGATTCATCGCATCTTCAAACCTGAGGAAAGACTTTGTTTTAAAAGCGTCGCATCGCCAGCAGCAGCGCCGCACCATACTCACCGTTCCACGCAGCATCTCTTCGATCCGGCGCTGTCTCCATCTTTACATCGCCAAATTCCAGCACCTAAGGGAGACAAGAAACAACAAGGTGAGCAGAGAGAACAGACAGAGGCAATCTCTTTAGCCGCCATATGCTTACCTGGTTTTACCGCCGGAGCTATTCATCAGCACGCCACATCTTATGCTGCACCTGTGAGAAAAGGAGAAAGCAGTAAGTTTAACCCTTGGCATTATTTACCGGACAGTGTTGGGTAACAGACTTTTACCGGAGCGCTTTCAGCTGTCAATCCTCTTATTGGGTCAAAGCTGCAAGATAAAAGGGGAATTGGACAGGAGTGAATTCCAGACATTTTGAACTCTTACGAACTATATACTTACGGCTCTTCGCCAGGACCTTTTGGAGTCAGGATTCGTCTACAACTCCTCCAATAGCTTCAGGCCAGTGAAGTAACTTGTCATCAACGCGCCGTTGCGTACTTCGCAGGATGGAGGGTTCATCCTTCAAGAATATAAGATGAGATTGCTAAGAGGGCACTTCAGAGGTGATTAGAGGGGAGGACAGTGGTGGTGCTATCACTTGAAAGCACAAGTGGCTAAATCCATCTCTCCACTTGTAGGAGAATATTTCTACGGGTCAAGCAGACAAGAATTGGAGAGCAGATCCAGTCAGTCATCGCTGCACTACGCATCACGTGGGTGGAGGCCGCAGCAGTCCGGGTCGGACCGACGCCCCTGTGGGAGCCAGGTGAGCGTAACAGTAGTGTCCAAACTCTAGGACCACAGGAGCCAGGCAGCTAGGCTCAGATGCTGGATCATGATGCAGGATGGATCCTCCTTTCCTGGAAAGCAGGTCTGGGAGTGGAAGGAGTCTGAAAGGTGGAGGAGATCTGGGAACCAGATCTGCCTAGGCCACGCCGGTGCAATTAGGATCTTTGTGCAGCACAATAGTGGGAGTGTTGATCACATGTAGCAGCAACAGTATTGGCGGGAAAGCTGACAGGAATCGGCCCTTCATGGGAATCGAGAAGGCATCCCCCAGACTCCGTGCTTCAGGAAACCTGCTGGCAAACCTCTGCCACTTGGAGTTAGTCGCTGTAGGCTTGCAAGCTCCCAATCATGGGATGACCGCAGCTCCCTGCTCAGGGAGACCACAATAGTGTTTTGAACGCCTGTCAAGTGAAACGTGACTAGAAACATCCGCTGAGCAATGGCCCAGTGCCAAAGGGTCTGCGGCTCCAGTGAGAGGACGGGTCGTGTTGTACACGAAGATCCTGATCACCTTTCCCAAATGCTGCAGCTTGAAAGACTATCCAAAAAACTGTCTGCAGCTCCAGGACATTGATATGCAATGTGTCCTCTTCTGGATGCCATAGTCTCGTGATGTACAGTTACCCCATATGGGTGCCCCAATCATCCAGAGGCTCGTCAGTAGTGACCGTTCCCTGATGGGCCACGATTCAGAAAGGACCCCTCGCAAGATTTGAAGGTGAATGGACCACCACCTCAGGGCTTTCCTGAGCATTTGGATTGAGGACCATTTTGTAGTTCCATGAGCCAGCGGGTCTGCTTCCACTTGGCGTCCAAGAACTCTTGAAGAGTTGGTCTCATGTGCAACATGCAATGAGGGACCAGAAAGGTGCAGGAAGACATCACCGCTAACAAGGATTTGATGGACCGGACTGTTGCCACTCTGACAGAGGATAGACTTTGGACCTTTCCTAGGATGGCACATACCCGTTCCTCCAATGGGGCTACCAGGCACAAGATTGTGTTGAGTCAGGCACCATTTGGGATAGTTTATGGAGAATCCCAAGAAGGCTAGAGTCTGGACCGTCTCCGCTGTATGTTGCGCCGCCTGGTTGTGAGAACGACACCGGACCAGCCAGTCGTCCAGGTAGGGGTAGACCTACACTTCCTTCCGACACTCCCTTTCCGACAAACACACACCACCACTGGGGCGAGGCATTTGGTGAAAACCCTTAGGGCCGATTTGAGGCCGAAGGGTAACTTTCAATTGGTGATGTCCTTGGACAACGATCCTTAGGAACTTCCATGTTTCGGGTGAATGGGGAGGTGGAAACATGCATCCTCCAGATACAGCGCTGCCAGGAAATCTCTCCTCTTCCAGTTGGCTGAGCGCGTGCTATAACGTGACCATCCTGAACTTTTGCGACTTTAGGAATTTTTTGAGATGGCGCAAGTCCAGGCTTCCACCCGCCGGACTTCTTGCTAACCACAAAGTATCTGGAGAACACTATAGAGCCTTGGAGGTTGCAGAGGAAAAGGCTCTATGGCCCCTTTTAGCAGAATGGCCTGAACTTGAAGAGTTGGGTTCCATGATGTTGTCTGATCACAGGTGGAATGGTGAGGCACTTGTCTTGTAACTCCAGAGTGTCCCTGCTCGATTACGCCGAGCACCCATTTGTCATTGCAGATGTTACACCACATGCCGACAAACTGAGACAGCCAGCCTTCCACTGGGGAGAAGTGGGGGCTCAAGGACTGGGTCTTGTCAGGCTTCCATCACCGCCTGTGTCCTGGTGGCTTGCGGAGGATGACGCAGGGTATATGATATGGCATTTGTAATGCACCTATACACAAGCGTTTCAAGGCGCAACGAGGCAAGGAAGGGAGAACAGAGAACGATCTTTCTAGGCCAGGTGACATTGAGATCACGCAAGTGGAGGGTGGGGGATGGGCAGTGCTGTAGATGGTATCAAAACAATAACAAGTGCGGCCAGCAGGTGCAAGGGTAAGTGCAGACAGCAGGTGTCCAAACGTGCAGGTAGGGGACTGTAGGGTTACAGACCCAAGTGCAAGGGTAGCCAGGAGGCAGTGCGGGTGTGCAACTGGACGGGCAGGGACATGAGCCCGAAATCAGAGGGTAGCCAGGTGACCAGTGTAGTATCAGGCAGGAAATCAGCAGGGGAGAGTAAGAGAGAAGGCAGAAGCAAAGAGGAAGGTCTTGAGGTGCTTCCGGAACCGGAGATGGGTCTCAAGTTTCAGAGCGGCAGGGAGGCTGTTCCAGAGGGAAGCCCCAGCCAAAGAGAAAGGTACTGACCCTGAGGGAGTTGGAGGAGCAAAGAGCTAGAGTAGGAAGTTATTTACGAAGAGAGATGGCGGTATTGAGGACCCAGGCCCCAGAATGCCTTGTGGACAAAGCAGAGGGTCTTTAACTTAATCCTTGCAGCAACTGGGAAACCATGCATAGATTTCAGTGCTGGAGAGATACGATCCCTGGGCTCGAGGCCAAGCACAAGTCTCACAGTTCTGTTCTGGATGAGTTGCAGAGGGCGGAGAGTAGAAGCAGGCAGATTTAGAAAGAGGCGGTTGCAGTAGTCCAGCCTAGAGAGAACCAGATCTCTAGAGACAGTGAGCTTCAAGGGGGGGGGGGGGGGGGGGGGGGAGAGGAGAGGAAAGGAAGAATACCTCTGAGGAGCTGTAGTTTGACTTTAAAGAAGTCAGATGTGAGGAGAAAAGGAGAAGTGTGGAGTCGAAGATGACCCCAAGGTTCTTAGACTCACAGGTGGGAGCAGGAAGAGGGCCAAGGGAGGCCAGCCAGAGTGACAGGAAATTAGGGTGCAGGTGTGCCGATGAGGAGAATCTGTTTTACTGGCATTAAGGGAGAGATTGTTAGTGAGGGGGTGGAATATGTATGGGCGAAACCCTCTTTTTTTTGGGGGCCTGACTCTTGAGGGTAGATAATAACAAAATTATAAGGGGAGTAGAGTCAAAAGGCTTCCCTAGACAAATGTGTGGTAGGGGGGGGGGGGGTCAACAGGACCTTGCAAAGGAGCTATATAATTAATAGCTCTGAAGTAAGATTCACTGTGGGATACACAGAAAACAATGAGGATTTATTTTTACCAAGAAGACACAATTTTGAAAAAAAATGTTTTATGCCGTGGCACAACACAAGTACATATAAAGTGCACGTATAGTCTGCAAAGTAGTGGGTTAGTATATTTTAGTGACAGTCTAAACAGTGTATTGTTATTACACAGTTAACTTTCTCCTAGTGGTGACATTCTATTTTTATGTATTGTTCGCAATCGCAATACATTAAACGCTGTCGACACTTAGATGCGTGTTTTTGGTTCGGCAATTGATTAACAAGGAGCAGTGGCTGATGGAAATGAAGCCGCGCTGCACAGTGGATACCGATCTGTCTTCAGGACGTGGAAGTCAATGGTCAGACTAGATTAAAGGAAGGGCATCATCCTAAAGTGGGAAGGAAGACTGCGTTTAAAAACGGTGAACTGGTTTGTGTCCAGAAATGGTGGAAGGGTACAAGCAACTAAGACCTACCAAAGAGGCATTTGATCGACGCTCTGGCTATGGTCTTGGAGTCGTTCAGCTGCTGGAATTGCGGCTGGGGGGGCAGTCGGCAGAAGTCAGAGGCCCAGGTCTGAGTAGAAAGGAGTCAATGAATGATTATTAGAGGTAGAAGTGCACAGTGAGTTTCAGAATTTATTGCAAGAACCGCGATTTGGGCTGTGGTTATCCTAGTCAGGTAAGTATCCGAAACAAACCAAGGTGGAGATTTTGGTCAGAAAAACACACGTTGCATGACGTGCTAATTAGCGAGTGTACTATGCACGTAGGAAAATTGGTCAGTGATTAACGTGACTGAGGTGGAGGATGGCCACGGTGCGCACCGTAACAGATTAGAGACATGGGTCTCTCGTGTGCAGAAACTCTGAACAAGTGATCGTGTGCAGTGAGTGTTTAAATTTGCTCTCGGAGAGGCAGAGGTCACGTACGGGAGCACGAGCAGTGCGTATTTAAGAGCTAGGCTTGGTCATGCACCATAAGAGGGAGCAGAGTTGCGGCTGCGGTCTTACCAGAGTCAGAGTCGGCGGAGCTGTGTCAATACAGTCTGTTGCGCATGTGCAGTAGCGGGCACTTGGTATAAATCAGATCGAGGCCGCCGAGACTGCGCATGCGTTAGGGAGTAGTGTCGTAGGTATGAGCAGGTCGTCAGGAAATATACCGGCCGCTGAGGCTGCGCGTGTTAGGGAGTAGTGTCATGAGAGCGCCGTCAGACAAGAGAACAGCCCAGTTGAGTGCAGTGTGATCGGCACATGGATCCAAGAGCAGTGGCTGAGACAAGCGTGTCTCTATGTAAATCCATATGTGCCTTATTTTGCCCATAATCCCTAACGCACGCGCAGCCTCAGCGGCCGGTATATTTTCCCCGACGACCTGCTGACCAAAATCTCCACCTTTGGTTTGTTTCGGATACTTACCCGGCTAGGATAACCACATCCCAAATTACGGCTCTTGCAATAAATTCTGAAACTCACTGTGCACCTCTACCTCTAATAATCATTCATTGACTTTCTACTTAGACCTGGGCCTCTGACTTCTGCAGACTGCCTCAACCCCCCCACCTCCCAGCCGCAATTCCAGCAGCTGAACGACTCCAAGACCATGGCCAGAGCGTCGATCAAATGCCTCTTTGGTAGGTCTTAGTTCCTTGCACCCTTCCACCATTTCTGGACACCAACCAGTTCACCGTTTTTAAACGCAGTCTTCCTTCCCACTTTAGGATGACGCCCTTCCTTTAATCCAGTCTGACCATTGACCTCCACGTCCTGAAGACAGTTCGGTATCCACTGTGCAGCGCTGCTTCATTTCCATCAGCCACTGCTCCTCGTCAATCAATTACCGAACCCGAAACACGCATCAAAGTGTCAACAACGTTTAATGTATTGTGATTGTGAACAATATATAAAAATAGAATGTCATCACTATGAGAATGTTAACTGTGTAATAACAATACACTGTTTAGACTGTCACTAAAATATACTAACCCACTACTGTGCAGACTATACATGCACTTTTATATGTACTTGTGTTGTGCCACGGCACAAAGAAAAAACATTTTCAAAAATGTGTCTTCTTGTTAAAAATAAATCCTCATTGTTTTCCATGCATCCGACGGTGAATCTCTTTCTTCAGAGCTATTAATTATATAGCTTCTTTGCAAGGTCCTGTTGACCCCCTACCGCACATTTGACTAGGGAAGCCTTTTGACTACTCCCCTTAGAGATTGTTAGTGGCCCACCACTCCTGGATAGCAGACAGTCAGAGATGAGAGAAGGAGAAGAGGTGGCAGAGGGGAGCCTGAAAACGAGCCGAGTGTCATCCGCATAGCACTGAAAGTTGGAGCAGAGGGCGGCAATGCAGTGGGCGAGAGGTGCCAGGTATTGGTTTAACAGCCAGGGAGCGAGGTTAGACCCCTGGGGAACACCACAGGTAGAGAGTGAGATAGAGGAAAGGAAGGACCCAAGTTAGACCTGGGAGGGTCGATCAGAAAGGAACAAGGTCAGCCAGGCCAGGGCCTGATCAGTGATACCCAGGTTATCATGGTGACGATTGGGCAGGATGGCATGGTTGACCATGTCAAAGGTAGAAGAGAGATCGAGTAATACGAGGACAGAGGGGAGATTAGAATCAAGGTTAGTTAGCAGGTCTTCCCATACAGGTACCTCCCATAAAGGTCTGGGAACGGCCTCTATACACTTCCAGGGTAGTGGAGCGAGAGGGCTTTAGATAGGAAGGGCTGAGCACCCTGGAAGTTCGGGAAACCTTTCCTTTCTGGGAGCAAAAGGTCTGCCTCCTTTGTTGAGGCATGCCCAGAGTTCGTGCTGCCTCAGTGTCTGTCTTGATGGCAAGAAGCTACTCATCCATAGCCTTGCCGAAAAAGTTATCCCCATCGAAAGGCAAGCCTAGCACCTTGGCTTGGACATCCTGCCTACGTTTGTTACCCTTAGCCAACCTGGACAGCATAAGGCGACTCAGTTGCCTATCTGCCAGAAACAGGAGTCGGCAAGGTCATGGGCGATCATGAATGCATGGTCAGATGCCAATTCCCCCCTCCTGAAAGATGGCCATGGCCTCCGCTGGCAGGAAATCAAGAATGGGTCCCATCTTGTAAAGAGTTTTCTGTCTTAGCATGTAAGGATGGCTAAGGCGTTGACAGTCTTTACTGTAGACGTCACAGTGGTGGTTATGTGCTTTCCAGCCACATCAAGCTTCCTTCCCTCCAGGTCTTGAGGGACTGAGCAAGAGGATGATGGATTATATAACCTCTTCCTTGCAGCAGCCAAAACAGCCTTCGTCGGATGGCCTCAGGAATTCAGGAGCCGTATCTGGGACCCTGTATTTCTTCTCCAGCCTCTTGATTAGTAGACGGGGGAAAAAAGGTTTTTGAATTGCCACCAGCCAGTTCTCCCAGACGTCATCCAGAAGCAGGACTGAACAGTCTTTCTAGCAGATTTCACAGCGCTGGAAAAGGAATCCTTCCTCCTCCAGAACCAGGTTGAAAAGCTTGGCCGCCTGGAAGATCGCCTGGAAAGATCCCACTTCATCCAAGGGAGAGTCCCTAGATGGTAGCTCTACATCTGGCAGATCGCCGTCTGCAGGGATGTAGTTTTCAAACTCTACCCTGGGTACCATCTGTATCCGGGTTGGTGTCCCTATTAGAGTCCGGCGCCGTCAAGACCAACTACTCTACGATAGAGAGCCGTGGAACAGGAGTTGGCTGGAGGAATAGGAGTTGGCTTCCAGTGCTTACAGAGCACCTCCTCCACAAGCATTGGAGGAGGTGCTGCCAGTTGGGGCGGCGACTGTCTTGGTGAACTAGCCACAGGAGCTGGGTCTGGTACCACAGGAGGACCAAGAGCCACAGGCAATTGGCGCTACTGAATCTCTAAAACCAGAGTGTGAAGAGTTGACAAAATGTCTAAAGAAATCTCTATGCAATGGATCTCTCGGAGCCTGAAGTGTCAAGATTGGTGCATGAGACCAGGGGGTCATAGGCGAGTAGGCTGAAGCGGTTGCACAGGCCACAGAGCCGGCAGTGGTAGCAGGCCAACACCACCCTCCATCGAATGTGTACCACTTCCCCAAGACTGTCAGTACTGAGAACCTGTCTCTTGAATTTCTTCTATTTTAACAATTGCACACATCACCTTACAGTGAGGTGCATTTGGGATACATTGTATCCTAACTTTACCGAATGGCATTTGGGGACTACTTCGACAATGTGCCTAAAACAAGCTGTTGGCAGCTGTGTGATTTTTATAGTTTAATATTTTTCTCGGAAACTTACAGTTTTAGTGAATGGCTACTGAAAGGTTGCTGGCAGCCTAAAATGACTGCCACCAGATTTTCAACAGTGTTCTTTGGCTTTGTCCTTTGGCTTCCTTCCTGCCTACTCAGGTCGGGAAATGCCATATATTGCAACCTCTTACCCAGGCAAGTGGGCTTTGTGTTAGTGTCTCAGTCCATATCCTGTGGCGCCAAAATACCGTTGCTGGATGATGTGATGGCCAGTGGTTGCCCAGGATTGGCTAACCCTGGGCTGTTAGCAAGTTGTATGCCTAAATCGTGGATAAAAAGGGAGTGCTCCTGTGGCTATTCTACAATCGTTGGAACCAAGACTTCTATGAGGAAGAGCAGCCCGCTGACGGCTCCAGCAGCTGACTAGCATGGACTCCAGTGATTGGACTGGTGAAGCCCTGCTACTCTGCCTGTTTCGACCGTTGGGAACACACCAGTCTCAACCCCTGCACAGGGATCCATGCCTTGGAACCCTTTGGAAGTGTCCCTGGACCACCCAGTGGACTGACAAGCACCCTCTTTTGAGCTACCTCGCTGCAGCAGTCATTGTTCCGGACAGAGCCTTGGGACTTGCAAGATCTTCAGCTTATGCCATAAGTCGCCTGTCCTCGCATTTTCAGTTATCTCACTACAAGTGGAGCACTGGTGGGGTTGCTTCTGTGTTCACAACTGGAAGATCGCTTGTCGCTGCCTGTCTGTCTGTGGTGACCTCCGCTGGACAGATCTCTCCGCAATCCCGCAAGGTGTCCTGAAGGACCTGCACTGCCGAAGTCAGTCTTTTCTGCATTTGGGAGTCTTGAAGGGGACTAGAACAGTCTGGTGAGAACTGTGACCAGCACCGACCCAGAAAGTGACCTTTGCACCCACAACCCATGGGCTCCCTCACTCGAACCAAGGACAGAAGATTGTATTAGCGAACTCCAACTCCGGAAGACCTTCAGTGTGACCTGGAAGAAGTGTCAGGGGTAAGTGAACATACCAGTTTCTGACCCCCACTGACCCCTCCCCCCCCCCCAGTCTCCCATAGGGTAACATTGGGTCAATCGCCCTAGTCCCAAAACTTCCTTGGCGTGGCATCTGGTCATCAGACCTGTATTAAGGATCCTTTTCTAGGGCTTACCTTGAGAATAGGATAGAGTGGTGTACTTATCTAATTTGAAGTAAATAAGTAACTTACATTAAAGAACTTTCAAAGCTCACTGCATCAGTTCTTAAATACCTTGCCAGAAGAAACCATAGTTTGGACATTTGGGCACTAGGCCCCATACAACTTCATAAGATGGAGAGAATTGGGTGTGTGCTATATATTTGATTGCATTATTTACCTGTGATTTCTAGATTGGTGTGTTCCTAAAGGCACAATAAATAAATCCTTGCATTTGATATGCTTACTAACTGTTAATGTTATTCTATGCGTACTCATTGTAGCCCTAGACCACTCACACTTTTGCTGATACTAAGCCTCGACTACTCATCCACCTACCTTGATTGGGTTTTGACTTACTATAAAGGTAGCCTCCTAAAATTCTCCTTCCCGAGAAACCCTTCTCAACACTGACTGAAGAGAAGTCATGCAGGGTCTGCTACTTTGTTCGCACCATGAGGATTGCCTATTGCCGCCAGACCATGCGACTCCCACTGCAACCAGTATTGTCCTGGAGGCTATCTTATGTCCTAGTCTCACAACAGCCCATCACACATGGGGGATTAACAGACCGCCTACCTCGTGGGTACTCAACATTAATTATACAAAAAGGAGGAATAAAAAGTATGTGCCTCAACTTTTAGTAACAAAAGACCTCAACAGTAATAGACCTCTACCCAAAATGCACTGTTTAAAAATATATGTCAGTTTTACTGTACATATCACACATAATACGGTATTAAAACACTAAAATTAATGTAGAAACCTCCACAGTAATACAAACATGTATACACAAGTCAATAGTGGATAATGTGTAAATAGTTATCGATGTCATTACAAACAAAGTCCTATCTGATGTTGCCTGTTCCCTGGAGGTCATCCAGTCATGCCAATGGTGTCAAGGGTGCCCAGCTGTCCAGTCTTCAGAACAGTTTCACTGGAGTCTGCAACTGCAGACTGGCCGGATCCAATTGAGAGGGTGATCTCTGCATGCACAGCCTCAGGACCTCCCTGGATACAACACAGAAGTGGGCCCAGCGGATACAAGAATCCAAGAAGTGGGTGCTCAAGAAAGGGGGGTGGTGTGCATAGCTATTTCTAACCCCTTGCCGCCATTAAGTTTGTATGGGCGTTCAATCCTAACATTATTTCTCTTGCCTGGCTAAGAATAGTGGTGGCCTGGTCAAGGATCCCACCCAATGTGCTTCTCCATACGATGGTAGGAGTGGGAAAGAAACTTGTAAGAACTTTACTTACCTTTTCATTCAACATTTACTCCCATTTGTTGGCTTTGCCAACTTCAGAAATCTAATAGTTAACCCGCCTTCAAAGTATAGTATATTGAACGTCTAACTTTCGAGCACTAGCCCCCAATTCCTAGAAGGGCTGGACTTATCAAAAACTAGTGTCCTTGTCATAGATTTATCTGTGGGTGTTCCATTTAATTTACTTACCCTGTTTATACTGTTTCTAAATAACCGTTTTCTCACTGACTTTTCCATGCAGTTATTTACAGTGTTGCTCTCGACTTCGCCAACTAATGCAAAACTGTTTCTAAAGTTAGTGTTGGTGTTCTGTTTGCAGAAGGTGCTCTATTTGTAGAACCCCCAATAGTGAATGTATGCATGTATATAATATTAGTTGTGGGGTAATACAGTCAATTGTTTAGAGAGTATTCTAAAGGCCTAATAAATAAGTGTATATTTTTGTACATCTTCTAACTGGAATTATTGTTGTGCTGTGTGTACACTAGCCCTAGATTGTAGCCCTAGATCACTCAAACCCTCCTGAGTCTAAGCCTTACTACTCTGCCACTCTACCTTGACTGGTTGTGGCTAAAAATCAGTGTACTTCCCGTTCACCATAAAAGGTGGACCACTCAAAATGCACCCTCAGGGTTGATGCTTAAAATCCATCTCAACAAGTACAGGGGGGGGGGGGGAGCAACAGGAAGGCTTCCATACAGGTTAACAAATGAATAATGATTCACCAGTACATCTCTACTTCCATTTTGCAATGTTCCAACAGAATTAACTGTATATATAAATGTAGCTCAGCGGTTAGAAAGTTGGAGGACTGTGCCCTCTCCCTGGCTGTCTCAATGTGTCTGTCACTCATAAGCTTCTGGCGAGGACGTCCCCTGTCAATTTCTTGTACCCCACTGCTTGTAGTTTCATGTTTCTGAATCCAATTCCTGAAACCGCAGTCTAGTCTAAATCCCTGATGCTACAAAACAGTCTCATGCCAGAGAGGATCGGTCCTGAACCTTCCTTTCCCTCCCGTTCATTCTTTCTCTACTGTGCCTCCTCCAAGACTTACACTCCTAGCTCCAGCCCACCTCAACTCAACTCAGCTCAGCTTGCTCTTCATGGATTTTGACTCGTCCGTTAGCCCCTATCCTTTGCTTGACTGTCACGGTTCCCATCTGTGCCTCAGTGCTTGGCCACATCCACCCCAACATAATATACTTCAGGGGTACTCGACTAGCCGGTTTGATTCACCTCCCCTTCAAATGTTCTACTTTGCCCCTCCTTTAAATGTTCTATCTAGTTCTTCTTTGCACCAACCTATTGATCTGCTTCCTGGATGTCTCCTTCAACCTAGTCCTTATTACTCTCTTCCTCCACCAAAATGTACGCCAATCTCTTACATACCCTTTTTGCACTTTTTCACTAGTCTCCTCCATCTTAAATGTCCCTGCCTCAATCTCAGACCACCTCTCGCTCGTCAACCGCAAACTCCAATACAATGGCAAAGAGGCCCTGCGTTTTCATACTCACATGGCTAGTGTAACAGGGTTGCAATGTTGGAAACTATGGGCACCTTATTGCTGCCATAGAGCGTGGGGATGAAGCCTATGAGAATCTGGTGCCATTTTTTATTTGCATCATTCTTTTCTTCCACGCATGAGTCACCACCCACTTGGGGACATCTGTGGAATTAATCAGGCGCCTCGCCTCAGAATACTCCTTAGCAGATTTTGGAATTTTGGGTTTTGAGTATTAAAATGGCTTCTCAGAGCCAGCGCTGTACGAGCATTCTGAGAGGACAACCTGGTTGGTGAACAGGGTTATTGACACTGTCTTGCCAAACTATCCAGTTTTGGTAAGCAGGTTAGTTAGGCAGACTTCAGTTGCTAAGGGGTCAGCGGGGCTGTGTAGGTACAATTAACTACATAAATATCCCCTCACTGGACGATAATTACTCAGGGACAATGTGCTAATCAAGGAAACAAGACCGTGCCGAGCAACAAGAGTTCAATACCTGGTCCCACACAAACTAGAGTCCGGCAACAACTATATTTTTTGTTAAATTTAATAGGTCTACATTATGCAGGTAAAACCTAAAAGCATTTATCACACAACACATACACAGTTGGTAATTTTGAATTAAGAATCCCTTCACTTTACTCTAAAACATTGGAAATGTAATAAACTAAAGTTATGAAACAGAAGTAAAGTGAAATGAACAGGCCACTAAAACAGCTCATACCAGATGGGGGAAGGGCACACAAGGAGGGTAAGTACCTGAGGGTGTCAAGCCACGAAATGTGCCCCTTCTCAAGCTTTGGCAATGCCAACAGGTTGGTAAAATATGCAATTTAAAAGTATCTTCAGCTAGAAGGGTAAGAATAGTATGGGTACACTCATTCCCCACCACAGAAGGGGTTATCTGTGGACAGGATAATTGTCTAGAACTGCACTGATCACAGCCAGGGAATTACCTGTGCCTACAAATGCCTAATGTGGGAGAAAGCACAATAAAATGTAAGTACACACATGCCCCTTACTCATTTACCAAGTGACCACACTTGGGTACTCAAATCGCTGGGGACACTTCTGCCAGTGCTCCATCAAATATCCAGCGGTTGCAGGTGCAGTTGTCAGAATTGGGTCAGGCAATGCAGAGTTTCAGATTTCTGTTTCTGGGATGCCTTTGACTAGACACAGATGGACAGGCCAGACACCCAATTACAGCAGCTAAAGTGGGTCAGACATGAAAAAACAACCAAGGGACAGCAAGAAAGCCCAGACAGGGGTCATCAGGCAACATTTTTTGGCAGCAATAATGATCAGGCTCGAGGAAGGCCTCTTTGTCCTGGAGAGCTTAACGGCAGCAGACGCGACATTAGGCCACAAGTAGACTATCTGCTGAGTTTGAAATTAGGGGAAGGTGACTAGTGCAGCAGAGGCGCCTGGTCTTTGGATGGGCAGGCCACAGGTTGGTCCTGGGACACTTCCGACAGGTGGTTTCTGATATAGGGATCATAACCGTTTGGTTCCACCAGTATGAAGGTTGACGCGTTTTGAAGTCCTAGCAAAAGAAGGGCAATAGGGCGTCAACAGAAGGCGGCTTTGGCAATGCTAGCTCCTGACCTGAGAGGGCAGGCACGCTACCAAAAAGGAAGATTGGCATTAAACCACATGGCCTGGCCATTGAATTATGTGATTAAAAAAAAAAAGCTGGTGTATGGAAGATGCCACAAACTTGACCCAGGTACATCTAAAAATAAAAAAAAGGATATAAACAAAAAGAAAAAAGGGATACAAAGACCCAGGATCTGCTTTCCACTTCAGGTGGTATAGGCTACATAAAACACAGTAAGACAAAAAAGGGCGCAGTCCCAAAGCACTGGTAGCCTTGTCGGCTGAAAAGCGCATCCATAATCGAGGAGTGGAGCGAGGTAAGGGAAGTCAAAAGGCTTTACTTCCTTTCAAAGTTAGGGTAGGGTAGGGTTCAACAAATGGCAAAACTAACTGGGGGTTGCATTGATATCAATGGAAGGAAAGTTGTTGGTAAAGAATGTTCCTTTTGCAAGTGAAAGAAATTGAAAATTCTTCAGAACTTTTTTTACTAATTTGAAGCCACTTAAAGGATAAGAGGATATGGGCAGGTCCATTTGGCAGTCCTGTGCCACAGGTCTGGGGCATGGTAGGTTCAGGCTAGGAGATTCCCCACCACCAGTGACCACCAACCAGCCCCTGTGGTCACTGTACGCCATCTCAAAACAGTCCAAAGACTTCACAGAGTTCTCTTTTGAAGACACAGGAGGGTTTATACAAGGACAAAGCGTCAGGGGTGGTGAAAGTGTAAGCAAGACGAGATACATGACAGATTATTTGGGGGTGAGAAGAGAAATGACACTTTAGTGCCTGAGATTAATGGGAATAAAATGAGACGGTTTGGTAGTGTTTGTTAGTTTGAAAATTGATCGCTGCCAACTGTCCGGAAAAAAACAGCCTGCATGCGATCAATTCTCAGAGGATCAAACGCACTCACACCAATCCCCCCCCCCCCCATCCGCCTTCCCCACTTACCCGCGGGCTTGGTCCACTTCAGCCCTGCAGCGTCAGATCATTCCCTCTAACGCGGGTTGGACCCGATGCCGCAGGGTACCTTTTTCTTTTTTTCTCCAATATTGAGGAAGTGGGGACACCACCCCTGCAAACTCCCCAAGGCTAATACATACCGATCCTATGGAGTGGGGGGGGGGGGGGTGAGGGACACCCCTGCTATGCATGTTCGGCATGTATTAGCCTAATTGTTTGTTTTTTCCAATCGAGTGGTACTGGCCAAATGTATCATTCGATTAAAAAAAAAAACGATTATGCCAATACCAATGAGACTGGGCAGGAGACAATAAGATGAAGGATACATCGTGAAAGCACACTAAGAAATATGTCTGCACAGAAGTAGATTCCTGCACAGTGACATCTAAATACAACCAAGTTGTATGCTTTTTTAAAATGACATTCCAAGTGCATTTAATTTCATAGCATTTACTTGTTTCAATGCACTAAATTAAAAGCATATAGCTGGTGATATGCTGAAAACTCCACTATTCAGATTTTCCAGATGTGTGCATGTCCAAAAACACAATTATGATACAAAGTTAACCTACCTTTTTCCTTCATGCATCAGATGAAATGCCTCATTAATTTCATCAAATGGCAGGGTGTGTGTCACAAATTCATCAACTTTGATTTTCTTTGCCATGTATTCACTCACAAGCTTTGGGACACTCTCCACACTCTTCCACCCTTCACAAAAAGAAAAAGGCAACATTTTCATACAATTTAACAAGGTAACTGTAAAACGAAGTTGTGAGAGTCTAGACATCTGCATTCATTATATTCCATTTGAAAATACTGCACAGCTCGGCGTGTTTAGAAACAACCACCGATTAGTTTCAGGTATTTCAGTGGCCCAATTATACATTAGAAAGACCAATGAAAAACGCATGCAACAAGAAGATTAAAAAGGGCATCAGAAACCAGCTCAACGTACCTCCAAAAGCAGTTCCTTTCCAAGTGCGCCCAGTGACCAGTTGGAACGGCCTAGTAGAAATCTCTTGTCCGGATGCAGCTACTCCAACCACCACACTGGTTCCCCATCCTTTGTGACAGGCCTCCAGGGCTGCCCTCTTAAATGGAAACAAACCATACAAAAAATAAATTAGCATGCCAGCCCTCACCCCACAGTAACAGGTTTCATTGTGTTGAACTATGCCGGATTTGTATTGAGGTCCTCATAATATGGAGCAGTATTTCAGGAAGTAGGCATTAAGCAAAAGCTGGTCAGGTCAGGCATCAGTCATGGAGCCAAACAGACCGGAAGGTAATCAAATTATTGGACGTGTTGTGATCCTGAAGATCTGGTTTGTATCAAGTTTTGTTGAAAAGGTGTTCCATATTAGAGTTTACTGGGTTGCCTGCTATTGAATATTTAAGTCTTGTTCTTTTAAAGACGAATTGTGACCAATGTTCCCTCCAATTATTTTTCTTAAGTGTGGAAATGGTTGGTTTTTGTGCGCACATTGTTTTCCATGTGCGCAACTAATGTGGAGATGATGGGTCACACTATGCATGCTCACAAACAGTTTGAAGGGAATTTCCCCTTGTCAACCACTGCAATGCTTTAAGAGTGTAAAACATGCATGTTACAGCAGCTAGGTTAAAACAATATATTGTATGTGATAAGAAAGCTCATCAACCAGTCCAAGACTTCAAGAACAGCCAGAGTATCTTGCAAATTTCTGTTCAGAGAAAAAAATATATATGCACCAAAAAAGGATAGTATGCAGAGTATAAATAGGTTCAGTTGTGGCTATTCATTTGTTGACACTATTCAGACAATCATGTGTATAACAAACAAATTAATCACTCAAATTATGAGGGCAGCATAAAATTCAGGCAGGATACAATATTTGCAGAGGGAATAATGGCAGCTAACAAGAATGGGTCATTACAAAAAGCAAATCGGAATTCATGTGCCACTTTAATGATCAAGGGCCAGGAGAACTTTCCTCTCATAATTTGTTTAAGTTTGATAATTGCATAAAATGAACTGCACCACTGCATGTGTTGCTAAGCATTCCTGTGCCTTTGCTCACTCTCCACATTGCTTGGACCCGTGAACTGAGCTTTGACAACACTCACAAGAAACCAGCCGTACAGGCATACACACCACCTATTTTTACTACCTGAAAAAGGAAAATGTGTCCAATAAAAACAGGAAACAACGAACACATAGGAAGGAGCCTATCCTCTGCTTCTACCTGTTGGGTAAGAATTGATGTAGTAACACTGAGACTACACAACACTTATCTGCCTGGTATTAGGTAACCCACCTTTTGGTATAGGTCTGTACTACACAAGATGGTACAGTGACCGAGCTTCCAGGCCTATCTCAAGAGGGGTAATTGTGACCTGTAGCAATGAAAATTCACAAATACAAGTAGCCAAGTAACACTTGCACTCAAGGTTTCAGTAATAAATAGTTATTACATCAATTATTAAATAAGCTTTTTCATTAAAAAGAGCAAGACCGTTAACAATCAAACATACTTTATAATACTTTTCCAGAACAAGTACAAGAAAGTGGATACTCTTTGGATATGCTTTTTACACACTTCCTACACCCGGAGGTGACTTCATTCACAAGGACAGCAATGGCATTTATATCTCACTAGTTATACTTTGCAGATTCTGAGGTTGCAGAAAGGAAAGGTTAGAGAAAGGAAAAGGTTAAACAGGTTCTCAGGGCATGCGAGTTAGTCCAGACAAGACTTTCCCAGCAGTAACTGTCTAAAACAAGTTACCACTTATCAGGGACAGAAATATCAAAGTGAATGGACTAGGAGAGTCTACAGGGAGTCAGGAAAGCCAAAGTCAATAGAGCAGAGTCACTTCTTAGATAAAATAAATATAGGCATTTTCGGCCTTCCCAATTCCCAGGTCGACATTTTTGTATGATTCCACTCTAAGGGTGAACCACTGCAAGTTTCAACTGAGAAAAGCACTGCTCAAAAAGACACAGGTAAGTGCAACAAGTCTAAACAGTACCTCTGGTTTGAAGAGTGGTCCAGCTGGATTCTGTCCTGTTGAGGTGGTGCAGACAATGGGTTCCTGAGCCTCAGTTGCGGGGACGTCTGGAGGCCTCCTGCGGAAGTCGTCGGCAGCTACGGGCCATTTTCTGATCGGCGGCACTTCACGGTTTTAGCGTGTGTAAACAGCACCACCGCGCATCTCAGATACCTGTTGGGCTTCCTTCACTCCATGGGTCCTGGTGAGGGGACTAGAGCTCTGGTCATCCTGCTTCTGAAGGGTCCTTGGCAGACTCCTGGAGCTTCTGGCCAGATTGCAGATGTTGCACTAGACTGGATTTCAGGACACCTGGCACTGGGTTCTTGCAGCAGTGAAGAAGTACAGCCAATCAGGGAAGATGGTCTAGTGGCCTTTGTCCCAGGGTTAGTTGGTCCGACTAAGCCAAGGGAAGAAGTCGTCGTCCCTTCCGGAGCTTCTCTTGTTGATCAGAAAAAGGAGTTTCAGCACAGCAGCAGGGCTTCACCGGGCCATTCAAAGGTCCAGGAGGATGCAGCAAGCTTCACTGACGGTTTCTTTGTTGGCTGTCTCTCCCAGTGGTCGACTGCCACTAGTCCCAAAACCCTCGCCTTTAAAGCAGGTTTCTCCCATTCATGCACAGCCTAGACTGTCACTGAAACAGCCGGGTGGCTGTCCTGAAAGGACAGTCAGCCAATCAGGACTAGTTGCATTCAGGCATTCCTAGAGACAAAGGACAGGGGAATTTCGGAAACCTCCCTCACATCCTGCCTTTCCAGAAAAACTGGAGCCAGAAGCAGGCTTCAGAGCTGAAGCCCGCCAAAGGCAAAAAGAACAAAGGGCTCAACTCAGCCTTGACACACAGAGTAAAGCCCAAGAAAGACCTCACAAACAGAAAATGGTGAGAAAAGACGACCAGTGCCATTTTCACAAAAATGGTCACCCATGGGTGCTATACTGCAGCTGAGGATTCAGCCTGCGGTAGAAAAGCACAGTGGTAGGAAAATTAAACCACTGCCACCAGCCATTTAAAGTCATGAGGGCAACCTAAAAATATTACATGAGAATGTAGGATAAGTGGCTACTAGGTAACACCCCCCCCCCAGCACTCCACATAAAATAGTGCGTGCTGGACCAAAAAAGGTAAGTAAAGTCAATTTCACTTTACTATTCTAGGGAACAGTAGTTCACACAAGAAAGTATTTAAACCTTATGGAGGAATCTAAAGTATTTCTTAATGACACTGCACTGAAGGTGCTGCGTGTCACTACTAAAAAGTAGATGCCTATGGAGTTTGTCAGACTCCAAAAACAGAGGAAACCTATTCCAAATGAGGTCAAAACATGAGTGAGCAAAAAGGTCTCAGTCCAGGGTAAAAATTAAAAAGTCCTAGAGTCCAGAAAAAGAGCAGGGGTCTCTAAGGTTGAAGGCGATTGGCACAGAAATGAGAATTCTCCCCAACTCTACCCAAAAAAAGCTCCACTGATATTTTCGAATCTGTGACCAGCAGAACAGTGGCATGGAAAGGAACTCCTAATCATTGTACTGCTCAATTTCAAGAGGCATTGTAAAGGGGAAAGAAAATCTGTTAAGCATAAAATATCCCTGTTCGCCCAGCCGATTACTGTTTTACTCCCTAAATAATCATTTGATTTCAAGTAGGGAGTATGTGCCGCTAGTATGTACACCACTAAATACCCAATAAATAAAAATGAATAAAATAATCTTATCAGAGCCCTGCTGGAAACCCGGGCATCCGAAGTGGAATGATAGTGCACATAATATAGCCAATAGCTTTGCTCTCCCTTCCTCACCACAGCCTAGACAAAATCAACAAGAGCCTTACAGAGGTTTTAGGAGCCTCGCTGAAGAAAATACCATATTTCCCTTTTTAAGTTAATAGCAGCAATGCGCAGTGGTACAGCAGATTGAGTGCCTTCTTCTCCAACTGTGGACCCATCTGCTGCAATTCCTCATTATCAATTAAAACAGATGTCTGGTGATACTTAAGGCAATAAACGCAAAACATGCGATTATATTGAAAAGCCCTCTGCAGCTGAGCATAGAAACAGAGGTGCAGTTTCCTAGACTAATACCAGAGTTTAATATCTTTAGCAAACAAACACTACATTTCCTTCACTGTGCTGTCAGACGGTTTTGACAGTTGCTCTTCACCCCCAAGGAGTGTTCTTGTGTCCTTCCCCAGCTCCTTTGCTAGCCTCACATTCTAGTTGACAGGGCACTGTGAAAAGTGAGGGATTATGTAAAACACTCACTGGGATATTTGCATACCCATAACACTTTGCAAGAAAAACCTACATGCAAAGCCTCACTGTGATACGCCCAATTTGAGAAAACGGCAAGTACATAATTATTTTGTACTCATACAAGATTGAACATACCCCATCCTAATATTATTGGTTAGGATCACACAAGTGCTCAATGAACAAGTTTCAGTATAGCACAGTGTTACCATATGATTTATTACGGTCTATGCAAATAGAAACTCGGAAAGCATGCAGTTTGGGTGAAAACCGTTCTAGCGGTTTAAACAGCTGTTGCCCTAATATGTATAAGTAATGCCAGGTTTAGTCCATACCCATAGTCCCTTAAAGGGCAATTAAATATTACACTGTTGCTCTCCACTTATAGCGTAATGTTAGCACTGCTAAAGTAGGTGACGTATGACATTTGCCTACTCAAAATCCTTAGTGGGCAAATTAATAAGTTTTACGCAAAATGGGAAGGGTACTGCTTCAAAGCACTTCTGTGACATATGGACAAATAGGAAGCCTGGGATGAGCTTACACATCCAATGTGCCTGCTTACTTCCAGTCAGTATCCAATAGTTCAGCTGAGAGTTGGGTTACATAATGTGGGTGCCACTTTTGTTCTTTAGTAACAAAATGTGGCCTGGGGCATAAGACAGTCGTAAGGTAGAAGTGTGGTAGAGTTAAGTATAGGCGTCATGGGTGGGGAGGGAAGGTTTTTGGGTTAATATGTGCAGCCACATCCTAGTTAGATCTACTGTTCACAGAGCCACTTATTCATATTCTTTTATAAAATTCTTGAGGGGGTATACGGTTTTAAAGTCTAGACCAGAATATAATTGACTAGTTAGTATCATTTTGCTTTATTAAGAGAGAATGCAAATGTCAGGTAACTGGTATGGCTTGTGCCTTATTAATTCTTGAAAAAGGTCATTGTCTGTGTGTGCTGCTAAAACTCTTCTGAGCAGCACCCAGCAGGGAGCTGGGCAAGCACACATGGGCACAGCTTAGAGGAACATTGATTGTGACCCACATACACACAGTGGTCTGTGAGGTGAAAAGGAGAGGGGGCCCAAGGTTGTAGAGTCATGTTGTGGATGTGAAACTGTCTTGACGCGTGTTCAAGAGTTCCTAGGCGTTGTGGGAGCTAGTAACCAGATAATCATTGCATCTCTGCCTGCCTATACTTGGAAGGGGTTCTGGTACAGCCAAGCACGCTGACTGAGGTGTCAGAGGAGATTGGTCCAGAGTGGGGAAGAGAGAATGAGTGTTACTCTTGTATGTAGTGAATTGGTAAAGAATAACGAATGCGGTACAAGAGAATTAGAGGGAAGGTTTCTAAAGAAAATACTACATAGCAGGCTAGCTGGATCAAATGAGTCATCCACATTAAGGAAAACATTCTAGGAGGGTAACTGTATATTGTAATGCCCATACACAGAGGCGTTCTTGCACTGCAAGTACAGGCTTTACGGCCTTACTGCACTGCCTAAACCTGAAAAGGTCATTTTCCTCCGATGCAAAGGCATGCTTTTACACTGATAAAAAGATAGTCAAGTGAGTTCTGCAAAGATGCAGCGATCTAACAGGAGTGCGTGTATGGGTAAGGGGAGGGGTTGGGGGAGATTAGGCTTTTCCCTCCACTTCCAAGACCAAGTGGTAGGCCCATATATATTTGATCGCTCCTTGCCTCAACCATTCAGTAAGCAATCGACATTCTCTGCTCTTGCTAGTCTGAGCGCCGACAGGTCTTTTAAGTTTTGTATTGTGGAGCCCTGGTATTCTATGGACACTTCTCTAGCATTTCGCAGAATACACTGCTTATCACGGAAGCTACGACATCAAATCACTACTGATGTGGGGCCATTTCCCACCCAACCTCGATGTGCTGTTTGCAACTGTAAATCAAAAGGGGTTTCCATCTTTAAAGAGCATCCTCACAATCATTCACCTCCTTCTCAATCGATATCAGGGATTCACTGTCCACCTCAGTTATCCGAAAGAAGCAAAGGTTGCACCCGCTTCCCAATTTTCAATGTCATTGATCTTTTATATTGTACTTCATATTTAAGTTCCAAGATAAGCATACAGCTGGTTATTTTCTAATGCTTCAAGCCTATCCTGTGCTTTGTACACCCTGTCCCTACATTCCATGGACGATGCCTGAATTTTTGATCACAGCCTTGATTTCATTCAGTATATATTTAATACCCTTTTGGTGGCCATTTTCATCAGCCCGCCTGGCGATTTACAGCTGGTCTGACCTTGAGATTGCATCATTAAGGTCCTGGCTTTTTCGTTCTTGGGATTATACAAAGCTTTGCAATTTAACCTTCCAGACACAGCGGTGCACCAGTTCTCAAAGTCAGTGCATCTGTCTTGTATGTTATTTTCTGTTGATCGGTCTACCTTCTGGGTGACGATTTCACCCAATTTCTAAAGGAGGAATTGGGGAGGGGTGCCCCCTTGCTTCAGAGCCGAGATTTTCTTCATGCTGCTTAGTTCTGCGGTTAGTGTTACAGAACCTTATTCAGTATAATTGTCATTCTACCTCTTTGGTTATGTAAGGGGTCAGAAATGAGTCGGACACAAGGGTTTCATATTATCAGTTAAAGACATTTATTAAAACAAAAATGGGTTGTAAAACCGTCTCTATTCTAGAAGGAATGTCCCTAGCTATTAAAATCAAAACTAAGTCCAAAACGTCCTATCCTGACCCTCACACTAAAACAAAAGGGTGCAAGGCGGATGTCTTTCTTAATGTTAGCAAAAAGTGTTGAAAACAATGTAATAATGTCTCCAATAAAACATTTCTCCAAGGTAGAGACCCTTGGCTACATAGATTGCAAATGTTAAAGGATATTTGTACCGCGCACTATCTCCACCGGAGTGGTCCCCTGGCGGCTCTGAAAAAGGGATGGAGGGGGGCGAGTTAGTGGGGATAAGCTGGAAAAGTGCAAGAGAGCAGTGATGTGCTGTTGGCGGCCTCAGCCCGGTGGGTCAGTTGGCTGGGCCTGGGGTGTTTTACGGTCGGTAGTCGTCCTGTACTGTTGTGCGAGTCTATGTGTGTTTTGTTGTTGCAGTGTAGTGAAGTTTGTGCGGATTGTTGCGCTATAGACTTGTGGTTGTGTTTGGTTAGAGTTTGAGAGGTGTATGCAGAGCGGTGAAATTGTTAGTGGATTGGTTAATTGGCATTGCTGTCCCAAAATGAGGCGATGAATTTCCATATTCTCTCCAGGTCGGGTGTGGGACCATTTCTGAGCCTCTGTCCTGATCTGGCCCGTCCGATACCCACAGTCCCTTTCACACATAGCCTCCACTCCCGTTCATAACCTTAACCAATTTCAGCCTCTGCCACCTACGTGATACCTGTTTGTATGTGAGGCAGGCGAATGTGCGTCCCTTGAAATCTGGCCCAGACAGCATTCCCAATTTAGACAGTTTGCGCCATAGACTAGTCAAGGCTACTCCATCCATATGTGGCGTGTGGTGGCATTCATCATCTTATTCAGTTGTTTTTGCAGGCTATTGTTCCCAGCCCTTTCGAAACGTGGCCCATGCCAGTGCTTGCATTACGTCCCGGGGCGGTACCAGTCTTCATTCACAACTCATACTGTCAGTGTCCATGCTAATAAGTGGTAACATTCACACAACTCTATACAAGTATGATACCTGGTAGCAATTATGGGGCGGGTGAGGTTGTTGGCTAGGGATGCCAATTTCTGTCCTTATGGGGGTCGCTTGTGTTCTATTTGACTTAGCGTTGTCTCTCTTGTTGTGGTAAGAGGTTCTTTGGTCGGTTCTGGGTGTTGCCAGTGCCCTCTTAAATTTAGTCATCCTTTTGTGTTTCCACTTTTGGTTTCTTCCGTTTGAATCTGTGTTGAAGAGCCAGGTTTTTAGTAATTTTCTGAATTGTAGGTTGTTTCTCATTTCTTTCGGGATGTTGTTCCAGGGTTTTACGACTAAGTGGAAGAAGGAGGAGCCTCAAGTTTTTTCTTAAGGTATAGTTTAAATGTTTGACTTTAATTAACAGTTCCTTTGTTTCTTCACTGGACTCGCAAAGTTCTTGTTTAAAGAACCGGTTTCACAAAAGTCTTTCTGCATGAATGTCTTTGATTCTGCAGATTGCCTGGTGTAGCCCCCTGGCAGGAATCTTCATTCAATCTCAATCACCTATTATACTCGCCTGCCAGGACTTCTCTTAACTGATTCAGAGTTCCTCAGTTATACCAAAATGGCCTATACTGTGAGGTACTTGGTATACTGGCCTATGGCAACACTTGTTCAAATTTCTCCCCCACACTGGCATCTCATGCAGGTGCATCGGGTTGGAGGTTTTCTTTGACTGTCTCGTCTGCATACAAACATTCTTCAGCAATTTTTTATTGTTAGCAATCACATATTTACCCATTTGGACTGGCGCGCTTGTCGGAGTGCCCAAGGGTCCCCAGCTGCTTTGAGCAGACTCACCGGTCTCTTTCTGCGTCAGATACTCTGCGCCTTTGTGGAACAGCTGCTTAGTTTGCTTTCCACCCTGGAGTCAGCAGAGATCTCTCCAGCGTTTTGTGCCGCTCTGCGGTCACACGCTGGCTTCCTGCTTCGTTCTGGACGGATGAACGCTGCTTCCACGAGCGGCCGACACGCAGGATCGTCTGCCCAGCTCCTTACATCTCAGCAGCTTTTCCTGCTCGTTCTTGGCATCCCTCTTTCTGTGCAGGTAACTTCTTTATATGTGTCGTGCTCGCAAGCTTCTGCCTGGAGTTCAATGTCCTTTCCTGCACTGTTCGACTGCAGAGTGCCGTCGCCATTTTTAAATGTCCTGTGCAATGTAGGCTCTGCGAAACTAGCCTGCATGTTGTACTCTGGCACTGGTCCCTTTGCACAAACTCTCTCATCCTCCTAGTCGTCTCAGTACAAGAACGCTTAGGAGAGATGGAGTCCATAAATGTCATTGGGCTTTACTTCTCAAATGGATTCTCTTTACAATAAGGCATTTAGAAAGCGAAGGTGGTATGTGTGCGTTGTGGGTGTTGGGGACAAAGGTGGCGGCCTGACTAGAATGACAACAGACAATTAGTAACTCTGATATCAAAGGGTCTTCCTCATGGAAAAGAAGGTGGGGGTGTGGGGAGGAATATTGCATCTTGACCAATGGGGCTAAAACATCTCCCTGGTAGTGGTCTGTCCAGCCAGAGGCTCCTTCCCAGACAATGAATGTGGCGTACAATAAAGCGCTTTTATCTTTAATAGACTATGGATTCTTTTAGAGTAGGCCTCCAACGTGTCTCGCACCCAACCTCCACACACACCCCATGTCACAATGGACTAGGAACCATGCTGGTGTGTATCAATAAGATATTATTTAATCAAAAGGAGAATAAACAAAGAGCAGCCATCGAAATTGTAGCAATACAAATGCAATATCCTATCTAGAGTGATCAAGTGGAAACAGGCTGTTACACTCACTTATGTTATGACAAAAATGAAAATACAATCAGGTTGAAAGTGATAGCGCCACAGTTTTAGCACCGCCACCCCACCCCCCCCTTAGTCCCTCTGCAACACTCACCCACAAACATCAATTAAGCTGGATTACTTTGAATGGAAGGCAGTGGCAGGCAAGGAGTAGGAAGAGAGAAAATCGGATTTGGGGTAAAGCCCACCACCCCCAGATGGGAAGACAGCAAAGAAAGTGAAAACCCGTTTTTGGAGCAAAATGGCAGAATAGGATTTTGATTATTACTCACAACTGCTAGCTAACAGGATGAAAGGAAATTCGTATTGCTTACACTTGAGGAGATAGGTAAACAGATTATACTAATCAGCACACCAGGGCAAAGTAGAAATGAAATGGGAAAAATTGGTTTTGGAAGAAAGCAAACGCAAAAGGGAAAAATACAGTGGCAAATGGAAATTTGTTTTACAATGGGGTTCACAATGAAAGGCAGCGCAGGAAAATCACTTTTCAATGACAAGGGCTGAGGCACATACAGATAAACTTGTAAGCAAAAGGGATTGCTCTCAATGGGACTATGGTTTGAGGTTTTAATAGGACAGATGCAAATAGGAATTTGTGGGGTATGCACACAATACACGGACAACTTTGGTTTTAAGTTACAAGGCGACATTCTTTTGAGGCAACATTTTAATGACTATAGTAATTAAAGAAAGCCACCAGGGACAAGAGGGTTAATTTCGAATGTCAACACTCTTACACCGTGAATTTCAAATAGGGGGGATTAATTGATTTACATGAGAAAGATACTAAGGATTTATACATACAACAGAGGTTTACCAAAGGGAATATGCTAACAAACAGGCTAAATACAGATTCTTCTATGTGAAGGTGACTGAATTACACTGGCAATTTGGGGTTTTCCATGGGGAAAAAATTGGATGCAATGCTACAAAAAGGAAGGGCTTATGCAATTTAGGGCTGGGGTTATTTGCTACTTACAAAGTAAGCCTTGGTTTAGCCAGCTGGATCTCAAGACACACTGGACAGCTAGGGCAAGGGGTCTGGTCGCTACACTCTCAAAGATGGTAAGGTTCAGCCGCCTTCTCAGTCCTTCTCCCTGGAATTTGTGTCCTGAACTAGTACAGTTCCCCTTATATAGCACAAATGACATCAACTTTACAATCTAGGGGGGGGGGGGGGGGGGGGGGGGGGGGTACTCTAATTATCCCTACTGCTCGGAAAGGACATTTTACCAATCCTCTCTCCTGATTGGATCAAGGGAAGAGAGCACCATCGGTCTGTTTGCATTTATTACACTTGTTCTCCTGGCCACTTTGACAAAACACAGTCATGTTTCCCAACTTCAAAATTCTACTAGCACCGGCCATATGAATTAGATATGTGGTTTTAATTGGTCATTGAGAATTAGGCAAGTCAATCGCCAACTCTGTACGATGTAGCACGGCCCAGTGGCACATTTTTGTCCTTTTCATAAAATGTATAAGTTATAAATCTGCAATTGATCAAGCATGTTCCTAATCTCATTTCCCCATCTTTCCACCAATTGTCATATTTGTTCCATTTTGAGATCAGCCAGCAAACTATTGTAAACTGGCCATTTCAGCCCCCAAAGTCCTAGGAAAACTCACTTTTTAAAACCGCCTGGACATTACATGGAAAATAGCATAAAACTAAATTATTTCCCATTCCAACTGCTGCGAAAAATGCCTAAAATGAAATCGGTATTTTAATTTCAATTGGGAGGATTTGTCCCCCCCTCTGTGGGAGGGGCACTTCACACCCCCACACATCACCCCCCCCCCCGGCCCCCAGCCATCTGGCCTGGGCTCAGCTTGTAACCAGAGTTTGTACAAGTCTCTTTGAAATGGTGTGGGTTCTATTGAAGGGGGTGCAACAAGGAGCTCACACCTCCAAGTCAAGCTTTAGCCATACTTGGCCTCCTTTGAAATCCCTCAGCCCCTGCCTTCAAGTCTGGCAGAGCAGGGAATTAGGACACCCTCAGTATCACATACTGCAGAATGGTTCACTGGTAGGTGTGACTTCCAGTGTGAAGTGGGGCTTTTACTTGTGAAGTTTGTCTTAGCTCAAACTGGTTTTACCTTCATTATGTGCCTCTTCAAGGTGACTGAAGTCTTGTGGATGGAAACAATGTACATAGCTTTAGTCAACCCCCGACAGCAGATTTCCCTGACATTTTCTGTGCAAGCAGTGCTACCTTTTCACTGTGGCTTTTTAAGGTCATTTTTCTTTTTCACACCTGTGCACGCCGTTTTTGCATCCAATGTTTGAAATCCTGTCTTGTAGGTCACAGGATTCTTTAATTTCTCCTTTTTGAGCATGAGCATTTGCTGTTGGTCCATTGACAATGAGGGGTAGGCCCCCTTCCACATGGTTCTTTGATTTGAGATGAACAAAAGAAAAAGCCAAGCAGTTTTTCGTTTGCAGTGTTTTAAAGGGCTGCTGTTCAAGTGAAATGGAAAGGAAAAGCCGTTTCTGGTTGTAGTGTTGAAATTCTTGCCCCTCATGTGAATTAAAAGTAAAACAAGGCCGTTTTTGGATGCAGTGTGTAACTTCATGTCATTCAGGTGAATGAAAGCAACACAGGGCCGTTTTTTGGGTTGCAGTATTCACATGCTTGCCACTCATGTGACAGGGAAAACAAAGTACAGCCACTTTTGGTGGCAGTGTTCAAATTTGGCTTTTCAGGTGAGAGGGATTTCTGTTTAGGGCCTTTAAATGTACCCCACATCATCTCCCATGTGATCCTCCCTCACAAAGCCACCCCCGCGGTCAGGATCGGGTAGCGGCTGCTGTCCCCTGGCCACGTGGGAGGAGGTTACTGCTGGGGAATCAGTGTTGACACCATTGGAATCACAATGCACTCATTCTTTATGGATCTCCACAGCCCTCACCTCCAGTAGCTATGCCAGAGCTCGCCATACTTCCTGAGGCTATGGGGCCTACTCGTCATACCATAAGCTTCTTCCAGACCTTATGTCGTCCACTCTAGTCTGACCCCTTCATTTCCTTTTCGGAGGGGTCGCATCCTCTGTCTAGACTGCTTCCTTTTGTGATATGATATGGCATTTATAACGCGCCTATACACAAGTGTTCTGTGGTGGGTCCATATCCCGGAACATTCTTTGGTAGTTTTACCTTCAAGAGCCTTTAGCTTTCTCCTTCTCACCATAGGTTTCTGCACCTTTCTTTACCGCTAGCGGCCACATTGGGGCCTTCAGACTTCCTCCAAGCTAGCATTGTCCTGTCTAGATCTACCCTTCAGATCCACTTGGCCTTGCACACTTCACCTAGACCAGTCGGGTTGAGGGCAAAATGCTTCTCTGTAGCACTGCCTAAAGCCAGCAAAAGGGGGACAATACCTTTAGCTGAGATAGGGAGTGGGGGTCTTCTAATTGCTGCCCATCTTTATTGGGTCCCCAGTGGTCTCCAGAATATATTGATTTTTTTACAGTTTCAAAGCCTAGCAGTATTCAAATTGTAGAAAAAGAGGTCTTGAATGTGGTAGTTTCATTCAACTATAAAAGCATGAACAAGTAATCTTTTGTTCTACTTAAGCGGAGCAGGGCTGAGTGGGCTGTTCCTGCTGTGGAGGAGAGTGGTACCAAGGATTTCTTCATTTTAATGAGGGGGCGTGGTCGAGAGGCTACTGTGTTTCTGCCGTGAGCACTACAATACAATCCCCACGACCCAGAGCGCGCTGTGCCAGAGGTGCCCTGGCTCCCGTTGTCAGCCCCATATGCAAAACGGGTGTGCATCCTGACTGGGAGGGCAGAGGTGTGGGGGGAGGGAGGCAGGTGATGGGGACAAGCTATCACCGGCTGTAGAGGATCAGAACAAAAGTGTGGCTGCTGAGAAAATAGACGGAACCTAGAGAAGTGGCGGTGTCCGAGGGCTGCCAGATTGATCCCACATCTATATAGAGACGGTGGAGGCACCTAAAACCAACTGACTGCTCTGGTCTCTTCATTAGCGGAGAAAACAAGGCGGCCTGTAAACAAAATCCTTCCCAACAAAGTGAGCTGACGAGGACGAAGGTTAAAACCTTAAAAAGGCTGTAGGACGGCGTTCCAACCAACATCCTAAACAAGTATCTCAGCATGCCAACATACAACCGTAATATTGAAACGTGCCTGCCAATCCAGCTCTATCCAACCATATCCACTCCAGATCCTTCTCAACGGCAAGTACAAAGGGACCAATACACTCAACGGCCATGTGGGGTAACTCCCCCAAAAAATAAATGAAATTGCTTTTAGGGAGTTTTTTTCTGTGCTAATTCCCTTCAACCCTAGAAACAACCCCCACCCACCCCACCTCGTGGCTCGTCATTTTCTCCCCCCCTCCGAGTGGAAACTTTCTCACTCATTTTCCTGACTAGGCTTTATGTTTTACTGTTTTATGGAATCTGACAAACTCCATAGGCATCTGCTTTTTGCATAGTGACAGATATCACCTTAGGTGCAGTGCCACTAGGAAGGCCCGTGGCCTTCTCTTAATGTTTAAATACATTTTCTTGGGTGAACTACCGCTCCCAAGAATAGTAAGATGATCCCTGTCTTACTTACCTTTCTCTTTCTGGGACCAGCACCCACCACCCTATGTTGAGTGCTGGGGAGGATGGGGCGTTTTAGTAATCCCTATCCCACTTCTCATGTAACATTTTGTTACATTAACATACTTTAATGGCTGGTGGCAGTGGTTTAAATTTTACTACCAGTGTGAACTCTCCGCTGCAGTTCAGCACCTATGGGTGAGCACTTTCCCAAAATGGCCCCAGTCTTTTTTTCTCCATTTTCTGTTTTTTAGTTTCTTCTGGGCTTTTACTTTGTTAGTTGAGGCAGGTTGACTCCTTTGTGTGTTTTGCCTTTGGTAGGCTTCAGCTCTGAAGCCTGCCCAGGCTCCAGTGGGTCTAGAAAGGCAGGAAGTGAGGGATGGTCCTGAAATGTCCCTGTCCTTTGTCTCTAGGTGTGCCTGAGTGAAACCAGTCCCGATTGGCCAGCTGGCTGTACTGAAAAAAAAACAAGGTTTTTGGGACTAGTGGTAGAGTCGACCACTGGAGAGGCATATCCGAAGAAGAGACGCCAGCAGCACCCGCCTGGACCGCAAAGTACCAGGTGAAGCCCTGCAGCTGTCGTCACTCAGTTTTCATATCGACTGGGAAGACCCATACTGGACGACTTCCTCCCTTGGGATGCCTCAAGACAAGCTTCCATTTGGCACAACCCCCAACTTGCTGCAGAAGCCCAATGCCAGTGGCCCTGTGACCATTGGCGAGTGCATAGTCTTGCGAAGTGCAAATCTGTCTAAATCTTCATGGGAATCCAGAGGACCCTACAGAAACAGGACATCCTGATCCAGAGTCCCCCTCACCAGAGTCCAAGACCGAGGAAGCAAGCGTCTTCCAACTAGAGTTTTCGTTCTTCATTGGCGCAGAGGAAAAGGCGCCAAAACACTCAAGTGGCTCTGAAACAAAGGAAACCCATTGCTGGGGAGTCCCTCACCAAGTACTGCCGGAGGAGCCCACCAGACATCCTCCCTTTCGTCACCACGACCAAGGTCCAGGAACAAGTGTCTGCCAAAATGCATCAAGCAGGAATCCAGCTGGAAAAATGTTCTTCGAATCACAGGTACTGTGGGGTTTGGGGTGTCTTTTAGCTAAATTTGTGCTTCCTGTATTGCAAAGTACGTTTGGAGTTTATCTCAACTCACCTGCACTGGCCTAACAGCTTGTGCTCTCTACAAAGTAGCTCACTTGAGTTATTGTGATTTCTTTTGAACTTACTAACTTTGTCAAAACCATCTAAGAAGAAGTGCATCAGAACTATTGACTGTCCATTCACATTGGCTATCCTAGCTCCCCAAAGGCACTTTTCTGAACCTTCTGGCTTTGGGCGTACTTATTCCCTTATAGGTTATAATTGTGGATACTATTATTGCCGTGATAAAAGTTTACCTGTCTCCCTTTAGGAGATTGTAATTGTTTTTACAAACTGTTAAAAGTAGGTTTTCAGTCTTATTCTAACCTTTCCTTTCTTAAACTACTTAACTGAATTGGTAACTGAAATAAGTGCAATACTGATGGAATATGTATTAGCATAAGAAAAGTACTTACCAACTTATTTAAATCTGGTGTATATTAAAAATATATATATTTATATATAACGTTAAGTGTGTACGTTTTACTTGGCTACTTGTACTTGCTGATTTCAATTGCACAGGCGTGCATCTCACATTACCCCTGTTAAGGTAAGCCTGGCTGATCAGTCACGCTACCAGCCTCTGTATTACAGGCCTATAATAAGGTGGGTTACATAATACCAAGCATATAAGTCTTGTGTAGTCATCACCAGTTGGACTACACCAGTTCTTACCTAAAAATTGCAAAGCAAGCCCTGAGCTAAGGTGGTCTCATCACAATGGGAAAGATTAGTAAATTCAAATGCTGAAGTAGCACAAGGCAAAAGATAAAAATGTTCTAAAGCCAGCTCAGAATAACCAAACAGTCTTTGACTCATAACTACAACAAACATTTGGCAAACTAGAAAATCCTATTGTCGAACAAGCAAGCCACAAAAGAGGCCCTACCAGAAATGGCTAATCACAACTTCCTCATCTCCAAGTCAGAATGTATCCATTTATGAATGCAATACTACGACCAAGGCTGCAACGGATAATCCCTCAACTAGAAGCCCGCACCCGCACCGAGAAGCAGAATCCTCCAGAGCACAATACCTCTTTGTCAAGTTATTCACACACGGATATAACATTTGCTGCTGTATCTGCTGAAAGTACCACACCATCAGCCCCAAAGTGCTCAAGAACCGGTGGCAAACAAGGGGCCACAAAATCGCACATGAGGAGTGCCTATAAGAGGAACTTTGAGGAATGCATTTCTCCTATAAAGGATAATACAAAACACACTGATAAGAAATTAATCCGAACAGATTTCCATGGATCTAGCGTGGCCAACAACCAGGCAGGATAAGGTCAACATTTTAAAACAGTTGCAACCATAATGGGATTTTCTAAAGGCTTTTAAAGCAAGTGTTTTTAAATATAATGGATATTTTAAGACGGATATGGAAAGATGCTTCCACTATGAAAGAGACCCAAGATTCACAACTGGGATAGCGAAGCAGCCCAAGACCCTACCCACTGATTCAACAATGGGAGAGAAAACCTAGAGCTGCTATGCCACCCAAAATGACAACAGCCACACAATGTCAGGTACCGAACAGGGCGAACATTCCTACTCTAAACCCAAGAGCTGCCAACCACAGCACCAAAATCATGATTTATAGACAATTCTGCCCCAGGAGATGAAATCCTGCAGCACACTCTACACACCCAAACAATAAACATTTCTGTGAATCTTCGACCTGCGTCCCTTCCTCTGGTGGGAATAACAGTGGGAATAGCTCCTTTAAAAAGAAGGTATGGAGAGTCAAACCCCTCTTTAATAAATAAATCAGTGCATTGGATAAAGACGAGCCTACGTGGACCCAGTGTCAACCCACAATCCATTCTCATGGCCAGGAGAATGAACTGGGTGGGTAAAACTACCAAGGAGACTGCAGTGTGATTATATTTGCCTCTCCCAATCTGCAGGATTATGTGCAGCAATCTAACCGGGGCCCTCAATCTATAACAAACACACCCTGGCTTGCCCCATTGTATTTCCTTCCAGATAATCATAAGAATGTTCAGGTAGCAGCCAGAGATCAAGCCAGCTCAAACTATTTGCATATAATGCCAAAGCCCATTACCGTTAGAACAATCCCACAAGCCTACAAGTCAAACAACCCAATGTGGCGTGTCGGAAGGAGGACGCAGGCACACTTGTGACATTTGCACTGATTGTTTATTAAATAAGAATAATGCCCATCTTTCTCTATTGCTATGGGGGTATTCCCTGCCAATATAAATAACTAAGGTGCTAGTCAGTCATCAGAAAGTCTCCAAACAAAAATAGTCGGCCGTCCAAAGCTATTTCTACCTGACCCTACCACTTTTCTAACCAACTAAATAAAGTCAAAAGAATGACTCTTCTCCAGACTGTTTCTTTTCAAAGAGTTTCTTCTTTGCTTCAAAGTTCTTTCAGTAGGCTATTTTTAGTCTCTCGTCAACTTCGGTATCAGTTCTTATAATTTTTTGGCTTATTCCTTTTACTCGGGAAAATGTTCAATTGATCCTTTTTTCTCTCCGACTTTTCCTTTGATCCAGCCTGCTATGCTTTTGGCTTCCTCTTGGTGGCAGTGCACACACTGTTCGTGATGCAGGAGACCAGCTACCTGGCCTTTATTGCCCAAAGGCTTTGGTGGAGGTCGATAGCTAGCCACGTTAAAAATGAGGCTTGCATCAAAAGCGGCCCTCAAGGCAACTATAACCCCCTGGTTCCTCATAAGTCCTGAGGTTAGGCAGGTGTGTCCTGGATCGACTACTGTTCTCAATCTACATCAATGCAATACTGGTCTTCGCATATGCTGAAGCTGTGTTAATTGCCTGAACCTCAAGAGCCCTACACAAATTAATAACACTTTACTCAGAATTCATGACTGTTCTAGATTTACAAATAAATACAAAAAATCTGCAATAATGGTTTGGTTTGTGCACTAGGCAAGAAAACTATAAATTCCAAATGAGTTGGGGGCGGGGGGGGAGGGTGGGGGGGGGCCCACCCTATACTGAGAGCCCGGGGGAGGGTGGGGGGCCACCCTATACTGAGAGCCCAATAATTCAACTATCTGGGTATTCGATTCCCAATTTTCTTTTAACCTCACTGGGAGAAAAATGATTTGTACAAGTCAATCGATAGGTGGTATTAACCAACTATTAAGGAAATGCAGAACATAGCCCATAAAAAGAATGAAGCAGATGTATAGTTAAAACCAAAGCTGTCACAAAGACACCTCGTCTGGGGTTTCTCCAATACTCAATCTCTGCCAACAGTGGAGAATTACTTTGTCAAAAGACTACTTCTCTCCAAGTTGGTGCCAAACTCCACGACCCATAAGGAGCTAGGTATAAACTACCTTCAGTACAAACTGGCATTAGAAACACTGTTGAGAGACAGGTAAGAGGAGGCGAAAGACCTTTAGGATGGCTGTGTCATTAAGGTGGTAGGAGGTTAAGACCATCAAGAGGAGAGCGGTCGGTAAGAAGGTGGCGAGTACGACCCTCCGGAGAGGGTCTGCCAGTACGGTGGTGTGTAGGAAGACCCTCAGGATGGGGAGGCAGTTGGGAGGGAAGGCCTGCAGAATGGGGGTGGCCAGTAGGTGGGAGATACTTAAGATTGGGATGGCAGGAGGAAGACATTAGGTGGTGGTTGGGGAACAGGAGAAACAGCAAAGGGTTTGCAACATGTTAACTAGAGTGAGGAAAGAAAGAGCAAGCTTATGCCAAGGCATAAGTGAGTGAGGGTCAAATCAGAAGGGTTTAAAAACACAATAGTAGGAGGAACAAGCATTTGGGTGTAGCGCCAAGGGGACTCAGACGCAAAGGAAGTAGGGGGTCGTGCAGAGGCTACAAACCAGCTAGGACACTACCAAAAGGGAGGCAATGTCCTCTTTGGACCTCAGTAGAAACAGACCAGGATTCACAGCTTACTCAAACGCAAAGTGGAAGAGGTACGCCACCAGCATCTGCAACTTGTGGTTGAGGCACTGACGTCAACTGATCTGGAAGGAGTTTGGAGGTAGTTGTAAATAGGACTCAAACCTTTGCAGGAGGTTGTGCAAATAGGTCTGAGCTTGAAATATCCCTACTGTCATTTTAGCGGTGGTGAGGAGGTTGGTGTTTCGGATTATTCTTTTTAAAAGGTTTACTTTTACAGTGTGAACAGGAATTTTTAGGATTGCTTTAAACACTCGCTCCACTGAAATCACAGCTTGATGTATCATTTTCAAGGATGTTTCATGTAGATTTGTCGATGAGCACCAAAGTACTAAGCATATAAATAGATTGATCTTGGTCTCTGTAGCCATATCTATACATCTCTGTTACTATACATCTATCTAGAAAGCATTCAAGAACACTAAAGGAATCTTGCACCCATTGTCCTACATACCATGACACCAACATTGCCAATGCACTCAAAGGAGTAATCCACTCCACCATCGGTTAATTCAACCAGCACTTGCTGGATGGGCTGTTCATAATCCTTTGGGTTGATGCACTCAGTAGCTCCAAATGCTTTTGCCATTTCAAATTTGTCCTTGTTGAGATCAATACCAATGATGCGAGCAGCACCAGCTATTTTACAGCCCATGATCACAGCAAGACCAACTCCTCCCAATCCAAAGACAGCACAGTTAGATCCAGGTTCTACCTGCAAGCGTGAAGACAAGGAGACAAAGACGACAAAATTAAACAATGATAGAAACAGCAAAAAATACCTTTGCGGCTGTTGAGGCAGTTTTTGTACCAAACTCTGTGGAGGTGCTACAATTACCAATGCTAGGGAGTGGGGTAGGCGAACACCTGACAAAAAAGGGAAGCAAAATCTTGGTTAGCAACGAGGTCATCGCAAAAAAGCTTAACGCTCAGGTAGGGGTAGTAGGTCAAGACAACGGTTCCATTAGTCCAAACAGCTATCTCTAGAAAACATACATTTCATTAAAACAACGATCGGGTCAAATAAGTACTTGGGTAATACACAGTATTAAAATATACCAAGCACGTTTATAAAAATCGTGAAGTCTCTAAAAGAACAATAGCAACCCTAATGTCTATGTGTGGCCCCTTTACCAGAGGTGAGCACCCAACACAAAACAGGGGGTTGATCGAACCAGGGGACCATAAATCTTAGCAAGCAGATAAGTCACCTATGGGCCTGCAGACAAACATGCAGTGTCATAAAGACAACCAAACATAGTATACGTGGAAGGCCCAAGACCTGGTAGGTACATTTTACCAACAGGAAAAATAAAAATCCCCAAGGCCTACAGCAGGACTTCACAATTAAACTCCGAGGGTATTATAGGTGTATGAATACACAGTCACATAATATATTGTAGCTATAGAGAAAATGAAACTGTGCGTTAAGCCAGAATTCCTATTTTGGGGATTCTAGGGCCACTAAGGCCCATCAACTTTTTTGCAATGCCACCTATCTCTTTTTGGTGGCTAGAGGGACTGGCCCTGAAGCCCCCCCCTGCCAGTATGTTCCTTTTAACAAGCTATCTGCTATTGGATCGCCCCCAAGGTGGCCAGTCGACACCCCATTTCTGCCCTAGTGTGATTGCGCCACTCCTAGGATAAAGTGGCATGATCACAGATTCAAAGTTCTTTTAAGTAAGGTAAGTATTAAGTACACCACTCAATACTGTTCCAAAAGCAAGTCTTAGGACAGGATCCGTGACCCAAGTTCGACGACCAAAGACCAGGCCAGAGGGAGTTTAGGGACAGGGTACAACACCCGATGTTACCCTATGGGAAACGGAAACAGGTATGTTCACTTACAGGGCCCCCCTCCCACGCTCTGACTCTGTACTTCCAGATGACAGTGCAGATCTTTCGGAATTCGCTGGGGCTCCAATCCTATGTCCTTGGTTCAGGTGAGGGGAGCCCAGGAGTCGCAGGTGCAGAGGTCACGGTTTTCATTAGACTGTTAGAGGCAACTTCTTGAAGACCCCCAAATGAAGAAAATAATGCAGAGCTCCATGGTGCATACCCTTCAGGATTGGAAGGAAGGATGGTTCCAGCAGAGGGCACCACGATCAGGCAGTGACAGGCGATCATCCAGTGCTGAACACAGAAGTAGCTACAGCCCAGCTTCTCTTGTGAAAAGGCAGACACTGCGAGGACAGCCTACTTATGGCATAAGCTGAAGATCCTGCAAGTCCCAAGGCTCTACCCGTAATGGCGACTGCTGCAGCGCAGTAGCCCAAAGGGAGCTGGTCAGTCCACTGGGTAGTCCAGGGTCTCTACCTAAGGCTTCCAAGGCAAGGATCCGTGAGTAGGGCTCGAGACTGGTTTGTCAAAGCAACAACAAGGTTCTTCTGAGATATGTCAGAGGCGCATGGCTTCACTGGGACCATCACTGGAGTCTATGCTGGTCTGCTGCAAGAGTCGGTCAGTGGGCTGCTCTCCTTCATAGAAGTCCTGGTTCCATAGATTATCTGTTGAATGATTGCAAGAGCCCTCCTTTTATCCAACATTCATGCTGGGACATAGCCCAAGCCCACCAATGGTAAGGGATCTGCAACATTCAAACAGCCCAGGGTAGTCCAATTCTGGACAACCACTGGTCATCACAATCAAGAAAGAGTTCTTTTTGCAACTTACCCTCCATAGTTTTCTATGGAGCCCCATTCTTTTTTTAACCCCGTCCCGACTCATTTGTTCTGGGGAATCTGATTATTATACACAATCCATAATGCTCAACTTTGTTTCTATTTGGGAATGTGTATAAAGAAGCATTTAATGTCACATATGTATGTTTGTATGGCACCAGTTGGTCTCTGGAGCCAAATGTAGCTCTTGGTACCAAGCTAACCAGGCTCTTCAGGGATAGAAGCAGGAGCCAAGTAGCTCACAGCAATTTCGAACCCTGTTAAACAACTGCTGGCCAATTCCCTGCACAAAAAACTTTGGATAATGGCTCATTCATTAAGACACAATGTCCTCAGAAGATGCCACTGCCCAAGTCACTATGGAGTGGAAAAGGACCCAAATCCTGAGGACCTACAGTGGACTTTGTGCATGCTGGCCCGTAGAGCCATTTCAGCAGGGGAAGGCAAAGGAAACGTTTTTAGGTGGCCAGAATTTTTACACACACTAAATTATACTGCACTTCTGCCAATCAGTGAACAAAAGCCATTCAATACATGATTTGTATGAACAAGCAGTTTTGAGGGCCGACTTGGGCCAGTCATGCTTCCACGTTAACTCATGCACGTATCATTGGGTTGGACAAGTCTGCTTGGTTTTGTATCATGACCAACTTTCTTTTTGCGATGATATTTATAGCTACTCCAGTCATTTCTCAAGCCATGTTCACGCATTTTAGGGAACATGATCATCATCTTCCTGCCTTTCCACTCCCCCACCCCCATTTATGGTTGCCCAGTACCACCACTGTTGTACTCCATTGTGCTAGAGCCACTGCTTAACATTCATAATTCTCATGGTATTCAAGTTAGAAGGTTGCTCCAGACAGATGCACGTCATTCAATGTTGTGCCTAGTGTACAGTCCCCTTTCCTCCATACATTTGGCATACAATCCATTATGGGAACAGGGCGAGTATGCGAATCAGCGATAATTATAAAAATGTGTGCCTGGTATATGCACGTGTGCAGTCACAGTTGGCACTGATTCTCCCTAGCTGGCTAAGGACTATAACGGTAGTTAGTACAGGGAGTACAATTCAGTTCCTTTTCTGTAGGCCTGGTTCTCCAACTTTGATCACTTTTATAGATTCACATGCTTAGTTGAACATCCCCTGATGTCACAGTGACATTGATAACCTAATACATGCAATTCATTTAACAAGGTGCCTTACATGAATTATGACCAGTCTTATTAATCTGGAGTTGATAAACAGGTGTTGCATTCCCCCTCAATCCTTAGCCACATGTGCTTTCCATAAATTGTGACAAATGTAAAGAAAAATATTTAACACAATTTTACCTTCGCAGTATTGACAACAGCACCATAGCCAGTGGAAATGCCACATCCTAGCAAGCAAACTTTGTTCAAGGGGGCGGATTCGTCAATTTTCGCAACAGAGATGTCTGCCACAACTGTATACTCTGAAAAGGTGCTGGTTCCCATGAAATGGAAGAGCTGTTTTCCCTTACAGGTGAAGCGGCTAGTGTCATCTGGCATCATTCCCTTCCCTTGAGTCACTCTGGAAAATAGTGGACAAATTTAAATGGAACTTTCATAGATTGACAGATGGTAGAATTGCAGGTCATCAATAACCAAATGGCATGTCTGAGAAAGAACAATCCCTTGTTAATTTCTACACATCACCAAAAGACAGGCCTCATTCTGCTATTGATCATCAAAAGTGACCATTATCAAAGTCAGTTTCAGCTTTGCTAAAGAGAGCTCTTTTGATCATGCAGAAATTCATATCCCAGGAGGCCTGTCCTGGGTGATAACCTCCATGGGGTGGGTTTACCATGGTGTGCGATGATCAACAGTAGTTCATGATGGAGCCAGCAAGAGCGACACCCACTGCCATGCACCAAGAAATCTCTGCCAACATGAATACTACTACATGCACAATACTAAAATGGCTTTGAAAACATGGAAGTGCAGTCAAACAAGACCCACAATCTGCACTTGCCCACCAGTATGTTAACACTCACCTGTAGAGGTCTACAGCACTATAGCTCCAATAATGGGGACAGTAAAGTACAACCTACATGAGCCAAAACTAATTAAGGTTGTGAATATACATGGAAAGCAAGTAGAAAAATAAACTCAAGGAACAATATAGTGGTCATTGCTCTCCCTCCCTCGTAACCTTATGGGAATTTCCTGCACTGCAGAAAGGCCCAACATGGACCTCTAAATGATTAATGTCACTTTAAAGCATTACAATGGCGTTTTGTAGGCTGTGTCCTCTCACACAAATTGTGCCCCTATAAACAGGGTATCTCCCAGGAAGCTTGATCGAGGCTTTGTGACACGAATTGAGGAGACGGCAGAGCCACAGAATTAAGAGCGAACAAGATAGGAATTTGGTGTTATGTTAGGGCAGCTTGTATGTCACCCTGGATGTGGCACAGGCTCCTGGCAGGGAAGGAGCCTTGATGTGAAAGGGAGCCGCGCTGCTAACAAGAAGAGATGAGGCATCCTGTAGAACGTGGATGGGAATTTCCAAAAATGATTCTAATATTCCGGAGCCATCAGCTAGGAGGTACTGTGGGAGTGTTTGGAGGAATGGGATCCATCCATTAAAAATGTGGACACATGTTGAAACCAACAATATATGGGACTGTAATTCTAATTTCTTCAGGCGCTGCGTTTCTGTCTGTGTACAGACATTCCACATGCTCAATATGATTATTCATGCATAACCATATGGGATCTACAATTTTTATTTATTTGCATTTTTAAAGAGATCACGCAGCCCAGGGGCATTGAGGCTCTGTTACAGGAATATGTCTCATTTGCGCATTTATAATGTGCTTAATACCCGGAGGTTTCTAAGCACAGACCCGGGGCTCGAACCCGTGTTGCTTCATGTTGTCTTGTTTCCAAGGCGAGCACGTTGCCGCTGAGCTAGCCTCCCGGGACAATGGAGAGTGACATTTTACTGTGGGTGCAACATTGTGAAATGGCATAGTACATGTACAGTTGCTACATTATTTAGACGCTTAATATATAACATACAGGGATTGTGGCTAGCTATTGATACTTTGGGGTATCCTAAGATTTACTTCTTCAACAGGCTATTACTGCTAGCTCCAAACCATAACAACCAAATAAAGATTGAAATCTATAGAAGCATGATACAGCATGCAGCCATTAGACTAAAGGGGTGTCCTGTCAGGAGGAACCGTCTGATTTATTGGACTAGCCTAGTTTGAGATATGTGTGTTTATATGTTTGTGTCTATGTCTTTTGTCTGTCCTTGGACTGGGAAAGCGAAATATGCTCCAATTTTACTGTGCAAATGATCATTCAATTTATGGTAGGCATCAAAAGTCGAGCCAATGTGATTTTTACATACTAAAGGCCTCTGCGGTCAGTGGATAAGGAGACTGGTTTATCCATGAGCATATGGTGATTTACATCAATGAAGTAATGCACTCGGAAAGAGGCTTCTATAGATGTGGTTGCTAACGCTAGCCAGTGGAACGTTAAAGGTCTAAACTGTCCACAAAAAAAAGAAAAAGATATTGTCGAGGATCTGGAGAGAAGGCAGATGTGGCATTTCTACAGGAAAAACACTTGAAAGATAATTCCGAGAATTTACTGACCAACTCAAGGTATACCAAAGCCATACTTCACTGTCACTCTAAATCAAGGGGGTGGGAATTTTAAGTCGTTAAGGATTGGGAATGAAAATAGATAAAGTGACAATGGATGAGGGCCATATTTTCTTGATCGATGTGAACTATGAGAGAACAATGGGAGGAGTGTATGGACTTTGTTCTGCAGAAGGGCCTTTTTTCAGGATTTTAAACACATTATTGCGAGGAACAGGTGGTGACAGTTATTTTAGGGGGAGATTTCATCTGCGTACTAACCCACAAGGTGGAGAGGTCATCTACATGCAGGTATAAGTGTTTAGGGTTGAGCAAGGAGTTTCAGAGATTTGCTGACTCGCTTGATTTAGTTGACATACGGAGGATTTTACATCTTGGGGGGAGAGAATACTCCTTTTACTCCCCAGCCCATGACTCCTTCACAAGAACAGATCATTTTTAGTGTCGGGTAGACTTCCTGAGGATGGTTGGGGCAGTTATAGGAGAGCGCAGCCTATCAGATCATTCAATAGTAAAGTTAAAACGAGATATGGAAGTTTGATTGTCAAATTTTCTTTAGATGGCGGCTTAAATTATTCATATTAAAATATGAGAAGGCATTGAAGGAATTCAGCACTATTTTGAGGAGAATAGTGTGTAGACAGTCTGATATTCCTATATGCAGTGAACTGATAAATTGGACTTCGAGCAAGGAAGTAAGGAATGGATCAATTAAAAGGGATGGAATCAGAACTTCCAGAATTTCTAACAAAAATATGCCTCGCCACAGGCTATGGAGGATAAAATGAAGATCGATCGAGTTAGCGAATCCCTTAAGTGTGAAACGGATAGGCAGGTGGAAAAGGGATGTTCTTTATGAAACAAAAATATTGGGCGGAGGGGGAATCGAGAGGGTTGACTTTTGGCAAATAAATTTAAAGGGTTGTCGGAAACATGTATCCACAGGATAGAGAATGGGCTGGGTGGGATGGCTATAAAAAAAAAAAAAAAAAAAACCTGAATGTTTCCAGTCCTTCTGTGCTTCTTTGTATGCGAAAGAGTTTCACTCTCCATCGTCAAAACTGGCTGAATTCTTTGATAAAATATAAATCCCCTGCTTACCTGAAGACGGCAGGAACACGTTTTATGCTTCAATTACTGTATCAGAAATGTTAATGGCAACAAATCACTCAATACTGGGAAATCTCCAGGTATGTATGGGTTACCTGTGGAATTTTATAAGTCTTTTAGTTTCAAACTGGTGCCTATACGTTGTGGCCTATATAACAGATTTAAGACGGATGGGACACTGTCCTTCACTGAGCGAGGCTATTGTTGACTTAATACCAAAGCCAGGGAGATTATACTAAATTTAGTAAACCAATCTCACTTTTCAATGTAGATGCAAAAATATTCACAAGAATTTTAACCAATAGGTTACATACTATGAGAGATCTAATAGATCAATCCGAGGTGGTATTTATGAGGCAGGGATATAGATATGATATTAGAACAATAATAAACATGAGTTTATCGGAAGCTGAAGGGGAAAATATGCTATTGATCTTTTTGGATGATGAAAAAGCATTGATGGTATGAACTGGACCTTTTTAGACTACACGCTGCGTGAAATGGGTTTGGGCCATTTTGTCTTAATGCTGTTGGAGCGCTAAAGCCGAATATTACTGCTAGAATTTGGGTAAATGACGACCTATAGTCATCCTTCCTGCTATTTTGTGGACTACATGATCAGCAAGCTGATAGAACAGCTCCAAAGGATAGTCCGTAAATGGGAGCGTATGACTTAATGTTTGGACAAGAGTAAATGCTATTAATATGATGCCTTTTCCCAAAGTGTTGTATGTTATACAGTCACTCCCTTTGAGATTTTCTAAGAATGTGCTTAATCGTACTGATCAAGTTTTTCAGGAATTCTTGTGGGTTAAGAGGCCAACGATCCCACGATGCATCATGACGCGTAGTGTGATCAGAGGATTCTTGTTGAAATAAATTTAAATAAATAATCAGTCCATTATTTTGCTGAGGATGAGGAACCTGAGCCATTGTGGGTGTCGATAGCGAGGTAGAGATTACTGCCTTATTGTCAAAGTAGCTTATATTCATTTGGAAAAATGCCCAAGCTGCCAGCGAAATTACAGACATTAGTAAGGCGGCTTCAACATTGTGGATTCTGGGGTGTGGACAGAATGTATGTATTATGGAGCTTCAATCTGGTATGATCCTTGTTTGCAGATAGATAAAATGTTGAGCTGGCGTAGCTGGGTTAAAAAAGGAACCTTGAAGATTGGAGATGTTCGACAGGAAGGAAAAAGAATACCCTTCAAAAAAAGTTATACGAAAATATGCTCTAGGTAAAAGGGAGCTAGGGAGATGCAGGGCTTTGAAGGACATGTTATCTGAAAGGCAAGGGATGCAGAGTATGCCGATGGGAGAAAAACCTAAGATTTGTGAATCGTTTAATACACCGCCTTGTATGGTCTCAACCTTTAAGACTATGCCGGTGGAAGGTTCCTTGACAACTTCTTGGGATAAACCGAGGCAACCCTGGGAGGATGAGTTGGGCAGAAATATATCAGTGAAGGAACGGGAGGGGCTTTGGAAGGTGGCCACAACGGCTAAAATGGACTTGAATTTACGCTATACCCACCAGAGGATCCTAGGTCGTCTATACTAGACTCCTGTACGGATGTATGAGTTGGGTATGAAAGATAATGGAATGTGCTGGGGTTGTGGAGAGGGAATAGGGTCATTGGTACACATGTTGTGGGCTGCCCTAGAGTTGTGGACTATTTTAAGGATGTGCTTGATAGGTTAGATACAGTGCTGGGTCTGGCATGCCCCAAGGTTTTTGTCAGCTGTGGTTCTGCTCTCTTCCAAGGGCAGATGCGAGATGATCATGCTGGACTGATAAGGCCGTACTTGTGGCGACCAAGAAAATACTGAGGGTGTGGAAAACAAGAAAAAAAAGCCACTTGTGAAGGGTTGGGTATCAGATATGCAGACTTTCAAATGTTATTAAAATGGAATTGGGAGGAGATATATCTGGAATTATGGGGGATGTTTAATGAATGTATGGATGGGCGTAATGCAGAGCATCTTTATGATTAAATGTATGCGTGTTAGTCTTGGTGGTGGTGTATGTGTACGGGGGTGTGGGTTTGTGATTTGTCCTGTCTTGTCTGTGTGTTGTCTATTATATCTCGATGTCCTATAGACGCTGGGTATTGTATAGTTAAAAGATTTACTTGTGAAGCTTGTGACAAATTTGATATACTAGCTCTCAAAATAACATGTATAATACATTCGTTTTATTTTTTTGTAGTGAAAAAATGTAAATAGAGTGGGGGGAAAAATACAAATAAACCACGCTACACCTTTCCTCCCCTCGACTGCCATTTGTAGTCCTGAAATAGTGACTATTGAAAAAAACTACTCTGAGAAACTGAAAAACTCGACCTCAAAAAATCATGACAACCTTACCAGAGAAGAAAGAGCAGCACTTAAAAAATTGCAGGGCCATCCTGCTGGGACAGTTTCTCTAAAGTTCTACCATGACTTCATAAAAACAATACATCTGAGGCAGTACATAAGCTCCACTCTTAGTAGAAGGCTGTAACACCTGAGAAGGAGGTAGCGTCGATCGAGCAGCCAGGCTGATCTTAGGAGGGAGAGAGGGCTGCAGCGTGGTACAAATAAATTGTAGCATACATATGATCCAAAGAAACACTCAAACACTATGTATACTAAAAATAAATGTGTGTGCTGAAAGAGATATGTGGGCAGTACAATTAGAGAATTGCGCACAAGGATTAGGGAACATATCTCGTCGTTGAACAAAGTAGATCACCCAGCATGTGGGTGCAGGTTGATAGGAATGGAGAGCCCACTTCTTGCTTATTTGACTCCGCTTCTTTTGGTTGTGGTTTGTGGTGTCACTATTGGAGTTGGCAATGCACATTAATTATGGCGCTTTCAGTTTATTTTCAAATCATGTTATAACTTGATGTAATTAGGGTACTCTGACACGTGATGTTTGAATTTGTGTTTCATTTACATTTTCCCATGTTTCCCTTCACCATCATTGCCATGGACTACTATAATGGGCACATACATTTCTCTGTCTTATTTGATGCTATGACAATGGTCATTGAATTTTCACTTTGTCATGAAATGTCGGCAATTAATTTACAGCCTTGAGGACGACCCATAGGTCGAAACACGTGTCGGCTGTATCAATTAAATGGAACTTACCTAATGGACTTGAACATTTGTGGACATTTAACTTTGTTCTATTAATACATTTTGATATGACTGGGTCTCGGCGCAATCCAGCATCACGCTTGTTTTCTTGATTTTAAGAGGGTGTGCGCTCAGGGGGACCACACATGCTGGGAGTGGCAGCCTGTAGACCACGTAATCAAAAATATTAGGAATAGCGCACACCACAGTATTACTCCCCACTCTAGATTAATTTTTCAGTTTAGTAAAAATAAATGCTTTATATAAATACAAGTAGGCCAAGAAGACTCTTGGGTAAATTAAGTACCATCACATTATATATAAAACACTATTATTTTTTTTAAACGTACACTTCATGAATACAACCCAAAGTATTACCTTTTTAAGAATAGCAGTCAGCAGTTCAAGGTTAGGTAAACTTATAACACATTCAGAATGCAATCAGCTATTCTTAGTGAGTAAAACCAAGTTACATATACTTTTTGAATACAGTCAGTAATTCAAGGGTAGGAGACCCAGTCAGTCATGCAGTGACACTCAGTTAAGGAATCACTTAGTAAACCAACCTTGTTACCAGTATACTTTACTGAATAGCGGAACACAAATTAATGTAACAGTATATACCTATAACTAGTTCCCCTTACTCACAGTGCTTAGAGAGGCACAGCTCCACCTCACTGATCATGCACAACAAGGCTGAAACACGTGTCTGGAGTTGCTGTTGGTTCTCTTGTTCAGAAGGGAATTGCCATAGCATTTTGGTGCTTGACTGCCCATGTAGGCGGGACAAAGACTGATATGCAAATGCATATTTCCAATCTGTGAAAGGTACACTGAGCAAAAGTGTGGCTGCAGACTCTAGAGTGGGTACCTCCCCATAGAACAGGCAATTTTTGCTGTGTTCGTTCTCATAGAGGGTGGGCCCATGACTGATTTTCTTTTTAAACCTACATTCAGGATAACCTCAGTTATACCAGGTGATTCACACCTAATGTTGTAATAAACTATTACAGTTGTTTTCAGATCAATGGAGCACAGATTAAGTGAAGCAATAACCTTCTAACATTTTTTAGGATGGCAAAAGCAGACCAAAATTTTTAAAACCCTAACTACATTCAAAATAACATTGTGTTTCTCGCCTAGTATAACAATGCTGTAATAAACTCAGTTGCTTTTCAGATCAGTGAAACAGACTAAGCTAAGCAAGAAATCTTTACACTATTTTAGGCTTGCACCAGGCAGAAGAAAGTCAGCTAAACCACAGTACATTTATTCAGAATGGCACAGCTATTCAAGGGGAGTTAAACCTATATCATTTTTAAAAAGGTGCTACCAGTGCCTTAAATATATATAAACATAAGACTTTCAGAATCTTTATGAGGCAGACCAGGGAAAGCAAAACCCAATGCTAATTTTCGAGAATGACCCAATGTTATTCAAGGTAGGTAAAACCCAAGGTAGACTTATTCTAGGTAGGCTATACAGAAGATCAGGGGAAGCAAGACCCAGTTGTATTCTGAAATAATAGTTGGGTGAAGCCAACATCATTACTTTTGGGAAGTGGGGGGAACCAATTCACAGGTGAGTAAAATAACCTTATTTATACTTTTACTTTTAAGAAGGCCAAAACACATTCAAAGAAAGTAAGTCTATTGCATGAGTTCTCTGAGAGGCAGAATAGGGACCCTGCAGTCTACGTGCCAGCTGTAGACAGGGTGCGATAGGGTTCAGTTGCAGAAAAAGTCAAGTTCCTGTGGAAGTCTTCAAAAGAAATAAGTTAATTTTAGAGTTACTTAGGGCCTAAGGAATTCAAAGACGACACCCTAGGACTCCAGCAGTGGGCCTGGGTGAAATGGATGAGTACTCCCAATCACATGAGACCCCAAAGCGACAGGAATCACAAAAGGCTCAAGCTGAGTAATACCCCAGCCAACATAGTACCTCAGCACTGAAGGGTTTGTAGCAGATGTCATCAGGATATGCAGCCAAAAACCAGGTCAATGAATTCCTTGTTGTGAAGACAGGACACTGGAAGGACATTTGCAGCAGGGATCAACGGGGAAGACTCCAGGCAAGGGTTTCTACGCGGCTGGATGGGGTTCTGTCGTTTTGGCACCCTTTTCAGCAGCCAGATGAAGAACGTATATCACTAATCAGATTCTCATCACTCTCTCGGTCCTGCACTCTGGTGAGGGGACTTCAGGGATTCAAATTGTGTCTCTGGAGAGCCAGGAGGAGGGCGCCAAAGGACTGATTTCAGTCTTCGGAAGACCATTCACCGCACAATGGCTCGAGGTCCCAGGGTATTGGGGTATTGCAGCCCAGCAAGCTAAGAGCACGTCATGGGATAGCTCAAAACACAGGTCTTCTTGGGACTTGTGGATCTCACCAGCCTCTGGACAGGATTAGTCACGTTCAGGACCCCCAGGTCGGTTGGAAGGAAGGAAGGGATACAGCAGGCTTTTGGTCACTGGAAATTGCTACACCAGTCGTTTCTTCATCCTCTTAGTGTTCAGCTCCAGTGGTAGACTTGTCAGAAGATTCCAGGTTCGGAATATTTAACAGGAACTACAGCACAACTTCAACATTCTCTCTCTGCATTTTACAGCAAGGGGCAGTCTAGCTGTTCAATTAGGACAGCCAGCCCCACCACTGGGAGTTGGTTCCCTTCAGGCAAGGTGAAAAACAAAGGGCTGCAGAGTTGGACTCCTCCCTCGCTTCCTGACTTCTCCGACACTCTGGCGCCAGGGTGGGGCATCCTAAGGATTGCCTCCGAAGACCAAACTTACTGAGCTCGTTCCCTCCTAGAATGGCAGTGGAAGACCTCAAACAGAAAGCACAAGTAATGGCAAAAAAAATAAGGAGCCACCATTTTAGCAAAATGGTGGCGCTTCTGTGCATTACCAAGGCTGAAATAATAGCCTGCGAGTAATAAAGACTAAAAGTCAAAGGTAAAACCACTGCCACCAGCCATTTGTGTAAACTCGCAATTGTAACAAAATGTTACCAGGTAAGAAATGGGATACATTGTATTGTATCTCCCCCCCCCAGCACTCCACATAAGGTGGGAGTAAAGGGGATGAAAATCCCCCTTTACTACTTGGGAACAGTAGTTGGCCCAACTATGAGAAAGAAATTAACAGGGGAGCCCAAAGGGGTAACACAGCCCAAGCCCAAAAGTTGTAGGAAACTATACCTTCAAGCATACACTATGGAGAGACCTAAAAAGGGTAGCCCGCCCTAAAAAGCGTAAAAGACTTGGCGAGTGGGGGGGGAAAAAAAAAAGATTTCCCCTCACCTAGGGACAAGGTAAAATAGTTGCCAAGTCCAAGCAAAATGTTCTGGGGTTGACACAGAGGTTACTCAACACATCCAGAATTCATTATAAAACCTGCCGATAAGGGAGGGGGCGGGTGAATTGTTTTTTGGTTGTGTGATACCTATAACAAAAGTCCTGAAACAACTGCATGATCAACTGTTTAACTGGAGACTAGACACTAATCTGACAAAAAAGGCTCCAAGAAGAGATTGAAAGTCTAACCGCAGATTTTTTTCTCCAAAGATGGACAGACTGATGAAAACATTTTCCTCACTGGATCTCACCCCACCATTCCAGCCTTCTATATTTTGCCTAAAGTGCATAAGCATTGCACTCTCCCTCCAGGGAGACCACCGTTTCTGCTATCAGCTCACTCATTGAGCATCTGCCCCTCTATGCAGATACCACAGAGATGAACATTCTCTCTCAGACCAGCATAGACCGAGAAGACCTCCTGGTCACCCTCGATGTGGAAGCTCGCTAGACAAGCATTCCACAGATGACCAGCATAGAAGTCATGAGTGTGTATCTGGAAAGACGTACCATTACACTCGAGTTCCAACAGTTTTCATTCTTGAATGCATCAGAATCACATTAACTGAAAACTATTTTCTCTACGAAGGCCAATTTTACAAACAAAGACACAGCACGAACATAGGGGCCACATTTTCCCCGAACATTGCCAGTTTCTACATGGACCAATTTGTGTCCCACTCCATCTATAGTGACCACAATCCATTTACTGACAACATTACCAGCAGGCATCGGTATATCAACGACATCTTCTTGACCTAGAAAGGGGCAGAGCCAAGACTCCGGAAACCAACAGACACAAATACTCTTCTCCATTATGAAACCTTTCATCCGCTTAGTGTCTATGACAACCTCCCTTTCAGACAGTTTCTAAGAATTTGCAGAAACTGCACGCCAACCACAGACTTTGACACCCATAGTTAAGAATTTACCACAAGACTAAAACATTTTGGTTACCCACGCAAAGTGATCCGAGATGCAAGAAAATGGGCACGAAACACCACCAGGTATAGGTGTCTCACTAAGCAGCCCAAAAGTACTGTGGACAAAATGACGTGTGATTCAGTCCAATCAGTAATGCCCTAAGGAGAATTCTATGAAATTGGAACATATGAAAGATCCCCGACAATCTAGGTTAGCTTTTAAAAGAAAGAGCAACCTTAAACCTTTGTGCATACCTATGAACACCAGAGACGGGCACTTTGCTGATGCTCAGTTTGCCCCCTCACAAAAAAGACATGAAATATATAGATCTTTATGACTTGAATTGGCAATTCCAGACCTTTGCTAATTGCAAAACACAATGGCCGTTCTATGGAATCAAGTGAACTCACTTACATTGGAAAAACTAAACGTGGGATCAGACAATGTGTGGACACAAGTCCAGTTTAAAAAAAACATGTGGCGGATAAAATAATTATCTATATTGTAGAGAAAAATCAAACCGACAGCTCTTTTGGTTCATCATCCAGATCAATGAACCCCCAAGGGGAGCCGACACAAATTATCCTTTGCAAAACAGAACAGAAATGGATCCACAAATTGGACTATTAGAAGGGGCCGCCACAAGAGCATTGAATGGGGCCTAGTTATGCATTAAGTACCTAACCTACCATCATATACAGGTACGAAGAACTCCCACATCATGAACAAATAGCATTGCATGCTCCACGATCGGTTTTTGTTCTACTGGTGTGGACCTTGCATTACAACCAGTCTCATGTTTGATGTAGTCTGCAGTCCCCTGCAACAGTATTGAGATGAGCAACAAAATAGCTTGAATTATTTTTTATTATGTGGTAACATGTCCACACTAAGATGGCCACTGTATGTTGGTTCGTAAATAACTGTCCCTAGGACACCGTGATGTCAGCATGCCTCTATATCCAACCTGTGCTACTGCTGCCACCTCTATTCCAGATTAGATTCAGAGGAGTTCTAGGCAGACCGTTTTGAAAATCACAGAGGTATGTTCCATATGAGCATTTCTTTCGTGCATTAGTGACAGCTGCCACTCTACCGGCTCTGAAACGGGCCGGGGGGGGGGGCAGTCAAATCAGGACAACTAGGTCCCCCAGTGTGAGCTGGTTACATTCAAGCACTCGAGCAGACAGAGCAGGGGGAAGGAAAAACTCCTCCCCCACTTCCTGCCTGATCAGACACACTGGAGCCTAGGCAGGGACACCCAAGGGTTCCCGCCAAAGGCAAAACACAGGCCTCCCCCTACCCCTCCCAGAATGGGAAAAGAGTGGCTAACCAGGAACAACCACGATGGAAATGGCAGAAAAAGAAAGGAGCCACCAAGTTAGTACTTGGGTGACCCTATTGTGAAAACCTGGGACTGAATACAGGCTGTGGTACAAAATAGCACAATAGTTGGTAGAACACGTCCACTGCCATGAGCCTTAACTAGAGGGTTGTCTAAGGGACTAAAAAGTCACAGGAGCAGATAGAAGGGGGGGGATATAGGTATCCCTTTGGCACTCCACATAAGGTGGAGTGTGCCAAACTCTCAGATTATGTTTTGGGATGGATAGTCAGTATCCCTCCATCCTTAATAACAGTAGAAAGGATAAAGTAAGGATCTCAAAGGAGAGCCACAAGGGTCCCCAGCAACACTGCACATAAGGAGGTGTGTGCTGCAAAAGTAAAACAGATGCCTAAAAAGAGATATGAAGTAAAGTATGTGCCATAGTAAAGGTAAAACAGAACAGAGTTCCAAAAGACAGAGCCCATAAGAATGAATGAGTGGAAAAAGGCTCTACTCATTCAGGATGCAATGACAAAGGTTCAGAAGCCCAGCAAAAAGTGCTGGGGTCTCACTAAGAGTGGGGATGAAGCATGAACACGATAAATCTCCCTAACAAGGTAGCCCACCGGAGAGCTTGTCAGTCCACCAGATAGTCCAGGTTTCGAAGGATCAGGACGGCTGGATCCTCAAGATCACGTTGAGACAGTTGGTCCCACCAGTCCAAGGGTTGAAGCACCACACAGGGACTTTGCAGATTAGGTAGTCCAACAGGGCTTCACCGGGCCAGGGGCAGGAAAGGATGCTGGGCATCTTCAGTAGTCTTTTTCGGCTCTTCAGTCAGATTTTCATCTACACAGGATTCTTGGATCTAACGCTGATCTGAAGAAATTGCTGCAGGAGACCTCTTCCTGTCTGGCAGCAGGTCTAAGCTCACCAATTGTAAAGCTCTACACCATTCAAACAAACAGAAGTGGTCCAATCAGGGACCACTGTTGGCTTCACTCATGCCACACACCCAGTCTTTCAGGCACCAAGGATTTGGCGTGGGACCAGCCGGTCCCCATCCCTTCCTGAGCAACACACAAAGGCATCACTATCCTGCAAAAGCTGGGGCTTTCCCGACCAAGTGCATGACCCATGGGATGTGGCCATTTCAGGGCACTAGATATGTTTAGTAGCCATATGCAGTAAACGTGATGTGCACACTCGAAATAAAACAAAATCGGTAAAAATATCATTGCTGCCACCAGCTTGTCTTTGGACATAGATAAAAGTAACCAAAATCCTAAGTATAAAAAGCTAGGGTGATGCAAAAGTAAACCCCATTGCACTGTAAAACACTGTGTGCAATGTTAAAAGAAAGGCAAAAAGGGAACCAGTTTCCCATTATTTAAAGTCAGGATTGATCATTGGAGGGAAAGGGGCTAAAGAGAAATCATTCCCAACAATGACAGTTCACTAGTTGCAGTTTGGGGTTGTATGGTTGGAGAGAATGAGAAGAAATGGTCCCTCAGACTATTTTTTGGAATATTTTGTACTGCATTTTTTAAAACAAAAAAAACACCACACAATGATGTACATATTTAATAACCATTACCCAACTTATCTTATCGTACCCAAACTCCCCCCAACCCACCTGTGCACAATGTCTCAAAGAATAATCCTAATCACACCACATCCACCTCCACAGCCTGTGTGTTGACCTCATCGCTATTGCGTACAAGGTCACAGTTAGCGCTATCCATCGTTGGATGTCAATCCCCAAGTCGGCGCCCTGTTCTCCTAGCGTCTTCTGTCAACAAACCATGTTCAGAGACTTCTGCAGCTCTGCAGAAACCCAAAAGGTGCATGAATGTCACCACTACATACGTAATAAGTCCCCGCGGCCTGTAGAGAAACTGGCAAGTATCAGCAACTTATCTACTTTTCTATGTGCCAAATTAAGATTTCCGGCTTGCAAATATTTACTTGCCAACCTCAAATTCAAACCTTGCTGATTAGTGTTCAGGTCTGCCAAGCAACAAGAGTTTGAGTAACTAAAAAAAGAAAAAGGTTCTCTGAAAGGCAGCAGAGTTGCGATGCTAAGCGAAGGTTAGAATACCAGTGTCCTAATGAGGTGGACAATCGGACAGTAAACCAGTCTTAATATTGATTCCAACTATGCCGCTATTTGTTTCACAGTCCCACTGTGGGTACCACCAAGAATAAAAAATGCATAGTAACTCATTCTAGATTTAAAATCTAATGCTTATTCCTCAAACGCCACAGCTGCCAATTCTTTTTCGGAAATGAGCCCTTCCTGGTTAAGAAACATCTTCCTTGCACCAATACTTTCAAGATAAGGTTGTGACATTCCATTTGATGAGTCCATTTTTGCTCTTTCAGTGAAACGAGATTTGCAACAGTGTAAAACTAGGTTAATGTCTAGACAACCGCTCTGATAATTCACTGCTGTCAAAATTACACAACAGCCCTACCAGTCTTTTAAAAGCTGGCAGATGGCTACTTCCAAGACCAACAAATTGGGGAAATGAAGGTTCCATTAAAAAGCCAAACTTCTCTCTCCTACCGGTGAAGGCCTAAACAAGTAGTTGGTCACCTAGCTTTGCAATTAGTGAGAACTTACCCCTTGTATATGGCTTAGTACTTTCCCCATTACCATTATTCAACTCCAATAATCCAGGCTGCTCTTGGACTTCAATAAACTGAGTTATTGCGTCACACTTCCGCCAGTTGCTGACAACTCTGTTGTCTCCATAATTACTTCGTGATTTTCAAACTTTGTCAAAGAACCGGCCTCCAAATACAAACATGGCAAAGGGTTCTACTACCGTTTTTAGTCCCCAGAGAAAAGCAGCAGATTCCGCACAGTTTCAACCATATTCCAACCATTGAGAGCGTCCACATTGTTAGGGGAGTTCTCAGTCTACCAACAGATGACACTCTATAAAACTATCCCTTGGTATATGTGATGATGGAAATAAATTGGAGGGACATGGCCTCCATGTCCTTGTCCTGTACTCCCTGATCATGTGTGTTCAAGTGTTGTATTCTGCACAAGAGTCCAGTTGGGACTCGTGGAAATGCAGCTCTTCCGCTTTTTGGTTGTGGTGAACAGAGAGCCTTGGGATAACCTTATGGCACCCATGGGTGGTGGGTACAACCCTGTACACCTAGTGTATGTTTTTGGGAACCTGTGTGTGGTCCACAGAGCAGGGTATGGACTGGTTGCAGCGCCATGCTGAATCTGACAGGTCCTCCGAGTATCCTCTATTTTGGAATACCCAGGCCCTGCCATAAGAATCAGTGGATTTCTGATGGGAGACAAGATGGCCCCTGAGGCTTCTTGCTTTCTACTGCCTGTTACCTTGTTTTCCCAAAGTCCAGGGAAACCCTGACTGTCCCTTCCCCAGACTGGCTGTTGGGTGGAAGAACCATATATGGTAGTGTGGGGAAGGGCAGACCGGCTGGAGCCTTCCCAGTGACTATGTTGTGGGTACACCCTTGGGGTGAATAGTGTGTGTGACCAATATGCCTTCTATGTTATGGGTGTCTGGTTTCTGTGTATGTGACACAATGAATGAGACAGCCCTGCCTGAAACTGACATGAACACAGTGTGGTGTGCTGAAAGGCTGGGCGCTTGCCCAGATCCACATTCCTTGTCATGGGTTTTCTGGGTGGCAGTGAATAGCCTGAATATATGCGAGCCCGATTGGCTGCCTGGCTGCATGAATGCCCTTCTGTGCGATTGGCTGACTGAGCCTGGATCAGGCAGAGTGAATGAGGGACAGATGTGTATATCTGGGGACCTCTCACTTGCCAATTGGTTCAGAAGCTGAAACTTGAAAATGCGTATCCTTGAAGCCCAGCTGGAAGAAGAATTGCTGCTGCTTTCCTTTGACAAAATCTAAAAGCTGTTTAGACTGTCGAGGACTGATCCGAGAGAGGACCTGGCTAGGAGACCTCTTCCCAAGCTACAAGGGAACATTGTGCAAAAGCTGCTGATCTTTGAGGTACCCTGGAAGCCAGTCCCGAAAGGCTGTCGACCGGAGAAGGGGTCCATCGAGAATCTTGAAGTGAACACCAGGACATCAAGGCCATCGAAGTCCATTGCTATCAACCAGGGTTCAGAGGATTTCCGTGACCGTTGGAAGCCAGCCGAGGCGTGTTGCCCAGACCCGGGGACAGCTGGATGCCGTGCTGCTCGACAACCGAAGCCGCAATGCTCCACCCTTGCTTAAGAACATTGAACCAAGGGCTCCCTTGCCATCACCGTCATTCTCCTTTGTCCCGCCAGGGAAAGTCGAGGTTGTCGGCTACTGAGGAAAGTCCACCGGTGGGTTTCTTGCCACCAGAAGCAGACACGGTCCGAGGACACAGATGAAGCGAAGATCTGAAGTCCAGCCAGAGGTAGAGTCCCGATTGCCAAAGCTATCCCGAGATACGTGCTGCAGCACCGACATGCCAGAGGACCGCCGAAGCATCTCCGACGCCCGCTGCTGGGCCGACATCCATCACTGAGTCTTCTTTGCAGCACCAAACTCTTTGCATTGAGGTGCACCGCACGCCTCGTCTTGCAGCACCAAACTCTTTGCATTGAAGTGCACCGCACTCCTCGTATTCACAGGACTGCCACTATCAATCGTCGAAGAGCACAGTGAAGATCAAAGCTGCAGTCTCGACGCAAGAGTTCACTTTTCTTCATGGAATCTCGCCTTCTGTAAAGGGAGTCCACACTCAACGAACCATCGAAGAAACTCTTCCATCTCCGGTACATTGTAGTGGTTGAAAATTTTAACCAGGAAACAAGATTATTTAAACATTAATGGACGGGGCTTGTTAATACTCTATCACAGGTTTCCCAGGTGGGGGGGGGATCCTCACTCAGAACTGCATCTTAGTAGCTAAAGAACGCATTCTGCCATTTTTTAACTTAACTTGCCTTCCTTCCCATGATCTATGCTGTTACAGTGCTGTGTGATGTGTATGCTATTAGAACTGCCAGCAGTTGATGCATTTTAAAGGAATCAATAGTTAAGTGTGGTACCACATAGACATTGTATATATTTGCCATATTAGAATTGCCAGAGTTATTAACTGATGTATAGATCTTGAACCGTATTGTTCTATAAGAAACTGTTAGCACATAAGTGTGTGGACATTCCTTTGTGGGGGCATGGGGACTACACTGTACTGAAGAACCAGTCCATATCAACTCCTGAGAGCTTAAGCCTTGGTTGCTCGTCCATTCTACCATATAGAGAATCTCGGCTGGGGTACCCTGTGCTTCTACTCTGCCATATCGATGGCAGGAGTACAGATACCCCCCTCTCCAGTCTTTACAGAATACAGGTCCCAAATCTTAGTATAAGGCTGTACTACCAAAAGAGTTGGTAGAATGGCATCGCAGCCTGGCTCGTTTTACGAGGATGATGTAGGTAAGCACAATGAACTCAGTAAATACATAGGTCCAGAGAAATGCTCACACACTTGTAGCGCTAGTAAAACATACGTTTATTGTATATACACAAGGAAAGTTTATATCCGGGTAGTGAAGTACTATTTACACTAATCAACATAGTAGAAACATCAGCAATCCCTTTTCAGGTGAGTAAACCAATAGTAATGGGATGTACCAGTCATGAACATGGTTCAACGATAGATACATTCACTTATTAAAGTCACGCAGACAATGTTCTGTTCTAAGGAATAAAAGGGTTATTCAACACCAGCTATCGCAAATCTACTACTTTGTAATACTTTTCAATGATTCCAATACTTTAGCATTGCATCCCTAACTAGTTAAGAGGTCTTCCGAGCCAGTTGAGGAGGGGTGAAAAGTATTATGCAGCAGCAGAAAAGTCAAAGTTCAACAGGATGACATGCATTACCTACCGTAATAGCATTTCTGACGATTACATTTGCTTAGATTCACATGCTGTGCATATAGTCCGACATCTAGTGGTAACCGCAGAGTATTGCATCTAGTCTTTCGAGGATCGAAAGGGGAAGTCGACATGGGCGTGCCCAACACTATCCCCAACGTGTAGTGTACCCAAAATCCCTCACTCGTCGAGGTCCCTCCGATTGTATTTTTTCTACCGTGAGGGAGCCTTATGACTGAGTGAGTACAAGAAAAGAAGTAGAAAGAGGTCCATGTTCCTTCCATCCGAGCGGGGAGGAAGGGTGGGCGCATGTGAATCTAAGCAGATACAATCATCAGAAATGCTATTACGGTAAGTAATGCAGGTCTTCTGATGCTTGTGAATCTGCTTAGAATCGCATGCAGTGGATAGACTAGCAACCAGTATCCGGAGTTGGGATGCGAGAAGGAACAGTAGTGAAAAGATGTCTTGGTACTGCTTGTCCCACCTGAGAATCAGACCTAGAGTGCCTAGGCAACAGTGTTTTGTAAAGGTGCGTACAGAACTCCAGGTTGCCGCTTTGCAAATGGACGAGGAGAACATTTGCAATGAATGCTATGGAAGCCCCAGTGCCCAGAGTAGAGTGTGCTCTAGGCTTGAAGGGCAAATCTCTTGGCAAGAGTGTATCAGAGTGCAATGCAATGGACAATCCACCTTGAGATGACCGATTTAGAGACAGGGCACCCTTCCCTACCAGCCGCCACTGAAACGAAAAACTGGTTTATCTTTCTCATTAGGTTAGTTTTTTTCCAGATAGTACACGACAGCCCTGCGCACATCCAGTGTGTGTAGGCTTCTCTCAGCCACATTGGTGGGGTTCTGGAAGAATGCGCGTAGCTCTACTGACTGGTTCACATGGAACTTAGAAATAAATGTGGGCGCAAATCATGGCTGAGTGCGCAGAACAACCTTATCTCTGAATTGTAATGAACGGGTTCAGAATTGAAAGGGCCTGTAGCTCACTGACTTCTTATTGAAGTGACTGCCACTAGGAAGGCGGTCTTGTGAGTGAGTGCTTTGAGGCTTGCCTTGTGCATAGGTTTCAAAGGGAGACCCCCATAAGTCTGGTTAATACCACTTTTAGGTCCCATCTGGGAGCCGGGTTACACAGGGGGATGAATTCTTTGTACCCCTTCCATTGAAGCTTTAATTACTGGGATCTTCCACCACGACACCCTTTCCCCGACCATATTATCCAGAGACCGTTACCTTTTGATTGGATTTGCATGGAGACGTAATCTGGGCATTGGGAGTTCTCCAGAGTTGCGAACAAGTCGATCTCTGGGAATCTCTATTTTGCGAAAATGTTGGACGATGTCTTTATGTAGTCGCCATTCGTACTCCAAGGGCAATGGGAAGTCTCTGCTGAGCATGTCTGCCATAAAATTGCGTTCCCCTGGAACGTGTTGAGACAATAGAAACATCTTGTGTTTGAGAGGCCATTTCCAAATGTTCTGTGACAGTTTGGACAGCTCCAGAGAGTGAGTGTCCCCTAGCTTGTTCAGGTAGTACATGGCTGTGGTGCTGTCAGTGAGGATCAGTACAGTCTTTCCTTGTAACTGTGTCGAAAGGCTCTCAGTGCTTTGAAAACTGTTAACCACTCCAAAAGGTTTATGTGGTTGGATGCTAGTGCGAGGGACCAAACGCTGTGCACTGTCTGTTGAAGTTGGGCACCCCCACCCTATGAGAGATGAGTCTGTCATGAGAGTGGCTTCTACTGCGGGGGTGGTGAAGGTTTTCCCCTCAACCACCACTGCAGAGAGACCGAGGGCTGCTGAGACAACCACTAGATCGTCCCATTGTCCGCTGCCCTGGAACCACTGGCTGTTGAGCCACTCTTGCATGGAACGCATGCGCAAACGTGCGTGATGCACCAAGTAAATGCAGGATGCCATCATCCCCAACAGTCGCATGGCCTTGCGTACCATCACCTCTCGACTGGCTACATACTGAGGGATCTGAAACCACATGTTTTGAACCCTCTCCTTGGAGGGGAAGACGAGGCAGTCTTCTGTCTGAATTAGAACCCCCAGAAACAGCTCGACTTGGCTGGGATCGATGCTGGATTTCTTCTAGTTTATGGAGAAACCCAGACTGAATAAGAGGTCCATTGTCTTTTGAGTGTTCGAGAGGCATGTTCCGTAGGAGTCCCCGGTTATGAGCCAGTCGCTGAGGCAAGGATAAACTGGGAAGGTTTGCCTGCACAGGTGAGCTTCTGCAGCTGGCAGTAGCTTTGTAAATACCCTTGGGGCTGAGGCAATGCCGAAGAGAAGGACCTTGACTTTATAGAGTTTGTCCTCCATTATGAACCTTGGGTATTGCCTGTGTTCCGGCAACATTGAAATATGAAAGTATGCATCTTTCATGTCCAATGTTGCCATCTACTCCCCCTGCGTTAGTAGAGGAATTACTTCTTGCATACCATACAAAACTTTTGGGGTTTGACAAATTTGTTCGCTGGGTGCAAATCTAGCACAGGGTGCATGGTGAGATCCTTTTTTGTCATGATGCCTATCTCCAAGGAGCCAGACCAGGCCCAGCTACCCCAGAGGCAGACATGTCCCAGAGGGAAGTCTCAGCAGCCCCAAGTAGGGGCCCTTTGGACTCAGTCCTGGCGCCATAGGCGCCAGGCTCATAAAAGGTGACTGTGTTTAAAGGTGCTTGGTGTAAACTTACCTGATGCAGACCATGCTGCAACATCCAGGCCATCTAGAGGCCTGAATGGGACTACTTTATCTTTGGGGACTACTTAACCACACGGGTGTGGCCAGAGGAAGAATACATACCTGAGAAGAAGGATACATACCTGGAACTACTTTGAAGGCTATTTAAGCCACGCCCAAGCAGCAACTCACGCTTCGCGTTCTGCATCTAGCAGCTGGACGCTCAGCGTGTCTGCTCCTGCATCCTGACTTCTGCCACGCCCGCCAGCATCCTGGAACACCTGCAAAGGGAGAAAAGAGAATAGGAGAAAGAAGAGTCCTTCCCTGCTAAATCCGCATTCCGGAGACATTTTTCCGACGATCCTGAAAAGGAAGACATTCATTTTAAAAGCACATCGCATCGATCGCTGCAGCGCCGCATTCCACTCACCTTTACTAGGCGCCTCCATGTTCATCAGCGACCATCTGGATCCGCAGCCACATTTCAGCGCCTAGGGAGCAAAAGACAAGAACAAAGGTGAGCTAGGGAAGAGAATAAGAAAACCTTAATTTGCCATCTTAAGACTTACCCGTTGGGTCATTCCCACTTAATTTCGGGTCGGTGCCGCATCCTGGGATTTCCGGACCCCGGCCCCTAAGGGGGGAAAAAAAGACAAGCATTAGTGCATTAATGCAAGGACACTAAAGGAACCACTCAAACAACTCACCTGAGTTTCCTTCGTCGGTTCCATTGCTCATCTCAGAATCTTTGTTCTGTACCTGAAATAGAGACAACGGACAATTATTATTTCGGGCTCATACTTATAAACAGAATTCTCACAGTACTTTACCGGGAAGGTCAAGCAAACTTGAACGCTCTACAATCCATGATCCAGTGAAGTAACTGAATTACAACGCGCCCCTGCATCAGAAGCAGGATGGAGAGCTCGTCCTTTCAGACCCTAAGGTGGGCTTCACGGGGAATCGCAGAAGGGTTTCGTGGAGGGTGAGAAGGGAGTGGGAGGCTTGCACATTATCCGGCAGATTGTTAATACTCCCTTTTCACACACAGAAGGATATTTCTGCGAGCCAGACAAGCCAGATTTGAGGGCCCGGTCCTGTCCATCTTCCGAGTCCTGCGCTTCACCATAGAAGAGGCAACAGCACTCCAAACCAGGCCTGCGCCTCCGTGGGAGTCAGGTGAGTAACATTTTTGGGCACAAGGAAGAACACTGAATAGATACTCGTTTAACTGCAAAACAGGGACGACTTCAACTGAGCCCTTTTCCTGCAGGATCTCGACCTCTTGCAGCAGGATCTTCAGGTGTTCTGGAGTTAGACTCCTGGACTCTGGAGGTCTGAATTGAGGTGGCCGGCAAAACTCTATGCAGTAACCATTTGTGACTGTCCGGAGCACCCACTGGTCTGTGGTAATCTCCTCCCATGCATGTAGGAATGATGTTATGCGTCGCCCGACCGGGGAGGCATCGGTGGGGACCCGGATTTGAGAGTCATTTCTGACCAGAGGACAGGGATCCTCTGGGGGTGGCATTGCAACCCCTTCCTTTCCCACTGCTTGGTCCTCTGGGTGGATATGGATTAGAGGCAGCAGACCCCTGTTCTGAGGACCAATTGTTACCCGTGCCATATTGGTTATGTGGTGAACGAGGATAGGACTGTCCACGAAAGGAGCAGCGAGAACTCAATCCCCCCCAATGCCCTCCCCCCATACCCATCCCCCCCCTCACTTTCTCTGTTGAAAGGCCCCCCCCAAAACCCTCCCCCCCTCACTTTCTCTGTTGAAAGGGCCTTTGAGTGATTTGATTGAAAGATTTTTCTTGGCAGTTTCCAGCGCCTCATCAACAGCCTTGCCAAACAGGTTACTCTTCCACCGGTTTGGCGATTAGTAATGCTTGTGTCTCCGGAGTTCTTTAACCAGGTGCAACATTTCACAAGGGTACCCTGGGCTAAGGTTCATCCTGCTGTCCCAGCAGCATCTAAGGTGTTTTTGAGTATGTTATGGCCTGCTTACCCTCCGACACAATTGTAAGCAGGCGAGAACGCACTGGTTCGGGGACCTCCTGCAGGCACTCCTGCAGCAGGTTCCATTGGACATCAGAATAGCTGGCCAACAGCGTGGTATTGTTGGCTATTCGTGTGGAATATGCTGCTGCAGTAGTGATTTTCTTCAACAGCATACCATTTTTTTTAATTTTTTTTTTTAAACACCGTTTGTCTGGCAGTGCCTCGCCTGTGGACAAGGGGACCCCTGCCCTTTTCCTGGTCGTCATGACCACAAGAGAATCTGGGGTGGCCTGACCTCCAATATAGAGGGGGTCAGTAGGGGAGGGGCTAATAAGTTTTTCCTCCCCGTGGGTTTACAGCCCTAGTTTGTGAAGGTGTAAGGAAGGGGCGGTGCACCTTTTGATGGAGTTAAGTAAAAGGATAGCCTGGCTAGCAGGAGGCTTCTCCAAAATGTCCTCTATGAAATCTGAATCTAGCACTACCTCTTGCGTGGCTATCTGGAAGAGTTCGGCTGCTTTTTTCAGAATGGCGTTAAACGCCATCTGGTCATCTACAGGAGATGCCAGACGCAGAGGTGGGGAGGAGAGAGGGTCAATGCAGATGGTATCAGGATCTGGGGTATGGTTAGGAGACAGCCAAGGCGGTTTATCCACCGACTGTTCATCCTCCCAATCCAGGGTATGATTAATGGAATCCCCAAAGGGATCCTCCTGAGAAAAAGGATCAAGGGGAACCTCTTATTGATGTTTAAGTTCAAAGACCTCCTCATGCAGTGGGTCAGAGGTTCTTTGGAATTTGGCCACTGTAGTATAAGTGTCCTCTTCATAAGGCCTTTTAGGAGTGAACCACAAATTTAGCCAGCCTGTCCATACAACCTTCACATTTCTCCCTTGTCCATGGAGATGAGCCAGAGGGAGGGGTGAGGAGGAGGGGCGGGGGCAGGGAGGGAAGGCCTCCTCCTAGGGGATCCTCTTCCCTAGAACATTGAGATTTGTCAAGGAGAGTTAAGACTGGCGACTCAGAATAATCCTCTCGCCCTTCCGGGCGTTTAGACGCATCCTTCGATGTGTCATTAGACTTGCCCTTATGTTTATTGGCTGCCGAAACGATTTTAGCGAGACTCTAGCTGATGTTCAGCATCACCAGGAGGGGTTTAGGCTGTTTAGACGGTTGGCCGTAGATATCAAAGTAACCGGAGGTTAAGTGTCAGCACATTCTTAGGAGGAATGCCCGGACGCATGCCACCGACGCAGTTGCGCGGAGCCGATCACTCGAATCGGCGGGTGCCGTCAAACTTTACGTACCTGTTGGCACCTTGGACCGCTTCGACTGATCCGTCGGGGGTTGTGTGCTTTGTTCTACGCGTAGCGGTTGAGTCCCTGTCGCTGGGGTGTACACTCCCCATAGCAGGACTATTGTGTCTGGTGGGGCCGGGAACGGACGTCATGGAGCGCGAGCGCTCATATGAGAAGCCAATCCGGATCGGAGCCCCGGTTGTCGCTTAGATCATCACTTCGGCGGCTGCGGGGGGAAGCTACCCTTGGCCTGTGACATGGCGTAGACCGCCCACCATTTCACCAGACGCTCCTTGATAGTCTTCGAACGTAGGAGCTGACTATACGGACAGGACGCCTCGTTGTGTTGGAGACAAAGCCACTTATCGCACTGCCAGTGCTTTTCTTTCCTGGGGTATTTTCCCTTACAGGAAAGGCAAAATGTAAACAGAGTCCTGTCCGTAGCTCAGGTGTATTAAAGCAATGGCAAAACCAAAAGGGTCAAAGAGGGGAGAAAAAAAAAAGACATTCTTGAAAAGAATAGAAACCCCCAGAACCCACTCTCCCTACTGTATAGGCCGACCAGAAGGTAGACCGTGTTGACCGGAGCACCAGCCGTCAAAATCTGTTATTTCGCTATCTTCGGTGGTGGTCAACAAGTCGGAAAAAATAATTTTTGCAATAAGCAAGAACTCTGCATAAGGCGACAGCTAGCTGGGCAGAAAAAAAAAATCTGAGGGACGTCGACACGTGAGGTACACTACACGTCACGTAAGGGATAGGGTTACAGGCACGCCCATGTTGATGTCCCCTTTCGAAGATGCAATACTCTGGTTACCACTAGATGTCGGACTATATTCACAGCATGTGATTCTAAGCAGATTCACAAGCATCAGAAACTTTGATTACTTCAGGTAGGATGCTTTGGTGTAGTAAAGTTATACGGGACCTTGGAAAGGCCTCCCTATCGATGCACAAGCATTAGGCCTGGGCAATTGGTATGGATGAACACCCAAACACCGGATACAGCACTCCAGTAACAGGAGCAACAATTTGTCGCGAGTTCAATACTACCGTGAGCCTCGCAGTACCTGAAAAGGATTGAAGATGATGCAGGTGGATTCTTCCCTATGCATCAGCAGTGGATCCAGTCTCCTGTTCCTTGGTTGTGGTGACACAAGGAGGGACTCTGGAAGAGATGTTGCCGCAGCAGTCGGGAAAGGACTCTCAGCAAGGAATTCTGCATACTCACATCGGTCTGCAGTTTTTGCACCTTTTTACAAGCTCCAACAATGAACGATTACCGCCCGGTCAATCCGCTTCTGGTCCTGGAGGAGGGGGGCCGGGGAATCTGGTTGCTGGAGGTCCAAGCGTACCAAAGTTCTGGGAGGATTTGCTTACAGGAAACTATGCACTGCAATTGGGTTGGAGGGCCACTGGTATTGGCAGTTTGCAGCCCTGGATCGTCACAGCACATGGGGATGGCTCGTTCTGCACGTCTTATGGTTTGTGGTTCCCACCAGCCAAAGGGAAGGAGTTATCGTCTTCGAAGCTCCTCTTTTGATTTGAAAAAAGGGGCAGGACAGCAGTGGCCTCTTTGCTATTACTGGAAGGGTTTGCCAGCATCTCTGGTCATCTTCTGCTTTGGATCTTCTGTTCCAGTGGTCAACTTGCCTTCTGCCTCAGGAACGTCCGCTTTTATTAGGATTTCACACTCATCCTCGGCAAACTCTCCCTGCAGTTTACAGAAAGGGGAGGGCGTCTATCCAATCAGGACAGCCAACGCACCCACCAAAAAATCTATTATGTGAACTACCAAAAAAATATTTACCATGTATTACAATGTGCTTAAAACTGGATTATAGAATATGCAGTCAGAAACAACTCAACAAAATGTATTTAAAAAGGCAGGCACGACCACTGCCAGGGACAAAACCTCAGAGCCCCAACCACCTTGGGGTAAGTGTCACATGGACTTCCCTCCGAGCGACCAAACAAATACCCATGGCAGTAAGTAGGGATGCACTTAAAATCAAGCGAAGAGTAGGAATCTTCTAGTCCCCTGATCTCCGAATGCTCCGAGAATGCCTGGTTTTATTATTGCATGTGCCTACAGTTTCAAACATCACACAGCTTCTCAAGCTCCACCTCTATGAAACAAAGGAATTTGCTTCCAAACAGGTTCCCTAAAGAGGCACTAATGTTGGTGCATACACTTAAGGGCCACAGGGATACCAGACTGATTAAATATAATATATTATCTTAACCAAGAGAGATTTACATTTATGGCAAATATATTCATCTTGATATAGGAGGTACACATACAGCATAGTGCAGACTGCAGCATTATAAAGACTAAAATGCAACAATTATTTTAATCAGACAAAGGTAAGCATGCTAACGTACTTCATTTTTAAAATCATGCTTTTAAACAGATTGTTTATGGTTAGCACAAGCAGAATAAACAGCGATGAATGAAAAACTCTTTCCGTTATTTCAAGTTTAACACCGTCTGCAAATGCAAAAAGGTGATTAACGTAAAGAAGACACTAAGCAAGCAAACAAAGTTTCCAAGATTAGATTAGGGATTGGGTTTGTGTAAAATGGGCAACTCTCAAGTAATGCAAGTCCTGAAATAGCTGCTCCAGCAAGTCTCTACTTGGGCTCTAGCAACGTACTAATCAACGACTTACCTGATCTTTTGGCAGAGGTTGGTTTTAGGGTTTAAGCAGAACTTGCATTCTCCACACTGCGGAATGTAAAGTGGAATTACATGATCACCTGCAAAAAGATCAGAATATTGAACAATCTTTCTTACAGAAGAAAGGTAAGCACCATCCTAGAAATAACATTTTCCAAAGTTAAATTTTGTGAAACTTTTGCACCCCCCCCCAACCCCTCCTGAGCCCCCAAACTGAGGCTTTCACAATAAACGGTATATGAAGGTTTTGTTGTGTTCTCTGAGATTGGGATACGAAAGAACAACCATACTTGTTCCCACATAAGGCCAAAAAAACAGGCAAGTCAGACAAATCACATTTCTAATAGCAACCATCCACCCATAAGTCGTATGTGCAAGAAGCAAGTCATTCAGAATGAGATGTAGTTAATGCTCAGTGTCCTGTACCAACATTGCTTTGAGATCTTAAGATAGACCACCTGTAACTGGCTTGTGCTCCGAAAATGCGCTTTCGAACATGAATGTTGTCTGCGCTGTGCAGTATAACATGAGAAAGATGAAGGTGCCACCTTCAATGTGCGTCGTTTGGGCCTCATCGGACTACCAATAGAATAGGGTGTCTGTCCCTCACACCCACCAGCACCAATGAAACCACATGTCAGAGCAGAAAGACAACATAACCCAGGACAATAACTATTTGGATAGTGCATTGAAGCACTATGAGGGACCTCAACAGCTTGTAGGCGATTAATTTGGTAAACAATGTTCAGTGCTTGTGTGATAAATGCACATCCATGGATGACGAGGTGTTCCATTTATGAGAGCAAAGCTGGCCATCTCATTTACACCAGTATGGGATTTAAATTTTCAGATCCACATTTGCACTTTTCAGCCAAGTAGATTCTCGATATGGTCACCCCGAACTGTTTGACTTCCATGATTATCCACTCGAGGTAATTTTAATTGTGCCCTACTGTGATATAAAGGGTTACCATCAGAGGTGAAGTGATTTTCGGATGGAAAATTAGATCTGTGCTCACTAACCCTTTTACTCATTGAATGGGTAGTCTATCGTACAAATAATCTAATGCAAGGACATGTGAGGCAGCACCATACTTTGGATGAGTCGCAGTTTGAGAATTGGTAAAGGTTCCAATCCAAGGATCCATACTGGAACTCATCAGTTCTAGTAAAGTGCGAAGCAGGCCACGTGCCACAGGTGTGGTGTCCTTTGACGTTCAGCATATCCCAAAAAGATATAAAGGTAAGTTGGTTAAGGAATGTTTGGGCATAGTGTACTAGCAGGTCTGAGTTTGGAACTTCTTCTGTGGGGCTCCTCAAAGGCTCCAGTGATGCGCTTTAGAGTTCCAAGGAATCCTTCAATTAGACCATGTAACCGTGCACCTGGCCTGGCTATACGAAGACACAAAGTTGGTGCCCTGATCAGGCACAACCTCTTCAGGGAAGCCAACCCTGGTAAAGGTGGAGTAACTGAGTTGGAGGTTACCATCTCATGTGGGATGGCTTTAGGATACTTTGCGGTGGAATGATCAACTACCACTGTCAAACCTATTGTCTTAAGAGACCAAGGACCAAGGACATTAATCCCCACCTCAGAAAAGGTGCATCCACTAAGACAGCGGCACCAGTGAAGCTTAAATCAATGTTTCAATCCTATGAAGTGACTGATGTTAGGCAAGATTGTATGTAGTAACCCTGTAGGAAACTACACCAGCCTTGTCCTCTTGGCAGTAGGTAACTCAACCATAGGCCTGTACTACACAAGTTGGTCGAGTGACTGAGCAGCCAGGCTTATCTAAACAATTGCTGATGGAAGTTGAATTACGAAAAGGGCCGGCACTCGTTGAACTCTGATGTTGTATGAGATGGTGTATCCTATGCGGTGTGCTACAATTGCATGTGGCATTCAACAGTTTGTGAAGTTGATGATCCAACGACTACCCATGCCTAGAATCTTTGCGGATGAAATAACCCTGTATTAATCATTGGGACACAGATTGATCTGACAGACTAATTGTGAAATTTCAAGGCCCAGAAAAATAATGCACGGGTAATGTTCATGAATGGCTTTCCTCTTGAAGACTCCACGCCATCCAACCCCTGATGAATTTCTGCTTCTTTAATTACTGCTTATTTAATTACCGACGGAGTTAGAAAGAAACATTGTGCCTTCTTATCTTGTAATATTGATTATTGGTATTAGGTGCGACTAATTTGCTTAGCCACTCAAATTTAACGTTTATATTTTTCTGGTTCATTTTGTTGAGTTTGTTAATTTTTTCACTTATTATTTGTTCGAATACAGTGGAGATATATTTTGTTTCTTCACTGTTAGAATTATTACCTGCTAGGTAGTTCGAGTGAGTTAGGTGATGTTTAATGAGTGAGGTATGGATGGAGTGGTGAGTTGATTGCAGCTCGTGTTGGTTTGTTGCACTATTTCAGTTGTGATTTGATGCAATTATTGTAGTTTTGTTGATGTGTTATTTCACATTTACTTTTTTGCTTTGATATACATGCCAATTTTTTTTTAAAAACATTTTATTGTTTTCATAGATAGTACATAAGTGAACGTTCCCAACTTTCCCATCGCACATCCCCCCCGCCCTCCCATCCGGTTCGGAAGAGAAGTCCATGATCAAATGTCCTCGGTGTCGATTAAGAAGTGAAAAAGTCTGTTATTTTTATATAGTGCGGGCACCACTGTGCCATATAGTCTGATTGGAGATATTCTAGTACTCCTCCCCATTCTTTTGTGAAGGTGCCTTGTGTTCCTTGGATATTGTGAGTTATCTTTTCCATGGTCATTTGGGACCAGACCTTATATAGCCATGTGTATAGCAATGGTGGATCTTTCTTCTTCCATCCCTGTGCGATTGTGGCCCAGGCCGCTATGACTAGGCCCATAAGACTCCTCCATTGCGCCTTAGTGAGTGTTTTGGCGTGTTGCCCTTTAAGTCCGCAGAGCCATAGTTTTTCTGGAAATTGTTCCGCTTCTGAAAATATCTTCTTTAGTTCTGATATTACTTCTGTCCAGAAGCCTTTGACCTTTGGGCAGTGCCACCAAATGTGTCTCCATGTGCCTACTTCGGTGCAGCCTCTCCAGCAGTGGTTAGACGAATGTGGGAACATGCTGTGTAGCCTCTCTGGGGTGTAGTGCCATTGTGTAATGATTTTTGTCCACATTTCTCTGGTTTGGGCAGCTCGGGTTAGTTTGGGGATATCGGGCCATAGCGACTGCCACTGTTGTGGTGTGATGTCCTCTCCCAGAGTTTTTTCCCATTTTTTCATATATGCCCACTTTATGTATTCCTCCTGTGCGTTTATGAATTTGTAGAGAGTGGAGACTAGTTTTTTGTCTCCTGAGTTGGTAAGGAGAAACTTTTCAAAGGCGGTAAGTTCCCTCGTCGCTGCGTGCGTTCTCTCGGGTGAGGACAGCCAGTGTCTTGAGTTGTTCATATTTGTATCTATCCGCATTTGTGAGGTTCCATATTGTTTTGCAGTCGGCGAAGGATCTCAGTTCCTTGTCCACAAACATTTCCCCAATTTTTCTGCAACCTGCTTCCTCCCAGTTCTCATATGCGCGTGCTCTGTCCCTGGTGGGAACTGCGGATTCCTGCAGATTGGAGTGAACGGGGCCGGAGCGGTGGTAATGTCCCCTTTCCGTGTCTGCTCGTCCCAGGCGTTCATTGTGGCCTTCATGATCTCGCTGATGCGCAGGTTCGGGTGCCTATGCTGTTTTGATTTCCACAACAAGTCCTCCAATGGTGTTCTGGATCACCCAGATCGTTCGCCGATTGTCTCCCAGCCATTCTTTCAGGATCCATAGTTGTGCCGCTTGGTAATAGTTCTTAAAGTGAGGGAGCGCCAGGCCCCCCTCTTTAATGTGGGACGTGAGAACTGATCTGGCTACTCTGGCGGGTTTTCTATTCCAAATGAAAGCTGAAACTGCCTTTGTCAGTGTCCTGAAAAAGGAATCCGGGATCACGATCGGGAGGGATTGGAAGTGATATAACAGTTTCGGGAGGATGTTCATTTTAATCGATTGGATTCTTGCCCACCAGGAGATATTTAAGGGGCACCACCGCTCTAGCTCTTTTTGTATTCTTGCCAGGAGTTGGGGGTAATTACTTTTGTATAGTGCCTCAACCTTCTGTGTGAGTGTTATACCCAGATATTTTATACCTTCCTCTGCAACTTTTAGGCCAAACTGCCCTGCTTCTCTATTCAGTGTTCTCTGCTCCCGGCTAGGAGTAAAATTTCTGACTTTTTTTGTTTATTTTTAGACCCGATATATCCCCGAATGACTCAAGGAGGTGGAATGCCACGGGGATGGACTGGGCTGGGCGTTCGAGTGCCAGTAACATGTCGTCTGCGTAGGCTATTACCTTATGTTGTTTACCCGCCATCTCGATTCCCTTGATTTGGTCCGATTCTCTAATTTTAATTAGTAATGGTTCTAGGAACAGCGCATATAGGAGCGGCGAAAGAGGGCAGCCTTGTTTCGTTCCCCTAGAGATTTCCACCCTCTCCGTGACCACCCCATTTACTGCTATTCTAGCCGAAGGGGATGAGTAGTTGGCCTTAATCATATTTATATATTGGGTCCCGAATCCCATATGTGCCATAGTTTTGAAGAGCATTGACCATTCAACCCGGTCAAAGGCTTTTTCTGCGTCTAAAGATAATAGGACTGCAGGGGTGCGGGTTATGTTAATTTTTTCTGTTAGATGGACTAGCCTTCTTGTGTTGTCGTGCGTCTGCCTCCCTGGTATGAATCCCGATTGATCCGGGTTTATTATGGAGGGAAGCAGTGGGGAAAGTCTGGCGGCCAGGATTTTTGTGTATATTTTTGAGTCTAAATTGATCAGGGCGATTGGTCTATATGAGCCTGGGAGGGTGAGGTCTTTCCCTTGTTTGTGGAATACCAGGTATTTTTGCTTCATTCATGGATGGAGTAATGTTCCCACTATCTCTAAAGGTGTTTAGTAGTCTAGTGAGGAAGGGGGTGAGGAGGTCTTCGTATTTTTTGTAGAATGGGGCAGTAAAGCCATCCGGGCCTGGCGCTTTGTTGAGAGGGAGATCTTTTATTGCTTTCTTCACTTCACTTTCCGTTATCTGGGCCTCAAGTTCCGTTCTGGCTTTTTCTGGTATTTTCTGAAAGGGGATCGAAGTCAGAAATCTGTTTTGGTCTGCCTCATCTGGGTGTTTAGTTTCATATAGGCCCTGGTAGAACTCCCTGAATGTGTCCCCTATATCTTCGGTGCGCGTCAGCAGGTCTCCTTGTGTATTTTTAATGCTCCGGATGGTCATAGTTTTCCGCTTTGACGAGAGTAAACGGGCTAGATATCGGTCGGCCTCGTTAGCTTTTATATACTATCTCTGTTTGAGGTATAAGAGGGATCTCTGGGCTTTCTTACTACGGAGGAGGTCAAGTTGCCCCTCTGTGTGTTTAAGTGACCTTTTTAAGCTCCTGGTGGGGTTCGCCAGTAGTTCTCCCCAGATTTTTGACAGCTTCTCTTCCAGTTGCGTTTCCCACTGTTGTGATTGTTTATCCCTCGCTGCTTTGAGGGCTATTAAGTGGCCCCTGATTACCGCCTCCCACACCGTACTCAGGGCTGTCTCCCCTGTATCGTTATTTTCAAAGAATTCTGTGATCTTGTCCCTAATTGATTCTCCCATCACTGGGTCTGACAGTATCTCCTGTGGCAGTTGCCACCTCCAAATTCCTTTCTCTTTCTTTGGGGTCGACAGATCCATCCAGAGGGGTGCGTGGTCTGACAGAGAGATGGGTCCCAGTTCCATGTTTTGTATTTTACCCAGGTTCTCCACTGACACCCAGAAGTAGTCAATTCTTGACATTGTGTTGTGGACGTGTGAGTAATATGTGTATCCCTTGGTTTGACCCTTGTGTTCTCTCCATGCATCGCACAATGCCATACCTTCCATCCGTCGTTTAAGTCGATCCGACGGGGCGCCTTGGTGGTGGGGCCCACCCGTGCTCCTGTCAATCTGAGGATGCCAGGCCATATTAAAGTCCCCTCCTAGGATTATTTCACCTTTCGCGTACTCCTCCAGCCTCCCCATCGTGTCTCTCAGGAAGCCGTCCTGGCCAGTGTTAGGGGCATATACTGAGGCTAGTGTCATTGTGGAGATTGGCAAAGGCGAACCGTCCGTCCTTTGTCGGATAGTTTGTCAATCAGGCATGCTTCCAGACCCTCCTTAGTAGCAATCATCAACCCCGCTCTCTTCTCCGCTGCGTTGGATTGTGCCAATATTTCGTAGCCTCTGAGGTGAATTTTCCCCCTATCCTGTACTTTGATATGTGTCTCCTGGAGCAGTAGCACTTCGCCTTTTTCCTTCCTTAGCATGTTCTCCACTTTTTTCCGTTTCACGGGAGAGTTCAGACCCCTTACGTTTAAGGTTACGAATCGTATCTTCCCCATTTCATATGCCCTTTCTGGGTGCTCCTTTCGCCCGAGTTGACCATTCCCCCCTCTCTTCCGGAACGGATACGTCCCACCCCCCCCTCTCTCCCCCCCCCCCCCCCCCCCCAACTGTAAGAATGTTCCCAACCTTTAACTGTATTCCAACTTGTGCCCCCGAGGAGGGCCCGGGTACCTAAGGTAGCTCTGGCGTTCCGCCTATCGCTCCCTGCCCTCTGTAGGCTCGAGGCGAACCGTGCGGGGAGTCCTAAACCCCTCGTCATCCCTTGGCCTTGATGTAAGTCGTTCCGGTGCCTCACCGGGCCTAATGATTCTGTTCAGTCCGGGTTCCATCATAGGGTGCTGTTCCGCATTGTGTGTTCATCCTCTGGGCACCGAGTATCTTGAGCTGTGGATTCACGTCCGTTCGGTTGTTTTATTTGACACTTCGATTCCCCTTCCTTGCCGTTTCCTTTTCTGGCGGACCCTTTCCCATCCCCCTGGTCTGCTCTGCCGTTCCCCCCCCTTTTGTTTTCGTATTTGGTCGACGGTTCATCTATCTGGATGTCCATGATGCTCAGCCCCTCTTCCATGGTGGTCACCCTCCTTTGCTGACCCTCCCAGTCGAACAGTAGACCGAAAGGGAATGTAAATTTGTATTTTATCTCTCTCTTGACCAATTCTCGGGTGAGTGGGGTCATTTCTCTTCTTTTCAGGAGTGTTATGGCAGATATGTCTTGAAACAGCTGAATTTCCACCCCGTTCATCCTGATTTGTTCTAGCTGCCTCGCTCTCCGTAGTAGGAGTTCTTTTTGCGGGTAGGAGGATATAGCTGCCAACACGTCTCTGGGTCTCTCCCCTGGTGCCACAGTGCGCTTTGGGCCCACTCTAAGGATGCGGTCAATCCCCACTGCCTCTGAATCTTGTGCTTCTATGATATCTCTGAAGACCTCCTGCACCGCTTTCCTTAGATCCCTATCCGTGACCGATTCTGGCATATTTTTTAATGGGAATGTTCGATCTGCGGGACCTATTTTCTAGGTCCTCACACTGTATTTCCAGGTTGTGGGTCAAGCGGACAAGGTGTTCTTGAGTTTCGCTGTTTTGTAGTGCCTCCTCTTCCGCGTTCTGCAGTATTTTTTCCAGGGTATCTGTCCTTTCTTCCAGGTTCGTAATGTCGTGTTTAACATCATGGACTGCCTGCTGCATGTCGTGTTTAATTGCGGCGAATTGGTCCTGGACTGTCGACATGAGCTTGTCTTGTAATTCTTTAAACCAGGAGTGCATATCTTCTTTTGTTGGGGGTAGGTCGCTGGATGTGATGTGGGCCGCTTCCGTTGCAGGCAGTGACGGCATGGCCTCCGGGGGCCTACTTCTCGTCGATACCGGGGTCTCCACCCCCCACATCTGTACCAGGTTGGAGTCCTGCTTAGCGGATTGCTGGTTCTGTTGGGATCCCCCTCCCTTCACTTTAGCTCTAGACATAGTACCGGCGATTTTGTCTGTGACTGTCCCTATCTTCGATGGCTGCGCGGCGTTAGCCTGAGCGGTGACCCAAGGTAGGGCCCACTGCGTGCGTCGAGATGTGCCGATGGTGATTCGGGGGGGGGGGGGGAATAGACTCCCTTTTGCACTGCGCGGTCAGGGTGTCCTGCGGTTCCCGCCCGTTCTGGCCTTGTGAGGGGGGGGAGGGGGATGCGGGATTCCCCCTAGCGCTCTCGGGGTCCGCCCACCGCTGCGCGGGGGGGATCTGGCAGTTGGGGGGGGCTCACCTTCCAGTCCACCAGGCCGGGGGACTACTGCTGGCGCCCCTCAGCTCTGGGCATCGGGTTGAGTTCGTTTGCTGCTCCCCGGCTCCCTCCGCGCGCTCGCTGGTGTCTGATGGCACCGATTCTGCTGTGTTGGGGTTCACTCCCGCCCGGGCGGTCCGTGCCACCAGTCTCCCCTGTACTGCCCGGCAAACCGCCTCTCTCCGTTCCCTCATGCGCCCCGGCCGTGCCTTGGGCCGCGTCGGATGGATCGTTGGCGCGGTGGGGGGAGGGGTGGGGATTCCTCTCCGTAGTGTCTCTGGACGTCAGGAAGACTTCTTCCGTGTGCGTCCTGTGTCTTTGGACGATATTCGGTGCCGGGTATAGGATCTCCCACCCTCCGGAACGTTGCTAATTACAGTGCTGCTGAAAGGCCCGGCGGGAGCGAGTCTCACTCACGTCTCCCTGCGCCGGCGGTCATCTTGGAATCCCCACATGCCAATTTTATTATCCAGCGTTGGATTTTTTATGAATTAATAAATCTATTGCAATATTTGTTCGTGGGACATGAATTGAATTCTTTCACTGCCTGTTTGATGTAGTGTATCTGGTCCTTTTTGATGAAGTGATTATGTAATATTTAGTTCTGTTGCTTTGCCTTTTCACTAGAAAGAAGCATCTACTTCTCCGGCCTCAGTGTACCCCTATATATAACATTTCTTTTCAAGGTATGACCGGAGTTTAGAAGAACCTGGTATTCTGCCCTTTCCTTATTTCATTTGTTATCTCAAGAAGGGTCAATGTGAGCTGTGGGGTTGTAACAGATCCACAGTAACAGGTATTCAAATAACACTTCTACTTCAATGTTTCTTGATTAACATAATTATTTATTAATGTGTCAGTTTTAAAATACGCCTTCTTTAGAAGGGAGCAATATGCAACACCTAAATACACTCAGTTAAGTCAATACACTTTTGGGGTGGCACACAGACACTTCCTACAACCTCAGGTGACTCAGGTGACTTCAATTGCTAGGACACTGGACACTATTCTACCACTTTTTACACTTAAATACACTACTCAAGTTATGGCAAAAAGGAAAAAGGTTAGGGAAGGAAACAATGGTTAACACATTTCTCAAACATGTAAGCACTTTCGAATCCCCCAATGAAATATAGGTTAACCCTTCACCAGCTATAAAAGTAATGTATGACATTTTGGAGGGATAGATAAACACAATCAGAGGGTAAGAAGAGTCTGCAGGGAGCCAGGACAGCCAATGTCAATTGAGTAAAGTGCAGGGGAGATGAGGCACTTCTTGAAGATAGCACAAAAGTCTTGCACAATGTTAGAGATTTTTGTTGTAAAAAGAATCACTGTTGGGCCACAAGCTGGGAGGCTTGCAAAGGGCAAAGCTGCAAGCAACTCTGAAAAGGGCTGCAAATGCAAGTCTCCAGCAATGTTCCCTCGAATTATATTTCTCTAAGTGCGGAACTGGTTTCCTTTCGTGATCACATTATTTTCCATGCGCGCCACTGACTCTCAAGATAAGCCACTTTGTGAGCATGCGTAGTTAATTATCTACCATCTCCCAAGAGATTTTGGAAAGGAATTACCCCTTCCAAACCACTGCAATTCATTACTGATCTGCATAAAATGTGCATCTTACATCACTTTCCAGACACATTGGTTAAAAAAAATGTTATATATGTGATTATAAAGAGAAGGCATCAACCAGTTCAAGACCTCAAGATATCCCACAGTAGCTAGCAAAAGTACTCTTGTGCAGAGAAAAATGTGCGCTTTATGCCACTGGAAAAAAACACTTGTGTACTACAAAAAAAACTAATATTGCTTTTCATAACTGATGTGGCCATCAACAAATCAGACCGGATACAATATTTGCAGATGAAATAAAGGCACTAGAGTCTGTGCCAGAAAACATGCCAATAGGTGCTCATGTGCTACTTTAATGAAGTAATTCAAAGGCCATGTGAACATGCCTCTCAAACTGTGTGTAAGGATGATAATTGCATCTGAATAACTGCACCACAGTATATGATTATCAAAATTCCCTGGATTTTGATTACCATCCACATTATGTTGTCCTGTGAGTTACTCAAAACCAGCCTTACAGCTAAGAGACATATACACCATCAATTGTTTATCTCTAAAAACAGAAAAATGTATCCAATAAAAAATGGCAAACAATGAACACATAAGAACCAACCCTCGACTTCTGCCCCAAAAGCTCCACTGATTTTTTTCGAATCAGTGACCAGCAGTGCAGTGGCATAGGAAGGAACTCTAATTATATTTGACCGATCGCAAGACGAATTTTAAGGCCAAAGAACATCTTTTAATAAACATGAAGTATCCCTGTTGGCAAAGCTAATTACTTTCTTTTACTCCCTGAAAAATCATTTCACTCTAAGAAGGAAGCACATTCTTATCAGAGACCTGCTTGTAACCCTGACATAAGTAAAATGACAGGGCACATAATACAGCCTATAGTTTTGCCCACCCTTCCTCATCACATCATAGGCAAAATTCAACAAGAGACTTACCGAGGTGTCCTATTGAGCCCTGTTGAATTGAAACTTGTAATGTATGCCTTTTAGGTTAATAGCATAAATGCTCAGATGTACAACAGCTTGAGCTTTAACAGCTTTAATTGGTGTTCCCTCTGTAATTCACGGTTATCAGTTAAACAAGATGCAAGGGGATGCTACAGTCAGTAAATACAGGGCACATTTATATTGAAATGCCCTCGGCACCTGAGCATAGAAAGAAACAGAAAGTGCAGTCCCCTAGACTGTTACTAGTGGTTTCCTTTAGGCAAAAAAAAGAAATAAAAATGTTTACACATTTTCTACACTGTACTGCACTGCCAAAACAACTGACTTGGTTTTTGAAAGTTAGTGATTTGGTCATCACGCGCAAGGAGTGTTTTCCTGCACCCTGTCACCTGTACCCTTCCACAGCTCCTGTGCTTGCCTCGAATACAAGGGCACTGTAAACATGAGAGATTGTAGCAGTGAAACACTTATTGGGATATTTGCATACCCATGATACTTTGCAAGCAAAACATATTTAGTGCCTCGCCGTGATATTCTATGCATTTTAAGAAAATATGTAATGAATCTGCAGTTACACAAAGTTTTTGAACTGCATACAAGATTGTTTGCAACTTATTCCACCCTTATATTGTTGGGTAGGATGATACAACTGAGTGAAATTGTTTTAGTACAGCATTGAGCTAAAATATAATTTGTTACAGTCTACACCCAATGCAACTCTAAACACTTAGAAAGGATGCAGATTGTGTGAAAAGCATTCTACTGTCTGAATATCTGTTGCCCCAATACTATAGACAAGTAATACCTGGCAAATCCCATGCCCATTATCCCTTGCAGGCCAAGTAAACGATATTGCAATGTTGCTCTCCACTTTTAGAGTAATGTTAGCAATGCTAAAGTAGGAGACTCGGCACATGACATTGGTCTTCTCAAAATCCTTAGAGCACATTAATATTTGAGTTTTATAATGTGCTAACATGCAAGGGACCACTTCAAAGTGCTTGACGGACATATGTACCAAGACTAGGAAGCATGGGATAGGTTACACATCCAAGTAGACCGTTTCCCTACAGTCAGTATCCAAATATTTGAGATAATTAGGTTACATAGTGTGGGTGATGGTTTTATTATTAATATTAGTGTATTTATTGGGTGGAGCCGTGCTGCAGCATGAAGGACACATCTCAGGGGTGCCAGGGTAGTCGCTGTAAGGCCTTCCAAAAAGGAACTTTCTATAAGGCATGATGAATAACAGAAGTTCTGGTACTTGAATGTAACTCAAATTACAAAAAAACATAAAATAAGTGGATGTAGGTACATGTCTGGTAACCTTTCGCAGAGCCAAGAGAGGAAGAGCCAAGGTTGTCTGGTAATATACAAGTATGGTTTTGGGGTAGAGTTGAGAGTAAGCGTGTGGTTGACTAGAGCATAGGAGTCATGGGCGGGGAGAGAACAGTAGTTGGTTAATGTGTGTAAGCATATCTTAATTACATTTTCTTGTTCATGGAGCCACTTTTTCATATTAGTGTTTACCACGTATGGCTGCATTGTTTTAGGTTTTTAAGGTCACGCTTGCATGGTAGGGTAATGTAAATGAGGTACACCAGGATATCATGACTAGTTCATTATTTTAAGAGAAAGTAAATGTCAGGTAATTGCTGTGGCTTGTGCCTCATTAAATCTTTGTGCGTCTGTGAGAATTGCCTGTACATGCGGCAAAAAATCCTCTGAGAGGCACCCAGAGGAAGCTGGGCAAGCACACAGCTTAGAGGGAACATTGGTGCCCACTCAGCCCTTCACATCTTTTCAGATGCATGACAAAAAAAGCCTTTTGCATGTGCACATGAAGGCCTATCATGTTTAAGGCCATTGCAGTCGGAGTGGAATATAGAGCTCAGCAAAGGTGGACAGTGAAGAGAAGGGAAGGGAATTAGACAATTGATTTAGGAAGCACGAAGAGCCTCTCAGAAGTGATGAGGGGAGATGGGCAAGAGAGAAAGTTATAGGGTCGGTGGAAACATGAGAGCAAAGTGAACATAAAAAAGGGGAAGACCTTTTAAGGGTGCAGAAGTGAGCAAACAAATTATGAAATGGAAAAATGCTGGGGTATGGAGGTGGAAGCCATGACAGAGCAGAGAGAAAGAGCCAGAGAAATTGCAGTTAGTGCGACATGACTTATAAAAAGAAAAGCAATTAATCATTCTTGACTAGTGAATTTAGATAACCGTTATTTTATGCCTTGCTACCAACCCATTGGTTTGGGGATGGTAGGCTGTTCTTGGTTACACCACAGGTTTTCCACATGGCTTGCATTTAGTGGGCCATAAAGTTGGTCCCCCTGTCGGATATCACTTCCTTGGGGAATACTACTCTGGTAAATGTACCTGGTAGGACCTTGGCTACTGCCGGAGCAGTGACGGTCCTCAATGGGATTGCCTCAGGGTATCTAGTGGCATGGTCTACTACAACAACAAGGATATACCCATTGCTTGAGGAGGTGGGAGGTTCAGGGGGACCAACAAAAAGACATCTCAATGCTCTGGCAACCACCAACCTTCTGTGGTCCTCTGGAGTGGGACTCTATATGTCTACAATAGCAGGGCTCGAAATTGCAATTTGAAGACCGGGAGCTAAAATCAGCTCCACTGCGCCTGGCATCACCCATTAGGCAGGCGCTACAGCTGGGGAAACAGGAGCCAGTACTCCGCATACTGCAAATCAAACTTTTGCATGAGATGCACGCTTAACGTTTTTGCTCATTATGTATGATTCATTATATTTAAATGTGTGCCAATTCTTTATTTACTTTCCAAAACACTCCAGGTTAATGTCACAAATGCATGTTTGTAAAGCACCAGATGGCCTGGGGAGCCGAAAGTAGCTCCTGGTAACACTTCATTTTCAGCTAACCAGGCTTTGCAAGAGCAGAAGCTGGAGCTAAATGGCTCCCAGATCTTTCGAACCCGGCTATGGAGGAGCCCATCCTCCCAGTAGAGCCTGTGCTTCCCAGGATCTTTGCCCTCAATTTGGGAAGCAGCTTGTCTTCTCAAGCCTTCAAGGGAGCAAAACGCTTTGTCCCTTGCTGAAGTGTGCCCTAGAGGTTCCAGCTTCTGCAAGCAATATTCGGTATATTAGAATGGTCTCTAGGATCCAGATCCTCTAAGCAGGGTTGAACCTTCTCATCTTCAGGGGGTTCAAGCACCTTAGCCTTAGTTGCAGGTGGGCGGTCACAGAAGTGGCCTTCAGCTTCTTGGGCTTCGTTTTTTTTACTTTTGGCCCTTGTGCCCTACGGAGATACCAAATGGAGAGCGATCCTTTAAAGGTGGCCTCCCTAGCCTTCCTTGTTGGAGCACTTATCTTTCAACTTAGGTGCTCTGTTGCGTCTGAGATAACACCTAAGTCTTTCAGGACGTTGACCAGGAGCACAGTTCCAAGTACTTCTGATTTTACACTGACAGTCCTCATTACATTTGAGGATGACATGCACTATGGGGAACACTTGAACGGGGCCTCCTGCAAGATTAGTGTGTCTCAAAGAAGCCTTAGCAACTTGCACTGAGCAGGGTAAACAATCAACCACCGAGATGCTAGCGCCAGTGTCTCTGATGGTAGGGATGTCCAGGCCATTAACAAGAACACGGTCATTGAAATAGCATTTGTTATTATCTGGGATGGATCTGTAGATATCCCGCCTTTGCTGTTCCCAGGACACTAAAGTAACTCTAGCTTGAATTCCAATGGGTTCTTGAGCTATAGGGTGAAAGACTGCACCAGTCACATGAACTCTCTTCTTGAGAGAATTCTAAGGAGATAGATGGGGCCCCCACAAGGGTGTGCCCTTGCATCTGGGGTCCCCTTCCACATGGTAACCAGACCCACAAACTAGGCATTCGCCAAAAAACCTTTTTAATTGAGGTTTCTGGTAACTGCCCTCTGGTTTGGCTCCAGGGGTCTCACTAGCATATGACATTTCCCATGGGGTTTGCTTTTGTGGCCCTCTTTGGGTTGGATTTTTGTTGAATTGTCCTTCTCTTTCCTCTTGTGCTTCTTCCCTTCCTCCTGGTCAGCAGCCCCAAATTCCTTCTGAGCCGGCCTATTGGCTACCCACAAGTCAGCAGCAATTGGTAGTTTCTTGGGGTCTAATTCTTTTGAGTCAGCCAAATGCTGTCTCAACCTTGGGGAACAGGCATCAAAAATGCTTTCCAGCATGAAGAGATTCCCCATGCCATCAAGTCTCACTTTGGGGTCTCCAATCCACCCAGTTTGGCTATGAGGGCTTGTTTAACCAAATTATAGTCCTTTCTGTCTGCTGCATCCATCTCACAATCACATCACATCCATTCTGGGGTGGGGGAGTGTTTGGGGGGGGGGGAGGGAGCTAGAAAGAACCCACGTGACTAGATCAACAGCACTCCTTTCGCTTCTCACATGCAAACTCAAAAGCATGTAATTATATCACACTTCTCATACTGACCCACTAGTTCCTTTGGCAACATTGGTTTCCTGGTCCTGGAACCGTCCACTCCAGAGGGCCCTGAAAGTGAAGATGTTATCCAGAGACTTTCTTCTAATTTCTTTTTCATGTTTCAGTTCTTTTTCTCAGAGTTCTAGCTTCCTAGACTCCAATTGCAGCTTCATCTCTACAATCTCCTAGTACTTAACTAAACTTGGAAGTTTAACAGTGTGCCTTAGAATATATAATGTCTATTTTGATATAGCTCCTCAGTGTGCAAGTGTTTTCTTGAACCAGGGTGTGCTCCGAGGACTTTGTACCCAACTGCATCCCTCCTTAGACTAAGCCTGGCAGCTCGCCACTCGACCATAACATTGGGTAGTTAAGGCTTATACTAAGAGGTGTACCCCTGTTGACCTTTGGTGGGCTTTTCCAAGTCCTGTCTCAGACAGAGACTTTTTTTTTTTTCACAAGGTTATCGAGCGTTTCTATTCAAGGAAGTCTTGTTACTCTCACCACCAACGGTAGAGGGCTACTCATTTTTGAGCTACCACAGACTATACTTATGGATCCAAATAGGTGTTTGGTCGTGCTCTCATTAAAAGGTTCAGGAGAACTCACTAAGTGATCATGCACATCTAGCCCTTCAACTAGATTTTCAGGCCGAGATACCAGGTATGTATTTCTACCTTGCAGATTTAGAAAGAATGGGTCTGCGCCCAAGACTGAGCAAGAGAAGATGGTCGTTTCTGAGCTCTGTGAGGAAAAAGCACAAGATACTGAAATTAGAGGAGAATGCTAACGTGTTGTGCTAAATGCCCAACAGAAAACGTCACTGGAACGGTTGATTCCCATGAATGTTTCTGGGTAAGGGAGAAAACAATAGATAAAGCTATGCTTTGTCCCGGATATGCAGCCTGTGTTGTAGACATTTGCGTGGTACTCAGGAACCCTTAACGGCAGGGACAGCGAGAAACCGTTCTGTGGCAGGAGCTCTGCAGCTCTCCACAGTGGCTGTGTTACTATTGATGTCACATCGGGTGCAAGGGGTGATGGCAAGCAGTAGAATGCCGTCCACAACTGACGTTGGGAAGGTGAACGATGTTCAAGTGATGTCAGCATCTTGAGTGCAGGTTGCCGTAGGATGTGATTTATTTATTTTTGTTTTTTTTGTAAAAAGAGGAAAGCACCTCAGCTTAGAGAAGACACAATGCCGTCCATGTCTTCTATGAAAGAATTGTCGCTAACGGTGACATACTTCCAAGAGTGTGCGTCTCCGGCAAGAAAGGAAAGAAAAAAGAAAAATAAAACGCATGTGGCAGGCACAGAGGACACACTATATGGACCGAGCAGTCCGTAAATGGATGTGGGACTTGCTCAGGACGAGGCGCCAAGGAATGGCTTCGCTGCTGTGATTTTAAGATAAGTGCGCTCACGTCAAGGCAAGGCAATAGGACAGCCAGGTGGAGCTGCAGCACTCGCAGCTTTTAAGGTGATAGTATTGGAAGAGCTTCTGACATGAGAGTTTTTATTCGTGTGGTAGTGCATCGATGACGAAGCAGAGGGAGTTTTATGAATCCTTTTCATATGTATTGTTATGCAATATGTTACTTGTGTTTAACTACCAGGTGTGAGGAATATAAGATGTCAGAAGATAGATGACAAATGAGAATGCCAAGAATTTTAGTGCACGATGTTGTGAATGTGCATGCGTGAAATGGAAGTGTGATGGTACCTTATGCAACTATAAAATTGTGCTTTTAGAGCATGACATTCGTTTAGTGCTCACAGGATAAGAGGTCCAACGCAGTAAATGACTTTTAGGAAATATAACTTGCTGGCATGACGCAGGATGTGTGCAAGTTAAAGTCCAGAATGGCCGAGTAGCTAAAACCAAGTTTAGAGCTAATCTTTGAGGACGTGCAGGGTTAGGTTGCAAAAAGCAACATGGATTTATAGCAGTAAATATTTACAGTGTGTATTCTGTGTTGTGTGGGTCATGCTATGAGATGTTAAGCACAAAGATGTGCAGAGTAACAGAATAAAACTGTTGATCTTAAATAGAGTTTGAAGTGACAATGTGAGAAGTGTGATTAAAATGTCAACAGTGATAGGCGAGTGTAGAGACCCTGGTATGTTGAGAAGAGGTCATGCCTTATGCCAGTGGTGGAGGAAGGATAAGACTTCCACAAGAGTTGAGAGGATGGGGTGTTAGCTCCCATAGTGATAAATGGGGACCCCATAGATGAATATAGGGGTGGTCACACCTTCCCCAAGTGGAAATGGGGAGGTCATGCCTGCCGCCATTAGAGGAGGGAATAGTAATTTCCTGTGGGAATAGTATTTTCCCATAGATGCATTAGTGCCTGCCACCGTTAGTGAGTAGAGGGAATAGTATTTTCCAACAAAGGTAGATGGGAATTGGTGGAACCCATAGATGCATCAGGAGTGTCATGCCTCCCCGCGGGATGGTACCGCCTCCAGCAAATGGTAATGGTGAGGTCGTGCCTGCAGTCATTTAAGAGAAGTGGGAATAGTATTTTCCCAGTTGATAAAAGGGGTCAATCCCACAAGTTTAACAGAGTAGCACACCCTCTTCAAAGGTCCAATGTCGTTATGAGTATGTTGTGTATCCATATGAAAGGGAGATGTTTTGTAATGTGCAGTTGTGTGTGTTGTAAGGGAAGGAGATATGTTGTATAGTGCTCGTCAGTGTATGCATGAGATGAGAAAATTGAGTGCTAATGTGGAATGTTAGTGTGCAAGTATGTTAAGGTTCCGCCCAGTGTCAGTTGAAGCGAAGACAGCTTGGGTGATGGGACCCGGTGAGTTCCTCCATTGTAGCAGCTTAATGTTACTTACAATAAAATGTATGTGTTGAACCGACTAAAGTATTCAGAAGGCTACTTTATACACAGGCAATCCACAAACTGGAGCAGTTGGACCAGGTGTTCTATCCAATTTCATCCTGAAAGAAAACCCCCCTCTTCTTGGGCCAGACAGCAGTATACTCCCCAGCTCTTGGTAGACAGACCCAGTCAATTATCGTCCCAGAGCCCTCCTGGACTATTAACAAAATAGTTCCCTCCTTGGTACTGAAGTTATACGATAGGCAGACTGGCACCTTTTCAAACAGGCTTTAGAAAGGGGTTATGGATGACTTTGAACAGTCTTACCCTTTCCCTTCTTTTTAAGCAGGTACAAAGAATAGGAGCAAACCCCTCCATCCCCCTCCATGCAACATACGTGGACTATGTCTGATCAGAGAGACCGAAATAAATTGTGAAGCAAGCTCTCTAGGTGGGGTATACCAAAGGGACACCTTAGGATTCCAATTAAATTATATCCAGACACCACCATAAAAATGCACTTGAACTCCCAAGGAACCTTTTCTAGAGAAATTAAAAAAGGCAGAGGCTTACATCAGGGGTGTGTATTAGTGCTGTCACGGTTTCACTTAGCAGATCTGCCTGGAGAGCTAGAAAAGTGCCACAAGCTTCCTCCCAAAATCGGTCCTGACCATTTTGGGGGTATTACTTTTTGCAGATATCCTGCTGCAGTAAGGCCAGTCTTGATTGATCGATAGACTGTTTGGCTAGGGATGTTAATATGAGTAATCTCAGGATCAATTTTCCTAAATTGGAAGTCATGATAATCAATGGGCTTAAACAAAAGTGTCAAGCTTTAACTGGTACATAGCTGGGCAAAGTCTGGAAATGATGCAAACCTGCAACTATCTGAGGCTCTCTAATTCCAACGCAAATCAGTCAGTAACGCGTTGCGTAGTAGAATGACGCCTGATCGAACAGATGAAGATTAAAAATAAATGCGGTTCCTCCGCCCTTATCCCCCTATTAAAAACTTTTACAAAGCATAAATTATCTCAGCCATTACTTATGGTTTGGAAGTGATGGAGGAAGTCAATGGGAAATATTTGACCTTTTAGAAGGGCTAATCTGGAAAGAAATTGTTACATTTACACCCATGTATCCACTTCAAGGTAATGAATAAAATTGATGTGGTTACATAAAATATTAAATTCCAGAAGGGGCTCTTTGAAGTGTTGAACATTATTTTTTATGACAAATAGCTTCCAAGTTCTAATGGATTTCCCCCCCGAAATTAGGTCTGAGAAGAAATCGGATCGTCACTGGAAATGTTGACCGTTGATCAGTGTAAGGTAAAAAGTGCACTTGTGGCTTACGACTGGGCAAAACAGAAGGACCTGGTGAGGAAATCTAAATCATGTGTGGAATACTGTAATATTTACAGGAAATCCAACACTACCCAATTACCTTAAACTCCCGCATAAATGTTTTAGGGAAATATATTTACGGTTTTGATTCAAAGAAGAGTTTTATAATGGAGCAATCCCATAAGAAAACATTCTGTGAATCAGGCCTTGTATGTATTATTACATTAGAGGTGGTAGGTCTTATTCGGGGTATACCGTCGGGGTTTTAGTGTCGTTTATGCAAAGAGGGGGAATAGAAATACTTAATCCTACCATGCCAGAAAACTGGTTTAGGTAGAAGGCATTTGTTAGGGGGGGGGGTGTTACCATTTGCTTAAATTAGTGTATTTTTTTTTTTTTTTTTTTTAAAGCCTGTACATGACTTCTTACTTGAGCTTTCTTCTACCTTCCTGATGGCCTTTCATTGGAAACCCTGCCAAGGACAGTAAGTGGGGGGAGGTAACCGAAACTCTCCTGGTCTTTGTCCTGCAGCGCATCTGGCTGGAACCAGTTTGAACAGGGCGCTGGCTGTCCTCCTGGACAGCCAACCCGCAGATTAGCATCAAAGGCTTGAATGGCGAATGGTGGTCTCAGACAGTTTTCTTGCATAAAAGGCGAGGTCCTGAAGCTGAACCTCAGTCTCCCACGAAGAAGGATGTTCCAGCAACTTCCAAGCAACCAACATAGTTGAGTAACCGCTCAAGACCGGACCCCGAAGTCCAATTGACAGGGAAGATCTCTTGATGACTATGCTGGGACCAACCAGTCTGGAGACCACCTGCATTTTGCCCCATCCCACGAAGAGCTGTGACCCTCCCGGGATACAAACTCCCGATACCCTGGGAGTATTGAGCCATTTTGTTATGCAACGTTGTGTGAAGCACGGATCGGGCCGACACCTTGTTTGCATCCTTCTGGGCCTGCAGTGACATGTTTTTACTCTTTGAAGTCCCAACAGCGGAGTTGAGGACCGAGAACCGAAGAACGCTCTCCTGGACGACAACCGTTGCTGAAACAAAGCCTGTAAGGGGCTCCAACGCTCCAGTTCTGTGACTATCCACTGCTGGGCGTCGCACTGCTCGAGTGCATCTGTATGTTCCCTCCAAAGTTTCTCCTTCAGCCATCCAGACCAAGAAACCTGAACTGAGACAACCGTCACCTCACTTGGGGACCAACCTGCTGCACCAAGTTCTTCACTGATAATGTACTGTACCAAGCATAAGTACTTACCTTGATCTTGTTCTGTTGCTCAGGTGTTCTTGGAGGGCTCCAGTTAGTCTGTTAATTGCACCTTCCTCCAGGACACCCAAAGTCCCATTGGGGTGAACAACCCATTGGGCTCTAAATTGCTCAAACTAACCATTCCCTAATGAAAACCTGAAGACATCCTCAGACTTTGTCCGGTCTGCTGCTTACCTACCCCTTTCCTCCTTAGCCTTCGGTCACTGGACCATCATTGCCGCCGCCCCCCCCCCTGACTCATTTAGTATAGAGTTGGGACTGTTGAAGAGTGGTTAAGAAAGAGTTAACTAAATTTGCAAGTGTTAATCCAGGTTTGCCTATTAGTAGTTTTCACTAACATTTGTGTTGCTTTACATTTGTGATTTGAAGTGTGCTACTTTTTATTCTGGGTACCACGCTCTCCTGGCCCAATCCCGAGTAATGAGGATCATGTGGGAACCGAACCTCCGTAACAGTTGAGGAATGACAGGGACTGGAGGAAACCCGTACAGCAGCAGGAATGACCAATCACTACGAATGCGTCCCCCAAGACTCCTCTTGGAGGAAATTCCCTTGCGCAGAATCTCACACTTCCGGTTGGCACTGGCGGCAAAGTTCCCCAAAGGGCAAAGATCTCCTGAAGGACTTCCTGAGCCAACTTCCACCTGTGAGATACCATGGTCTGCCTGCTCAGAGCGTCCACCGCCACATTTTCTTCTCAAGCCAGATGGACTGCCAAGATCGAAATTCCCTGCTGGATGGCCCAGAACCAGAGCTGCATTGCCCCTCTGCACAACATAGGTGATTCTCCCCCCCCCCCCACCTTTTTGTTGAGGTAATGCATGGCCACTGTTGTCCGTCATGATCAGGACACTTCCCCCGCACAAACGGCAGAAAAGCCTTGAGGGCTAGCCTGATGGCCCTCAGCTCCAACAGGGTGATGTGGAGTTTGGACTCAGACGGAGACTAACGACTGCTGGCGGGAAAGCATCCGTCACTACAGTCACCTCCGGCCATGGTTGACAAAACGGCTTCCCCTTCAAGTTCCCTTCCTGGGAGACTTGAGAGTGGAATCTGAACGGGATCCGACATCTTGCCCGAGAACTGCGACCACTGCATCTTGAGGACCCATTGCAGGGATCTCAGCCTGGCCTCTGGCACCAGGAAAATGCAGGATGCCATGAGGTTGAGCAACCTTAAGAATTCAAAAACCGGGAGACTCTGGGCATGTTGAAACTTGTCCACCATCTGTACAATGTGATGAGCTCTCACCTTGTGAGGCAAGCACTTCCAAGGACGTGTCTAACACAGCCCCGATATACTAGAGCTGTTGGTAAGGTGTCAGATGCAACTTCTTGAAATTGAGGGAGAAGCCCAGCCTGTGGAGGGAGCGGCAGGTGGGACTGAGGTGATCCAACGCTTGCTCGGGAGAGCGCGCCCGGATCAGCCAGTCCAGGTAAGGGTTGATGTGAATTCCCCCCCCCCCCCCACCCGAGGTATGCTGCCACCACCACCATTAGCTTGGTGAAGACCCTCGGGGCAGAGGTCAATCCGAACGGCAGGACCCGAAACTGAAAGTGCCCCAGCCTTAAACTTCAGGTCATTTATGTGCTTGCGATGAATTGGCACATGAAAGTAAGCATCTTGCAGGTCAAGAGACACCAACCAATCCTGAAGTTGAAGGGCCTGGAGGACTTGAGAAAGAGTAACCATCTTGAACTTGTCCTTCCTGAGACGTTTGTTCAACCGACGCAAGTCCAGTATGGGTCTCAATCTCCCCAGTCTTTGGGATCAAAAAATAAGGGAAATACCATCCCTTGTTCCTCTCCGCTACTGGCACCAGTTATATAGTGCCTTACTCCAACAGGGTTAAGATTTCCTGCACAAGGAGCGGATCTGGAAGCTTCATAGAGTTTCCCATGCGGATTGTTGTGAGGCCGATGTAGGAAGGGAAGGCAGTAGCCAAGGGCTATGGTATCCAGAACCCATGCATAGGAAGTAACGGTTCGCCATTCTTCGAGATGCTGAGACAGTCTGCCCCCAACCGGCGAACCATGGGACATGTCCTCATGACTGTTTGGAAGCAGCTGTGGCAGTGCCTGAAGGTAAAGAGGCAGCTGCTTGAGCGGCTTTGGCACCTCCATTTCCCCTACCACCACGGGTACTTTTTCGCTGGCCCCTCTCGTTCTACCAAAGGAGGAGTAGTAACGAAAAGAATCTCGCCCTCACTGCTGTCCCCTAGGACAAAAATGCAGAGGTTGACGCACAGCTGCGCTTAAAGATTTTGCCACAGCTTTTGAGGTCTGCAACCTCTCAAGGCTCTTGTCAGCCTTGTTGCCAAACAAATGCGCCATCAAAGGGCATGGTCAGAAGACTGCTTTGCACATCCGGAGAAAAACCACCACGCAAATCTGCGCTCACAGCCATGGACCGGCTAACACTGTCTGCCGTATCCAAACCCGACTGAAGGGATTCGCACATAGCATCCTTGTCTTGCACGAGAGCCAGGAAGCCATCCCTTTCTTCCCCCTCGGGAATAAGCTCAGTCGCTAAAGAAACAGTTCCACAGAGTGTATGAGAAACTTGCTAAGGCACAAGTGGAGATGGCCGATTTCAATGCCGTGCTCCCCACAGAAAATACCTTCCGAGCCCAACCGTCCAAGCGTTTGTCGTCCCTATCAGGAAGGATGGTAGGGTATGCCGCCTGCCTCGAGGTGGCCGTGGCCGCCTGAACCACCAAACTCTCGGGAGTGGGGTGAGTGGTTAAATAGCTGGGGTTGCTAATGGAAGGGCAGTACTTTTTTGTTAAAGATTTTACAGCCGGAAGAGATTCCGGTGACTGCCAAGCAGCTGCCACCCTTTTCTGTAAGGTGAGATGAAACGGTAACACTGTCAGAGGACGGACCTTGATCTAAGATGTCTATTAGATCATCCTGCACAAAGTCTTCAGGAGGACTGGACCAGCCCAGATACTCCGAGACCCTAGCCATGAGCCTCCTGTATGAGGACTCCGCATGAGCCCCAGGTTCAGACCTACTAAATTCTACTTCCAGAGAAGTGTCCAACCCACTGGCATCATGTAGGGTTTGCCTCAATTCCTCCAACTGACTGTCTCCAGATAAAATTGGAGCCACATCAAATTCACCAGGGTCCTCAAATCAGACCTTTCTTCCTCTTCATATATGTCGTCCAGAGGGGGTTGAAACCTAGGCCTGGAGACAGAAGATGGCCTGGAGTCCAATACTGGCCTCACAGACTTGGCCGTAGCCTTCCTAGGAGGATCCACCACCTCGGGGTACTCCAATGGCAGATTTCAGGCAAAAATCCCCGAAGGCGTCGAAGGCTTTGACGCCGAGAGCATCGACAACCTTGACGTTGTGAGCACCGAAGGCTTTGGTGTCGACACTGGTGCCGACAGCTGATCAGACGGCAAAGCATCAACGTCTGAGTTGAACAGACACAGCGCCGATCAAGTCGACGCTGGCTTCGAGCCCTTAGTAGGTTGCAGCGGTCTTGCTGGGACGAGGACCGAGACCTAGAAGCACGTCTCTTGCGACCTTCCAAAACCTTGTCTGAACGGGACCTCGAAGGCTCCCGATGAGTCGCGTCGCGGACTCGAGCCCGAAGGCGTTCGAGCCACGATGCAAGACCGATCCTGGCCGGCTTCATGAGAAGGCGTGACCAGACCCGTGCCCTGCGATTGAAATATCGCTAACATTTGCTCCTTAAAAGGAGCCCATTCCTCTGGAGTCTAGGACTTTGTCAGGCATGCCACTTTCCTCGCGGCTCCATCCTCCCGAGGAGGACGGGGAAGGTGACCAGCGACGGCGCATCCGCGAATGCAAGAAAAGCAGGAACCGCTCTGGGGCCAAGAACCCCGGGCCTCCTCCTGACGCAGAGAATCACCCCTCGAGTCGTCGGTGGACACCCCTTTGGATTCTGACTTCGATTTAGAGTACTCACTGGGCTTAAAACCCCTACATACCTGGAGTTTTCCCTTCCGCTCCTGCAAGACCTTGGCAGTTAGCGACTGGCATTTTGAACAGTCGTCAGTGTCATGACTCTCACCCAAACACCACAATCAAATGCGATGTGGGTCAGTGATCGACATTTTCGACTTGCAGTCCCGGCAGGTCTTAAAGCCAGACCGCGGAGTCGGAGGGGGCGAAGAAAAAGACGTCTCAATGAAACACACGAGGCGCGCAGAGTTTCACGAAGCAACACGTTCGCGGAAAAAACAGAATTAAGGCTACAGGCGCTGTGCGTCCTATTTATAACATCTGTTGACGTTGCACTCGACGGAGGCCTTCGAGGGACCTCGACCCGACGTCAACGCCCTCTGCTGAAAAACTTTCCGAAGTGCGCAGTTGTGGACATTACATGTCAAAGATGTGGAATACATTGGAGGACACAATCCATTCGAAATGCTATTACGGTGAGTAATGCATGTCTTCTGATGCTTGTAGATCTGCTTAGAATCACATGCTGTGCATAGACTAGCAAGCACTACCCATAGATGGTGGTGGGATGTGTGACGGAACAGTAGCAAAGAGGTCTTTGCACCACTTGTCCAACCTGAGAATCAGATCTAGAGTGTGTATCCATGCAGTAGTGTTGTGTAAAGGTGTGTACAGAACTCCAGGTTTCCGCTTTGCAAACGTAATCTAGAGGAACATTTGCAATGAATGCTATGGTAGCCCCTGTGCCCAGAGTCAAGTGCACTCCAGGCGTGAAAGGTAGAGCTCTCTTGTCGAGAGAAACAGTGTGATGCAGTTTACGATCCACTTGGAAACAGCAGATTTAGAGAGATGGTCCCCTTCTCTACCAGCTGGCACTGAAATGAAGAACTGTTTTTTTTTTCCTTAGTGGCTTGGTCTTTTCCAGACAACCGCTCTCCTTACATCTAGTGTGTGGAGGCTTCTTTCCGCCACATTAGTGGGGTTCTGGAAAAAGGTGAGTGGGGTTCTGGAAAAAGGCGAGTAGTTCTAGACTGGTTTACATGGAACTTTGAGATAAATTTGGGTGCAAAGCGAGGGTGTGTGCGTAAAACCAACTTGTCTTTGTGAATCGTGACAAATGGGTCCTTAACGGAAAGGGCCTGCAGTTCACCAACTCTCCTTATAGAAGCGATCGACAACATGCAGGCGGTCTTGTAGGCGAGTGCTTGAAGGCTAGTCTTGTGCATTGGTTCAAAAGGGAGGTCTCAGGTCTGCTAAGAACAACATTCAGGTCCCACCCGGGAGCTGGGTTGGGGCGGGGGGGGTTTAATGGGATGAAGTCTCTTTACCCCTTCCATAAAGGCTTTAATTACATGAATTTCCCAACATGAAACATTGCTCTGACACGTGGTGTATGCCAAAAGCACGGCTAAGTGGACTTTAAGAGAACTGAAAACCAGTCCTGAATCTAATAGATGAGTTAGGTAAAGGACGATATCTTTAGGTGAGCAATCAATAGGATGGATGCCCTTGACATTACACCAGATAAAGCGCTTCCATTTGCTAAAGGTGCAATGTCTGGTGGTTGGTTCCCGTGCATCTCTGAGGGAGCTGAAGGTGCCCGTACTCTATAACCTCAGGAGTAAGGCAGCTAAGTTGAGAGTTTGAGGGCATGGGTGTAGTGCCTCTTCTTGATCTTGAGATAGCAGGTTGTACGGGCACAGCAGCTTCTTGGGAGGGGAGACTGACATTCATTGCAATGAGTTGGGAGAAACAAGGTTGGCGGGCCCACCAGGATCATCATGACTGGTTCTTGGTGCATCTTGTGCACTAGTCTGTTGAGTGTGCGAATCTGTGTGGAGGGGGGTGGGGGGGAGCATATACAAATATCCCAGACCATGTGATCCAAAGGCTGTTCCCCTTGGAGCGGTTCTGTGGGTATTCGGAGGTGTAATCCGGGCATTGGGCGTTCTCTAGAGTGGCTAATAAATCAATCTCTGGGAAGTCCCATTCTGCAAAGACGCAGAGTAAAATGTCCTTCTGTAGCCGCCACTTGTGCTCTATGGGTAGGGGGAAGTCTCTGCTGAGTACATCTGCCAGAAGATTGAGTTTCCCCTGGAACATGTTGTGAAAGGAAGAACAGGAGTGCCCACTTCAAACTTTCCCGAAACATTTGGAACAGCACTAGAGAGCGAGTGCCCCCTTGTTTAAGTAGTACACGGCCGTAGTACTGTCCGTGAGGACTAGAACTGTTTTCCCCTGGAGGTGTGTTTGGAAGGCTTCTAGGGCCTTGAACACTGCACAGTCTGTTGAAGGAGGTGAGCCCCCCTCACCCCATCAGAGGAGTCTGGTACCAGTGGCTTCTACTGCGGGGGTGGTGAAGGTTTTTCCCTTCAGAAGGTTTTCCCTTGACCACCACTGCAGAGACTGAATGAGGGCTGCGGAGACAACCACTAGATAGTCCCACTGGCCGCTGGCGTGACACCATTGGCTCAAGAGCCACTCTTGCATGGGGCGCAGCCGAGCGCGAGGAACTAGGTAGACACAGGAAGCCATTATCTCAGTCAGTCACATGGCTTTGCGTACGGTCATTTGGTGACTGGCCACATGGTGAGGGATCTGGAACAGCATATTTTGAACCCTCTTGAAGGGAAAGACTGTCTAGTCTTTTGTCCAAATTAGGGCTCCCAGAAACTGTTTGAATTGGCTTGGGGTTAGACTGGATTTTTTCTCATCGATGGAAAATCCTAGGTTGAAGAGGTGGTCTACCGCATTCTAGGTATTTGTCAGGCATGTTCCGTACAAATCCCATGTTATGAGTAAGTCGTCAAGGTAAGGCTAGACTGGTATGGGGTGCCTGTGCAGGTGAACCGCTAATACCGCCAGCACCTTTGTGAATACCACCATTGGGGCTGAGGCAATGCCAAAGGGGAGAGCCTTAAACTGGTAGTGGGTGTCGTCCATGAACCCGAGGTACTTTCTGTGCGCTGGCAACACTGAAATCTGAAAGTATGCATCTTTCATGTCCAATGTGGCCATGTAATCCCCCTGCTGCAACAGTAGGATTACCTCCTGAAGTGTTGTCATCCTGAACTTTCGAGGTTTGACGTACTTGTTCGCAGGGCGCATGGCGAGATCCTTTTTGGGTACAAGGCAGTACACTGAATAAATACCCTTGTTTACCTGGAGAAGGGAGTCGGAGGGTTGGGATGCGCGGGGACGACTTTGATGGCGCCCTTTGCCAGCAGGACCTGAATTTATTCCAGCAGGATGCGCAGGTGTTCTGGCAACAGGCATCTGCTTCTCATCGGTGGTAGCGAGGTGTTCAGAGAAACTCGATACAATACCCGTGGGTAACAGACTTTGGTACCCATTGATCTGAAGTGATCCCTTCCCAAGCGTGGATTGAAGACGGGCGACCTCCGACTGGGGAAGCGTGGGAGGGGGGACCTGAACTGGAAAGTCACTTTGAGGTGGATACCGGGGTGCCTCTGGGAGTAGAGTTTCTGCCTCTACCCTTGCCCCTAGGAGAGCCTCTTTGCTGGTATTGGAAATTACCAGAGGAGCCTTGACCGGAGGACCAGGAGTTATATCCTAAGCCGTATTGCCCCTGGGGCGAGCGGGAGAAGGATTGGCCACAAAAGGACTGGTGTGCGTTAGAGCCGCCACGCCGGTGAAAGGGTTTAGCCATGATCTGGCTAAGTGACCGTTTTCTTTTTTTATTATTTTTTTTATTAACTTATCAATAACATAGAACCAAAACAACTCCCCCCCTGCCTCTCCCCCACCCCCCTCCGGAGTGCAATGTCCGAAGCCTATGTCTCTAGAGTCATTATGCTGAAAATAGGTCCAGAATCCTTATTTTGTGGGGACACCACTGCTCCATCTAGTCTGATTGGAGGTATTCCAACACCCACCCCACTCCTTCGTGAAGGACCCGCAAGCCCACTGCAATTTATAGGTAATTTTTTCCATAGACACCATATTCCACACCTTCTGTAGCCAACCAAATACCAACGGGGGGTCCCTTTGTCTCCAGTTCTGGGCAATAGCAGCCCATACAGCAATCACCAAGTGACTGTTTTCTTTCCCGTCTCTATGGCGTCATCAACCGCTTTTCTAAAAAGGTTGGAATCCTCCACTGGCTGGTTAGAGAGGTCTGAGTTTTGGATTTGAACCCAGAGTTTTTTAACCAGGCTTGTCTTTTAAGCAGGGTACCCTGAGCGAGGGTGTGTCCAGCAGCTTCAGCCGAGTCCAGTGTGTTCTTCAGTACGTTTTGGGTTACTGTCTGCCTTTACCCACAACCGCCAGCATGCGTGACAGGGTGGGCTCTGGAACATCCCAAAGACCATCCTGCACTAGGCCCCACTGGACATCACTGTAACTTGCCAGGAGCGTGGTGTCATTTGCAATCCTTGTGGATTAGGCTGCAGAGGCAGTGACCTGTTTACTCAGGGAACAAAGCTTCTTGCAGTCTTTGTCTGGAGGGGAGTTTGCTGAGGACAGAGGTACCCACGCCCTTTCAGAGTGGTCATAAAGACTAAGGCATCTGGTGTGGCATGACCCCTGATATAGAGGGGGTCAGAGGGTGATTGGCGGAATCATTTCTCAACCTGGGGTTAACTGCCCGTATGAGAGATGGGGACAGCAAAGAAGGGGCCAGGCGCTTCCTTATAGAATTCAGTAGGAGCCTTCTTCTGTAGGATATCCTGCACAAATTGAGTTTGGAGCGGGTTAGTGCATTGCAATTTTAAAATGGTCAGCTTTTCTTTTTAAAATGGAGTTGAACAACATCTGGACTTCAACAGGTGACGACTCTTTGTGGACGAGTAGAAGGGGCATCCAGACAGATGGCGTCTGGGTCGGCGGTATGTGTCGGTGTAAGCCAAGGACCCTGGTCCGCCGCCTGGTCCCAGTCTGGGTCCTGATCAAAGGGGTTAAGCTCTTCATAAGAATCCTCCTGGGTTGGGTCATCTGGGACCTGCAAGAAGGGGGTGCTCTACTGATGCCTTTAGAACGGGTCAGAGAGACAGGCCTGCTCCCAGTTGGACAATGAATCCCTTCAGAAGCATACAATCTATTGGGAAGGTGGGTTACTGTACAGTGAACAGTCTATAGGAGGTTGGTGGTCCCTCAGCGCGCGACCCTCTTTCTCCTCCAGTTAGTGCATAAAGGTGCCCTTGGATCCAAGAGGACTAAGGAGAGGTTATCCATGCATTCATACTGACCTAAGATGGGGCTAGAAGTAGGTGGTCAACTTGTCAGATATCTGGCAAAAGTGGAACAACGCCCTAGGATGGATGCACCATTTTGTAGGGTAGGGATGTACGTGGTTGGTCCCCTTGATTCTACCGAATCCCCAGGCAGCAGGTTTATCCTGGTGGTCATTGATCATGCCAACTGAAAACAGTGACTGCCAAGTCAGTTGCCAACGCATTGTTGGGCATTTTCACTAGGGCTGACTGCTCTAAAGGTGGTTGTCAGACAGACGCACAATTTCATGAACTACTATATGCAGGCCATGTGGAAAGAATGTGGGCTGTCAAATTTTCATCGGCATCTAATCAACAAAAAAACAGGCTTGTAGAGATTTAACCAAAAACTCAAAAGCATGATCAGAGTGCTGGAAGAGCCCCAGAGAAGAACATGTGATCTTCTCTTACCATGCTTTCGTTCAGCCTACAGCTAGGTGCTTCAGGAATGGGTTGGCTTTAGCCCCTATGAGCCTCTTTCTGATTACCCTGTTAGGGGACCCTTGGCTATAGTCAAGGAAGAATGGTAATCTACCACTCCTGCTGCTACTACAAATGTATTGGCCTATGTGCTGGGTTTAAGCAAGAGGATGGTCCTACTGATGGCTTAGGCCAATGACAAGTTGAAGGTTGGAAAGGCACTGGTGAAACTATAAGGCCTAGGAATATCCAGGATAAATGGTCTGGATTTACTGTATAATTGAAAAACTAGGTGAGGAACTATTTAGTGGACCTTGGAAGACAATCTCCCAAAGTGTTGCATATGAATAGATTAAAGGCATTCATCCCTAGGGTTGAAAAGGGATCCCCGATTTTGGCTTCAGATAGTGAAGAGGAATCTGAACCTCACCCCGACCCGTCCCAAGGCAGCCCTTCAGATGACTGCATTGAATGTGTCAAATGCTTCAACTGACTCTCCTGAAGTGGCTCTGCAAGTGGCTGTTTTGGCTGGAAACCTCTCCTCCACGTCTCCTTCACATCCCGTGGATACAGCTTCGCCGGTGTTTGGCTTTACTTCAAGGATATGTATGGATATAATTATTTAATGAATACTATGGACTTTTTAATATAATTATACGTGTTCTAGTATAATTATAGATTCCAAATATATATTTTTTATACTTTTTTTACAGGCCACACCAACTTTGTCATTAAATTGAGCCGGCCGCGCGCGCGCTCCTGAAGTGGCTGTTTTGCTGTTCTGCTGCTCGGCTAGCGAGCAAGCGTGCAGCGTGATTTTCCATTTGTTTATTTGTTTAATTTTAATGCTCATAACGGATGCCTTCAGCCCCCATTGACTGCCGGCTCCCTGCTGTTATTAGCCTTGTTGAGTGAGGCAACAAGCTGCCCTTCCTCTTTTCCTGCACTTCGTGTGTGTGAATGGTTGATGTGCTATCGTTGCTATTATAGTGCTCCCATTGTGGAGCAGTGAAGTTAACACGGCAAGTGCTTCCTGGTGATATCGATGGTATCCACGGTATCTGGAACTAGGTAAGCACATTATCTGTTTGAACACTGTTCACCATGAGTTCATGAGTATATGAGCATTCCTACACTAATGCTCACTGTAAACTTGACTTAGTTTTATTCTGTTTTGGTTTTAATGTGCTGGGTGTACAGGCGCATTTGAGGGGCTGTGGATCAGTACCTCCTTTTTATAATTTAAATCTACTTATAACTAACCATTGGTACTGCTTCTGAGTTTAACATTATCAACTACCTTTATCAAGTCTTGTTCTATTGTGCTATTTATTGTATTATTCATTGTGACTATTAGTGCATTATTTTGACTGAGTCAATAGCATGGATGATTATGATAAGGAATTAGCGATGCATAAAAACTTGCATAATCGTTGCATTTGCATTCCCAAAATCATCACTCGCCCAAAAAAAGGCATATATCAAGGGAACTCGATCAATGACTATTTTGGAAAATGCAATGCACTAAAGTAGATGCAGCTGTTGATGATTGTTTCTCTCAACTTAGCATCTGCCAACCTAGCCTCTGAGATGGCTAGTGAGTTGGGTCAGCACAAAATTGTTATGTGATGTTCTATGTGGTCCCACAGAAGTGCCGAAAGACTGTTCTAATGTAATTCATAAGAAATATTGTTATTATATCCATCCCGAGCTCTCTTGACCCTAAAGCAAATGTCTTCTTGCCCCTTGTCATGCAATCACCGATTGTTGATGCTGAGTTGTGTCCGCTAAATGGCAAAAGCGAATCACATGACATTAGAAACATTGCCGCAATAGTGCATAGGGACCATAATAGCCAAACTGGAAGTGTTATTGATATATCGAATTCTGCGCTCGATGAAATAGACATCGAGTATATGGGAATTCACCCCGAGTTATCCCTAGTTGAAGCTGTTGCTACTCCTATGTTTTTCACCCCTCCCTCAAAGATAGCCTTCGTCCCTGCATCTAATGTTAATGGAAAGGTTCCGAAGCAATCATCTGAGTATAACTCCAGTAACCTCCAGTATTTAGCTTTACCTCAAATGGAAAGCCTGCAAAGACGATATGTCCAACAAGTAATGTGATTACTGTTGATGGGGAAGTTGTCAATGAAATTGACGTAGATGCAAGTATGAATTTGGATGAAATGTTTAATGCCCTTGAAAATCTACTTACAACGCTGCTTGAGAAGTGTTCACACTTAGAAAACAAAATTGACGTGAAATCCCTGCTAATCCACTCTAGACTAAAAGATCTATGTTGCAAAGAATGCTCAAGCAAGTGTTCGCAATTACAGGCAACTATTCCAGCAAAAGCAAAGAAAAGAAGTGTTGATTTGAACTTGGGGAAGAAACAAATCTCTGCTAAAAGAAAACCAGAGTGTTCATCAAGCCATTATGTATAGTAAGAGAAATGTAAAAAAGAAAAAAGCCCCCGCAAGTTAACTCAAACATCAGTAATAGTAACAATGGTGCTATTACGGTGCCATTAGCCATAAGCAATGTTGAAGTGGGGGCCAAAACTAAGGCAATATCATGGCACGGTAACACCACTAATACTGATGCCATAAATGATCTAATGTGTGTGCCTGATGAACCTGAAGCACACATAATTGAGATCAACACACCAGCAATGAAGCAGCTATGTGTGGCAGTGCATGCCCAAAACAATAGCGCTGCAGCAGCATCACTGCAAATGACATTGCCTGATGCATGGGTATTGAAAAATTCTGACAATGCGACAACCGGTAGTTGTTTAAAGGAAAAAACTACGGTTGGCATGTTGCTTGCCCTACAAATTACCCAAGTGCATATGGACAAATCTCCATCTCCGTTGAATCGTTCAGCGATCCCGAGTATTTTTAAATCCATTGTGCCTCTGCGGGTAATTACCTCCAATGATATTTGTATCGTTGATCAGTTAGAGATAATCAACAAATATATCTCTAACATATGTTTTGAGGCAGAGGGCACTCTGAATTATGTACTAAACTATGAGGTTGATTTGCTGAGGGGGTATGAAATACATAAAGTAATGATACCTGCTGTGAAACCACGAATCAATCTAGTACAGCAAAAACCTACTCTAACTGTCCATAGTGTCCCCATCCGTCCAAGTGTGGAACAAGAGCCAATGGTACTTTGTGGAGCAGGTCCATCTGTACCATCCATTAGTAATTCCACTGTTAAGCAAGTGGTCAGCGGTAATCCTGAAGCATTCCTGAAGGGTATCGGCAATGGCTACCATTGTCCATTAAATCCCTTTTTGCAGAGTCCCGTAATTGACTGCATTCCCTACATTTGCTGTACTCGTGGAACACGAGAGGTCATTCACATCTGCTTGAGGCGGGTGGCTTCATTGATATCTGTCGATCTTCAATGTAGTTGCACTTCAAGAAACTTGGTTCCTAAGCGAGATTCAACTGGATGATAGAAGCACTGTTAATCAAGTAGCTACCAAGGGCCCATATGCCGCCCTAAAGGAGGTCTACTGATATCGGTATAATCCCCCTGGACGATCACAAAGCTTCTTTTGTCTACCTAAAATGTGTTAGTTGCTAAAATAACCTGGCTACCAGTAGACATAATTATCAATGTCTATGATCCACCCAACATGGTAAACACCATTGAAAATGTGCATACTGTCGATACTGTACTCGAGAAGTATAGTCATCGCCACTCAATCTGGCTACTAGGTGACTTGAATGCAAAAATTGGTACCCTTAGCAATAATCCTGAAACTAATGTGGGGTTGACAAGCTCAACTACTATCCAGGAATCCAATAGGCAAGGCCGTAAACGGGTCGCTCTTACAAATAGCCATTTTTTAGTGAAATTAAATGGTCTGACTCCAGGCGATACCGGTATTACCCAAATTGTTCGAATGAACAATTGACCGAATTTAAAGGGTCACAATTGACCGAAATATATATGTATGTATGTTTTGGGGGGTTTGGTGTTGGGTGGGGGGTTTCCTCCCCACATATATGGTACAATTGACCTTCACAATTCGGTCAATTGTGAAAAGGTCAATTGTCATTCGAGCAGTTGTAAAACTAACAATTCGTATACAACCGGTGATACCATGATGAAATACACCAGGGTTGAAGGAAAATCAGCTGCAATCCTAGATTACATTTTTACTAACAATTTAGGCTTTCATTCCATTAAAGATATGGGTATAGTGGAACGTGAAGAAAGTGATCACTTTCCACTATGCCTTTTATTTTCGCTTCCGGGTAAATATGATGTTGGAATTGATTATGATGAAAATGGGATGATTCATGTGAATGAACGAAAAAACAATTGTCTGGAACAATCGTAATGTAGAGAATGTAGCTATGGCTGTTTCTGATCTATTACCTGTGTTTATTGAGGAAGGTGCCTCACGTCTTATGTCTCCAAGCACTATCCTGTCCAAATTCAGCCCGATTATGCAGAACATTCGTGACCATATATGTAAACGAAGGCAGTATAAATCTGCTGGTGAACGAACAAATATGTTGATACCCCGAAGGGCGGGCAACGATAAAATGATCAGTGCAGCAAAAAAGCAGCTTCGTAATGCAATTCGAATGGCAGTGATGCCATGTGCTCCTGCACCGTCTGACCAAGCAGTTGTATCTCATTAAAACACCCAAATTGGAATACAGAAAGTGGATTAGGATACATAAGAGAAACTGAAATACATCTATGGAAAAAAAAAAAAGAAAATCGCAATATTAGCCATGTCCAACAACCACCAAGACATTTGGCACCTTCGAAAACATAAAAAGCGAGATCTAGCGATTAATTGTATTTCAGAGGACACCTGGGCCCATTATATTAAAGACACACTGGGCAAAAGGAAACAATCCAATACCATTCTTTCACTGCCGCAAGTTATATGGGATTGCAAAGTAACTGTCCTAGATATCATTAAGATCATAGATAAATTGAAAAACTCTCGGGCGGCAGGCCCTGAAGGTGTGTGTAATCTAGTTATTAAAAAAAAAACCTATCCTATGGGGTCAGGTGTATTGCTGTTATTCAAACAAGTTGGTAGGTCAGGTGTGATTCCCCCCTCATGGCAAACAAGCCATATTCTAACAGCACATAAAAAAAGGATCATGGGACAATCCTGCCAACTTCAGAAGGTTAGCAATGCTTGATGTTTCATCCAACATTTTTACTAAGGTTTTTCTCCAAGAGTTGAATGTATGGATTGGCGCCTCTAACACATTAGCAGGCAATCAAATTGGCTTTCGTGACAAATCAAGCACCACTCATAACTTACTAATATTAACATCTGCTATTGAGCATGCTTGGACCAAACGGCACTTAGATGTATATTGTGCCTATATAGATTTCTCCGCTGCATTTGACACTATCCTACGCAATAAAATGTGGCATAATCTCAACTCTTGGGGAATCCCACAAGGTTTTCTACGGATGTTGATGTTACTTCATACTGACACTTCAGTGAGAATAAGACTCAATGCAGCAGGACGGTTATCGAAAAATATGGCTACCCATTGTGGGGTAAAGCAAGGATGCATGATGCGGCAATACTTTTCAATCTCTATTTGTCCGATACGATTAATGCTTTTAATCTTGCCAATGCCAACCCTGTCAAAGTAAATGGTGTAATTGTTGGATGGCTTGTCTATGCGGACGATCTGTTATTGGACTACGCTCGAGCTGGCCTTCAACATATTCTTGATTCGTTGGTAGCTTATTCTGCCACAAATGGTTTGACCATAAATATAGACAAAAGCAAAATTATGGTCTTCCCAAAAAAACGAAGACCAAAGATTTGTGGAACCAAGATCAAAAAGATTTGGAACAAGTAATATCATATAAATATCTCAGCATCGTTGTCGATGAGAAGTTAACATGGGAATCCCATTGGTCTGCACTGCAGAATCAGTGTATTGCATCTATGAATGCACCAAGTATATTTATTGGTCGAAATGGTGGCTTTTGTGCCATCTCTGTTGTAAATATATATTTGGCCAAAATACGGTCTACGATTCTGAATGCAGCAGAAATATGGGGCCACTCCTTTGTTAAACGCATGGTAGTACTTGAGTCAATAATTTTGAGAAAGCTATTCCGGTTACCATGCAATCTTAGTATTGAATATCTATATCTGGAGTTTGCTATTAAAGGTATTTGGTGTGCTTATACATGCCAATGTGTACTGAGCTATGAAAAGACGGTTACCTTAGCTAATGACACGATTATTGGACCGTATGTGCAAGCGTATCTCCGTTTAGAAGGCATGATGCTCGTTGGTACCCTTGGCATACTACAAAGAACTTATAGAAAATGGTTGCCTGAGTACTCCAGGTTTGCTAATGATTGTCACACTAAAAAGAGATATAAAACAGAAAGTGTTTGTTGGAATGAGCAAAATGTAATTAATATTGCCTCAAAGTCAAATAGTGGTCCATATCTCGAAGAGTATTTAACCAGAACAACACCTCCAAAATATATTGTTGCATATCCTAGTACCAGGACTTTTCGTACTTATCTTGTAATGAAATTCAATATGACAGAAGCATTAGCTACTAAAGGAGATACTGTAGGTATCCCACATGAAATGTCGTTTGTGGGTATGATGTTTATGAGTCACTTCATCACCTAGTTATGAAATGTGAAAACTTAACTGCGATAAGAACTAAATCTTTTAATAATGCTATTGACATGATGCATATTACTGAATTATGGATGTCTTTTATGAGAGGCAATGATATTAATCTAATTTACTATCTCATATTTTATGTAAAGATTGTGGCGATTTTAAAATGTATCAAATAATGTATTTTAACGTGTAGTTGCTTTTTGTATTTTTTAAGAACTGTGTAAGTTCAGCTTTTTGTATGATTTCTTGTCTATGATCTATGTTTTGTGATATATAAAGCCCTGTGGCTATAAATATATCTAATTTCAATAAATAAAATAAATAAAAAGGTGAGGTGAAAGTGTTGCTTAGTCAATCCCCCCCACCCCTTGTTTTCCATCCATCCATCCATCCCACCTTGATGCCTAACATGGGAGTCAACAAGATGTTGGCTCTAGTGGTGATCAAGCCCTGTAACAGTGCATGGTCCAGTGCAGTGGTATTGGTACGAGAAAGAAAAAAAAAAAAAAAAAATCAGGTACCACAGATGAGGTTCTGAGTGGACTATATAACTCTTCAATGCTGTCACCAAGACAGATGCTCAACCCCCTTCCATGAACTGATAAGTTAGTGGACAAAATGGGTGTCGCAAGTTATCTCTGTCCCTTTGACTTTACTGCAGGGTACTGGCAAATATCCCTGACAGAAAATGCGAAGGCGAAGACAGCATTCTCAACACCGGAGGGACTTATCAGATGAGGGTAATGCCCTTTGCCTTACAGAATGCACCTTCCACTTTCCAAAAGTCGGTTAAATATGTCCTGAATGGGTTAGATGAATTCTGAATTGCATATCTAGATATTGCAGTCTTCAGCCATACTTGGGACAAACCAGTGAAACCACAGGGTATTGTGATACAGTGTCTTCAGCAAGCACACTGCACCATAACGGCTACCAAATGCCAGACTGGTCAAGGTGCAGTCACCTTCTTTGGGGGTGAGATTAAAATTCAGCCTCTACCCAGCAAAGTACAAGCTTTACAGGGCTGGACAACTCCCACAAAACAAACAGGAGAGAGATTTTCTATGCTTTACTGAGTATTACAAGAATTGCATGGCAGACTATGGAACCATAGCTGCCCCTTGGCCTCCACTCAGCACCCCAAAGAAGCCTAAAAAGAGTTCAGTCGAGTGTGAAAAGGCCTTTCAGGGCTTGAAGGATTCCCTTTGCCAGGCCCCTCTTTTCAGGAAACCCGACTACCAGAGACCTTTGATATTACAAACTGATGTCAGACACTGGAATAGGAACAGTACTTTCTCAGCTAGATGATAAAGGCAGGGACCACCCTATAGGTTTCATCAGCTGCCAGCTTAAGGACAGAGTTAAGGTGGGCCATAGTGCACAAGGAGTGTTGTTCCATCATGTGGGCAGAGACCCTATTTCACTGTACAGACTGACCTAAGCCCTTCAAGTGGCTGATGAACCTGAAGGAATAGAATCCTTAGTTGCTCAGGTGGTCCATAAGCCTCAAGGGCTTTGACGTAACTATTGAGCATAAGCCAGGTACTCAGCATAGCAATGTTGATGCGCCGTCCAGGATTTATAACAGACTGAACAGGCAACTCATGCATGGGTGGTTTAGATCCCTCTGTACCTAGTCTGGAGGGAGGGGGCGGGGGGGAAGAGGGTCGAGTGTTGGGAAAGATTTTCCCTTTGTACTTTTCCCTCCCTAGATTCCTATGGAATCACAATCTTTTTGCTTATATTTTAACCCTGTCCTGACCATTGGAGGCAAGCAAAGCCTTCCGCTGTACTTTCTCGTGCCGATTTTGCTCATTCTTATGGGGAAATTGTCTAGTCCCAAGACAGTCAGCACTGATCTTTTTAGAATTCTTGCATTTCTACAACTGCACACCTCACCTTCACAATGAAGTGCAGTTAGCATACTTTTAATCCTTATAACTTCGTGTTTGGTTACTTTGACGATGTGCCCAGGACAAGCTGGGGGCAGCGGTTTGATTTGTACCATTTTTATTATATTTTTCTAGTGCACAAATTACATTTACCGCAAATGGCAACTAAAAGTTGCATCATAAAATGACTGCGTCACAAGATTTTCACTTGCTCTTTGGCCATCTTGTCCTCCTTCCTGCCTTCTCAGGTCAGGAAATGGTGTAACGAAGTGAAAGCTGCTGCTTTCGCAGACAAGTGGGCTGTGTGTGTGGTCCCAGTGCACATCCTCTGGCGCCTAATTGAATGTTGCTGGGCGAATGCGAGGACCAGTGGTTGTCCAGGATAGGACAATCCTGGGTTGTTTGAATGTTGCAGATCCTTACCGTTGGTGGTCCCTCTCCCTGCCTGAATCTTGGATAAAAGGAGGGCTCCTGCAGATATTCAACAGATCATGGTTGGAACCGAGACTTCTACAAAGAGCAGCAGCGTACTGACGACCAAAGGACAACACCTTCAGCTGACCAGCATAGACTCCAGTGATTGGCCCGTTTAAGCCCTGAACCTCTCCCTGAACTCAGAAGAGCCTCATTTTTTCTTTGACCCTTGACCATAGGGAATAACCAGTCCCGACACCTGCCCGCTGACCCATACCTTGGAAGCCTTCGCAAGTGTCCCTGGACCACCTGGTGAACTGACAAGCTCCCTTTTGGGCTACTGCACTGCAGCAGTCACCATTCTGAGCAGCGTCTTGGGATTCATAGGAACTTCCCATTAGGCCATACATCAACTGTACTCGCAATTTCAGCCTTCTCACGACAAGGTAAACTGCGCTGGGGCTGCCTCGGTTCACTGCTGGGAAGTTACCTGTGGCCACCAGACGAGGTGCCGCCCACTGGAAACCACCTTCTGCAATCCCGTGAGGGGTCCTGAAGTGTTTTCACCACAGAGGTCTGTATAGTTTTTGTTTGGACCATACAAAGTTGCAATTACCATGGATAAGTGCATCCCCTCCATTCAATTATGAAATAATTCATGCGTAAAATACGCTGACAATCATCCTTTCCAAAGGGATAGCCCTACTTATAGGGCCTGTACTATAGACAAATCACAGTAGGTATGTTTGAGATTCATTCATTATATTTATTGCTTAAAAAAATCATTAGAGACATTTATAGAAAATAGCCACACAACACATCATTTCATATATTAAAAACCAATTTTGAAAAAACACATCACATCTAGAGAAACACATCATATCAGAACCAGTGACATCTCACCCATCCTTACTCACATCTACTTTCATCCACATTCATACCATCTGTCATTCGTACTGTGCAAAAAAACACAATTTTAATCACCTTGTTCTGAAAATAGAATCACCATCTATTGGAGTTCCAATGTTGTTGTATAATTCCAAAAAAAAACCTATTTAACACTGAATATTTCTTTTCACAAAGTTGTACCAGGCATATGTTCAAATGAACTTATTTATGAACATATGTCAATTGCCTGTATATTTTATAGAAACTCAAAGAGGCCCAACTCAACAAAGTGGGCTCTATGGTGTTGTCTACTCGAGTTTCGGGCACCACAATAGACATAATATTTCTATCTGGTGCACCTCATCAGGACACAACATTAATAGATACAAAACAGCCCGTTCACATTGGCATAATTCAGCTCGATATGTAATAGGTGTCATCTAGGTTTTCAGAATATAATTTCTTGCCAATTTCAAACGAGTTTCATACTTCTGTAGAGCAAACTGTTTCTGTGGAGGCTTCCAAAGAGGAGTGGCTGAGGAAAGCTTGGGTGTGCTTGGATCCAAGAGGTTTTCAATCGGGTATATTTCATATAATCGACCTATACTGGCTATCAATGTTCGCCGAGACTTCCATCCTGGTTGTGGCCTGTTCCCTTCAACTGAGCATCTCCCAGCCACACTTATTCGTTAGGTCCGATTAATGACTACAAAGGGTGATAGTCTTGTTCACTATGTCCCTCTCAAAAGGGGTCTCACTCTCACATTAATGGGTCCGTGTTGCATATGTTCACAAAATGCTTTTGTGCCTGATCCAAAACAACACCATGCTGCGCGCATGTAGTTCTCCCTCCGAGTCTGTAGTTACAGTTCTAGTTTTTGTTTGGAGGCATCTTCAATAGTTGCCTGGGACTGTCGGTGAGAACTGCTACTAGCTCCTGACAAAAAGAAAATGACCTCTGCACCCATGACCCTTGGGGGGCTACCCTATCCCAGGATAGAAGATTGGAGCCAATTCTCGAAGACTTGTAGTGTCACCTGGAAGAATCGGAGTTAGGGGGGGTTAAACAAACCAGTTCCAGCCACCCCTGTCTCAACCCCCTCTCCCCCCACTCCCATAGGGTAATATTGGGTGGAGATGCCTCGTCACTAAACTCCCTCTGGCCTGGCCTTTAGTCATCAAACCTGCGTCAAGGATCCTGTCTGAAGAATTAACTTTGCAACAGGATAGAGTGGGGTACTTACTTTATTTGTAGTGAACACTTACATCACTTAAACTTTTCAATCACCACCGCAGCCCACTGCATCCGTTCTGAGTACTTTCCCTGGAGAAACCATATTAGAATTTGTGACTTTTGGACGCAAGACCCCATACATCTTAGAATAATCACAACCCAGAAGTCCACCCCTATTTAAATCTAACTTTTTCTTGCATTGAATTACTAACCTGTTCACTACTAGTAAGTGACATTTTTAAAGGTGAATGTGTATTTATGTGGTATATGGCATTGATTACTATACTTAACTGATTTTTTTATGCTAAGTGTGTTTATAAACGCCAAATAAACAATTGTATTTTTATATACTCCCTGCCTAAAATTAATTATTGGTGTTATGCGTGGACTCAATGTAGCCCTAGACACCACATTCACTTTTCCCGAAAACCAAGCCTTGACTGCTCGTCCACATTACCTGAGTTTTGGCTAATCACTTAGCGTCTTCCTCGTAATTTGGGAGGCCTCCTAAAAATCTTCTCCGCCAGAGGCTGATTTTAGAAATCCAGCTAACAAGTGACAAATATCAGGGAAATATTGAGCCCCCATTGCACCCACTCCAGGAGTCTGCTTACCCTTGGGAAGAGTTCGCATTAGGCATCATTAGGCCACTGACTATTACACTTCAGGCTTCCCCGCGGGCCTCCTTGCAGAATACGACTTCTTTACAAGCTCCTCTATGGACCAGATACAGGCTGCCATGGCGCCTGTACAAACTACGACGGACTCCGGTTCACCTGACACGTCTTGTACGTGGAAGACGTACGGTAAGACACGCCCCCTTACGACTATAAAACCACTGTCTTTCAAGGGGCTCGTTGCTGCTAATTAGCGTTACAAGCTACACAAAGTTACGTTCCTTACTACTTCGTGTCTTCCCACACGATTCCTCATCTGAACTCCTGGTTTCGACCCTTGCCTGACTATTGGATTGGCTCGGCTGGTCTCCTCCTTTATTCCTGTCGTGCTCATCTGGTTTGACTCGGAACGTTACTGGATCCGGCTCCCTTCTGTCTCTTGCGGTACTTCATTCCAGGTTGCCGCTTCTGCTTACGGAACCAAAGCCGAGAACTTGCTGTCAACTATCTGGAACTTTTCTACACCTACTCTGGATACATGTGTGCTCAGGTACATACTTAATTGGCAAATCCCATCTCTGCTACTACTTCTCTCCACAACTTGTTTGGATATTTGTTTTCGGTTGGATTCTGGGACATTGAGTCACTATCTTGTGAACTTGTCTTCAAGTGCATATAAACGCTCTGCTGAAACTGCACCAACCCGGCACTAGTGCGACCCTCGTGCCGTCCGGGGCTACTTCCCTATACTAACATTCCTGTTTGTTATTTTCTCCTTTCGCTGTCTTCTGTTTCCTGGATTCCTTTCCTCAAAATATCCTTGTTCAGGTTAGTTGTTACCAATTCGATATATAAGTTGGGACTGATACTTTAAAAGGCTCTTTAGACCATTCCCACTCATTTTGTGTTATATTCCTTGTAGATCCACCCCGGGGAAGCTCCACTCCAATACCTATCTAGGTAGTTTCCGATTTAATTCAACTGTTCTGATTATTTGCCTTAACTTCAACACTGTCTAATATCTTTGTATTCCTTTGCAGCATTGGTATTGGCGGTGTGTTCTCCCCGCTCTTTTATTCAATTGACACCTCTGTCTGTCCCAACTGAAACAGCAGAGAGGTACATTGTAGAAAAGAGCCCCTCTTTGAGGAAGCCTGAGTCTTGTACTCAGGGGAGCTGGGATGGAAGGCGGAATATTGATTCTTGTACCACCATCATCTCCAAGGTCACTTCCTCACATCTTCGGCCTATTTCGGAGTGGTGAGTAACACTGACAGACGGGCCAAAAAAGGATATTTATTTTTTGTTAAATTGTGACGATATTCCAAAGTGCCCCTTTGTAGAATGGTCTGATGCTACAACGGTCTGTTGTGGGATTCTTAGACAGGATTTTAAGAGATGAAGGCTTTCCTACCACTTACTCGACCGATAATGGGGTCCAGTTTTATAAGTTTGGGTATGGCATGAAACTACAACACTGTGCTAAACTAGACAAAATGGCATGGTGGAGAAATTAAACAGGGTGGTAAGTGGGACCCTTCAACTGGCCTGTATGTCGAATCTTCATACAGGGTCACTACTAGGAAAAGGGCATATTGCACCACACCTCTTTTCAGCTCACCACCAAGACATCGGCTCATGGAGCACCAAAGACTTTGTGACGGGGTGGTTTGCATAAGGGGGGTGGGAGAGTAGTGGGGAGAACCAACTTCTGAGCGGTCCCCTGAGCCTGCTCTATGATGTAAAATGCAGAACACAAATGGAACATTCTGTGGCTGACTGTTACGGAGCAGTGAGCAGGGAGGTAGAGAAGGGGGTGGCTCTGAGGTTGCCTGCAGGTGAGCCTTTCTTCATTACCGCCCCCCCCCCCCCAACTTGTGACTCAACCAAATACAAATTGCCTGGCCCGAGTAGTCCCTTTGTAACAGGTACAATCGATAGATCTTTGGTTAGTTTTAATATTATCAAATGATACACTACGCACATTTGAAACTGGAATATAGTTACTAATGTCTGCAGATGGTCCGCCATGTTAGAAATGCCCCCTGCACTCTGTGGTTTAAGAAACGTTTGATCATAAACTCGGCCTCTGTTGTACTAGCCATGGAGGAAGAAAAGAAATTTTTTTTAAAAAAAGTGCCGTTTATTCACCTGGAATGGATTCTTGCCCGCCAGCTTTCCTCTTCCACAGATTGTCCAGTTTCCAAGTAGCCTGGAAACGAACGTTAACCATTTCTACTAGTACCCATTCTGCCTCATTTTGGAAAGCAAAGGATTGTGTGTATAATAAGTGGAAAGGCATGGCTATCCAATTTGCTTGTTAAATTATTTTATGAAATACATGGCAGAATGCAATTCCCATATAAAAGCCTATACATAATGTTCTTATTAAAAGACACCGATGATATCACTTCCAACCTGAAATAAAGAAAGAACAAGTTACTTTCTTACCTGGTAACGTTCTTTCGATGGGATGTTCCTCCGACGTATTCCACATCTATGACAGTAATGACCACAGCTGTGCTATCTCGGATTTTTTCTTTGGCGTAGGCGTCCTGCATGGATGTCTATACGCTATCCTCGAGGGCCTCCGTCGAGGGTCGATGTCACCGGATGTTTTTTCCCAGAACGTGTGGCACCAATCTTCTGCCAGTACGACTACAGAAAGCCTTGCGGAAACGTAAGCTGCAATCACATAAAGAAATTCTGTAGAGGGGCAGGCTTCGATGTGGAATACATCGGAGGAACATCCCATCGAAAGAATGTTACCAGGTAAGAAAGTAACTTTTTCTTCGAGGGGATTGTGTCCTCCGTATTCCACATCTATGACAGACTCCCAAAGCAGTACCAATGTCTGGAGGTGGGTAAAAGAATTTAGAATGCCCAATCAAATTGCTGAATAGAGGATTGCCTTACCAAAGGCCAAATCTTGCCCATGGATGGAGTCCAGGGAATAGTGTTTTACAGAAGTATGGACAGAGGACCATGTGGCTGCTTCACAAATATTACGAATGGGAACACCCCTCTGTAGAGCAGTGGAGGCAGCCACACCCCTAATAGAATGAGCCCGTAAGCCTACTGGAGGGTCCTTACCCGCCAAACGCTAACATTCATAGATCGTCAAAATGATCCATCTGGACTAGGTCTGCTCGGAAACAGGCTGACCTAAACGCCTTCCAGCGTATCCAACTAAGAGCTGATCGTCCACTCTGACTCGGGACATCCGTGAGATAGAAACTCAAAGCTCTCCTCGGATCCAACCGATGGAGCATCTCCTCTTCCTTACCAGGATGCAGAGGAGGTTAAAACGGCGGAAGAATTACCTTCTGGCTCAAATGAAATTCTGACACAACCTTCGGAAGAAAAGACGGACGAACCCTAAGGACAACCCTGTCCTTATGGAACACCGCGAAAGGAGGCTTGGCGGAAAGTGCCTACAACTCACTCTGCGAGCGGAAGTAACCCCAACAAAAAATACAGTCTTAAAGGACAACAGTCTCAACGGACAAGAATGTAAGGGCTCAAATGGAGCTCCCATTAGGAACTTTAAAACTAAGTTCAAATCCCATCCCGGCACCTGGAAAGGCGACGGTGGAAACACATTAGTTAGCCCTTTTAGAAACTGAGAAATCAAAGGAATCTTAAAATAAGAACACTACTCGGACCAGCGCTTAAATTGTGAAAGCGCTGCCAGGTAACCCTTAATGGTATGCACATGCAGGCCCTTGTGGGCTAACGAAAGCAAAAAAGACAGAACCACAGGACTGGAACATTGAAAAGGATCCACATTCTGTACCCGGCAACAGTCACAGAACTTTCTCCAACAGCAACAGTACAGGGATTTTGTTGCGGGCCTTCTGGCCGAAAGCAACACCTCCCTCACGTCTTGAGGGAGGTCCCAATCCTTATACCTCAGATGCCAAGCATGAAGGCTGAGTGACTTGACCTCTGGATGGAGAACCCAACCCCCCTCCCGTGAGATCAGATTGTCTCGATAGGGAAGACAGCTGGAGGGCAGATGGACATGCCGAGAAGGTCTGGGTACCACGCTCTCCTGGCCCATGCTGGAGCAATGAGGATGATTCGGGAACCGAATCTCCGTAACCTCTGCAACACTGGCGGAATGACAGGGACTGGAGGAAACGTGTACAGCAGTGGGAAGGACCCCACGTGTCCCCAAAGGCTCCTCTTGGAGGAAATTCCGCAAGCAGAATCTTTCGCACTTCCGGTTGACACTGGTGGTGAAGAGATCCACTTGTGGGGTCCCCCAAAGGGTGAAGATCTCCAAAAGAACTTCCTGAGCCAGCTCCCACTCGTGAGACACTGCTCTGCCTGCTCAGAGCATCCACCGCCGTGTTTTCGTCTCCGGCCAGATGGAACTGCCGAGATCGAAATTTCCTGCTTGATGGCCCAGAACCAGAGCTGCATCGCCTCTCTGCACAGTGAGTGACCCTGCCACCCCCCCCTTTTGTGCATGTTGAAGCTTGTCCACCATCTGCAGAATGTGATGAGCCCTCACCTTGTGAGGCGAACACTGCCCCAGGGATGTGTCGAGCACTGCTCCGATGTACTGGAGCCGTTGGGTAGGTGTCAAATGAGACTTCTTTAAATTGAGGGAGAAGCCCAGCTTGTGAAGGGCGTGGCAGGTGACGGACAGATGATCCAGGGCTTGCTCGGGAGAGCTTGCCTTGATCAACCAATCGTTCAGGTAGCGGTAGACGTCAATCCCCCCCCTTTCCTGAGAAACGCTGCCACCACCACCACCACCACCACCTTGGTGAAGACCCTCGGGCAGAGGTCAATCCGAATGGCAGGACCCGAAACTGAAAATGCGAGTTGCCAACTGCAAACCTCAGGTACTTTCTGTGCTTGGGATGAATCGGCACATGAAAGTAAGCATCCTTGAGGTCGAAAGACCCCAACCAATCCTGAAGTTGAAGGGCCCAGAGGACTTGAGAAAGAGTGACCATCTTGAACTTGTCCTTCCTAAAGAGCTTGTTCAACCCACGCAAGTCCATGATGGGTCTCAATCCTCTGTCTTTTTTCAGAATCAAAAAATATGGGGAATACCATCCCTTGTTCCTCTCCGTTACAGGCACCAGGTCTATGGCACCTTTCTCCAGCAGGGATAGGATTTCCTGCTCAAGGAGTGGATCCGGACGCTTCAAAGAGCTTCCTCGGTAGATTGTTGTGAGGCCTCTGCCGGAAAGGAAGACAGTAGCCGTGGGCTATGATCTCCAGAACCCACACATCTGAAGTAATGGCACGGCATTTTACAAGATGATGCGCCAGCCTTCCCCCAACTGGCGAACCATGGGCCATGGCCTCATGACTGAGCGGAATCGGCAGTGCCTGAGGACAAAGGGGCAACTGCCCGAGCGGCTTTGGCACCTCAAGTATCTTGTTTTCCACCTCTGGTACTCCTACGTTGGCCCCTTTGACTGGCAGCTCCCCTCGATCCACCAAAGGAAGAGTAGTATCGAAAGGAAACTCCCCTCCATTGCTGTCACCTAGGACGAAAAGGCGGAGGTTGACGTACTGCAGCAATCAACGACTTCGCTGCAGCTTTGGAGGTCTGCAACCTCTCAAGGCTCTCGTCAGCCTTGCTGCCAAAAAGATGGACACCATCAAAGGGCATGTTGAGAAGCCGGGACTGCACATCAGGAGCAAAACCCTACTTCTGCAACCACGCAAACCTGCGCATCACGGTGCTTGCCGCCATGGACCGGCTGACAGTCTGCCACGTCCAGACCCGACTGAACGGATTCACACATGGCATCCTTGCCATCTTGCACGAGGGCTAGAAAGCCATCCCATTCCTCCCCTTCGGGAATATGTTCAGCCGCCAAAGATGCACAATTCCACAGAGTGTGAGTGAATCTTGCTAAGGCACAAACGGAGTTGGCTGCCTTTAAAGCCATACCCACAGGGAAAATACTTTCTTCGCCCAACCATCAAGGCGCTTGGGTACGCAGCCTGCTTTGCTGGGGCCGTAGCCGCCTGCACCACCAAACTCTCTGGAGTGGGGTGCGTAGACAAGTAGCAGGGGTCACCAGTGGCTGGACGGAATTTCTTCGGAAGAGACTTACCCACTGCCGGGAGACTCTCCAAAGCACTCCAAGCCGCTGCCACCCTCCTTAGTAAGGCCATATGAAATGGCAAAACCAGGTCAGTGGGTGGACCTTGGTCTAGGATGTCCGTCAGATCATCCTGCAGAAAATCAACAGGTGGAGCAGACCACCCCAAGTACTCCATCACTCTCGACATGAGACGCCTGTATGAGGACCAGGCTCAGGCCTGCCAAACTCAACCTCTGTAGAGGTGTCAAGACCACTGGTGTCAAGTAAAGACTGTAGTCCTTCCATTTGGCTGTGACCAGACAACAGGACATCAGGAACCTAAGGAGGCACAACCCCGTCCTCATCCGACCCTTCTTCCACCTCCGAAAGTGAAATGTAGTCCAGAGGCTGGAACAAATCCATCCTTGGGGGTTAAGAGATGACCAGAGGGGGGTTCAAACACAGGCCTCACTGATTTACTGAGAGCCTTCCTCAGAGTTTCCACGGCCCTCCGGGGCATCTCCGGTGAATCCTCCTCAAAAGGCGTTGAGGGTCCCGATGACTTCGACATCAGCTTCGAGGCCAGAGCCCCGAGTGTCCTTAGACAGCCTCGATGGCGTCGACGACTTCTTCAGAGCCTCGAGAGAGTTCCGACAGACATGGCGCTGATGGCGTCGATGCCTTCTTAGAAGGCGTCGATGCCTTCTTAGAAGGCATCACAGGCTCCGACGGTCTCGAGGACCGGGACCTGGACCTGGCACGGCTATGGCGATCAACCTTGTCCAATCGGGACCTCGACGGCTCTCGATTGTGCTGATCACCCAAGCCCAAAGACTTGCGAGCGGTGGCCCTAGCTCGTTCCTTGCCGGCTTCTCTCCAAGGCGCGGACGGATCGGTGCCCTGCGATTTGAAAATCGCCATCTACTGGCGGAATGCGTCCCATTCGGCCGGCGATTAATGCTTGGTGGGACAAGCCACCCGCCGTCTAGCAGAGTCCTCCGACGAGGACGGGGAAGGCGACCGGTGACGGCGCTTGCGAGAATGCCTAGAAGAGGCAGAGGAATGGCGAGACCCACTCCGAGACCCCCCCTGGACTTACGCCGAAGCAGAGAGTCGCCCCTCGAGTCATCGGTCGAAAGCCCAGCAGATTTCGACTTGCGTGGTTTAGAAACCCTACCTACCGACAATTTCTTCTTCTGCTCCCGCAAGGCCTTCGATGTCAGGGACTGGCAGTCGTCAATGGCATGGCTCTCGCCGAGGCACCAGAGGCAGACGTTGTGTGGGTATGTAATGGACATTTTGGCGCCGCAGTCCCAACACTTTTTGAAACCCGACTTCGGGCTAGAAGAGGAAGACATTTTCACAATCTAAGTAGAAGAACCGAGCGCGCCAAGATTCCGAAGCGAACACGTTCGTGGAAAAAACGGAGCTGAGGCTATGGCTTCGTGCGTCCTAGATATAACATCCGGTGACATCGACCCTCGACGGAGGCCCTCGAGGACAGCGTATGGATGTCATCGACACAGGACACCTAAAAACTTTCCGAGGCAACACAGTTGTGGTCATTACGGTCATAGATGTGGAATACGTCGTAGGACACAATCCCCTCGAATTATCACTATTGCACTAATACCTTATCAGAGTGCACATCACAATGCTGGTTGTGTGAACAGGCATAGAACAGGATTCCAGCAGCTTTTGAAGCACTTAAAGCCGTTACAAGATTTACAAATTACTTTCTTGTAAAACCGCTTACTGTGACAGTTTACAGCAATCGACTGATGAGGAACAGTTTATGGTATTTATGTTTACGTTGTGCACTGATGGAGTTTTATTTACCAAAAACAGATGCTACATTAAATTAATCAGCAACTGGAAGATTTGACATTAATACCTGGCCGCTTGCTCATTATAAATGGGAGGACAATACCTCGGAGTTCCCTCCTTGGTGACTTGCAATATCCCTATAACTCATATATAAAATCAGGATTCATTGTTGTAATGGTCAGCAGTATAAAAAGAAATTTGAGGAGGAATCTAGTTTTGCTTTAGTTAGAAAAAGAAACCAGGATAATTCAATAAATCAGACAAATGACAATGACATGGGCGTCTTAATTCTTATGCATATGGTGTTTTATGAAGGTTGTGTCATACGTAACGCCCTAAAGACAAAGAAAAATAAAAATAAATCACTTCCTGTGTGAGAAACAGAGCACACAGTAAAGAAGCAGTCCTCTAGTTGCAGCCACATAGTAAATTCCCATTGGAGTTTTGATATGCAAGGTACTTTAAAATGCACCTTTTTGCAAAAGCTACATTGCCAAGGATTACAGGATTATTTAACAGAATCTGGTGAGGAATGGTCTTGAAATGGTGTGCATCATTAAAGAAAGGGATACTGATAGTAAAGCGCACTGTACTCTTAAGCCTTTAGTCCGCTTTCCTCCAGAACCTCGGGGTGTCATCCGCAGGAAGGGGAAAGGATCGGGGCATGACACGCAGCAGAAACAATCAGAACAAATGCACGGCGCATTCACAACGGTACACAAGCCCACACCAATTGCCAGTAATGTTCTCTGTCTGGCAACACATAGCAAGTAAAGGGACAGTAGGAGGGCTTCTGTAGAGAAGCAGACTATGGACTCTAGCTGCAACCTCTGGTTCACCAAACGTGTTGTACTACAACTCCCAGCAGTCCCAGTTTACCACAGTGAATAGTGAGGCATCATGGGACTTTTAGTCCCCAAGTATCTGGTGAGCCTCAGTTTGCAGACTCCTGAACTAAAGGTACAGTTGTCACTACGGTGAGTAACTGGTAGTTCGTTATTCCTGCATCCCGCCCCCTTTTCTTCATACACTTGGGAGACAAAGCCTCCTACAACACCATAGGAGGTGCGATAGGGTCATTGATACGATCCATGTCAGAGGGAGGAGGGGGCAGAGTAAGCCGCCTATATGGGCAACACTAGTGTGAAACCTAACCCAGTAGTGGTGTGGGAATAGTTGTAGACCCCAACCCCCCCGCCTCACCCCTTCCCAGCACCCGATATGCTTGAAGCAATGCACATTTGTGCCCCTTTCACAAACCAATGCCCATCAGCTTCTGTCCTGGCCAGGCCTCTCTTCCAGGTGGTTCCCAAGACACTACAGCTACCAGAATGTGGCAGACTCCTCAGACCATTGTGATTTAATGAAGCCCAGGAAACAGCATCATGCACAAAAAAAACTACAAGTACCAAAATGCACCTGGGCCCAAAGAACACTACCTTGCCTGGAACAGGAGGGACACTAATTGCCTTGACTCAAATGGGCTATCCTCTCCCATTCAGGAGAACACCAACCCCCCCCCCCCCCAGAAACCCTCTATGAGCTACAGGGGAGGAGTGGGGCAGCAGAACTGGACAGAAACAGACCCGGGAATACTCCTCAAACCCTGTCTCAGCAGTGAATTACTTGATAAATATGAAAACAGAATAAACAAAACCAGTGATTGCATGGCTGTCTGGAGAAAAAAAAATTGACGGAGAAAAGGGCAGGGATAAAGGCCCATATGAATACTTCCAGCAGAAGCCCCAGGCCAGAAGGGGAGACGTTTGGGTTTGCTCATGTGAAGATTGGCCCAGGGAAGCAGCCGGCTTAGGTACCCAATTGTAGCAGAGGGAACCTTCTAAGCAGGAATTGGGGGGGGGCTACAAAAATACTACCCACCTAGGAAGTCCCTGGGGGAGTTGGATACAAGAACATGGACTTTAAGCCCTCCTTGGGATGGCTACAGGCTAGATGAGTGGGGTTAACCTGGCTAAAGTGAATCTGTACTTCAACGAGGCCTGTTTGAATAGGGAGCCAGGGCTAGGGAAGTAGGAGCACCCTTCAATGAAGGAAAGGATACAGGGACCATCTCTACACTTGGGATTCCCCAATTGTCTTTTTGTAAAGATTTTTATGAAAAAAGTTGAAAAACCACCTACATTGTCACGTGGCTTATTGACAGCTGCACAAGAAAAGGAGCCAAGAAAGACAGCTCAGTCAAAAGATATTCCAGGTGACTACCTGCCCAAAACTAGCATCAGCCCTTGAGCCAGCATTGTTTGTAGAAGATTAAAGAGAAAGCTCTGCTGCTTTACAAATATGTCTTCCAGGGGAACAATCTGTGAAAGCCACCAGGTCTTCAGCTCAGCTAGACTTTTAGGAAACCTAATCGTCTATCAACCTAAAACGCAGACGACTCACCTTGGAAGCTGGTGAAGAGCTTATGAATGTCACAAAGTTGGTCAGAGCAACAAGGATCTCAGCTGAATTAAGAGTGAGGCGTCTGCACACCACCCGATTGTGGAGAATCCTCTCAGCATCAGCAGACTCTGGGTTTGGAAAAAATGATGTCAGGGAAATCTGTTCAGGTAAAACTCAAACTACTTTTGGTAAGAATGTTTGGTTCTTAGGAACACCATTTCTTTAAATAAAAACCAATAAGGATCCTTTGAAACCAAGCCTCCGAAGTTTGTTTGCCCTTCAGGTGAAAGAACCAACCAAAAAGGAACATAGTTTTCCAAGTCACTAGGCTGAAAACCAGCCAGCCCATGGGCTCGAAAGGTTTGTGGGTAATCAAGTAAGAACCGCATTCAAGTCCTAAGCAGAACGTGGCTTGCAAATCTCTGGAATCATTTGCAACAGCCCACTGAAATTCCTTTTGATAAATTAGACAATATAATAAAAATATGTTAGGGAGTCCATTAGGATAAGCTCCAATAGCATACATATGCCCAGCAACAATCCATTCTGATCCAGCAAAGGCATCAAATAAAAAGGATAATTATGAGGATTAACCTACCTGCCAGTGACAAAACAGACCCTCTGGGAAATCCAAGGCTGTTGAATTGCTTTGTGAGCGAACTTCCTTCTCAAATATCAGATCCGTAGGATGACGAGAAATGCAACTGATGGGAGGGAGGAGTGCAGAGGTGAGGGGCATAGTATGGGGCCTACTTGTAGAGCTAGGACTGTCCTCACCAGCAGCAATATCGAACGCTGGAAGGAAAACTACAGGAGTTCTGAAAACCATGGGCTCTTCAGCTAGCGATGGTCTACCACAGATAGCAGCTCAATCGACTGAACTTGTGCAGTGCAAGAGGAAACTGGAGGCTGGAAGAAAGCCATGAAGCATCTGCCCCTCCCATGATATAAGAAATAAATGGAAGGAATCTGGTGCATGGCCTCCAACCCCACAACTTCTGAATGCTCTACTTTGACAATTTCACAAACAACCTTCCAAGGGCAGTAGATCATGTGCCCCAGCTTTTATTGCTAAAATATGGGAGGCTGCGTTGGCAACACCTTCTGGTGCTTAAGACAGATTTCATTCATAGAATATTTGTGTGGAAAAATTGGTCCAGAGGATGCAAAAAGTAATGCACGTTCACGTCCCCCAATTGTTACCCTCGCCTTCTGGAGAGCAACTAATGGCAGCAGAATGATGACTGGAACTTCCATGATCAAGCAAACCTTCTCCAAGCACAAAGGAAGGTCCCACTTGACAATATCTGGCGCAGACCAGGACTGACTGATCCGAGGACACTTGACAGTCACCAGGGACCTAACCCCAGGTCGCTCTGTAGATTGCATGATACCTTGTGTGCCTGCACCACCCTCTGTATTAGAGCTAATGGGAGGGGGGAGGGCGGAGCATAAGTAAATGCCCCCGATCATGCTATCCACAGGGCATTCCCTACGGACCCTTGTCAGTACCTGATGTGTCGCTTTGGTACGGTACATTTGTCCTAGTTGCTAAAACACAGACTCTGCCCCATTTGGATGGCCTGCTGATCGAGGAGGGGGCGGGGCTGAAGCTCTGCGCCAGGTGCTCCAAGAAATCAGAGGGTAAAGCTCTGCTACCCTATGGAACAAGAAGGAAAAGACACTGGAGCTCCTTCCCTCTGATCCATCAGGGACAGCTGTATAGCCTCCCCGGACCAAAGGCCCAGAATCCCAGATGCACCTGCCTGTGTGCCTTCATGTCCTTGTAGCGGAAGCCCCTTTGCACGTGAGGTCCAGGAACTCCTTCATGACTGATGGACCAGACTTTCCTCATTCTGAGACATGCCCTAACCCCACAAGGGATGCTCCAGGCATTGATACCGCTAGATGTTGCTCAACCACATAGATAACCTACTACCCAGACTTATGTCGCTGGCTCTTCTTCTGTGCGGTCCAGAGGGCAAATCTTCAATAATCCCCCTTCTCCAGCCTACTTCTGCAGGAGACTGACCCGATACATTCTGATTTTGTCATCACCATCTTGTGGCCAATGCTGGATTTGACTTTTACGGACTTCATTGAATCACTGTGCGTCACCCTTTCTCAACTCTCATGCTGGACTTCCTTTGCATCTTGTACTCATGGTGGCCCGGAATCATGCTGTTCCCATCTTCATCTTGTATACTGGCTTGCAACATAATGTGTTACTACTGACTTCTGCAATTGTATTCGCTCTCCTCTTGCTTCTCCACTCTTTTTGACTGCTTACTCGGTTCTCTCCTCCTCTCCCTTTCTCAATTTTCCTATCTCCTCCCCTTACTTTCTTCTATGCACTTACTCTCATCAGAATTGTACCTGGACCTAGTATGATAGCAACCTCGTCTGTCTCCTCCCCCATCCTTGCCCCCCCCCCCCCTCCTCCAGCACCATCTGAAATGTCGTCAGGCCTAGTACAATAGTTGCTGGTTTTGTTCCCCCCCCCCTCCCCTTTCTGCACCCCTCTCCCTTAACTTTTGTTTTTCTCCAGTTCTACCAGAAATATTGTCAGGCCTAGTATGGTAGTTGCCCGTCTGTCCATTTCCTTCCCACTCCATGTCTTAGCTCTTGCACTATCTGAAATGTTGTCAGGCTGAGTACGATAGTTAAATTCACATCCTTACTGTTCACAGCCTGTAAGAATGTCCTTGTATTTTACCTTGTTCCCTCCCCTGCCTTGAAGTGCTTTGAAACACACCGTGTATAGGCGCTATATGAATAGGCGCTATATGAATAAACTATCATATCAAACCTTTTGTTGCGTTTCCTGATGCTGACCCAGTCACAAGAATGTTGCTCCTGAGCCAGTCAATGCCATAAGCACAAAGCAGCTCTGATGAGCGACAATCCCAACTCCAGAAATCAAATACCTACTTTTATGCTGCTGCTCAGACTAATCTCAGAGAATCTAGAATTTATCCTAGGGTTCTGCTGGTCCCCATCTATCCCATCGCTGAATCCTCTGCACCCTCTGTAAGGTTCTCCAGAGGGCGCAGAAGGCTTCAGCCTCTGGACTACCACTGCAAAAGAGTACCACACTTGCACTGGGGCTAGTAACCAGACTCAGATTTATCTTCCATCCCTTTGACACTGTTGGGTGGCTTAATCGTCCCCTCTCCAGTTCAAAGGGCCTCCAACCCTTTAGATCAGACAGGAACATAAGGACTGCAGCGGTTAGTATTTTCCTCAAAGATAACCATTTTTTCTCAGTCTTTGTTCCACTGACATCAGGTGAGTTGCCCTTCCCTCCGTTTCTGGAAAGAAAAAGAAAAAAAAAAGCCTTACTTACGCTTTAAAGTCCTGTATATCCTCTGAAAAAGGCCTTTCAGACCTCAAGAAAATTGAGATTTTAAATGTTTGCTTAATTTACACATTCATCTCGACTGTCCCGTTCTTTCAGAAGTGCAAATAAAGGGAGATTTTTGTTTGTTTATCCAAAATGGATATAAAATAAATAAAGAGAACATATCAGAGAAGAAATGAGCATCAACACTAAGTAAAATGTTTCTGACCTGCTTTTACACGAGTCACTCCTTCTCCAACACTCTCCACAATTCCAGCACCTTCATGCCCCAGGATTACAGGAAAACAGCCCTCCGGATCAGCTCCACTTAGGGTGTAGGCATCAGTGTGGCACACGGCAGTGGCAACAATCTATAAGAGCATGGCATCTTAAAGAGTATATGGTACCAATCGCAGATAGGAAAATGACAAAAACACTAAGAATCAAACTAGCAAAACCAGAAAGGGTACTTAAGGCAAGCGTTAATGAAGTACACAATTAGTGTAGCATCGATTGTAGCTCGTCTTCAGCCACCCACTCTGTCCACCAGACACATGAGATTTGTTAATGGTAGGGAAGTGCCAGATTTTTTTAAAGATGAATTTAAAGAGGGGTGGCTCGACTCTTCCCCTCTGCCCCTGCATCCGCACATGTTCATACCACAATAATTTCCTTGGAGCCTCTTAAAAGGATTTTCTGTACTTGACCGGTCATGTTTTGCAAGATCTCAAGTGAGTCTCCCATAACTTGCTCAAATTTAACATGATCAAGCAGGATGTCCTTCACGCTTAGGATCGGAGGTGGCTTATCATAAACCACACCCCAGACTTACTAAAAATATACTCTTTACATACACATTATAATGAAATAGCTACAGTTCAGCTAGTACTTTGTGTTCGTGATAGTTGCAAATATCTTTTAGGGTCTCCATAGGTGACAGCTCAGTTTAAACCAGTAAGCAATACAAATTTACAAGCGAGTAAAGTATTCAGCTGCTTTGGGACTTTGTATTTCGCATCAAATACAAATAAAATGGCCATACAATCAGTCTGGGTGACCACAGTCAAATAAATACCTAGCAACTCAAACGATCATACAAATTCCATGCTTCATCTCTTTAACATTCTGTAATTCTGCATTATACAGAACAAATTTACTTCATCTCCAATTACCCTTTCTGTATTAAAAAACATTGTGATTGTGCATATACAATGTGGCATTATATAGCCTGCAATTTCTCCCCTGTTGCTACAGAAGGATGTTGTACATCTAACTGGAATCCAAAAGGTGCATGTCTAATCATTTAGCTGTAGCCGGTTCTTTCGTTTACGAGATATACTATGGGTCAGTATTACCCATGTCTTACACTTCACATAAAAGGTGGATGAAAACCTTAATGTTATGTGTAGGTAGGTACTGGGCCCATATACCATAACCTTGGTACAAGAATTCAGCAACTACTGAAGGCATACCAAGTCTTTTTATGATAGCAGGTTGTAAGAAATGCCTAGAAGCCACATTTCCAAAGCATGCAGTATATGCAGATTATTATTCAGGACTTGCAAATTCTCTCTCTCTACATCAGCAGGGTCGAGTTCCTTAGTTGCACTCGCCCCATGGTGACGAAATATTTACCAGTGCCTTCTGTAAAATGGTGCAGGAGACCAAAAGCACACTTGAAAAGGTCAGCCATGCAAAGTGAAACGTGTTTGCCATTTACTACTGCACACAAAGTTTTGGTGGTATGAAGATCTTTAGTTTGCATCGAGTGTCAAATAACACCCGGCATGCTCGCCACCAAGGATCAGCACCATGCAAAACACTAACCAATTGTGTACTGCACTAGAGCTCAGAACAAGATCTCATAACGGGTGGGGGCTATTGCTCTGCATTTTGTTAGTTGCAGTAGCTGCACTGGCTGTCCAAAGATGGAGAAAACAGGGACACCCCTCACACTTGCGGTCCCACATGTTGTGAATACCCCATTAAAAACTAAAAAGTAACATCTGCCAGCATCACAGTTACCTAAATACGTACCAATACTATTGAATTTCTGCAAATTTCACCCTTGAACATTGTCCATTAAGTCCTGCATCGCTTTTGCCTTGCTCCACAGCTGGGAAGGAGCACAATTGCATTGTAACCACAGTTGCTGTTCACAAAGCCTAGAACATTCTTGCAGGAAACCCTTTATATTAGCGATCAATTTCGGGAAGCAACAAAGCACTTTACAAAACATGAGCGGTGGGGGATGAGGGCGGCAGGGATACAAGGGAGCAGGGTACTAACAATGAGGGAGTGGCAGGCAGGTCAATTTGCCAGCTAAGGATCTATAAGCAACCAGGGGAGGAAACCGCAAGGGGCAGATTACACACCACCAGGTAGAGTGGGGAGTGGAGGGTGTGTGGCCCAAGGTGTGGAGGAGCCATTCCTAGAGGAGGGTCTTGAGCACCTTTCTGAAATCTAGAAGTCAGATGGCAAGGCTGGCGTTTATGGGGCAGGAGGTTCCAGAGTCTTGGAGTATAAACAGGGGAGGCCGGTCATCTGGTTCTTTCCTTCCTGCACCGGCAGAATTCAAGTGTGCCCTTACTTCTGGTGGATCACAGGCCTCCGGAGATGCCAAGTTTCTCAATGAGATGATGCAGCAGGATTTGAAGATGTGTTTGTAGCGGGAGGATGTTTGAGGAGGGTCAGGGTGATGTGGCTGCTTTTGCAGAGTCCTTTAATGAGTGATGCTGCAGCATGCAGGCCACATCTTAGGAGGTACAGGAGATTCTCTGGAAGGTCTTTCAAAAGGGTACTGCCACCATCCAGGTGGGAGAGGACCAAGGCTTGATAGCAGATCTGGTTTTCTGGGCTGAAAAGGTTGGTACCAAACATTTTGTGTATGCCTTGCTACGTGCTGTTTGAAGGAGAGGAGTCTGCCGATGACCAACTTGGCGCAGGTGGTCAGCTGGGGTGTGAAGACATTGAGGTTCACCGAGAGCCAAGACAAGATGTCAGGGTGTTCAGCGCCGTTGGTCAGCAGTAGGAATTCATTCTTGCAGGGGTTGTACTTCAGGTAAGTGCACAATACCCAGGACTGTATCTATGCGAGGCAGGTCTTGAGGCTGTGGATGTTCGATAAAGCATATATTCATATAGCGCTGCGTGCCATCAGCATATTGGTGGCTGTTGCATGGAGCCATGTAAAGACTGAAGATCACAGGTGAGAGGATGGATCCCCGAGAGACTTCAGGTGATCTGGAGGAATCCATTTAACTGGTGGTGTTCAGCTGGGTCATTTTTTAATCAGATGAGGACAATCTTGCTGATCTACATGCAGTGATGTAAATTGTCATTAACTGTCTACTGTGTCCAATTCTGCTGAGAGGTCAAGGAGAACCAGCTGGCAAGCATGGCCATCATCAAGGAATTTTAAGGGAATCAATCACCTTTATGGTAGCTGTTTGTGCTGCATCAAGGTCTGAGGCCAGATTGGTGGGAGAGAAGGAGATTGTTGGCTTCGATGTGCTGGAGGAGTACCGTGGCTACTGCTTTCTCAAGGATCTTAACTAGGAAGGAAGATAGGTTATCATTGCGGAGGTTGTCAGGGTCCAGTAATGGTTCCTTGAGAAGCTGGAGGATTTGTTCACTCTTGAGGGTTGCAGGGGAAGGTGCCTGGAGTTAGGGAGCAGTTGACGAATTTCAGGTAAGGGAGGAGGGCATCAGTTGGAAAAGGTCTCTAGTATGGAGGCAGGGAGGATGTCATCTGCCTACGATGCGGCCTTGAGGGATGCTAGGCTGGCAGTGAGTTCTTCCATATTAAGGAAGTTTGTGTTGGGTTCCTACATGGATGGCGCCAGTACAGATCCTTGTGAGCGCTCGTTAATTCCTCTGTAAGTTTTGATAGGTACAGTCCACGCATGTAGTAGTGATCTGAACATGTTTTTAAAAAAATGATTTTCTTTAAGAATTTAAGATCAAAAGTGCAGACACGTTTCGACCATCTGGAGGTCTTTATCAAGGCTAGTTTGTTAGGCGTCTTATTGCGTTCTGATGCTTGAGGGGAATAGGCCCTGTGTCAATATTGAGGCTGGATTGGGTGAATCCTGATAAATAAGTGCTGGTTCAACGCACAAACATTCTCCCGGTCGACGGCGTGCTACTGGATTTAGAGGTGCATTAAGTTAAGGGCTCTTTTGCCTCCATGCTCCTCCGAATCCAGTAGTGCGCCAATCGAAATGCATATGAAATGCGCTTAAATCACACGGGCCACTCTAACCAAACATTTTAATTTTTTCTCCATTACTACTTGAACAAAAGGATATAGGTTGTGCGATCCTCACAGGCCTGGCACACAGCAGTCCTACTGTGCTGCTCTGAACACTATCTTTATTACACTATTGCTCCTTTCATCACGAGCAGCCACTCTGCTCTCAATCTCTCCGTCCTACTTCTTCTGCAATCACGTCTCCCACCGGCAGCTCAATTCAGGACACATCACCTTCTGTAATCGGTCGGCATCCCTTTGGATTCTCGGGTGTCCTTTTTAAAAGGAACACAAAAATGGGCTGCCCACCGCACCACTTTAGCAGATGTCCCAAGAGAAAACGGACTATACGCTGATCAAGATTAACCGTTAGGAGCGTAGTACAAGGTTTGTCCATTTCCACATTCCAACCCTCTTATCGATTCCGGTGACGGCCGATTATGGTGCTTTACTCATACGCTCCCTCACTCCGGCAAACACATCCAAACTGTCCAGGGAGCCACGAGAGCCTCACAGATTCAACACCCATAGAGAACGTTGCACCCGAAGCATTCTGCACGGGGCCCGGTTCCCATCTCAGTCAGCATACACCATGACGTCACCAGTCATAAAATAGCAAGTGAGGACTGCGGACCTCTCACAGCCCAACCGTGATGTGGGACTAAACGTTTTCACGGTTATGGCACAACTCTTGAGGACACCGCACATGTCACACTAAACATTACTCCATTGCACGCAGAACATATTTCCTTCGATATGTCCTTATTGCAGTCTGTGTACTACAATGCTCTGCAGTGCCACTCTTTACCCTTTGGACATCTCTGCTCGACCCCCTTCTCTCTCTGGGTCATGTACTAGGACATTTATTTCTTCCCAGACACTGAAACATTCTCTAGCCATGGGCCATTCATCCCTGGGCCTTTCAAAAGGATGACCATACTCCTTTTTCCTAAGCACTGGCTTGACTTTGTGCCACTGTATTCAATCTCCTTAGTGCTTTGAGGAGTTTGTGAATCGGAAGCGGCCTCTGCGATACGTGCTGTCGCTTCAGGGTGGAGGTGTGGCTTGATTCACTGTTCTCTGCATCCGCATTCTGCACGTTTGGAGGTTCTTTCCTCTAACCCCTTGAGTGTGTGAGGAGGAGCGCGAGGAGCTGCCGGTGGAAGCTCTGGGAGCCGGCAGCCAGTGTGAACATAACTTATTCGCTAGACCTCACAAGCTCTGCTAGCGCTACTGCAGCTCGTCTGCAGCTTGTCTGAGGGCGTGTGGAGCAAACAGTGGGGGCATTGGGTGTGGAGCCAAGCGCTGTCCAAGCAAACGGGTAAGGTGGCGTCCAGCTTCGTGCTCCCCTTACCTCCCCCCAATACATGTTGGCAGATAACGTGGACAAAGCAGGTGATTTCCTTGCTGAGAGAGGGATTGACAGCTGGCCTATTAGTGTGTGAGGGCTTTTGGGGCTGGCACTCAGGATTGCAGGAACAGTGGAGTGGAGTGAAGGGGAGCTTCGGTTTTTGTGCATGGGTGTTGTCCTGCACGTTTATTGTGGTGCTCCTTCCTTCACTACATGCATTACAATGGTAGTGCCTAACATGATAACTGGTGCCCTGGTATATGGGCTCTGAAGATTAGACTGGGCGCCTCTTTTGACCTATGGCCGCGATTGTGGTCATATCCGCCCTTAAGCAACCAGGGTGTGGCACACTCTTGCATATACACTTAGGCCCACAGGCTTACTGGTCTTCAGCTTGCTGTATGCCTGGAAGTATTTGTAGGATTATTAAGCTGTGAGCATTCAGGCCTTGCACTTGGTTGATGGGGCTGGTTCCTCTAACTCTTGGTAAGCCAGTGGTAAAGGGGGGGGGGGGAAAGGGAGTGCAGTGTAGCTACCCCATCACTGGGTGCTTCACTTAAAACGTGTGGTAGCACATTACCTGTAAGAAGTGGGGCCATTAGTCTCAACAGGTGGTTTTGCTCCTGGACTATATTGGGTACTCAGCGGATAACATCGTCTGGAAAGTAAAAAGGCAAGGCCCAGTTGGGGGTGTGCTACAACCCTTATCCCTGTGAGTGGACAGTGGAGTGACTGGGAGCATATGATAATACAATTAACTGACTCATAATGCCGTTGGGGAAAAAAGCTGCACAAAGCAATTACAATTTGAGCAAGACAAGGAAGCAACTAGAGGGCGATGACCTCCAGAATAAGGCTATGGGCGACCTTAAGGGAAAAAAGAAGAATGACAAGACCACGGTTCTACCAGGACAAGGAGCAATTACTGGTTTCTTCCCCTTTATTCCCCTACCGGAAATTAATTCCACGATTATCGAGGAATCAGTTTCGCCGGAAACCGGGGCAGGCGATCCTACGAGTTCATCAAATTACAATGATATCGATAACAATTCATTGTTAGATCTATGACTGAGCATCCAGAGAGGGATGACCCCACGGATCCCCAAGGCGCCGGATGACATTGGCCCGTTACAGGGAAATAATTCATCAACCTTTCCCGTTTGCGCCCAGGTTCATCCAGTTCCCTCAAGCAGATTTGTCTGCCTCACCCAACATGGTAATGGTCTCTATGGAAGATGCACCGGATGCAGAGGAAGAAGATCTCACCTCCTCGTATCCGGGGGCAAACAAATTAGCAGAGATTCAATCTTCAGTGGCCTCGCTACAATTTGCCCTAAAGATTTTACTCCAAATGACAGGGCGTATTCTAGCCAACACTAATTCACTGACCACGGTCCAGGTGATTGCAAATGCAGAGGTAGCTGAAGTAGAAGTTTATCTCTCCATTGTTATAGCAGAGGGAATAAATGACACTCCAGAAATAGCTGAGGAGCCGAACAACATCCAAGACAATGAAGCTGCTGCTAGCATGGCCAATAGTAAGGTGGTCTATTACTCCCGCAAGCAGTGTAAAATGGCTAAGAGGGCCCATAAAACCACGAATACCATCACACCGGACGGGGTTGAAGCAGAACCAGTGCTAGTTGGCAATCGCTCCAAGAAAGCTAAAAAAAGGGTGGCCAGAGCGAAGAAAAAGAATAGCTCTGGAGAGGGTTGTCTGACCAGCTGGTTGATTACTGACCAAGAAAAGAAGCTAGAGCGGCTCGAAAAGATTGTACAACCAGGGAGGAAGGAGCTGAGGACTGAGGAGGGACAGATACCAACCTCAGAAGAAATGGAAGATCAGGCAGCAGAGTGGGAGCAATTTGAGAGGGAAGTCCATATTGAAGAAGAAAGACAAGCCTTGAGTATGGTGGAATCCTCCCCTCTACTCCCCACTGTCAATGGGGTCAGTTACCCACCAACAAACCCGGGAAAGGTTGGGCCTGTTCCCTCTGACTAGGATTTGTACGATCAAGAACATTTATAAAGAAGGCAAACGTAGTTGGCTGTCCCGCTCTGAGTTCTTGACTAGATTGCACTCTGTACCTGAATTACGTGTGTTGAAGTCCGATGACTTCCAGTTTGTGGAGCCATTAAAAGGCCCTAATCCCTGTGTTTCCACTCCATTGTAAATTCATATCGACAGCCCAGATAAGGAAGTTTCGGGAGGAATTATGGGCAGTGGATGTTGAAATTGATGCATACTTGGAGGAAATTGACCCCAGTTTTGAATAGGAGGATGCAAATAGTCCGGCAAAAGTCGCAGTCTGTCCCATTGTTCCTAAGGGAAAGGAGGAGTGACAGACGTTCAACTAGTGTTAAAATGGCTGGCGGAATCCTTACATTTCAATGCTTAATAAGCACCTCCAGTATCATTACTTTCCTGGAACTGCAGAGGGTTTGCTCACCTTTTGTCAGCGGAGGGCTTGGTAGCGTTTGTTATAAAACATAGCCTCATCTGCCTGCAAGAGACTTGGGCAATGGACACTCTTTTACTTGATGGATATGTGAACTATAATCATTTGCAAAGCGGGGTGATAAAGGGAGACCTTTTGGAGGACTTGATAGGGGTGGCTAGCTTTTTGCCTTCAAGACGAATCTTGTGCAATCTTGAGTAATTTGATGGCAGTAGGTTATATATGGTCCCAATGGGAAAGGGGAAAAATTATTGTTGGTGAATCTATATAATCCTCCTCAAATGTTGCTAAGTGAGATGCTGCAAGAAGCACTTCATGAGCCACTAGCCTCTTGGTCAACCAGTTCCGGAAACACCTCGGTTGTTGTTGTGGGTGATTTTAATTGCCACATGGCGGGTGAGGGAGTCTTCCACAGAATCCAAAGTTAAGGGAGAAACGGTTACTGACTCATTCCAAAATTGACAAGGAGGGGCTAGCATGGCTCCACTTGTTCGAAGAATGGGATTTAGAAATGTTAAACAGCTATACCTTGAGTGATCATCCTGGTAGGTACAACGGTTCTTCTGTTAGCACATGGATTACATATTGTTGTGTCCAGAAATGCTACTGGGGGTGGAGGATATGACAGTTACTCCTAACAACTGGAGTGACCATTCAGCACTCCAGTCTATGTTTAGAGTCCGTCTGGTAGCCCCCCGAGAAAAGTAACCTGGGCACAGTGAGTGTTGATAAAGCAGGAACCAGCATAAGGTGGACCGCCAAGAATATTAACCAAGTGGCGGACGCACTGGCCATTGAGAAATGGCCATATCTTCCAGAGTTTAAAAACTTGTCTATTGATTGTATAGAAAATTGGATCACCATTTTCTAGTAGACATGCAACTGCCCCAACACGGTAGATGATTAGATCTGAAGGTAAGGGACTCCCTTTTAATAATAATAATAAAAAAAAAAATCAGAGACGCAAAGAGAGCTTAGAAGGGACCTGCGAGTCTGTATGAAGAGGTTGGGCCCTGTAGAGGAATTAGAGGTAGCCATTAGGAAAATCAAAAATAAACAGCGCATATATAAAGAACATTCGTTCTGTGTGTAGAATACATGCCCATCAGAAATGAGTACAAACCATCTGCACTAAAAAACACTCGCAGTATTGGTCTCTACTAGGTGAAGCTAGCACGACTGAAGGGACAACTCGTTAATCCCATAAATGCTGTAGAATGGGAAACTTTCTTGGGGAATCGAAAGGACTAAACATTGTCTGAGTGGAGTCTTCTTCCAACTGCTGTAAGACCAATCTCCCATTCGGCCATTATTGTTAAAAAACTTTAAAATCTTCTAGGGCTCCGGGTCCTAATGGACTGGCTAACATAGTAATTAAAAGCCAGCCCGAGTTCTGGGCCGGTCTACTGACCATATTGTTTGGAAAAATTATGGCCCAGGGGAGGATTCCTAGTTCTTGGCAGACTGCAGTATGGTTCCCTGTCTTCAAAAAAGGAAACCGGCTTGACCCGAATAACTACAGATTACTGTCAATGTTAGACACGACAGGTAAATTATTTGCGTCCTTGTTACTTAATGAGCTGCAGATGTGGGTTGATAAATCCAACATTTTGCCTAAATTTCAATGCGGCTTCAGAAGAGGTTATTCTACTTCCCATAACCTTATGGTCATGAACCTATTGAAAGCCAGGGCCCGTAGAAGGGAGGAACCGCCATTGTATGCTCTGTACATTGATTTCAAAGTGGCCTTCGACTTTGGTCTAAATTAGCGGCTTTGTGCTGTCCCGAGGGCCTTTTGTACTACCTTAGACTGCTTCACCTCAGTTAGGTTGAAATTAGATCAAGAGGGTCACCTAACTCAAAAGATGAAGCAGAATGGGGAGGGGGTTAAACAAGGCTGTGTCACTGCCCCTCTGGTGTACAATCTATATGTACATGACATCACGGTGGCTACAGACGCCGCTAACAATTGTCCCCCAAAAATTGGGGAGGCGGCCTGTTCCGTTTTGGCATACACAGACGATCTGGTCATTTTTTACCATAATATTAGTGGGCTGTGTAGATCTGCCACGACGCTTTGGGAATATGCCTCTTGTAATGGTCTTACCATCAATTTGGATAAAACTAAAGTACTGAAATTCACCTGTAAAAGAGTTTCTCGGTGAATCTCATGGTGGGCAATGTTAAGATCCCTTACGCCCCACTATATCGCTATTTGGGTATAGATTTTGAGCCCTGTGGTGAATGTGGTGTGTAAGAAATCCCGTACTACGCGCGCAGCGCAAGTAACAGCTTTAATGGTCAGTTTTACTAACAAAACAGGGGGGCTTCACGCTATAGGGCACGCGCCAACTTTATAAGTATTAACCCCTATGATGACCTATGGCCTAGATGCCCTTTTTGATATAGATCTTGGATGGCTGCAGGTCATTGAGGGGAAGTTTTGGCGACGTGTCCTTGGTTTGGCACCAGGAGTCCCTATGGCCATTATACGCTTGGAATTGGGAGTACCCTCTCTTTATGCCACTATTATGAAAAAGAGACTAGGGTTTTTCCTGAAGATGTGTAGTGGAACAGATAATCCTCTGCTGTCAACGGTATATCAGGAACTATGTAAGAAACAGAACCCTGGTGCTCCGTATGCCAAAATGATAAAACATCTAGCTGATATTGGTTGGGCCTGGCACGGAGGGGAGTATTCAATGCTGGTCCAGAAGGCACTGAATAAACGTGTTGATATGTGGGACTGGTTAGAGAATCTTGCCCACCTCCACTCACAAGTTACCACTTCGTACAATACAGGCTTTATACCTTCATGAAACCTCAGGCTTACCTTAACCTCTGCCCCTCTAAAAGGTTACGACGTTTTATACTACTACTTAGGATGGACCAGCTCCCGTCTCTGATGGTCACGGATAGAAGAGAAATTCCTAGGGACCAACGGATTTGTAAAGCTGATAACGAATTAACAGACAGCTAGACATTCACTAATCCAATGCAGTGGCTTGATAGATGTAATCCACCAGCCGGAGGAGCCCGGAAAACGTAGAAATAAAACCGCAGCTTTAAAAACGTTGTATTTATGTTTGCGGTCGCTTTTGAAGCGACCGCAAACATAAATACAACGTTATTGTGTTGGAAAACGCTGTGGTTTTTCATTCCAAGTTTCTCAGGCTCCTCCGGCGGTTTTTCTTTCCAAGTTTCTCAGGCTCCTCCGGCGGTTTTTCTTTCCAAGTTTCTCAGGCTCCTCCGGCGGTTTTTCTTTCCAAGTTTCTCAGGCTCCGGCGGTGCCGGAGGAGCCTGAGAAACTTGGAAAGAAAAACCGCCGCGTTTTCCAACACAATAACGTTGTATTTATGTTTGCGGTCGCTTCAAAGGCGACCACAAACATAAATACAACGTTTTTAAAGCTGCGGTTTTATTTCTAAGTTTTCCGGAATCCTCCAGCCAAACGCAGCTAGTGCTAATTTTTTGTAAAAAAAATAAATAGCACTTACCGAGATTCAGCTGCAGCTTTCCTGCTCTGGTCTCCGGTCCCCGTCCTCCGCCTACAGCACTAATGAAGGGAAAGCCACCCAGCGGTAGCCTTTGTTTACTACAGCTGGCTGGCTTTTCCTTCATTAGTGCCGCAAAAGCCAGCAAAGGAGGGCCTCCATTTCACAAAATGGCTGCGCCCCTGTGCTTGCTTTTTCAAATTTTGAGCTTGAATAGCTCAAAATTTTACATAGGAAGTTTTAAAACGGAGAATGCTAGTATTTTTTTTTTAATGTGGCCTATCTATTTTTTAAATAAAAATTTTTACTAGACCATCCCTTTAAGGGTTGCAGGTTACAAGGCTGTTCCCATAGAGCAAATCAATGATTGTTCTAGTTAAGGAAAGTTTTGCATGACGTTTGGTGAATAGTGTAAACTACAATATATTGCTGATGGGAGACGCGTTGTCCAAACCTTATGAAGCCATATTGCTGGAGGAAGTTTGTGGTATTCCCAAGAGGAATCAATTGCCAACAAAGCCCGATCAAAGTTGAAGATCCCTCTACAATCTAATGTCGGAGTTTACCCCGATAGAACTGAATGGTAGATGCCAGAGAGAGAATCCCCCCCTACAAGTACTTTTAGGAGGGGGCAGTACTCTTCCATCCTTGATTATATAATAGTGGATTGCTGCCTCTCACAGAATAAAAGATTTAATTGTGGTAGATTGTATAGCGATTGATCATTTACCGCCTGAGCTCTCAATTGATCTACAGAGGCTGGGCCATGAAGATTAAAGAGGTGTTAGAACTGTCCACACTGAAGTAGGGGGAGAGGCGAAAAAGCACCATGCATTCAGAAGAAATGTCAATTACGCCAATTCCTCCTAAAAAGCCAACAAAATAAGGATGACTAGTTTAAGTTTGAGAGCTTAGGAACAAGTAACTGAAAAAAATGGCTGGCGGGGAAAAAGCAAGGACGGGAAAGAGGGGGCAAAAGCAAGGAGGGGTAGAGGGAGTAAGGTGGCAACAGTAAAGACAGACACAGGTGATCACAGTTCAAGGGTGTTTATTAAACTGGAAATGCAGGGTGGAAAACGCCTAAACTAAACAAATCTCAGATGGGAGCAAGCATCGACCATCAAATGAAAAATAAGGCAGTCTTAGTGGCAGCGTGTCAAAGTACAGGGGCCTATACTAAAGGCAAAACTATTGCCAATCCTTACGCTAAATACAAAACAGTGTGGGATAGGGTATCAAAAAAGTAAGAAATGTTCTCAAATAAAGTCAGGATGAGATTGCCAGGGGTCTCCCTTCCCCCACATTTCAGCACAGGACAATGTGGGTTTCCTGAGCACAGTATACACTCTAGCTTTCCCCAGCACGAGCCGACAGTCCTCCCCCCTCCCCCCCTCCTCCTCCAGCTATCAGGTTCTCTGATGGTTAAAGTTTCGTCAACAAAAAGCTCTTGCCTTCGAGGCCCGATATTCTTAACAAACACCGTTCTGCTCCACTTGTGGTTTTGGGTGAAGACTTCACCCCCAGGCCCTCCTCATCCGGGCGCAGACCTCTCGTACTCGACTAATCAAACAGTTCTATTCTCAATTTTTTGTGATCACCCCTGTATCACCCTCGACCGGGCTCGGATCCCAAATGACAAGTGGGACAGTTTACTTCTCCTTGTTCTGCAATTTCTTGTTTCATGACTATTAATGTCCTTTTGAACAGATCTCCAGGGTTTATCCCTGCTGGTCGGCCTCCCTCTTCCGGGTTCACTCTAGCCACTTTTTCCACAAGGTTTCACTGTAGGTGTCCCTCGGTAGGTTCACTCCTATCAGTACATAGTTCATAGGGACTTCAGACTTCGCCCCTTCTCATTAGCATCCCTCTGCCAGGTTCACTCTCGCCAAGCTTTATCAACCTCCCTCGTTCAGGTTCACAATGGCTTTTCTTTAGTTCACAAATCCTAATACAATCTTCTCTGTGACAAACCCATGTCTTCTGTAACAGTTTACTTGCAGACATCCCTCGTTCAGGTTCACTCTTGCCACCCTTCACGATGCACAGTTCATGCATTATTTTACCAAGCGGGATTCGCTTCCCTTTTCGCTTCATGATTATCTGTTGGTCAAATACTCAACTGTACATAGGATTTTGCATGACCCCTGTATGACAGGGACTCCTCTACTCCCCTTTCTCGCAAGGCTTTCCAGTACCTGTAGTTTCACAATAGGGTAATGACCACGAGCACGCACCCACGTGGTTCCTGCCTCTGCTTTGCTTGTTTTCCTGTTCTCTTTACAGTTCTTTGTATTCTAAGTTAAAGTAGCCTCTCGCTACTTCTGTTCAGGACAATTCGGTTTCTTTATCAGTTCTCTCCCTCGACTCACCATTGTGATGAACGGCGTTGCTTCCTCGCCTGTAGAGTCAAGGGCGGTACCATGGGGCCATACGCCTCTCCCCAGCTTGGCCGTCAGCGGAGGAGGCATCCAGGTACCGTTGAAATCTGGTGCAAAACATGCAGCCTATTGTTCCTGGCCTTACGATTCTTTTGAAGCTTTATGGGTCTCTGTTGATATGGGCAAGGTCACTTCTACCCCTGGTCTCCTTTCGATTTGTGCAGTCTTTCGCCTCCTCTTGAACTGCTGAACTGGCTCTCACGTCATGCTGTCTGTCTTGCTCATCCTGTGCTCCACCTTTTATCCCTGTGGGCGATCCTGGTCAACTGCCCGACTTTGCATGTCCCTGCCTGACCCTTTTAATGGGACATGTCAGGTAAACGGCTCTGGCGTTAGATCCGTGGTCTTCCGTGCTGTGCAAAAGTGTTTGTGTGGAAAGGGGGGGTGGGAGGGAGCAGTGTTTTGGAATGTCGTATGTGGTAGAAAGGGGATACTGCATCTCACCTGTCGGTGCCCCACTCCCCAAGTGCCTCTTCCTCCCCACCCAGGTGATCCTACCTCACTGGTCCACCCCCAGGAACTGGATCCAATAGCGATGGCCCTGTCCTTGCCATCTGGATGGCAGATCCCAAGGGAGATGAAGTGGGGGGTTGGGGGGGGGGGGGCGGCAAACAAGGGGGAGCTAGCGAGGTGGAGATCTGGGGAGGGGGAGAAGCAAGGGGGGGAAGCAAGGGTGAGCTGGGCGAGGGGGGAGAAGGGGCTGGGTGCATGTAAAGGGGGGGGGAGGGAGCTAGGCATGGAGGAGGGACCAGATTGGGGGCGTATGAGGCGGTCAAGAAGGGAATGGGGGACCAAGTGAGAGGGGGACAAGCGTGGAGGGAGGAGGAGCACGAGAGGGGGCAGTGGGGCAGTAGTGTGTGAGAGAGGGGGGATTATAGGAGATTCAGAAAGGTGAGTTTGATGAGGCAAAGGAGCCAGAGGAGCAAGGGATGGGGACACAGAGACTGGCTTAGTTTAAAGATCAGGGTGGGACAGGGCAAAGTGAAAAAAGTTAGGAGACAAAAAGAAGAGCAAGGGAAAAAGAACAGAATAGAAAGGCAAAGTCACAAAGATAGAGTGAAGCCAAAGCAGAGTAATTTTAGAGGGGCATCATATTATAGTCTCTAGAGAGCTTTATCGTGAGAAAGGGAGCAAACGAGAGGTGCAAAGGTGGCATTTGAAGTGAATGATGCCTCATTTTTGCAAAGAACAAGTTACTTTCTTACCTGGTAACGTTCTTTCGATGGGATGGTCCGACGACGTATTCCATATCTATGACATGTAATCAGCACAGCTGTGGTGATTACATGTCATAGATATGGAATACGTCGGAGGACCCAATCCCCTCGAAAGGTGCTTATAGCTCTTGAAACAGAACAATGCGGATAAGAGTAGAACCAATCAACTGCTAAATTGCATACTAATAAAACACGAAAAACTGGCTTAAATCATGCAATTCTACATAATGTGATACTGGGCAAAACATGATGCTTCGACTCATTTTCGCCACAAGGTACAATTGGGATCGCTTGTTTAAGTTCAATGGATATTGTCAACACCACCATCGCCCACCTGAGGTTGTCCATTGCAGTGCAGTTAGGAGTAGTCTAATAAAAATCACTCTCGTATGTAGGTGGATTGTTGCAGAATGTGCTTTCTGTTATTATCACAATTGTAGAAAAGTATCATTTTTTTGTGCCTGTTCCATAAAAGGTGCGACTATCTTTATCAAGTGTAGCCACTGATTTTATGGCACTGGCCCGAGGGTGCACAATACTAAAAAGGAATCCGGGCCAATAAGGGACCACACTGGAACCACTGCACCATCCGAGACCAGCTGTTCCAGTGAGGCTCTGAGCAACCTGGAATTAAAATAGTTAGTACAGGAGATGGCCACAATCATGGGTTCCAGATATTAACTAAGGCACAGAACACTGTAGGGGACTTTTTTGGCAGTCTTTTAGTTAAAAACATGTAAACTATCAAGCAGGAACACATCTGCTTTCTTCAGAACACATGCCCCAACTCAGATTCTAATTCTGCGTTTGATGATGCATTAGTAAGAGTAGGAGATGCACCTTACACAAACCCACCGCTGTGAACTTGGAGCAAGTTCCTGTGGACACCTTTGGGCTCCATCCCCCTCAAAGCACTACTCACTTTTTCACACAATACATGTAACATTTATTTTACATCTCTTTAAATCACAATGGCAGCGTCATTCTGCCCCGAATAGTAAATTCCCCACTTGTCAGTCAGATTATCAAACATGTCCCCAAATCACAGTATCTTGTTGTAATGGGTTTTCATGTACATACTGGCCCTTTAACACCTGGTATACACCCCACTCTAGCGCAGGTTGCCTGCATGGGATAGTAAACTGCCCTTTGGAGGTGCAGCGCATTCCAAGAGTAATGTTGGAGGGTCCTTTTGGGGTTTAGGGCAGCTCTGTGCCAATGGGAGTTAGGGCAGCCCCATTTATTTAATTTGCTAGGGCCCTCAAAGCCCCGACTTCCTCTGCGGCTGTTACATAATGAATGGGCTGGTAAAGCAAAGCCTTTTTGTTTCCTTCAGTACTGTGCTTGTCACAAGTCCTCAAAGCTTATGGAGCCCTTTTACTTTATGACAGCGTTTGGTTGTGGCCCCTGCCAGGCCCAGCAGTGGAGTTCCTCATTTGGCTCTGCAAAGTCCTGCCTACCTGGGCGGAGCCTCCACCGGTCACTGCAAAGTACCCTCTGAGCTCCAGCCGCATCAAACGTGATAGGGCCGGGCTCCAGATAAATCCAGGGCTCTCCGCTCCCCTGCCCAGTGGCCCTGGGGAGAGTGGATGCCTCACAGGCCCCCGGCAGTGCTGGTGGACCCTTTCACGCCACTGTTGCCTTTTGGATTTCATCTTTCACCAGTCGTCTCATCTGACTCCGGGGTGGGTGGTGTGTTACCAGGTCGCGCACCATCATCTTCACCCTTCCTCCTGGCCTGCTCGGACTATCCCCTAGACGCATCGCTTCCTCCCAGGCCACGCTCAAGTCTCAGGGTTGCCCCAAATACGTATTTCACCCAGGCTGCACTGCACCCTCCCCACACCCCCCCGCCCCCCTCCGACTCGCGCCGCCTCCCCAGGTAGGCGGAATTTTCTCTTTGCCCTCTTCTCTTCTTTTGTCTCATCTCTTCACTTCCCTCCAACTTTCTCCCTTTCACTGTCCTTCACTTCCCTTCCTTTTTTAGAACTTGGTCCAGATAAGTCCATTGTAGTGCGCTGGGGAGGCACGCCCGTTGTCTGCAGTCACAGTGCTCCATGGTGGGGAACTTGGTACTTTCAGGCAAGTCCATTTAAAGCTGCAGCACACTCACATTTAATAACTACATTGTTTAAACCCCTTGCGTCTCTTGTTTTTATATATTTATTCATAACCCCCTACCTGGAAGGGCCCCATCTGGGCCAGGGATCAGATATACCATTTCCATGAAACATTTTGTAGTTCCACATCTACACAATAACAGCGCATGATAAGGATTTGTAAACACAGATTTCCTTTTCCCCTCATTTTGTGAAAATGGACTGTATTTAAATACATCCTTTGGCTTTGCTTTATTTACTGGTGACTCTGGGATGCCTGGGGACTATCGGCTATGCGACAATATGGCAATCTGCGGGGGGAGGATGGAATGTTATGCTCGGGGAGATCAGCCATAAGAGTGGGAATTAATGGACGAGCACTTTCAAGGTGCTCTTCAAACATGAATAAGGGAAGAAAAAGGAAGCATGCTCATCAAGGCAATGCAGGTGGCTGGGTCCCAATGCTGGTGTTTTTCATTTCCTTGCAGGACACCTGTAAAATGTATTTAAGCCCGTTATATCACGGATTGTTAGAGCTTTCCAAGGTAGACTACATCCTCCCAATAAGCACTGGGAACAGGCGTTATGGAAAAACCCCTACTATAAAATGTGCATAGCTTTGCTGCGGTGGCAGGAGGAAGGGGCTGCACAAGCTAGGGGTGAGGGCAGGAGGACCTGATCACGCCTTACTTTTTTGTCCCAAGGAGGTGTCGGGTGCAAAGATAACGAAGCTTGGAGTCAGTGGCGCATTGACTTTTGAGGGGTGTTCAATCTTGCCTGGTCTCATCTTTATTGCGAAGGCCAAGAAAAGGGTGCAAGGAGCAAGCATGAAAGTCAAACCGAGTGGTGGTGTATGTCAAGGATAATGAACAGTTTAGAAGACCCTGCCTTAACCTCCCCCCAATGGGCATGGATTCACACACTTGCTTTTGCTCTGTAGGATGAGAAAAGTTATGCACAGACTCGTGGGGGGGGAGGGAAACACAAACAAACTTAGAAGGAATGCTGTCACCAGTGATGTAGCAGTCTAATCAGGTTTACAGGGTTTGTGGCTCTATACTTGAACACTGGTTCAGGACCAAGTAACAAGGTCTTGTGTGTGCATATGAAGATGCCGGATAAGGCTGGATGAGGGTAGGGAGAGGAGGGAGTTGGGGGGCGTGTCTTCCTGCTTTAACCATGCTGTGGGACGGGAGAAATAGCAATGGAAAGTGGACTTCAGAGGTACGACATGGGAGGTTACTCTTGTTTTTCACTTTTCTGATTTTACTATTGTTGCATGCTTAGAACTAGTTTGGGTATATGGAAATCCAGACATTGTGGTGGCTTCCTTAATTACGAACCAATATGTCATTTTAGGTCAGCTCTCACACTGGAAAAGTATGTCAGTGGCATTCCTTCATTCTTTTACCGCCATCACCAGCAGTTGTTGCATATACGGGGCTGAATTGTGGGCCACTCTAACCTGGGCAAGTTAAGTGTGTGTGAGAACACATTTCTCAAGAAGTTACGTCTTCCACTCAGCACACCCTCTGCAATGCTTCACCTTGAACTAAACCACCTTTCAGTAATATCCTATGCCTCTTTTAGACAAGTTTTATATTGGCTGAAAGTATGGAGCTCGAGGGATCTGTTGACGGAGTAGGAGGGGCTTGCGCATTTCATGAAAGGTGGGAGAAGCCTAAAATGGCTTGCCCACGTAAAGGCATCTCTTCTTGACCTGGATAGGCTTGACCTCTGGGAACATCCACGGCTCTCTTTAACCAGGAAATTAAGCAATTGAAAGCGCTTATGTCGCGGAGAACCCATGGAAAACAAATAGTGGCTGCTATATCCCTGAAATTGGGCCCAGTTTACCTAGAGGCTAGATTGAAGTGTGGGTTTAAGGCATATTTAGAATGCAATTTGTCACCCCCACCCCAAACCCCCCCGAAGCTGTCTTTGTACACAAGATTTAGACTAGGTACTTTACCTGTAGCAGTCTTCAGTTTAGCATGAAGACCAGGTACTGTGGCAACGTTTCCCTTATGCAGTTTTTTAATGAAACATTGACACACTTTATGCTGACTTTATGCTAACTTGCACCAAAAAAAACTAAATAAATTCATTTGAGGCGGTTATATTTGCAGCAAACTTTCATATAGAAAGCAATTTGCCAAGCAGCAGCTGATGCAATGCAGTTAATCTAATGTTTATCTCTGCATTTCACTTCTGCAGGATACATTTACAGGGCCTGTGGCAGAGAAGTCTCTGAACTAGGACAGGGCCTCCACCAGGGCAGAGTGTTGCAGACGTTCTATGTTGTTTGAATGTAGTGTACATTTTAACTTATGGATGGGATACGATCAATGTATGTAATTGAGAATTTTAGCAGGATTTTAATTATTGGATATGTAGTTTGTATATGATGTTTTTCTATGAACAATTATGGTATTTTAGCCGATATAAAGTATTTTGACTGACAGTCACTCTCTGTACTATTCATTCACTCACTCTTTAGCCTTAGGGAGGCAGGAGCGAGGGGCAGGGGAGCGTCCCAGACACCCCCCAATCACACACTTCGTCGTCCGGGGGTGTCCTTTGCATTCAACCCATCCCTTGCTGCAGCACATGACATCCATGATGCGTGTTCCAGCTATCCGGCATTAAAGCGCTGAAAAATTGTGGGTGTTCCTTGAGACCTTCTTAACATCAAATCGGTACAAGGAGTGCCCAGGCAGTCCCCAAGATGGTCCCTGTCTCAGTCCACATACTCCTAAACCATGCATGTACTATGCCTCAGCCAGCCCAGTTTCTGGATTCCAGGTCGGCCCAGCACACCAGCCTCTCCACGGTGGATAGCGCTGCTGCCGCCTGGATACCGAGGACCCCACTGATGTGCACTGCGGGCCGTCGTGCCCAATCTGCCTCCTCTGTGCCGGACGCTGTCCCCATCCACCGCCCAAACTTAACACCCGCTCTGCGGGACTGCAGTCTCAGCAGCCAGCTTCACCACGTATCAGAAAAGCCTACCATAGAACAGGAGCAGCAGTTATGCAGTAATCCAGTCCGCCATCTTGTTCACACGCGGAGGATTCCCAACACCTGCTGCCAAACTGAGAACAGCTACACAGAAGAGCGCCATTCTGCTTCAAGCGAGTTACTGGGAGGGGTGGCGTTCTTGAACTCATATGCTCAATTGTGGGCCAGGATGAAGGTATAAATGGGGGTTAACTAAGGTGCAGTCACCGCGGAGCCCCAGATCAGATGGATATTTTGCAGGCAGCTGGCCATGCGCCCTACCAATCAAATATTTTTATATCCCTGCTGCATGAGGCTTAAAAGCAGGGATAATTATTTTCCTACAGCAATCCATGTACCAAACAATTACATTATTACATCAAAGAGTGTTGAGGTGGTGCAAATATTAAGCAGAACATACTTCCCCCGATGATTTTTCTCAACAGCCAGCGGTTATGTGCGTTTATAGCACGCACATTCACCCAAAGGCAACTTGGCACAAGGAGAACAAGGACACCGGCCACCCCTAGGATAATAAAACAGGAAGGTCTTCAGTGCATGCCTAAACTGAAGATGATTCATAGTACTTCCGAGGTCAAATGGTAAACCGTTCCACACTTTTCTAGCTGCATTCGAAAATACTCGTCCACGCACAAGGCAAACCTTTTGGAATTGCCACCAGATTGGCATTGCCTGAACAAAGTGGCTATCCCGGAATGTAGGATATATTCTGCCCCCCGTCGGTCATGAGCAACTTAAGGTGCAGGGGTAAAGCAAGGATGAGTAAAAAAAGCAAAACGGCCACACAGCTGTGGAGTGAATGGCATACGTAAAATACAGCCCCCCCCCAAAAAAAAAAAAAAAAAAAAAAATAATAAAGTACCTTAATGCGAACTTCATGTGCCTCTGGCGGAGCGACTTCCACATCTTCAATGGAGAGCGGTTTACCTGCCTCCCAGGCAACGGCTGCCTTGCAGTGAATGACCTATTGGTGAAGAAGATGGAAAACTGCTGCATTATCTGTGTGCAGTAAATTACTGCAACAACTATGTGCCTCTTAGCTGTACTGGTTTCCAAAATTAGAACTATGCAACAAGACCATTGCCTATCGGCTGGGTAGAACACTGGTAAGAACCCTTATCTGAACGCTGTACCAGGCACAAAATGCAATTATGGATGTTGGTTACCAAAGTTGAGGTTTGCTGACAAAGCAATATGACTGAACTTAATAGATCAGAATATTTTCAAAACCTGGGCCCCCACACCTATAAAGATCCAATTAATGCGATTCAATAACTATAGAGGCAATGCGTGCAAATGAAGAACAATGTACATAGATGCAGGCATGTAGAAAGGCATATTTGTGAGAAAACGTTTACAAAATGTTAGCCATTCTACTTCTTCCAAGGTGAACGTTTGAACAACGTCAATAATTTTAACAGCTTAGTCATTCAAATTCCACACATCAGAAGAAAAAAAAAAAGTTTCTGAAAAAAATAAAATAAGAAATTGAGGTCAAACATGAACAGTTCAGTTAATGCATCGGCCTTGTATAGGTTCTGCAATCACAGAACAACTTATTACATGGACTGCCACGCATTTCGCAGACCCCATTCAGCCTGCAGCGGTGTTGGATGCGACCAACCTCAGATTAGGTGGGCTGTGTCCTCCAACTCTCGAATTCTGTGTTGCTGAAACAAGTGAGCAATCCAGAATTGTAAATATGCTGAACCTACTGTAGAACCACAAAAAAATGCATTGTCAAAGCCAATAAGTCTGTTTTATAAGCATAGAGTTTTTGTCCTGTACATGATAAGACCACACAATGCGAGAATCAAACAAAAAAAGCTGTGTCAATTTGCACTCTTCACAGAAATGTTCTAGTAATTAATACATTCCCTTTCAAAGTGGAGCATAACCCAAGCAATATGAATAATACTATGACCACAGCCAAATACTAAATCAAAAACTAAAAACAATGGTCCCACAAGGCAAGGTAATTGGCAATCATAGCGCTGACATGTTTCTCTTTTTTTAAAAAAAAGAAATTATATATGGGATACATTACTCACCGTAATCGTATTTCTGATGCTTGTATCTGCTTAGATTCACAAGCTGTGCATAGGCCGACATATAGTGGAAGCTGCAGAGTATTACAGTTTGTTTTTCGAAACTCAAAAATGGGTGTCGACACAGGGCGTGCCAGTAATACTATCCCGAGTGTGACGTCCACTGTACCCAAGATCCCTCACGCGTCTAGGATCCTCAGATTGTATTTTTTCTGACATGAGGTAGCATGAGGAGTAGCGCGAGTACAGATAATCCAAGCAGATAGCTAGAAAGGTAAGACTACAAGCAACCATGCGCCTTCTCTCAGAGGGGAGGAAGGGTGGGTCGCATGTGAATCTAAGCAGATACAAGCATCAGAAATACGATTACGGTGAGTAATGTATCCCTTCTGAGGCTTGTGGAATCTGCTTAGATCACATGCTGTGCATAGATTAGTGAGCAGTACCTGAAGGAGGTGGGATGAGAGAAGGGTCATGAGCAAATAAGTGTCTTCGAACCACTTGTCCCACTTGTGTATCTGCCTTGGAATGGGTGTCAATGCAGTAAGGCTGAGTAAAAGTGTGAATAGAGCTCCAAGTAGCTGCTTTGAAAATGGTGTCAAGGGGTACATTTGCAATGAAAGCCAGAGTGGCCCCAATGCCTCTAGTAGAGTGGGCTCTTGGCGTGAAAGGCAGAGTTCTTTCAGAGAGTGAGTAACACAGCTGGATACAGTTAATAATCCACTTCGAGATGGCACCTTTAGAGACGCAATCCCCCTCTCTGCCTGTAGCTACGGAGACAAACAGTTGATCTGTTTTCCTTAGCGGTCTGTTTTTATTTACATAGTAGAGGACCGCCCTACGCACATCTAGGGTGTGTAGTTTCACCTCAGCCGAGCTTTGAGGGTCCCGGAAAAAAGCCGGAAGCTCGATGGTTTACGTGGAATTTAGATATAAACTTTAGGTTAGAACCTCGGGTGTGTGCGTAAAACCAGTTTGTCTTTATGGACAGTAAAGAAGGGATCCTGCACTGACAGAGCCTGAATTTCACTGACCCTTCTTATAGAAGTAATAGCTACGAAGAAGGCTGTTTTATAAGTCAGGTGTTTGAGACTGCTTTTATGCATGGGCTCGAAAGGGGGGCCCATGAGCTTAGATAGCACCACATTAAGGTCCCACCCCGATGGTGGGTTTGAAATAGGAGGGTGAAGTCTCTTTACTCCTTCCATGAAGGCTTTAACTACTGGTACTTTCCACCACGAGACCTTGTTATGGGAAGTGGTGTATGCCGACAGGGCTGCCAGGTGTACTTTCAGTGAGTTAAAAACCAATCCTGCATCTAGCAGGTGGAGCATGTATGTAACAATAGTGGAAGGATTGCAATCAACTGGGTGATTTGTCTACTCTGGCACCAGATAACAAATCCCTTCCACTTGTCAAAGTAGCAGTGCCTTGTGTTTGGTTCCCTAGATTCCTTTAGGATGTCCATACACCTCTGTGATAAATTGAGATGTCCAAACTCTATGACCTCAGGAGCCATGCTGCCAGGTCCATTGAGTTGGGTTGCTGATGCACTGTTTGACCTTGGTGCTGGGACAGTAGTGTCATGATCTCTGCTTCCAAAAGGTCAGGGTTTTCCCAACTCCCTTGGAAGCAGATCCATAACCCAGGTTCCGAGTGCCAACCAGTCCCAATTGGGACCTTTGGACCCAGTCCTGGCGCCAGTGGCACCATGCTCATAAATATGCCCAGTCCCAGCGCTGGAAGCGCCGGGCTCATAATGCTTGGGTGGACTTACCTGCAGCAGACCATGCTGCTTACTTGCCTGCCAGTTGAGCCTCTGATCCTCTTCTGTTTGGAACTACTTTTCCTGTTGGGTGGGGCAGGAGCCACTCCCTAGATTCAGAACACTGGAACTCTTCTGGAAAGCAGGAACTCTTTTCTTACCTAGGCGTGGCTGTGGAAGGAGACACCTAAGCACTACAGGAGGCTATTTAAACCACACCCGATGGATGAATCTTGCTTTGCGTTATTCTGCATCCTCTGCAGCAGAACGCTCATCGTGTCTTCTGCATCTGATCCTGGGCCTAAGGAAAAAGGCTTACCATCCTGAATCCAGTCTTCAGCAACACCTATAAAGACAAGAAAGAACAGGTTAGCATTACGGTCTTCAGTGACATCTCTTCACTTACCTGGTCCATCGGCTGTCACCAATGCCTCGCGCTGCATTCCGGCATCTGAAAGACAAAGGCTTACCTACTCTTTGTGCGCTCCGGAGGTCTTCACACTGCATTCCGGCATCTGAAAGACAAAAGCTTACCAACTCTTCGCACGCTCCGGAGGCCTTCGGCGCTGCATCCCGCATCTGAAAGACAAAACAAGGTGTGTTTAAAGACATTGGGGAACTTTAATACTCACGTGCCATTACTCCTTTCCACATCTAACCCAGTGGGTATTCCGTCACCCTGCAGCCGCTCCGAACTTGTACCTGCAAATTAAAAAGACAGTTAGAGCGCATCGTGAAGCAGGCAACAAGCGCTTACTTACGTGCTTCCAGGCGCTTCTATTCATCACACGGGCTCCATCTTCAACTCACTTCAGCCCGTCATCCGCCATCGCCGGAACCCTGCAAAACAAGAGACATCATTACTAAAGACTTTAAAGACATTAGAATTACTCGAAACTTACCGTTCGTGCAGTAAACGACGGACAGCAGTCCTCTGAAGTCAAGAGGCCTGCTCCCCTTATCCAGTGAAGAAACTGGTTACAGCACCCTGCCCCGAGGCAGATGGAGAGCACGGCGTTCACTTACCTAAGACATCTTACCCTTTGAGTCAGACATACAGTGCACAGAGGTCCAGCCCAAAGAGCCAGCCGTGTGTTACACATCACCTTTGAAGATACGGTATACGCCCAGTCAAGACCGGCGCCTCTACGGGAATCAGGTGAGCGTTACAAGTAGGTTGTACCAGGCCGGAAGTTTGATGGGCTCGCACACCGCCATCCTGCGTAGGTGTGGGAACCACGGTTGTCTTGCCCACATGGGAGCAACTAGGACGAGCGTCATCGACTCTGTTCATCTTGTTGACCACCTTCCTGATGAGGAGTTGGTGGAAAAGCGTACGCAAACATCCCTCACCAGTTCATCCACAGGGCGTTCCCCTGGGAGTCTGGTTGGGGGAACATGGATGCAAATCCTGGGCATTGTCTGTTTTCGCTATGTCTATAGTGGGGAAACCCCACTGAGAGAAGATATCTTCTACGACCTCTCTGTGTAGAACCCATTCGTGTTCCTCTGGGAGGGAGTCTCTGCTCAGAGCATCCGTTAGGGAATCAAGCTCCCCTGGAACATGTTGTGATGACAGGAAGATGTTCCGTCTGAGTGCCCATATCCAGATTTTCTGGGCAAGCTTGGACAGATTAGGCGAACGAGTCCCTCCTTGCTTGTTCAGGTAGAACATGGCCGTCGTGCTGTCCGTCCGGATTTGCACTGACAGGTTTAGTAGGTAGGGCTTGAATGCTTGAAGCGCTCTGAATACTGCCAGAAGCTCTAGCAGGTTGATGTGGTTCTTGGCACTTGAGGGAGACCAGGGACCCTGAACTGTGTGGTGGAGATGGCGAGCTCCCCACCCCGTCAGACATGCATCGGTAGTGACTACTGCCTGTACTTTGGGATCGTAAAAGGGTTTCCCCTGTGCAAAATTCTCTTGTCCACCAGTGAAGGCTTTGTACTAGTGTTGGCGAAACGACCACTAGATCGTCCAACTGACCACTTGCCTGAGACCACTGTTTCGCCAACCATTCAAGCATGGGACACATGCGCAGGCGCGCGTGGGGGACCAGGTAAATACATGACGCAATCATGCCCAGCAAATGCATTGCTTTGCGTACCGTTATTTGGTGACCGGACTGATATTGCGGAATTTGCAGTAGTATATTCCGAATTCTTTCCTCTGAAGGAAATGTCAACCCCTCTTGAGTATCTAGGATTGCTCCTAGGAACTGTTTGGAGGTGCTTGGCACCAGGCTTGACTTTCTCGTTGATTGAGAAGTAACAAATTACTGGGGGTTTCCCCCGTTATGAGCCAGTCGTCCAGATAAGGCTACACCGGGCTTGCCTCCCTGCGTAGGTGTGCAGCCACCACCGCCAGTACCTTGGTGAATACCCTTGGTGCCGAAGCTATCCCGAAGGGCAGTACCTTGAACTGGTAGTGCCGACTGTCCACCTTGAAGCGCAAGTACCTTCTGTGCGCTGGGAACCTGGAAATATGAAAATAGGCATCTTTCATATCCAAGGTTGCCATGTAATCCCCTTTTTTAGGAGGGGGAATCACCTCTTGTAGCGTAGTCATACGAAACTTTTGGGGCTTGACATACTTGTTGGCAGGCCGTAAGTCCAATACTGGGCGCATTGTCAAATCTTTTTTTGGCACAAGGAAGTAAGTTGAATAAATACCCTTGTTTACCTGGTGTCCCGGGACGAGTTCTATCGCGTCCTTTTCTAGCAGAATGGCGATCTCCTCTAGGAGAATCTTCTGATGTTCTAAAGAGTGTACCCTTTGTCGTGGAGGATGGTTCCGGGGACGCTGCAGTAGTTCTATACAGTACCCTGTGGATACTGTTGACAGCACCCATCTGTCTGATGTGATCCCTTCCCAAGCCTGGGTGAAGTTGGAAATGCGTCCCCCTACTGGGGTTGCGTGAGAAGGGACCCTGAACTGAGCGTCACTGCTTTGGTGGAGGCGTGCCGCCTCCTTTGCTGGGGCTGCCTCTGCCTTTACCACAACCTCTCCTATTACCCCTGCCGTAACCCTGGGTAGACTGTTGGCTGTTGTTCCACTGTGTACCGTGTACCCTGGGAATAGTTAGATCCTCTCTGGGAATTTTGGCCGCGTGGGCGACGAAAATTACTATTCCCTCTCTGGTTAGGGGGTTTATTGGTTAACTGGCAAGGGACTTGAGTGTCTCGTATTCGTTCTTGGCATTCTTCAGTGCGTCCTCGACCGCCTTACCAAACAGATCGGCTTCCACCGGTTTGTCCAACAATGATGCCTCGGTTTCTGCCTTAAAACCAGACTGCCGTAACCACGCATGTCTCTTGATAACAGTGCCTTCTGCTATCAATCTGCCTGCATTGTCCGCGGCATCAAAGGTTGCTTTCAAAATGCAACCAGACACGGCTCTACCCTCTGCGGAAATCTGAGCTAACTGGCCCTTTAAAGGTTCCGGAGCAGAGGCTACGAGTGCCGCGACTTCTTCCCACTGATGGCAGTTGTAGCTGGCCAACAGGGTGGTGGAGTTTGCAATCCTTGCCTGATAGGCGGACGTTGAGGCTACTTTCCTGCCGAAACCGTATAGTTTTTTGCTCTCCTTGTCTGGAGGAGCTTCGGACGATGAGAAGGGTGTTCCAGCCCTCTTACGAGTGTTAGTGACAACTAGGGAGTCTGGCTTCAGATGTCCTCTTATATATAGAGAGGGTCAGACTGGGCTGCCCCGAAAAGTTTTTCAACTCTGGGATTGACTGCTCTGGTGAGGTTCGGGTTCACCAGGGACGGGTCTATTCTTCGCTGAATGGACTTAAGGATAGGGATGGTCTGGGCAACAGGCCTCCTTTCTCCCACTAACTTCTCGGCAAAGTCCCTCTCCTCCTGAACACCGTGGGTGTCAATATGGAAATGTTCTGCTGCACGTGCGAGAACCTCGTTTAGGAGGGGTTGGTTATCGACAGGGGAGTCGGTAACCGGGGCCTCGTTTTCTACCGGGGAATCTACTCTGTAGGTTTCAGGGTCTTCCTCTTCTTGGTCCTCATCATCCCCATAGTAGCCCGTCCCGGTTTGTTCTTCTACCATGCCAAATTCTTGGTCCTCACCAAAGGAAGCCTCTCCTTGATACAGTGAGTATGGTCGTGAGTATGGTTGTACCTCGAAGGGGTCTGTAGGCCTCATCGGTGTCTCAAACCGGGGCTTCTTACTCGGGGGGTGGGGGGGAATAGGATCGTTAGAGCCTGAGGGTGTCGCCCCTTGTGGATCATACGAAAGGAAATGGTCTGGATTTTTATCATAAAAGTCAGCCAAAGAAGACATCCTTGACATGACCCTATCTATGTCTTCACTCGACCATTTTTTGGAACTGGGAATGACTCTCTCAGCAAGTCTCGTAGATTTGCTGGTTTTAGACATATCAGCAGACCTGGTCTTGTCTGTCTGTTTAGGGGGAGTGGCGTGTTTTACAGGTGTGGAAGAGTGCAAAGGCTGCTTCTTCTGCTGTTTAACCCCCTTCCCGTGAGCGGAAAAGTGTTTTCCCTGTCCTTTTGTGGCTCTGGAGGTTTTCGACACCTGGCGTCGAGGATCGTGGGTAGAGTCTGTCCTTCGAGCGTGGGGCCGCGCTGATCTTGCCTGCGGGCTCTGACTCCTGGAGCGCGGCCTGGGGGTGGAAGTCATCTTCGTCCTCCGACGATCAAACTTCTAGTTAGCCTAGGGAGCGAGGCACTCTTGGCAAGAGTGGATGATTGCCTGGAGTCATGCGGCGATCTCGATCGAGAACGCCCAGAAGACACTGAATCGGACTGTTTGTGCCTCTTTCCGAGAACTCGACGTCGTCAAGTCTCAGTTGGACTTTGTTTAGTGTGTGTGGTGTGTGAAGCGCTTGTGTCGCCAGGGGTCTTCCCCATAGCCGCCCTGCCGGACGACCTTCCGAGGTCGGGGACCTGCGCTCGGCTGTCTTTTGACGCCGTAATGCCCTCGCCGTCTGAAAGTACGGCGTCGCTGAAGGCGCCCTCCGCTGCCATGGCCGCCTCCCTGGCGTGGTGGGCCCAACGGTTTGTCGAACGGTCCTTAAGTGTCTTAGGTTTAAACCTACTACACGCTCTGCAGTTCGCTTCGGGGTGGTCCCTCGGCAAGCAGAGATTGCACGTGGCGTGCCTGTCGACCCAAGGGTATTTGCGATTGCACTTGGGGCAGAATCGAAAAGGGGTAACCTCCATACGCACCTTGAGGCAGCGGGCTGTTTAAGTGTAGGAAATGTATAAGGTGTACCTATATACCAAGAGTGTAGAGTATGTACAACCCCCCACTCTCCCTACTTGCAGGGCCGAGGCCAGAGGCCTTCCGAGGCCCAAATCCTTCGTGCAGCAGCCGGCGGTCGATTTCTTCTCCAGCCGGCGTCGAGTGTCGAAGTTGGGATGGGGAAGGATGTAAATAAATTAATATTTTAGCAAAAGTATGGCTAAGGCCAGGGCACTCCGCAAAATGCTTCCGACCAGTATGGCGGAAAAAAACAATCTGAGGATCCTAGACGCGTGAGGGATCTTGGGTACAGTGGACGTCACACTAGGGATAGTATTACTGGCACGCCCTGTGTCGACGCCCATTCGAGTTTCGAAAAACAAACTCGAATACTCTGCAGCTTCCACTAGATGTCGGCCTATGCACAGCATGTGATCTAAGCAGATTCCACAAGCCTCAGATAGATAGATAGATATATACACACACACACACACACACACACACACACTTCAAGTCCATGTTAACAGTTTGTCAATTTTAACCAGGACTGAGCATGCTAATAGGCACCAATACAGTCAGCACCTGGACTCTACCATTGGACCATTAATATTTTTTTCTATTACTTAACATCTTGCTCAAGTCCCTCGGAAGGTACACCCCGACCAAACGGAAAGCGCTGGCAATATTTCAGCTGTATCCAAAGGCCCATTCATCCAAGGTAGTCACAAAGCACTACCCACACATCTAAATCTTTAACATGGCATCAATGCCAGCAGCAAGAATCGAATGCTGGCGGATGTAATCAACACCAACAACAGATTACCTTGTGTCACCCAAGTGTGGCCACAACTCTGAGGCACAGGGAGAGTGAGCAAAATGTAAGCTTTGTGGTGCAGCATGCACTAGATGAAGACTGTTTAAGAGACAATGAAAGATTGTCAAAAGCAGCACATGGGTACAACTAATAGGAGCTCCCTCTACCTCACACACCACTAGCACACAATAGTCTGCATACCCAGACGCAGGTGCTTGGGGAACTTATGATGGCTATGGCTAGCACTTAAACCAACACCAATCACGATATCCAGGAGAAAACAGCAAGAATTGTGGGCCTGGCAAATGTAGCCATAACAAGAGTTGTCCAACCGAAAGTGAGTTTACGAGAAAAGGATGCAGTTGAACTGAACAGAATATGCTACAATGCACACTGTGATAGTCATCATTGGCATGGCTGCTGCGACCGACCAAGACACCAGAAGGAGTGTGGCAGCATCTGAGTGCAGAGTTCTGAACCTGCTGGAAGAACCATACAACCTCAGATTACCTCTCACCCATCCATTTTGACTAGTTTTTCGACCCATCACCAATGTGTCTATGCTTTCTAAAATCAAGCACGGCTTGTTATTGAACAATTACAACTGTGTCTGGTTACAAATACGCAGTCCGGGTTCCAACCTGTTCATATACGAAGACTGCCCTCCTGGGGTTTTTGGGTGACAATACTAGCTATAAAATGGGCAACAAGGTACTTCTTGACATGTTGGACCTTTCTGCCACATTCAAAATGGTCGAACACCCAATGATAGGTTGTCACTTCAACAGCACTGCCAATGGGAGGTTTTGCTCCTTTTGTTGAGGGTGTTTCAGAAACTCCAACTAGTTCCTTTCTGGTTTACATGGTCTCTGGTTAATTGTGGGGTTCCCGAGATAACCCTTGTCACCAATTCCTTTTAATAACTGGTCACCCTCCATCATCTTCCACAGTCTTGTCAGTATGCAATCAGATGGTACACATCCTTGAGGTGTAAGAGGGGTTAGTTGGGTTACTATCCTGCATTTCTGCAATCAAAGATTGCATAGCTGTTCACCACTGGTGAGTTGTTTATGAAGCCATGAATCAAACTCCTGCAAAATAGTACCCCCCCCCCTTTGAAGTCTTCGTCTGAGAAATATAAAAACCTTGGCTTTCATTTTGTCAGACGCTGTTGCTTTTTTTGCTTCTCCTCAGGGAAATAGTTCATGCAGTTTGTTCTCCCAGGGAACTGGATGACTATGGCTTTCACTCTTCAATCGGCGGGCAGACATGGATCGGAACGGCCGGCAGTCAGAGCCTAGGTAGGCCAGAGTGAAAACCCATAACAAACGTTAAGGCGACACAAATTATCGCCTTTGTACTGCAAGGTGCTGCATGCAATTGAACAAATGCAAGAAATCAAAGAGGCATTCTCTCAGTACTGACAGACATTTTCCCCAGAACGATGCACAAAAAACAGGTTTGTCTTGGAAGCAAGACAATGCACAGCAACCCCAGTCCCATGCTTTAGAACTGGTCACTCGCTCTTCCACTTTGCCCTTCCAAATCCAACCAATGAGGACCCGCCGGACTCATGTCCTGTCTGGGTCCCTTCCTCTTCTTTTTGACAACTTTAATAGCCAACGAAAAACAATCCACTTATTAAAAATGCTGGTTACTTGAATCCACATTGGATCATTCCTATGCCGAAAAGGTTTCTCAAACACATCCTTCTGATCAGGAATAGCTAAGTCTTTGAAACATTAACCTTTAAACTGGAGTACAGCATATTGATATAAGAAATTTCTGAATTGGGCATCAAAACGAGTAAATCAACAGCATACAATAAACCCTTGCAGGTATATGGAGACCTTTAATATCCTCTTGAGAACGAAGCCGTGCTGCAAGAGGTTCCATAAAGATCAAAGAAGGGGGCGAGAGCGGACAACCTTGACTGGTTCCGCAATGAATTCGAAAACGAATCAGAACATAACCCATTAGCAAGAACTTGAGCTTCAGATTCATTATATAGAGCTCCAAAGAGGCTCAAAAAGTTAGTACCAAATCTAAATCTTTCCAAAACCTAGTAGAAAATGTACCAGTTCACTATCAATAGTCTTTTCAGCATCCATGTTCATCACTGCAAGTAGTTTAGAGTGATCTTTACAAAGGTAGAGCCTGTATTAATTCCCTTATTATCACAGCTTTGTCAACCCATGCCAAAAACTGTAAATGGGTTGCTTTGGTTATAAAAAGGCACAGATTTAGGTTGGTGGGGGTATGAGAGCATCCTTATCTTCTAACATGGCTTTTTATAATTAGTACGTTCCCTTTTTTTTTTTTTAAACCCAATGCTTTTCATAGACTTTTTTTTAAAATGCAAGTATTGGGCCAATTTCACCCTTTGTCCTTTCTTCAATGTAATCACAAATAAAGTACTGCAAAAGTGCGTGCTTTTGTTCACTTCACTGTGGGTATAGTTTTAATGGGATATTTGAATAAAGAACCAAAATATACTCCCAAACTCAAATGGGAGCTACCGTTTATCCCTAACAATACATTTTACCACATCTAAATGCCAAAAAAATAATAATTGCCAGATACTCCCACACACACCTATAGCATTACATTTGGCAACCTCAGGATCCATCCACCAGTCTCCGGCCCCGTCATCAGAGAAACATGGGGCAGCCTACGTTTAAAGTCTTCCGCACCTCTTCCGACTCTACAGAACCATACTGCTTTCCTGTTTCTTGCTTGGACCACATCCATGGTTTGCTGTGCAGCTAGTCTGCGCTCTCCTCCCTAGCTTTTCATTGCTGTCCTTTCCCAGCCTGGCCCCCTTCTGGCATTAACCATGCCGAGCTCGCTGCACTCATTGATCGTCAAAATGCATGTCACTTCTAAGCCTTGATCGTTTTTGAGCAGGCATAAGAGGGTGCCATCAGCCCCACTCACTATGTGGGGAGGCACCTACAACCCATACACATGGGCAAATATTGAATTTCCTGCTTTTCAATGGGATTTCAGATCCTCTCCGTTTTAAAACCTATGTAAGGAGGTCAGTAAGGTGCATTCTTTAAATATTGCAATTTCCTTAATCTCTTATAGGTAGGTCTTTTTGAGCGGGGGTACACTAGTATCACATTTTGACTTCGATCATACTTTTGTGAATTATCAGTGGAATTCAAAGACTATGTAATAGTAATTGCACTTCCCACAGTCATTAAAACTACTATGCCTGGGGCAGTAGGTGAGATGGACGTTTCACAAATCGTACCAACAATAAACCATCTGGTAAGAGACTTAAAGACGGGGCAAGGTTGTGAGAAACTGAAAAACCAATGGATTGAAATCCACTAGTCACCACTGGCACTTATTCTGGGCAGTATAGAATTCCTCTCCAAGGCTGTTTGCTGGAGTGCTCCATTACAGAATGAGACAGGACCGCCTCTACGCAAATCAGATTTTATCCAACTATACAAGGCAAGTTCTCCTCTGCAAAGGGATAAAATAGACACCTGAATCAGTTCAGCTTTAATGCCTTTTTAAAAGGGAGCTTAGGACACTGAGGGGAATTTGAAGGGGTTCTTCCTGAACCAAAAACAAAAAACTCATCCAACCTGATAAGGGAAAATCGGAATTGCCGCCCCTTTCTCTCCACCGACCCCTCACCCCCGCGAGAGACCTAGAAAACAAATGTGAAACCAATAAAAGATGAATACAAAAAGGGCTCACAAAAGTATGCAGTAGCTACGGTTAAGATTCCTCACTCAAGAAGAGCTCAATCCCAGATCTGATCAGAGAAGAAATTCCTGGCTAGAAACTTCAAGGAATACATCTTAATGCTCATCTTAACAAACTGCACTGCATTTCAATGTGCTCATTTTGGCATGTATAATCTCCCACACTACCTTCTAAACAAAGGGCCTTCTTTAAGTGGTGCAATATAAATGATGAGGCCTATAGTTCAATGTTCATCTATTATCTCCCATCATTCAATGTACTTAACCCAGGTGGAGTTCAGGGGATAGCTAGCTTTTGCGCCAAAACGGCTGCACGGGTGTGTCCCGATACCCAATGCCCTCTCAAAAACTATAGGATTCATTTATTGGGTGACACTCAAATTAGGGCAATTTATCAACCCACCCGAATAAAACTAAAAATGAACCTAAAAAACAGATGACTAGGAACCCAACTCATTCTGGGTTTCCAATGACTGACTTGCCAAACAGCAACCACCCTAAAGCCATTGGTTCAAGAAAGGAAGATTAATTTTATGGACCATGGCCCTCACAAGGGGTCAGATCTTTAAATTACAGTTCATTGATCCAGGAGCTATTTGGCCATCAGAGCACGTAAGATAAAGACCCAATAATGCTTGCACCACAGGCTTCAATTTTATTTGGATTCAAAATGGCACACACAGTCCCATTCACTGCAATCTTATTGAGACAAGGTGCTCCAAAATGCACTCAATTGTATAAAAAAGGGATATGGAATTTATTTTTAATCCAAGAGAAAATGGAGAATTCCTCAGAGCATCTGCACTCTTTGGTACCGTCTCTAATTCAGGCAAGCTGGGACCAGAGGCTGGCACCAGGCAATTTTCACCCCCTTTAGTGTACTGTGTCCTGGGATCCTTTGTGCAATCAGTCCCCCTGGATTCCAGTTGGCTCCCAGTTTTTGGTTTGCCCTCAAATCTTCTTTTTTTGGGCTATTCTGTGTCAGCTGATTACAGGCCCCATCGCCTAAAGGGGGTGTCCCACCAGTGAGCACTGATCTGGGATCTGCAGCTTATTCCATTCCGGTGAGGTTACTCCATGAAAAACACCCTCCACATCTCAGAAGACAAAGGTTATCCGAAGGGTTTGGCTAAGATTCTCCCCCACCCCTACAGTCATGCTGGCATAAGGACTTGCACTACCATTCTAGTTTCTACATTTTAATTGCCTCACAGGTTTACAAATGAAGTGACTCTTTCCCTAGGTAAACACTTTACCCTTTTCCCCATACGCAGCACTGATGTTTTCCTGAAGTGCTATATGGAGATCTACACATTCCAATCGCATCTGGAGTTCTGATTTTACTGTTTTGAAGCTCTGCCCCTTCCCGCTCCATGACGCTAAATGGGGGCTAAGTTTACAAGTCCCACCAATATTCCTTTTGCAGCTGGTCTATTTATGAGCTTAATCATCTGAGAAAACAGAACACATGGCCCCTTTAGAGTCACCAGATCTGAACACACCCGCTCTTCAAGTGTACTTGATATATGGGTGGCATTAGCCTGTCAATCTAATGGGGGGGGAAGGGGTGGGAATCTAGTTGGGAAAAGTGAAGAGGACCACTGCAATGAATGAATTTCTCTCTAGTTACTTGTCAAAACGAAAGCTGAATTGGTGCCCTAAGCCTACACTTGTTTACATGATACGAAATTCTCAAGACTATCAAATACTTCTGATGCAAGGCCAAGGGCCTGTGTGACTACAGGGCAGTAAACTGATTCCAGAGAAGTCAGCTGCTAAGACTGTACCTAGGCAGAGAGCAGTAGGTAAGGGGGGGGGGGGGGGGGGGGGGGGGGGGGGTAGGGAGGAAACAAGCAGTGTGAATGAAACCCAATGCTCTCGCATTGTGAAAACAACCTAGCCTTTGGTCAGGTAACATTCACAAATTATGACGTATTGACGGACCAGGAGCGACCGCCACTCGGGCACACTCCAAAAGAGGTAGTATTGGGTTGCAACAAAATCATGATGTCTCAAAGTGCCTCTCACCAGCTATTCAAACATCTTAGTCACTTCAAGACAGGTTTCCAAAAGTTTAAAATAAAATAAAAAGTACAGTCATTTTAAAAACACGAACGCCCACCACAAGCGGTTTAAGGGGAGAAATAAAACTAGACATATGGTAATGTTGGTAATGGTAGTTTATTTATAAAGCGCCTATACACGGGCAGTGTTTCAAAGGGCTCAAGGAGGGTGGGAACATGAGGAAAAACTGTTGCCCAGAGCCCTTGAATTTCTGAGACGAGAACTGTCTGCACAGGCAGAGTAAGTGAGTATGATACATTTAACAATTTAGATGCACATTAAGTGGTGAATACAGGGGAGAACAGACAGATGATCATCAGGCAGCGCTGCATTCAGATTATGCAAATGCAGGATGGGTAAGGGTCCCAAGTTCACCCAGTCGGTAGAGATTGGGGTAAGGGCGGAGAGAGTAGTTACTCTAGGAATTAGTACAAGTGCAGTGGAGGGGGGTGAAGGGCCATGAGGCAAGTGTAGAGAGTAATGGCCTAGGGTGCCAGGGACCTGTGAGACTGAGGTACACCAGTCGGCAAGATGTATGGAGGAGGGAGAGATGAGAGCAGAGCGCTAGGTGAGAGAGAGCATAGCAATATATGCGTGTTAGAGCTAAAAAGACAGGGGAGGTGGTATATACACCCTCCTTGCGGGCTGTATATGAAGAGCAAAAACCCAAACAAGTGTCAAAGTATGAAGCTGCAGCTACTAGCCAGGCATATGGTCACTTGTCCCGTTCACCAAATGGACGCAGGTCATTTCTCACTCACTATAAGATCCAGTTATCACCAATGGTGGCAAGTGCAAATTGAGGACAAGACCCAATAATAGATGGTTACTAGTACATGAGAGTCCAAGCACGATTCAGGTGGCTACATGTATCGCAAACACATTAAGCAGCTTGCATAGTGCATCCTGGCATGCCAGTGAAAGATCGTGCTTCAGGCCTCCTGCAGAAGGTGCTTATAACACCAGGGCAGAAGAAAGGGCTGTTTAGAACACATGGGGCCTTAAGAGACCAAATATGTGCGGAAAACCCCTTTGCTTTCTGGTCTGGGGGTCCAGTAAATTCAATAAATATTAAAGCTCCAGGTTTGCATCCACTCCGCATTGGGGCTCATTAGGCCGAGGAAAAGACTGGCCCATAAAGGAAGAAGTAAGATAGACAATGCTGTATTACAGAATAACTGTCCCTGGGTATGGCGGACAGTCTTGGAAGAGGCGAAAATGACCCACCAGCATCTGAGATTACAAAACAGTCCTCATCGGCTGATGAATCCTCCTAGCATTCCTGAAGCAAGGTCCTCTCGCTAGCCGCAACTGTACCTGGTCCTCCTCAGGCCACCGCTTTGCCACTTTCCGACCAGCATCACTAACATTTGTGCCATCTTGCACAGATGAGGAACTACTCCATGGTAGCCGCTGCAATCACCATCCCAGACTACCTCCAGCAGTTCCGAACACAGCTCCAGCTTTGCTAGCACTTGAGCCTCCAACCCCACGCAGTCTCCCGCCAGTCCTGCCCCCTCCGCCATAACCCACAGATACCATAAACATAAAACTTGATCCTACCTGCCCGGCCACCCAAGTTCAGCCGCCGCATCCTAGTCTGTCTGACCATTTATAAACAGATGAACTGCTCAAGTTTTCTGATCAATGGCATGAGCAGTATCTCACGCTACAAGAACCTTTTATATAGTGCTTCCTGTCACGAAGATGGCATATTTTCCCTTGGATTGGGGAAATTGCTAGCTACACATTTGTATTACAAGGAAAATGGCAATTTCTTTTTTTTTTAAACTTTATTTTTTTACAGAATAGACAGCAAGGCGTTGATAAGTCAGTACACATACAAATAGCAACATCACACAACTGTAAGAGGTGCATTGAACCATAATCAACACCAAGTTACATATTATAACGCCCGATAGGATGAATACAAGACATCGTAATCAGTCCATACCCCCTCTAATCCCAGATAGCCTGACTCATCACGAGTCAAGGCTATGTGAAACGGAGCCCAAATATTCTTTAGTTGGCAAGGGTCACCATAGCAATAAAGGAGTCCTCCCTCTTGCTGGTGTAAACCAAGTCCTTAAGCCATTCATCGCTTGTTGCGGCCGAAGTTGATTTCCAATACCGGAGGATGCATTTTTTATTTTTAGAAACAATGCAAGCAAGGTTAAAGGAACCTTCTCGTAACTGTGAACACTTTGCCTATATCCCCAAGCAAATACTTCAATGGGGACATAACGGGAGGAACCCCTACAATGTCAATAGGGATTTCAGCCACCCTCTGTCAGTACAAACTTGCAGGCAGACAGTCCCAAAACAAGTGACATGAATTAGCCGGAGAAAACCCACATTTCGCACACACTCCCCGCACATCAGGGGAAAACTTGCTATTTTAGTAGCTGGGTAGTGCAGGTGATTAAGTATTTTGAACTGAATCCGACGGTAACCGGCTTTTATGGATACTTAGTCAATAGACACTACCACCTCCACTGCATATCCGTGTGCTCGGTACCAAAGTCACACTTCCATTTCTGGCGTGCCCAGTTCCTACATTTCTGTTCAGCCTGCACCAGGTTGTAGAGTTTGGAAACCATACGCCCCTCTCTCCCAGGAGTGATTGCCGTAATACAGTCATGAGTTTCGGGCTCAAGACGCCCTCAACCGCCAGGCTGCCTCCTTGATCAGGTAATAATGCAATAGTTTGAAAAAGCCCAATGTGGATAAAAAGTCATCTACCGACAAATCCCATTAGGAAATAGGTCCCCAATTGTCAATTGTTCTTCCACACCCCACGCCTTATATATTTCTACATCATATGTTGTAAGAAGGCCTGGGTAGTTCCATAGCAGAACCTGCCTACTATAAGCAGTGGCGAGTGACAATCTGCGACATATTCTAGCCTATGCGTTCACCGTAATGCGCACTGTGTCTAAAGAACAGGAATCAATCTAGCGATCGCTATAAATCACAGATTGAATGTTAGTAGGCTCTGCCACATATTGGTCCTGGGATAGATGGACCACACTACCTCCAGGGGAGTACCAAAACCCTGTAAAGTCTGCCTGCGGCACAAAATAATAAAGTTCAAAATCTGGCACTGCCGAGGGACTCCAAGATGGCCGCTGGGGTGAGGAGATGCAGCTAAACCACGCTCCGCCCGGGCCGCCAAAATTAGCACGACCGAAGCCGTGACGGACCATCTCTCCACCTCCCCCGATCGCTAATAGTTTTCCACCCCCCACGTCCCTCCCCCCCCCTGCGAGGAACCGGCGCCGGAGCGGACGCAGGACGAAAGAGGAGAAAGCAGACCGGCTCCTCCCCCATCGGAGCCGAAGGAGACTCTCCCGCGCCTCTGAGGACCACACGGCACAGGAAGACCGCGAGGCGGCAGCCAGCGAGGAGGCTGGATCGGGGGCTCAGTGGAACCCCGAGTGGAGGGAACGCCCCACCCGCATCGGGACCGGTGTAGAGCGCAGTTGCTGCGGCCAGGGAAGTGGTGCGGCGTGAGAAGGAAGTGCGATCAGGGCGGACCGCTGTAGAGGAGAAGCGGGGGCCGCCCTGAAACACAGCGCATGAAGAAAAGGTGAGCCAACCTCAGTTACCCCATGGGGGGACCCAAAAAGCACGTAAACTGTATGGACATAAAAAATAAAAAGGGGGGGGGGGGGAAATAAATAAATAAAAAAAACAAAAAAAACCCCTGCAAGGCGAATACACTCCGGCACCAATTCGATCGGGGATTCCCCCCAGCCCTAAAGAATACACTGCGCAAGACCCTATCCCCCCCCCACGCAGGTCGGATTCAAGGAGAGGCCTCCTTCCCCGCAACCGTGGGGGAAATCGATTAAGGAGAAACACGTAACTGCCATCAGCATCTTGTCACAGAGAGACGAAGGGGGGAGAAGCAGAAAGACAGACAGCACGACCTCCTAAAGCAAGAACCCCACGCGCACAAGAACACTTCAAAGGACAAGAACGGGTAGAGGAGCCACCTGAGGGCTACACGAGGGCGCAGAAGCCCCATAGACAAGCTGACGGAACACTCTACCATGTCTAGAGCAAAGGGAAAGGGGAACCCCATCCAACAAAACAAGGCGCGGATATACTGCAAATGTGGTCAACAGAGGGGACATCGCAACCGAGAGGGAGAATCCAGGGAGAGCCCATGGGGGAGGTAGAATCATTATCCCAGCAACAACAACCATTGACTAGGGAGGACATGCAAACCTGGTTCATGGACCTGCAAGAAAAATTCATGTCTACAGTTCAAGAACAATTTGCAACCATGAAGAATGAAATGAAACAAGTGGTTCAAGACATGAGAATCGATATTAACAACATAGAAGAAAGAACTGACATAGTGGAAAAAACTGTGCAAAGTCTTGAAGAAGACACGAGACAAACTAGCGAAACGCAAGAGCACTTGGTGACACTCACTCACAACTTGGAGATACAATTTGAGGATCTGGAGAACCGCTCTAGACGCTCCAACATTCGAATCAAGAACATGGCAGAATCAGTGCTAGACAAAGATCTGAAAGAAGCGGTAAAGGAGGTATTCAGAGACATACTGGGAACACAAGACACTGATGAAATCGGAGTAGACAGAATCCACAGGGTAGGACCGAAAAGATCTGGGGCCCCAGGGGAAAGACCACGCGATGTCCTGGTGGCTCTCTCCTCCTACCCGCAGAAAGAACAGATCCTCAGAAGAGCCAGGGAAATGGAGCATATTAAAATGAATGGGCAAGATATCCAATTGTATCAGGACCTTGCGCTAATAACCCTCCAAAAAAGAAGAGCAATGTCCCCACTGGTGAAAGTATTAGTAGAAAAACAAATCTGTTACAAATGGACATTCCCATTTGGCTTGCTATTTACGTGGGAAGGAAAACAGAGAAGAGTGACCACTGGAAGGCGGCCTTAGCACTATGGGCCTCCAGGATGAAGAGATGGAACGGGGGGAGACCTCAAACAGGAGAGATCGAACGAGAAGACCAATGGGCTGGGAAACAAACACGCAAAAGAAGGCAAACGCAGGGAGGGAAACCCGGAGAAAAGTACCATGGAGAACCCAGGAAGACAATATTGGGGAACGGACACGGAAAGGTAGCGGTTGAAACCCGGTCGGGGGAAGGGAGGAGAATGGAGCGGATCGCACAACACACAGATGGCGGTCGGGTTAAGAACCGACGGTCTGTGACTCAGCGAAGACCAATGGGTCAATGGGGTTTAGGACTCCCCAGAACAGACCCCCCCCCCCCCCGAGGGTATGGAGGGCAGGGAGCAAAGGGCGCAACACCCTAGCATCAATAGGAACCCTCGCCCTGCTCGGGGGACAGTTTGGTTGGTTTAATGTTCAAAGTTGGGGGGGTTGGGGGTAGTTCAAGGGAGGGGAAGGGATCGGAGGAACCAAAGAAATGAAACAAGAACAGAAGGGGACCCGATGCAACGGCACTTAACCATAACACAATGGGGATGATACGTGTTTTGACCTACAATATTAGGGGCATGAATCACCCAACAAAAAGGGTGAAACTGGAGAAACAGTTCAATAGGGGGAAGGCGGATATACTACTTCTCCAGGAAACCCATATTAGAACAAGGGATAAACAGAAAATGCGGATAAAAGGATTCAATATTTGGGCTCCGGCGACGGCAACTGAGAAAAAAGCTGGGGTGCTGATAGCGGTGAAAGTAGGAAAGAACACTTAACTGCTAGATACAAGCATAGATAAAGAAGGGAGATATGCCTTCGCCAATGTAGTAATCGAAGGACATCGCATAACACTCGCCTCAATATATGCACCCAATCAGGGACAGGATGGCTTTCTCAGAGAGGTGCTATCGAAATTAGAAGACTATGCTAAAGGGGAAGTGATTTTGGGAGGAGATCTCAATATGGCGTGGAACCCACATCTAGATAGGAGTTCAGGGAACACACATGGCCAGGGGGCGCCATCAAAACGTCTGAGACAACAAATGGACCAGATGGCCCTGAATGATGTCTGGAGGGAACTGAAGGGTGAACAGAGGGGGTACACATACTTCTCACATGTCCACAACACTATGTCCAGGATTGACTACTTCTGGGTTTCGGTGGGCCTACTTTGAAAAATACACGGGCTTGATAAAGGCACAATAGCTCTCTCGGACCATGCCCCGCTATGGTTAGAAGTGACTCTCCCAGGGAGGAAGAATGGGCTCTGGAGGTGGAAGCTTCCGCAGGAGTTGCTCTTGGACCCAACTACAGGGGAGTCAATAAGGGAAATGATAGAGGAATACTTCATACAAAATGACACCGGGGAGGTCGCAATGAGCGCAGTCTGGGACGCGTTTAAAGCAGTTTTGAGGGGGAAAATCATAGCGTTGAAAATCACAAGAGATAAACAAAGGTTTCAGTGGGAAAGAGCTGGAAATTACAATTGAACATATCCAAGCGAAATTACTGACACACCCCACTAAGACACTGAAAAAAATCACTGAAACATACACAGAGTCAACTAGAGATGCTACGCACGAAGGGCGCTGAGAAGAACCTACTTTATCTGCAACAGAGATATTACATGAGAGCGAACAAAGCAGACAGACTCCTGGCGAGACAATTAAGGGTAAAGCAGAAAGAAACAACGATTAAGGCCGTATATGATACGAAGGGTGACCTCTAAACACGCACACGCGACATGGGGGAAGCATTGAGGCAATACTATCAAACTCTCTACTCCACAGAATTCCCCGATGCAAACGCCCAAGTCTCATACCTAGAAGCCCTAAAGCTCCCAAAAATTTCAGAAGAGGACAAACAATCGCTAGAGACCCCTATCAGTGAAGAGGAAGTAAAGCCATAAAAGGACTTCCGAGTAATAAAGCCCCAGGCCCAGATGGGTTTACGGCCCCATTTTATAAAAAATATGCAGACATTTTGACCCCGATCTTAACGAGGCTCCTGAACTCCTTCAAGGATAGCGGTAATGTGACCCCCACTATGAATGAAGCGAAGGTACTGCTGTTCCACAAAGCAGGTAAAGATCCAAATAACCCAGCATCATATAGACCAATCTCCCTAATCAATCTAGATGCAAAAATGTATACGAAAATTCTGGCAACAAGATTATCCCCGCTTCTCCCAAAACTGATTAGTGAAGATCAGGCTTTATTCCCGGCAGGCAGACTCACGACAACACAAGGAGGCTAGCCCATCTAGTGGAAAAAATAGGTATAACCCACACCCCAGCGATACTACTGTCGGTAGACGCCGAGAAGGCTTTTGACAGGGTGGAGTGGTCAATTCTGTTCAAAATTCTGGAGCAAATGGGGTTTGGGGACCAGTATATTGCATACATTAGAGCGAACTACAATACCCCATCCAGTAGAATAGTCATTAATGGCGAGGTTACGAACATGGTAAAGATCTGGAGAGGAACGAAACAGGGATGCCCCCTTTCACCACTGCTGTACGCCCTGTTCTTAGAACCCCATCTAATTAAAATACGGGAATCAATACACATTAAAAGGGATAGAAATGGCAGGTCAGCAACACAAAGTGATCGCGTATGGGGATGATATGTTAATAACCCTAGAGGACCCAGAATCTACGTTATCAGCTGCAGTGAGAGAACTGGAAATTTACGGGGCCATCTCTGGCCTAAAAATTAATAGGAAAAAATCAGAGATCCTGATTCTGGCAGGGGATAGAGCAAACATAGAAAGGGAAGCAAAACTACTGGACCTTAAGATCGTGCAGAAAGGTATAAAGTATCTGGGAATAATGGTACCCCAAAAAAATAGAGCAATTCTATGGGGAAAACTACCCGCCACTAATTACAAACATCCGAAGGGAATTAGGCAGATGGAACCCACTACAGATATCCTGGTGGGGTAGAATTCAATCTGTCAAGATGATCATCCTCCCAAGGGTACTTTATTATTTTCAGGCTCTCCCGGTGGGTGTCCCAGACAAGTTCTTCAAAACATTAACAAAAGTGGAATCGTCCTTTGTATGGAAGGGGGACAACGCCTAGAATAGCCAGGATGGTCCTCACAGCCCCAACCAGAGAAGGAGGGATGGCGCTCCCCCATTTCAAAAAATTCTACCGGGCAGCACAGCTTAAAGTCCTGAGGGAATGGGTGGGGGAGAATCCGCAGCAGATATGGGCCAAACAAGACAGAGCAGTAGCGAGGACCCCACTGGTAGAACTCCTCTGGAAACAGAGGCAACACAGACATGAAAACTTAGGAATAAGCGAAATTATGAAGACCACTTTGGAAGCATGGGACTACCAAACACGAAAAGGTATAATGACCACGGCATTAGGACCCTTTACGCCCATCTGCAGAAATCCACAATTTCCACCGGGGATGGAACAAGGGGCATATGATAGCTGGGAGAAGGTGGGCATTACTAAAATTGGCGAGATGTTCGCAGATAAGGAAATCATTTCCCTTGAATCCTGCTTTGTAGGCATGAATATCCCCAAAAGTGATAGATATAGATACGAACAGCTAAAACACTGGCTAAACTCCCCGATAATCACTGAGGTAGCAACCAGGGACCTTACAGGATTCGAAACATACATCATCTCCAACACAGGGGAAAAAAGTGGGCATCAACTCTGTACGAATACATAAACTCGCAAGGGGAAAGCATTAAATGGTCATACAGAATTAAATGGGGCAAAATATTGGGGGAGGAACCAACAAATGGACAATGGGAAGACCTGTGGAAGCAGATCCCCAGAATGACCAGATCGGCACAAACCAGGGAGATGTGGATCAAAATTATGAATCAGTGGCATTACACTCCAGAGAGGCTCCACTCGATGTACCCAAACACACCAAACCATTGCTGGAGAGGTTGTGACGAAGTGGGAACATGGAGACACATATGGTGGGACTGTAAAGGCATAATACCCTTTTGGGAAGAAGTGAAAAGCGAATTGGGCAAATTGTTCCCGGATGTGGGGTTGATGGGGGAGGAGGTGTGGCTCTGCGGAATAAGCAATGATACAGCAAGGCTATACAGCAAATCACCATGGAGAAGCTTTATGGGACTACTCATAGCGGCATGGACCACCATAGCACAAAATTGGAAAAATAAGAATACCCCACTGAACTATACATGGCTACAGAAGGTTTGGACCCATATAACAATGGAGAAAATCACCCACAAAATTTAAGGCACTGGAGACAAATTTGTAAAAGAGTGGGAAGGGACCTTGCAATATCTCCAGTCAGACTTTATGGAACAATGGTGCCCCCATAATATCAAAGTATCAGACCTTTTCAACGCATAATAAGAACACGGGACAATAGGATTCATCCGATCTGAAGGGAGGGAGGGGGAAGGGAAAGTTATAAGTTTCAATGTTGTATTTTCTGTTTTATTTATGTAAAACGAATAAATACAAGTTGCAAAAAAAAAAATAATCTGGCACTGCCAGACCTCCTTGTGCATACTGCTCAACCAGTTCCAATTTTTCTATCGGTCCCTGCACCCCTTGCCCAAATATACACTAGTGCAATTGCAGTCTTGTGAAAAACTCCCTCCCAGGCCATATGGGAACATTAAAAAAAGTTCTTTGGGAAGCACAATCATCTTAATTAGAGCAAGCCTTCTGTAAAATGAAAGAGTAAGTCTGTACCATACCTTTAATTTAGCCCAGAGTACCTGCCGATATCCTCCATGATTATCAGAGTACAGGGATTTGTGCGACCTGGAGACCACTAAACGCAAACAGGGTTCGAAATTGAGGGGAGCTGGGTGCTATTTAGCTCCTTCTACTCTAGGAGTGCCTGGTTAGCTTGAAAGCAATAGCTACCAGGAGCTACTTTTGGCCACCCATGCAATTTGTGCTTTACAAACATGCATACGTGACATTACCTTTTTGGAGTATTTGAGAATGCTTCAGTACACATATAAACACAACGAATAAAACATCATGTGCAAAATGTGTTCATCTCATGTGGAAGTTATATTTGCAGTGCGCTGGATACTCGCTCCTGGATCCCTTGCGGTAGCTATTGCCTGCTTGGCAATTCCCGAACCCAGGAGCTGGTTTTAGCTCCTGCTCATCGAAACTCAATTTTGAACCCTGCCCAAATATTGAAAGCATGAAGGGACCCACCTGAAACCCATTAAGTCTGGTGGAGCATTTGTAGCATCCATAAGTGGGAAGAGCTCTGACTTAGATCTGTTGATTTGATACAAAGAATAAAATGGTGACCTCGTGGTCTGTGTCCATCATGGGTCCCAAGTTGACCTCTGGGTTACGGACATAAACAAGAGTATCATCCACATACGAGATGACTTGTGGAAGGCCCGATATGCGGATAACCCTATGCCTGTGAAGTGCTTTAATATGTGCTGCCAGGGGCTCAATGGCGAGAGCAAAGGGCAAGGGGGACAACAGATATCCCTGCTGTGTACCCCTGCCTAACTGCAACACCTGTGATATATTATTGTTGGTGTGAACCTTGGCCACAGGCCCAGAATAGAGCAAACGCACATAATTTATGAAGTAATGCCCAAACTGATAACGCAGAAGAATCAGAAATAAAAACCTCCACGACACCGAACAAAAGGTTTTTTCAGCATCCAGTGAGGCCGCTACTGCCTTAGCGTGCCGATTACATTGAAATGAGATGTAAAACAGCTGTCTGAGGTTCAGCACCGTGGATCTACTGGGAACAAACCCGGACTGATCAGGGTGCGCCAGCTGGGCCATGTATGGGAGAAGCAGAGAGGAAAGTAGCAAAATTCTTGCATCCACATTAAGGACAATTGTCTATATGAAGCAACATCAGCGGGAGGCTTATTGGGCTTTTACAGAAAAAAAAAAAATTAGGGCCTCCCAGAGGGAGACCAGCAACTCCCCAACTCCTCCCACACAAAAGCAAACTAGGCGCCAATGTCAGCTTAAATTCCTTGTATAACTCAACCCCAAGCCTGTCCAACCCAGGAGCCTTACCCGATGAGTGCTGATATAGCCTCACACACCTCAACTGTCAGATTATGTAGGGCCAGCCTGGCCTCTTGGGGGGATGGGGAGGAGATCCGAGAGATCGATGTTGGCAAAATATTTCTCCAAGGCGGACTCAGAACATGCATCTGCGTTGGCGTAGAAAGCCGCATAATAAGCACTTTATTTAAACCATCGTTGGTGACAACCACCACCCCGAAAGTGCCGCAAATGCCAATAACAGACTGCGCATCATCCAGGTCTTTCCGTATGCTCGTGCCCTCGTAGGTTTGGCCATGTACCAACTTCCCTCTCTGCCAGTTCTTGAAACTGCAACATGTTGCCCTTAATCACACCCAGTAACACCCTATCCTTTGTCAACTCGCACTAGTTTTCCAGCTGCCTCAGCAGCCGTTCAACCTTGCTCATATCAGCCCTAACAGATATAAGAGTCCCTGTTGTAGTCGACAACAACTCACCCCATATCCATACTTTAAATGCTTCGCACACAGTGGAATACCAGGACACAGAACAAGTGTTTATTCTAAAAAAATGCATCAAAGTTATCCTGAAGGGTGGCTGCCAGCCCAGAATCTAACATGGACGGCGACATCCTCCACACGGGACGGGCTGTGGCTGCCATTGCAGATTTATAGACAGATGAACCGGGGAGTGATTAGACAGCATACATGGCAGGATTTCACAACGTCGTACATTAGGGATCAGCGCAGATGATAGAAAACAACAATGTATTCTAGACATCATGTCATACATCGTGGAATAGTTTGTTTGGGTATTTATATAGAGCTACGAACCCTTAGGTATCGGAGGGCTGCTTATTTCCCATGGTGTGTGGTGCTCATTTATCGACCTCGGAAGGAAGAAAGGCTGAGTTCGGACCTGCCAGGTTTCGAACCTGCGTCAGCAGGCTCTGCACGGATGTCAAAGCGAGCGCTCTACTCGCTGTGCTATCTGTCCGGCTAATAGTAGGTATACTGGCTCACTTTAGGATGTAGCCAACGCCAGACATCTGAAAGCTGTAGCTGGTGCATAATTTGGAGAAGTGCCTGAGCTGTGATGGACACTGCCTTGTGGGGGGTGGAAGGGCCTATGGAAGATCTATCAAGAACATTACTTAATAATGTGCTGATATAACCCCCTCTCCCCCAATGAGGGGGACGTCAGCAACCCGCATAATTATTTAAAACACAGAATTGTAAAAACCAGAGTTCTCCATGTTAGGGCCATAGGTGTTAATTGACTCCACGTCATTACCATAAAGCTTCCCCCACATTATCACATAGCCTATGGGGTAATAATACTGCTTGTAACTCGAAACGGAATCGAGCAGTAGATAAGGGTGAGGACACCCCCTAGCCTGGGAGGAATAATTAGTAGAATACCTTTGGCAACACCATCTCGGGGCAAACGCCATGTGAGTGTTCCCCAATGCATGCGTCTCCTGCAAAATAAGATTGTTAAATCAATGTCTGGCAATGTAGGCGAGCAGCTTCCTCGCCTTGATCAGATTTTACACCCTCGCCCCGTCGCCCACATTCCATGTGAGAAAGAGGACAGGCTCAACCCCATTGTTGCCAGGACCCGCCATAGCCATGCATATCGGCCCACCTCACTCCCCCAAAGTACACCATGTTGCCACATTACAATAGCCCTTGCGTCTGTCAAACCTTTAAACGAACACCCTATGCCCCCTCCCACACCCTCACCCCAACTAGACAGTGTCACCCCATAAGCATCCCATTTGAACATTCAAGGAGGAAATCCGTACGAGCAGCAACTCAGAATATGAGGACTACCCAGTTTGAAATTAGCATACATTCACAAGCCCTCAAACAATGTATGTGCAAGGCCTGCAGTCCCTAGTGCCCCAATACATGCCAAAACCCTAAAACATAGCAAAAAAAGACAGCAACCACATCAGGCCCAGAGGTCAGCACCCCTCAATAAGACATCCCCTATGGACACTCAATGGAAATTCACCTATTGTTCAAGAACGGTTGTCTGGAAGGGGGAATAGATGCCTCAATATACTGCATACCATTCCCTGGAGTCTCAAAAAAATGCCCTCGGCTGCATTGTGGGATATGCAGCTTGGATGGAAAAAAGATGGCATATTGAATCTGCCATTCTTGTAGCAGCCGCCATCATCTTTTAGCAGCCTGGACCCCAGCAGAAACGTCTGGATAGATGTGAATTTGCTGAATTCGAATTGGAGCGAGCCCCTTTCTCTTGAGAGGCGCAATATGTGATCTTTATCCCGATAATTCAACAGCTGTGCAATAATCGTGCGTGGTGGCGCACCAGGCTTGGGAGCCGGCACCAGTACCATGCGAGGACACTTCACCAGAAACTGTGCTGAAAAATGAACATCTCCAAACAGTGACTTCAGGAGATCCTCCATAAATGGCTCCATAGGCCCCTTTCCCGCCGGCTCCAGGACTCAACAATGCAAATATTATTACGGCGAGAGCGTGACTTCAGGTCTTCATACTTCGCACTGACATCAGTGATTTCCTTTTTTACCCCCTTCAGCAGCTGGTCATGGGAGTAGATTGTATCCTCACGGTGCCCAATCCTTGTTTCAGTCTCGGTAATACACCCACTCTCTTTATCCATTTGAACCTTAAGGGAGCTGATGTTTGCAACAGTATCATGCAGCTTGGTATTAACGGAGACAAAACCAGACTGCATCGCCGCCATCAAAGGTTCCATTCCTGCAGACGTCACCACCTCACCTGCAGGCGCAGCCTTTGCAGCAGGGACAGCATTTGCCTCCCTACCAGGGGTGCTGGCAAAGGAATCCGTTGGTGCATGCTTTTTCGCAGCCCCCTTGTCATTGCGAGTTGGGCCTCCAGCAGGTATACCCCACTACCAGGCAAACCAGTTGCCGTTCCAAAACAAATAGTAAGCTAATGACTGCACTTTAACACGCTCAAACAGACCAGCCGACCACCAGTGTAGTCCAGTGCCAATTCCAGGATTGCCAACGAGGCACTCTAAAGGTATGCTCCAGACCGCAAAAAAAAGAAATCATGCAGGGGTGAGGAGTCGCTCCACAACAGGAGATGACTTGTCTTTAGCAGTGCATCAGTCTCAGAAACAAAATCTCCCTTACAGGGATCTGTAGCCAAGATTCTTTTTTCGAAATTCCATTTTTTTTAAATGAATTCTCTCTTTATGTTCCCACTGCAATACGGACTGCTGCAGGCCCGGTTCCAGACCAACAAGGGCGAAGGATCATCAGGGCCCCCAGCAGCGCCAGCCGCTGCCGCCCACAACTCGGCAGGCCACCAAGCCTCAGGGACACAATGGCACTATCCGCTGCAGCTGTCAGGAGCTGTCAGGTAAGCTCCTCCAGAAGGAATGCAAGGGCCCGGAGAAGGGAGCACTGCATGAGCCGCCGCTGCCGACAGAACAGATATGTGGGCGAGACCTCCACTCGGACTAGACTGCCGAGCCACTCCACATCTCCAGCTCACTCACAGCAGGCCGACTCCAAGCCAGGGAGGCCACACACTGCTGTCACCAAGAGGGCCACATCCGCACTTGGCTACATAAACAGTGCAAAGACCGCCAGGAGTTCGCAGGAGCATAACTCTGCAACACAGTCATCCGTGCCTCCAGAAACCAGTACGAGCCTGCACCAATAGAGCCGCAGGCCGCCTTAAACAATGCATATACCGGACAGCATGAAGATTTATGCTTGACAGGATGTCAACGGCATAGGAGTTCCACGCCCAAGCGCCCATTACATTTGCTCCTCAGCAGCACCTCGAAAATGGGAATTTCTTACGTTGAAATCTATCACTTGCCATATTTTTGCTCCCTGGTAAACATGATGCACAACAGGTTTAACAGCCCTGCCATTGCAGCAAACCGGCTAATTGGAACCAGTTTTAACTTTACGTCATTAAAAAAAAAAAAATCCTTTTACTCTACATTTCCCCAAATAACTCCATGGTCCCTGATCAAGATGTGTGTTCATGGTAAACCAGCAGATGAGAACAACAAAAAAAATAAAAAAAAATATATCACATGGGAAACTTGGGGACATTTACAGTTCTTAGCTTAACTCCCAATTGCTAAGCCAGCTTTACAAGTTAACGTGAATGATATCAAGTAATAAGTAAATCTCCCTGATGAAGAAGACCGGCCCTGTGCAGCATTTACCTCTTAGTAGTGGGTGAATATGACATTCTGCTCACCCATCGATGCAGAAGTGTCAGACGCCGGTTCCTTTTGCAAGTGGACCCTAAAGAGAAAAAGAGGTTTGTTGTGCTTCTATCGACATCCAGTTGTGGTCCTCATGATCAATTGTGCCACCAAGCACCCAATACCACAAGAGAACAAATCAAGCCAGAATAAGCTGCATTTGCTCACAAATTCCCAGGTGAAATCCCCATTGCTATGCAGAGGACACTCGGCTAGTTCTCAGGCTCCCCTCTGCCACTTCCTCTCATTCTCTCATCTGCAACGGTGTCTGCTATCCAGGAATGGTGTGCTGCCAACGATCTCTGCCTTAATGCCAGTAAGACAGTGAAGAGGGAAAAATCGAGATCAAACTCCTACCCCCTCGCCCCAGGCACATCAACAGACAGAACAGCAGGAAGAATAAGGAGCACACTCATTTGCAGCAGGCCCCAGTATGCCCATGGGTGATAAATATGCTGAAAGACACTCACTTCACCAACACTGCAACCTACATGCTACATTAGCCTGACTGCAGCAATACCAGAATCTACAAAAACACAAGAATTCCCGTTTAAAGGCTTGTAGATGCTCATATGAATTGACCTAATCAAATGGCACAGTGTTAAGCCATGTTTCAGGAAAATTACAGCCAAGTACACGTGTCTCACTGAACACAATCCGCAGTGGGGATTCGTGCTGACTTCAGCAATGCGCCTCGCAAACCCAGGAGCAGCTAAAGGTCTTACAGTAAGATAAGATTCCTTTTTTTGAACGACAGTGAACTCTGGCAGACAAGCATTTTTAATTCTTCACAAATACGAGTAAATCAGAGCAGAACACCCAGGGCCCAGTGTTTTTTTTCCCCCTCTGGGAACGAAATACATTTTCGCAAGACCCACAAATCATTTGAAACATAATTGTAACAAGAATGGCTCAGCTCTGGCCAATGAATGCTGAGGGCCCAGGGGCGAAAAGCCTGTTCACCTAACACTAATGGGAACAAATTCACATTGTAACAATTTTAGAATTAGGTAGTGAGGGAGGAACAGTCAAGACAGCCCACTGACACCAAGGTCCAATGATCAGGCGTCCGATAGGGGCATTATAGGTTAACAATAAATTAGCAGCCAATCTCAGGATGAGATCGGTTTTTGGGAGCCGGTCCAATTTTGCGATGTCAGCCTGTAGTGTTACAAAGCTGGCTTGCAAGCCAGCACCGGGGGAGACAGTGCCTGGATTTTCGCTGTGCACAAAGCCCTCTTTTTTTTGCTGCCCAGAAATAAACACAGTATGTTGCTGCTTGCTTGGAACTCTGCTGCATTTCTTTAGGCAAAATGGGAGGGGTTGGGGCCTCCCATATCTGGGACACCCAGAAGCCCTAGTGGGGGTCCAACTTCTCCCCAATAACAGATTCTCCTCATTGGCACACCTGCACCCTCCTTTCCCGTCACTCTCTGGCCGGCCTCCTTCTCCCACCTTTGAGGTCAAGAACCTATGGGTCATCTTCGACTCCACACTCTCCTTTTCTCCTCACATCCGTCTCCAAGAAGTCAAACTACCAACTGCACCTCCTCAGAGGTATTCTTACTTTCCTCTCCTTCCCCCTGAAGCTCACTGTCTCTAGAGCTCTGGTTCTCTCTAGGCTAGATTACTGCAACAGCCTATTTCTAAATCTGCCTGCTTCTACTCTCCGCCCTCTGCGACTCACCCAGAACAGGATTGCGAGACTTGTCCTTGGCCTCAAGCCCAGGGATCGTATCTCTCCAGCACTGAAATCTCTCAATGACTACAAGGACTAAGTTCAAGACCCTCTGCATTGTCCACAATACCTCCAACTTTCTCTTTGTAAATACCTTCTTACTCAAGCTCTTCGCTCCAACTCCAACCCCCTCAGGGTCAGTCACTTCTCCTAGCAACGAGTTGGTGGTAGATCACTTTCTTCGGATGGGGCCTCCGTCTGGAACAGCCTCCCTGAAACTTGAGCAGAATGAACTCCGGTCCAGAACCTGCTCTCGTTCCTCTTTGCTTCTGCCTTCTCTCTTCCTCTTCCCTGCTGATCTCCTTGCATTGCACTGGTGGGCCCAGGTCCCTCCTGCCATCTCCAGTTGCACACCTGCACTGCCGCCTGGCAACCCTGCACTTGGGGCTGTATCTGTAACGCTACAGTTACCTTACCTGCACTCCCATTCTCCTGCTGCCTGCACTTAACCCTTGCACTGCCACTTGCTGGCCGCACGTCCTTTTCCGGATTTGTTTCCGTTTCGTTGACCCCATGTCCAGCACTTCTCCTCCTCCCTCTCCCATCTCCCTTCACTTGCGCGATGGGCCTAGTAAGATAGTGGTCTTGTTCCCACCAGTTCCCTTCCCATGCCTCGTCGCGCCTTGAAACATTTATAGGCACAGTATAAATAAGGAACAAGTTACCTACCTGTAACTGTTGTTCTCCAGCATGGGTCTGGCATGGATTCACATGCTCATGAATATTCCCCGTCGTCAGGCTGGGAATCCTCGGTAAAGAAAAAAATCAGTATCAGTTTAGTTTCTGATCTGTCTTTCTTAGTAGTAACCAATCACTGATCTCTGGGTCATGCTGCCCCCAGCCAATGACTGCCCTCTCCCTAAGCCCCGCCTCCGGCAGCCATCCTCAGATTGGTAGCATGCCAAGTGGCAGTATGACCAAGTGAAGAGCCGCCGAGGGGTAGGTGGGAGGGTTCGCATGTGAATCCATGCCAGACCCATGCTGGAGAACAACAGTTACAGGTAAGTAACTCGTTCCTTCTCCAGCATGGGGTCCGGCATGGATTCACATGCTCATGAATAAAAGAATACATAGCAGTATACACATGCACAACCACGGGAGGTGGCAACAGGCTCAACATTAAGCAATACAACAACTCAACATTAAGCATCCCTTACCTCCTCACCAGGCTCACCTTAAGCGAACAGGTTGCGCAGCACTGCTTGGCCGACCCTGGACTTCTCCCTGGAGTCCCGATCGACGCAGTAGAATCTTGTGAAGGTGTGCGTCGACCTCCACGTAGCAGCCCTGCAGATGTCCAGCAGGGGTACGCCAGACAGGAATGCCGTGGTAGCAGCGATTGCTCTGGTCGAATGGGCTCTCGGACGGCCGTGCAGCGGTCGGTTTGCCAACCGGTGACAATGCATGATGCAGCCGGAGAGCCATCTGGAAATGGAAGTCTTCGGGAGAGCCTTCCCTTGATGCACAGACCCAGAGTTCACGAATAGCTGCGACGTCTTCCGAAAACTCTTCGTGCAGTCCACGTAGAACTTCAGCGCTCTAGCTACATCCAGCGAGTATAAAGTCCTCTTGGCCGGTGTCGAAGGTGACGGGAAGAAAACTGGTAACACCAAGGGCTCGTTGAGGTGGAAGTCCGACGGCACCTTGGACATGAAGGAGGGGTGCGTCCTAAGCACTACCCTTGTGTCATGAAAAGTCAAGCATGGAGGCTTGCAAGATGGGGCCTGAATCTCTCCCACTCGTCGTGCAGAGGTGATGGCCACGAGGAATGCTGTCTTCCATGACAGGAACTTCAAGGGCGCCGAATGCATAGGCTCGAATGGGGCTCCCATGAGCCTGGTCAGCACCACATTAAGTTCCCACGCCGGGGCAGGAGCCTTCACCGGCGGGAATGAACGGAATAGTCGGTTCATAAATTCCTTTACCAGGGAATGAGACCACAAGGACGTCCGTCCCGTAGTCCTGGTACATCGGGAGATGGCAGCCAGATGTATTTTTATGGAGGCGTGAGCCAGTCCAGCTTTGGCCAGCGACAGTAAGTACGGTAGCACTTGAGGGGCCGTAATCCGCAGAGGGTTAATCTTCTGTGCACGGCACCAGACAGAGAACCTCTTCCATTTATGACCGTAACACTTGAGAGTTAAGGACGCCCTGGCCTTTACAAGAACCTCTCTGCAATCAGCCGTGGTATCGTACCCTCCAAACTCTAGCGCTGCAGGAGCCAGGCCTGCAAGTTCAGCGACTGTGGGTCGTGGTGTAGAATGGCGCCTCCTTCTCTGGAGAGAAGATCCGCGTCCGCCGGCAGCCTGACTGGCGGGGACGTTGACAAGTCCAGAAGGTTCGGGAACCAGATCTGCCTCTGCCACGCCGGTGCGACGAGGATCATCCTGCACCTGGACTTCTTGAGCTGGCTGATCAGGCGGAGCAGCAACGGCAACGGAGGGAACGCGTATAGAAACAGGCCGTCCCAAGGGAACGAGAAAGCATCGCCCATGCTCCTCGGCTGTGGGAACCTGCTGGCAAACCTCTGGCACTTGGAGTTTGTCGCGAACAGGTCCCATCGTTGGAAGAGTCGATCCACTTGATCCTGGCGCAGTTCCCACTCGTGCCACGAACACAGCTCCATGCTGAGCGAGTCGGCGATGGTGTTTTTGATTCCTGCCAGGTGGAAGGGAACCAGAAACATCCCCTGGGCGACGGCCCAGTGCCACAGATCCTGGGCCTCCTTGGATAGGGCTGGGGATCTGGTGCCTCCCTGCTTCCGTATGTAGAAAATCGTGGTGGTGTGTCGGTGAAGATCCTCACCACCTTGTCCTTGAGGGACGGGAAGAACGACTTGAGCGCCCAGAACACTGCACAGAGCTCCAAGATGTTGATGTGAAGAGACCTCTCCTCCGGGAGCCAAAGGCCTCTTGCATGGAGATCTCTGGTGTGGGCCCCCCCCAACCCTCCAGAGAGGCGTCCGTAGTCACCGTCTCCTGAAACGCTGGGGTTTGAAAGTCCGTGCCCGTCGTGAGGTGAGCCCAGGTGCCCCACCATAGGATCGCCCGATGGAACTCCTCCTCGAGGGGGATCCTGTCCTCGAAGCAGCCCCCCCACCTGAAACCAGCGGGCATCGAGGACTCCTGTAGCAGACGCATCTAAAGTCTGCAAAGGGGTACAAGGTAGATGCATGAGGACATCATCCCGAGAAGGGACTTGATGGACCTCACCCTGGCCACACCCGTGGCTAACAGTCGCCGTACCTTGCCCAGGATGGTTTTGGTCCTCTCCTCTGAAGGGGAGGCCAATTGCTCCATGTATCGAGCTTTGCCCCCAAAAACAGTGCTACTTGCGACGGAACCAGGTGGGATTTGGGGTAGTTGATGGAGAACCCCAGCTCCGTGAGCAACCGGACGGTCCTCGCCGTAAGATCGACGGCGAGTTCCCTTGACCTTGCTCGGATTAGCCAGTCGTCCAGGTAGGGGTAGACGTGGTTCCCCTGCAGGCGCAGCCGCGCCGCCACTGGTGCCAGGCACTTGGTGAAAACCCTGGGTGCCGACTTTAATCCGAACGGTAGGGCTCTGAATTGGTAGTGGCGTCCTTGAACCACGAACCTGAGGAAATTCCTGTGCCTTTCTAGAATGGGGATGTGGAAGTAGGCATACTCCAGGTCCAGCGACGATAGGAAGTCGCCTTCCTCCAGCTGTCCCAGTATGTGCTGGAGGGTGACCATTCTGAATTTCTGCGCCTTTATGTATTTGTTTAACCGACGCAGGTTTAGGATGGGGCGCCAACCGCCTGTCTTCTTCCTGACGAGGAATTACCTTGAGTACACTCCGGAGCCCCGGAGCCTCCTGGGGACGAGCTCGATGGCACCTTTCTTGAGCATCGCCTTTACCTCCAACAGCAGTTGAGGGACGCGATTCTCCTTCCTGGCCACGGGAGGAATGCGAGGGCACTTCTTTAGGAATTCCAGCGAGTGCCCGTTGGCCAGGGTGTCCAACACCCAACGATCGGTGGAGATGGACTCCCACACCCTGACGAACTTCGTCAGTCGGCCTCCCACTGGGGAGGTTCGGTGGGGTCCGACCACCCGGCCGGGTCAGTCTTGCTTGGAAGCGGCCTTGCCGACGACGGCGGCGGGAACCCCCTTGCTTGCCGCGACCTCTGTAGGCCTCCTGGGAAGAGGAGCGGGCCGCCTGGCGGTAGGTGGAGGAGCCACCGCTGGATCCTTTGGAGGCCCCCTGTCTGCCTCCAGAGTTCCGAAAGGGCCGTCGCTGCTGAAGCACTCCAAGGGCCCGGGCCGTCTCCGAGTCGGTCTTGATGGCCTGTAGAGCCTCATCCACCTCCTTACCAAAGAGGTTGTTACGTCCAACACACTGGTCTGGACGTCCTGGCGAAAGTCCATCGTCTTGAGCCAACCTCGTCGTGGGAGGCAAACTGTTGCCCAGTTCGAAATCCGGTATCGGCAATGTCCGTTGCCACCGTAATGGCGTGATCCGACGCCACCTCGCCCTCCTGCAGAATTTCTAGGGCCTCCGCCCTTCTGTCATCAGGCAGGAAATCTAGCAGGGGAGCTATCTTGAACCAGAGCTCCCTGTCGTAGCGGGCCACTATCGCTCAGGCATTTGCCGCCTTAATCGTCGTCGCCGCTGACGAGATGACTCGTCGTCCCATGGAGTCCAACTTCTTACCCTCGCTGTCCGGCGGGGAAGTGGAAGTTGAAGCCGCCGCGCCCGCTGCCTTCTTCTTAGCCGCTGCCGAGACGACCGAGTCCGGCGTGGGCTGGGCCCTGAGGCACAAGGGGGCGGCATCGGGGACTCTGCACTTCTTCTCGTACCTGTCCCTCTTGGCGGGCGTCGTGGCAGGGTTCTTGAGGACAGCAAGCCCCTCGTCCCAGATGTCGAGTAAAGGCACCGCGAGGACCGTCTTCCTCTTAGCCTCTCGTCGTTGGTACAGAAACCCCTCCTTTTTCTGTTCTTCAGGGCAGAGCTGGAAGAGCTCGGATACTCTGGTTTTCATGGCGTGGAAAAATCCAACCTCGTCGACTGGGAACGGCCGTGGAGGCGGGGGGTGACGACGGGATGTCTGCTGTGTCATCGCCGCCGTTGTCCGTATCCGTCGCTGTATCCTCTCCCGGCGAGGGGGATGAGGGGTCCACCGGCATCGCAGGCACAAAGGGCGGAGAAGGGTGGACTCTCCTCCGCTTGTTCGGAGGGTTTCCCCGACGGGCCTGGTTCTGGATCCTCCGTCGGGGTCCGTGGTAATCTCGTCCTTATCTCAGTACATAAGGATTGGATTGCCAACAAAATGGCTGCCGAGCTATCCTGGGGCTCGGGCAATGGCTGCGACTAGGCCCTGTTCATCCTCCTCATTGCTATCTTCGATCACGTCAGCAGGGACCGTCCCCTGGGATCGAACCTTCTCAAACCTCTCGTTGAGGCCTATGGACCTTTCGTTGAGGCCCCTCTCGGTCTCCACCAGTTCTTCCTCAGAGGCCGATTCAGAGTCTGTAACGGCCACCGCCCCCCCCCCCTCTTTTTCAGCCGGGGGGGCTTCACGGGGGTCTTAGCGGTGGGCTGGAAAGAGGATTCCCTCCGCGGCGGCAGGGATACTCTGGGCCCAGAGGCCGTTTCCATTGGCGTAATCTCAGCCGGCTCGGCCAGGGTTGCAGAGACCACTTCGGTAGAGGCCTTAGCCGGGTGGATCAAGGCCCTCACCACCTTAGGTGCATCCTGGGCCTTCGCCTTGGTGGGGGGGGATGGGAGGGTCAACGCCTCACTCCCCCTTCGAGATCGACTGGGTCCGCTCTAGCGGCCTACCAGGGTTCTCGGACTTTCTTCCCCGAACCAGAGCGCTGGCTCGTGGTCGAACGTGCCGGGGAAGTAGCGCCCTGCTTGGCAACCGAAAAGCCCGACCTTTCAGCGCCCCCGGAGCCCACGGATTTGCGGTGCTTGGCCTTCTGTTGGGCCCCCATCGCCGGGGCGCCCTCAAAGGACGTAGAAGCCCGCTCAGCCTTCTTACTTGCTGTGCCCTTCTCCAGCCAGGAGGCGGGAACGATTATCTTGTTTGGTCCGTTCCAAAAGGTTCTTGCAGAACGCACAGTCCTTCTCCACGTGCGACTTGTCCCCATGGAGGCAGTAGAGACATTGCGAATGCTCGTCCTCCTTGAAAATGTTATATAATACGCATCCAGGGCAGTTCCTGAACAGCTTGGATCCGGGCGTCGAGCTTCCTTTGTCCTGGGCCATGTCCGTTGAGGTATGCCGCAGACCTTCCGGAATCCTCCAAGAAGTGTAAACTCGACGAAAGCTTCACCCTTGAGGGGCGTAGAAGAATTCCAAAACGGGTCCCAGTTATCGGAAGTTGAAACGGTGGAGCTTGAGGCTCGATTAAATGAGAAAATATCCCGAAAAAGCGTGAAAACGCAGTAAAAAAACGAGCTAAACACGAGGACTCCCAACACTTGAGCGTGCAGTAAAACATCCGAGGATGGCTGCCAGAGGCGGGGCTTAGGGAGAGGGCAGTCATTGGCTGGGGGCAGTATGACCCTGAGATCAGTGATTGGTTACTACTAAGAAAGACAGATCAGAAACGAAACTGATACTGATTTTTTCCTTTACTGAGGATTCCCAGCCTGACGATGGGGAATATTTAGGAGCATGTGAATCCATGCCAGACCCCATACTGGAGAAGATACATCATTACAGGCAGCGCTGTGCTGGACTGGATTGCTCAGATGTCAGTATTGGGAGCCCAAGGAGGCTCTGCTTTGGGGATGTAAAAGCACAGACACCAGGTCATGCAAGATTAATGCAACCCATGCAAAACTAGAGAAGGCCCCAGGGTGCGTTTTCTGTGTACCAGAAAGGAGACCAGGCAACTAAAAAGTGTATACTCCTGTATACAAGTCAGTCAAGAGAATATACCAAGACATACAAAACGATTGCAGGCTAGAAGAAAGTTTCTTGCAATACTGCAATGAGGGATGACAAATCTGGTTGACAAGTTCATTCTCAAATAGTAGCAGAGTGCCCCCACTGGGTGCAAAGTGCTCCGCCGATTGTGGCTCATATGCCCAGTTATGTAATATCGAAGCTACAGACAAAAGGCAGGCTGCAAAGTTTTGACTGATCATTGCTAGAAAATAGTCTGCTACTGCAGATAAACTCTGCAGGAAGGGGAGATTAATATGCAATGCTCTTTCCCGTAAATGCTAAAAAGTCGTACACAAGTCCAAATTCCACTTCTTCACTGATCCAGAGACATCTACGCAGTTCTGTGATCAGAAGCTTAGTGGGATCAGTGGATCACTATTCAAATCTCAGGACTGGCTTTCCCAACGACTGAAAGAGGGAAATCTGCATGCAAAATGATTAAAGGGAATAAAGCAAGAACAAAATAAAAGCAGAAACGAATAAGTAAAGGAAGGTTGGGCAAGAAACTCTGTTGGGAAGAGACAACTGCAGCTGGAAGCTGGCTATGAGGTGATTTGGTCATGGTGGCACCATTAGTTGCTCAGTCCTAAACGTAGGCTTTACAGTTCTCTCCAAGCGTACAACATTGTTTGATAACTGGATTTGTTAAACGCCAACAATGGAAATGGTATACACCAACAGGGGTGGTGTGGGGTCCATTGGGGATAGCGTGTGAACTAATTAAACCAAGCAGCTTTGACAGTCAGTGCTGTATACATTGGAGAATTTGGTACCCACTATTGTTAATATGACAGACTGATCGGATCATGGACAAATGGGGATGCAATAAGTGAACATCGCATTTAAGAACATTTATTTTCACAAAAAAACTAGTGTACAGAAGGTTTGATGTCAAATGGCTGATCTAGAATGTCAGGAGTCTCCACAAAATGATTTAATCACGTAAACCAACAATGCTTCAACACAGACAAGACAGAAATACTCTTACTAGGACCCCCTCACTGCTAGCTCAACTGGACCCCTCCTTTACCTTGACTCCAGCCTCCGCATGACCCGGCATGTCATTGCCTCATCAGCAGCCCATACTACCAAACTCCTGAAAGCAGTAAAACCTTACCTTGCCATAGAAGACCACCTAACCACTGCTCGAGCAGTAATTGGCCCCGGGCTGGATTACTGCCAACTCTTGGCAGGCACCTCAGAGCGCAACCTCAACAAGCTCCAGATTATCCAAAACAATGCTATCCGTGCCGCCTTCAACCTGAGCAAACGAGACCATGTGTCAGCCTACAGAAAAGCTGCCCACTGGCTACCAGCGAAAGAACAAATTAATTTCTAAATTCTCTCCATCACCCACCACTGCCTCTCGAACTCTACCCCGCCCTGCCTCTCGCAAAGAATCAAACATTGACCCACCAGAGCAATTTACAGCCACCGTCTGACCACCCCATGATTCATGCCCATGAAAGCTGGAGGCTCTAGCTTTCCAACCACCACAGTCCATCGCTGGAATGCATTGCTGTCTCACTTGCGGGCCGAAACGTCATACTGGCCTTTCAGGAAATAACTAAAACCCAGACTGTTAAACTGAAATTACAACCATACCTGTATCCTCTGTATACGCTGCTCTCCCCCTCTCTGTAACCAACGCCGTGAGGCCAGTGAGTTTTGCGCACTTTAAAAATGCGAAATAAGTATTGGCTGCCACTAGAGGCGTCGTCCTACTTCAGATGATTAGAGCAGATGCAGCATGAAACTAACGCATTGGGCTCTGCATACATTTTTTTTTTTTTTAAATACAAGAAAGATTTGATTATTCTTACAGCTCAGGAGCTGTAAAGTGCTTACACAGAGCTCAGTGCCCTTTAGAGTTCACGCTGTGCACAGGGAGGAGGAGGAGGAGGTTTTTTTTGGTACGGCGTACTATTGCTGAACTAATGTAGTCACGGTGTTCTCTTGTGCACCAAGACTGGCAGCACAGTGTCCACGGGCGTAATTTTAGGGGGGGGGGGCAGGGGTGTTTGTCCCCTCAACTTTCATGACACACCATTTTGTCCCCATTCATTTGGCTAGGGCACCTTTTCTACAGATGCCATGTCCCCCCCCCCCCCAACTTTTTCAGCAAAGTTACTCCACTGACAGTGTCGCCGGGGAGTATAATCACGCTGCAGTCAGTGCGACCCTTGCACCATCAGCAGTTTTTTCCGAGGCACGTGGAAGCAATTGCAGTCAGAGAAATCATCAAAAAGATATTATGTAGCATTAGTGGTAGCTTATGAGACACAAAACCTGCCAACGTTTCAAAAAGCAAACAGCCGGAGGGGCCTTTGGTGTTTGATAAAACAGAATGCAAACGGGAGTTTAGTTTAGTTTAGTTTATTATTTGTATAGCGCGCCAAACCCTGGAGTATCAGGGCGCAAACAGACAAGGATATGCTCAACTTGGTTACAGGTACATAGAAATCAGATGAAGGTGCAGAGATGCGCTGAGCTTGGTTACAGATATGCTCGGCTAATTGCAAGTACAGGAAAAGGCAGGAAGTGTAGACATAGACATCAGCAATATTACAGCAAGCAGATATGAACAAGGGGAGATCAAGGACAGGGGAGCAAGGAGCATGCTCCTGTTCGCGTAATATAAAGTTATATACAGTAATGTACAATGTGACAAGTGGACTAGTTAGCTGTCGTTGGGGAGAGATCAAGGACAGGGGAGCAAGGAGAGATCAGGACAGGGGAGCGAGGAGCATGCTCCTGTTCACGTAATATATAGTTATATACAGTAATGTACAATGTGACAAGTGGACTAGTTAGCTGTCGTTGGCCCTCAGCCACCTAGTGAGGTTTTGTCTAAATTTTGCGAAAGGCTGAGGTTCTCTGACATCATGCGGGAGGGAGTTCCATAACTGCGCAGCCTTGACCGGGAAGCTATTTCCTCCTATAGTGGCAAGTTTGAAACGCGGGACTTGGAGGCAGTTTGCGTTGGCTATTCTGGTAGGTCTGGAAGAAGTCCTTTTGCGTAATCTATCCATGAGGTAAGGTGGAGCTTTGTTGTTGATACATTTGTGGGTGAGGGAAGCGATTTTGAGATGAATTTTGTCTATGGTGGCGAGCCATTTGTATTCTCTTCTTGTCGAGGATATATGCTCGTTTCTATTAATCTTGAGTGCTGCTCTCAAGGCATTATTCTGGAGCACTTGAATTTTGTGGATGGTCTGTTTATTAGCTCCAATGTAAAGTCCATTACAATAGTCTAATTTGGACAGTATCAAGGCTCTGGCAAGTGTAATGCAACTATCTGTGGAGAGGAATTGTTTGCTCGCTCTGATAAGTTTGCATGTATATGCGGTGGCAGAAGCTAGAGAGTTAACTTGTTTGGTAAAGTTCATGGTGGCGTCTAGGTAGAATCCTAAGGTTTTTACTTCATGAGCTACTTTTATGTTGTTCCCATCAATAATGAAGTTGTCGTAATCGGGGCTGAGTTTGGATATATAGGTAGTGGTGCCCAGGATGATAAGCTCAGTTTTATCATCGTTCAGGCATAGGCCGTGTGTGGCCATCCATGCCTGAACGATGCTATAGATCCTGTTCACTAGGGCCAGGTCCTTGGCGTAGTCTCCTGAGAGCGAGAGGAGGATCTGGGTATCGTCTGCGTAGTTAGTGTAGGCGATACCCAGATGATCCATTTCATCAAAGAGAGGCTTCGTGAAGACATTGTAGAGGGTGGGTGACACACAAGACCCTTGTGGAACACCGCATGTTATAGGGATTGGATCTGCTGAGGCTGATGGAGCGAAGACTCTCATGGTCCGATTACTCAGGAATGACTTGATCCAAATTATGGCCTCTTTTGAGAAGTGGGCTGCCGAGTCGAGGTGACTACAGAGGACTGTGTGGTCCACTAAGTCGAATGCCGCCGATAGGTCCAGGAGGAGAAGTAGGGCCGCTTGGCCATTGTCTCTGCAATCGTCTATTTGGGCCTTAAGATCTATTAACGCTGTCTCGGTCCCATGTTGCGGGCGGAATCCTGATTGACGGATTCCAAGTAGGTGGTTAGACTCTAGGAAGCTTTGAATTTGCAAGTAAGCCACTTTATCTAAAATTTTTAGGAGAAAGGGCACAGTCGTGATGGGCCTGAAGTTAGTCGGAATGGTAGGGTCAAGGGTTTGCTTCTTTAGTAGTGGCAGTACCCAGGACTCTTTTAGGTTGATCGGTACTGAACCTGAGGTGAAGGAAGAGTTGATTAGTTTGGTTATAAATGGCGACAGTTCTCTCGCAGCATCCTTGATGAGTTGTGCTGGGCATTGGTCGCCTTTGCAGTTAGACGGTTTGAGTCCCAGGATGACCTTTTCTACCTCTATGGGCGATACCTTAGAGAAGCAGAAACGGGTTCCCAACTTGGGCTGTGGCGGTGGCGCTGAGCTCTGAGGGATGTGTGGTGTTAGTGATGCCTTCTTGATGGCAATTTTGGTTTGTAGGTTTGCTACCTTGTTTGTTAAAGCAAGTTGTATGCTAGAGCACCATTTTTTATCCTTGGTGCAGTTTTCTTGGGGTACAATGGGTGTTTCCAATTCTTTCAGAATGCTGAACAGTTCTTTGACACTAGATTTTGAGTTGGATATTCTAGTATTGTAGGTTTCTTGTTTGGCTAATAATATTTCTTTCTTGTATTGGGAGGAGGCTTTGGAGAGGTTGAGTTTATTTTTGACTGATGGGGAAAGTCTCCAAATAGTTTCAAGTTTTCTTTTGGCCAGCCTAAGATTTTTTAGGTGGGGCGTGAACCAAGAATTGAGGTGTTTTTTAGGTTTGCTATTTCTTAGTTTGAGCGGGGCTATGTGATCCAGGGCTGAGGACATGGCTGCATTATAATGTTCGACTAACAGATTGGGGTCCATGCAGTCGGGTAGTGAGTTTAATTTAGGTATTATAACGGGCATTAGATTTTCTACTGTCATTAGTTTTTTATTTCTCGTTGGCAAGGGTGGGGCAAGTGAGGACGGGGCGGTGACCCGGTGGGTTGTCACTGAGAATATTAGCAGGTGGTGGTCAGTCCAGATCTGCGGTACAGAATCCGTAATATTTACTTTGCAATTATGTTCTGCTATCCAATCAAGGATGCGACCTTGTCCCAACAGTGAACGTTCAGTGGAACAAACGTTCCACAAACAGGGAACATTCGGCAAAACAAAGGGCTCCTGAAATGGGAGCCATTGGAAGAAGGAATGGGATTCCTGACCTGCAAGCTGAATCACATGCACCTGCACAATCGGAAAGAAGCAAGAACCCCACCGTAGAATCACTCTGGCTCTACCTGCATATGCAGACCACAGAGCCGCAGAAAAGCTAGGCAAGGATTCCAAGAGACCCCGTTTAAAGCCGAGCATGTTAATTGAGAACAAGACACTAATCAACTTCAACCAACACGAAGTGAGCAACTATCCCCATTAAGAAAAACTCACTACAAAAAGGATCATTAAAGAAGCCAACAGGCAAAAATCACGGGAATCACCAATCCCAGGTCAGTTTATGCAGACCCCAGGTGCATAAAAAAGGCCAGAAAGAACCCTTAGGGAAACGAGATGGAAAAGAACCGCGTTACGATGAAACCCCTGTTCCAAGTTCCATCCCTCCCGTTCTCACCCAGTGTTTAGGTTTGTGCTTTGGAACGTTCTTGGCAGTTGGTGGGCTTTGGGGATTTATGTATGCTGCACTGCAGGCTCCAATAAACTACCTATCTACCGGTTTGCCTCAGTGCTTCACATCTTCTAATTGCCGATGACGGAGGTGGGCCATGAGCGCAGCCAGGGCTTGCTGCACCCCCACGTCTTCTGCACGGCAGCGGACGAGCGGCAGAGCGGAGTGAGGCACTCGTCCAGCCTGGCGTCCAATGCAGGCATTCCGGCATCTAACCGACACCGAACAAATGTGGTCCAAGCACACTTGGCGCAAGAGGGTGAGCGCCAGAGCTAGAGGCGTACACGCAGCCTTCCTAGGGCTGTGGTATCCCTGACAACACAACACGGCATGTGGTCACCGCACAGGCATTGGCCAAGCAAAGAGTGCTAATTGGCGCCACAGAACTTGAACTGACTAGCAGTGACCGCATCAAGGACTACCTTGCCAAGGAATGGCTGTGGTTAGAATTCCCCCACCACCGGCAACCCACCTTTTTTTTCAGAACCAGACACTCCTCCAATACCCGGTTCTGCTCAAAAAGGAGAGTCTTTGATGAGCACAATAGGTTCAAGGCCCTCAATTGGGAAGTTGGGAATCTGGTGTTGATCTGCAATCCCAGGTTAGGTCCGAAGTGTCTGGAAAGCAAGTTCTTAGGTCCCAAGAGGATCCCTTCTGTGAGAAATTGTGTGGTTGGGTGTGGTTAAAGGGCAGGTTAGCACCGTACAGGAGTATGGGCAGCAGGCTACGACAGTGGTGAAAGGGTGGTTGAGCAAGGTGTCAGGGTGAGGAGGGCCTTAACATGACTTAAAGATTTTGTGCGTGATGCAGAAGGTGCCTCAAAGCATCGCGAACAGGGTCTCAGGGTCAACCATCAACCATGGCGGTGAAGTACCACCATGAGTCAGTCAACCACCCATTATTAGGACAGTTGTTTTCATTCACCGTTTTCGTTTCTTGTTGCAATGTTAGTCTATCAAAGGGTCATGGGTGGGGGTGGTGTGGAGCAGAACATGATTTATACCCAAGTTCAATCGCACCGTTCTCACCCAGTATTAGGTTTGTGCTTTGAAACGTTCCTGGCAGTTGGTGTGCTGGGGGAGGGGAGCGTGTTATGTACACTCACTCTGCAGGCTCCAATAAAGTACCTATCCCTTTGCCTCAGTGCCTTGCTTCTTTTTAAGCCTATGAAACATGGAAGCATAAGAGGCAATGGTTAGGCCCAAAGCACTGAGCTGAGATCCAGCGCTTGGACAGATCTAAAGAATGACACTGCGCACAAAGGCCACAAAAGGGCCCGAGGAGGTTGCTCAGAAGGAGCACCCGCCTGGAAGACCAGAATTGCAAGGAAAATATCATGCATGACTTGGTTAGCCCATCAATATGGGATTTCATTAGAATTAGGCCTAGTCTGATGGTTTCTCATGAAATTGAAGTGTTTCAGCCACTTTGATCTAAACCTTTTGCCATAGTAAACGCCACAACTCTATCCCCATCACACAAGGACACAAGCATGTTGCCATGCGTGTGTGGCATTCTGGCCGACTGCCTAATCTCCACATTTTTCTTCCTGTTTCTGCGTACACCACACTTCCCCTGCATATAGCCCCCTTTGGGCTCCGTCACTTCCGACAGTAGTTGGGCAATTGCAGGCATTACTAACTGAGGTCTGGCCGAGTATGGTAACAAAGAAAATAAAGCCCCCACACATTGGAAGGGTGCACTAGTCAAGTCCTTCATAAAACCAAACAGAATTAACTCCAGAACCTCTAAAAGTACTAGATGCCGCCTTGTTGAGTGTTTTACGCACTGTCAGGGGTATTAGCAGTCAATTTCCAATCAGCAGTACGCCACGTTCTTTTTGCACCGACACATGCATCCACATTATCACAAACTCCATCCCTTCGATTCATCCCCTTCTGGACGTTACTAATGAATATGTATAGAACAGGGGGTGGCCTGCCATCTTCTGCCCCCCCCTCCCAACAGGGCCTGTTCGTGATAAGGGTTCAAATTCCGAGTGGTCCATGTGGTGCAAAACATCTAGTTGTGGGTAGTAGTCCCTGGATCTCAGTGTCCCCCTCTTATCCTCTGACCGGTCCAAAGACCAGCAGAGATGTTGTTGCTTCCACTAGGTTGCATTAAAAAAAAAATTTAAAAAAATTATATATATCGGAAGAGAACAGTGCCAATTGGCATACGTTGAGTGGTCGTAGGTCTGCAGATGAAGTCTACCAGGGGGTGTGTAATTCATGCATGCACTCACAGCTAACATGGTGCACCAATTCCTGGACGTGGCAGCTGTAGACTCCACCCCTCCCCCCCCCCCCCAAAACACCCATCAAGACGTCAAATATGAAGAAAATAATGATCCAAATTAGTAAAGCATCCAGAAGAAGCATAAATGCCGTTAGTGAAACGGGAGGCTTTTCTTCACATCCAGTTTTATACCAATTTCTGCTCCCATTGCGTATAGACAAAATTGGTTTGACATTAATTGCATGTACAGTTGTGCCATAAGTACAGATTTTCAGGTGCAGCAGCAATCCGGGTGGTATTGCAAAATGCAGCCTTCCAGATGGCAGTATAAAAGTTTTTGCCTAATTCACTCTCCATGAACGACGAGTGGCAGTTATTTAACGTTGTCTGATGTTGGCAAACAGAGGTTGCACTTGGAGTAAACCTGCTCTGGTGTTTTGTTTGCCCCATTCTCAAGTTAACACAAAGCGTGGGAAAGCTTTTTTTTTTTTTTAATTACTGCAAGTTTATTTTTTATGTTGAGCTCATGCCCACCACTCAATTTCCTCTCGTCGTATTCTATATGCAGATCAGATCTCCCGGAATCCCGAGTTTTGTACTTGCATCTTTGCTGGTCTCCAGTGATTTGATGGCATCATTTACGACAAAAGGCGGAGATGGTGCAGGTTTCCATTTACAAGATTTCTTCCTTTCGAGATGTTGCAATTAATTTTAAAAGTACATCTACCAGAATCCACCTCCCAATGTATTGAATCCTGACACGACTCTAATGATTACATACATGCTGTTTCACAAGTAGGGAAGGAATATAGGGTGTGGTTGCACAATGGCGGTGAGGAAGCTCCTACTGCTTTCAAATTACTTTGCCTATTGAAACGTGCAGTTCTGTGGTCCACTCCTGAAGGAAATGTTATTTCTTATAATACATGTTTGCTTGTGATTGTATGGTTCGGTGGGCACCCAATCTGTGAAGCTGTGATAATTGGGCAAAATGAGGTGCAATTATCGGCAAAGTTTTCGAAAGGCGTGCCCATTCGGCAAGACACAGAAACCCTCTAGGGTCAATTTCTTTCAAAAGCACCACACGTTTTCTGGCTTTGCAAACCAAATACCAATTACAGATAGTAAAGGGCAAGTTCCAACTCTAATGTGGGATAGTCAAGGCAGTGTACTGAGCCCAATGCAACGCTCTTTGCTTTCAGATTCCTGGGGCTAAAACATTACAAGAAGCCATTCCAGCTCCTTGCTACGAGTCGTCAAGCTAAAAAGCATTATGTGGTTAGAGGAAATAAGTGAAGGCAAATATTGGTTTTGCATCTCGACAAACAGCTGTGCAACTTGGACGATTCCAGGTATACATTTCGTACAGTCACCTCTTGAGATTTTAGGAGGAGTACGAGAGCACTCGCTGTAAGCAGACCAGGAATGGGGCAAAAAGAAACCACAGTAATGACAACTGTATGCAGGCAGCCTACGGCCCAGCAACCTTTTTGAAGGTGGAGGCAATTTTCCACAAATCTGTGTCCGATATATATATATATATATATATATAGGTTTTTCCTCTGTGTTACTGGGCGAGGGCTGGAGGTTTCCACATGGATTTTTCATTTCTGTACTATTAAAGAATTTTAACCTGCATTTGGCTACAGTGAGTTTTCTGGGAGAACGTAAGGATTGACTTTAATTTTGGTACACCATTCTGGGAGTGCGGCTCAAGACTGCACCGTGCAGACGGTACGGAGGATTGTGGAGATATATATATACACACACAAATACACACACTTATGGAAAATTGCCTCCACCTTCAAAAAGGTCGCTGGGAGGGACAAAGCTTAATAAAAGGAGTACAAAGTCTGTACGTCATCAGGTGTATTCTTTTTTTTCATCCAGATCAACATGAAGGCTTGCAAATTCATCAAACATGCACATAGGGATTCATGGGTATCAAGAACCACGAGTGCTTTGAAAGACCAATGTGCATTTCATTTCTCCACCTCTCTCCAGTGATTCACTGGAATATAATTCAATTGTGAACTATTGAGGCACCTTGAAGGGGCGTGCCTCCGTCCAAAATTTTAACTTGTGAGAAACGGGAGGGTCCAGGGACCCTACAAATATACCAGATGATTCCTAAAATGAAGTCTGGCAAACAGCTACAGGATTTTTTTTTTTTTTTTTTTTAAAATGGAGCTACTAATCTGGGACCCTAGTTTACCCAAACACAGAACTAGGACATTCTTAGGGGCTTTCAACCCAAACCTCCAAGCACACAAACGTTGAGGGAGTGCTTTGAGGTAATGTCGCAGTCACGGAACACAAATACTGTACAAAGTTACTGTACAAAGTATTAACTCTGGGAAAATTAGAGCTTGTGAACACATACATACTTGTAAAGAGGTCTGCAAACTGCAGCTCCCCAATTGTTTTGCACTGACACCCATTCAATTGCTGGCTAGGGCTGTTGGGATGTGTAGTCCAAAACATCTGTGAGAGCCAAAAAGGTTGCAGACCCCCTCAGGGCTAGTAGCTCAAACCTTTCCTGTTCAGTCATTTTGGAGTCTGCACTCCCAGCTCAATGGTGCCAGAATCCTTGCCTTGAGCGACACCACAGCAACATTCTCAAATATTCTCCCTCTTGAGAGGCATACTTCACTAGCTGGTAGCCACGCAGTTCAAAACATAGTTACACTCTATGATTGGGGATTCCCTCCTTCACCTTAGACTGGGATAATATTTAGCATTCCCCTTGCCAGAAACCAACTGTTCATAACTTGTCCAAGTTACGTTCGCCCTCACAGGGACCTAGTCATCACTCTCAAATCTATCACAAACATTTCAATTACTGGTTCTTACTACTGCCCTTCCAAATATGAATCCTACCTTACTATGAAACCACACTGTCACCACATTGTCCCCTGAGGTGAGGAAGAGGTCAGTCAGTCTGCGCCGACCCATGGAACCCCTATGTCGTCACAAGCCAGGTTTTGGAAAAAGAAAAAAATAAATAAAAAATAAAATCAGGAAAGGAAACCGCTCCAAACTCCCCCAGTAGATTCCAACAGAGAGTACAGGAACACAATCTATATATGAATTTCGGTTTTGATCATTCACAATTCTATTCAGATATGCATCCTTACAGAAAGGGACATACCTGGTTCTTTCCTTAAAATTGGGCAAAATGCCTAAAAAATAATAATTTATGGACTAACAGATATGATAGATCTGCCCTTTGTTGCCGCCAGAACTCCTGTGCGAATATGTTCAAAGAAGAGGCATCTGCAGCTCATGCCGCCAAAAGCATCTACTAGTGTGGGCCAAGGAGGGCCTAGAAAACGTTACTTATTTTATTTACTAGGCACAACAAAAGCACGCGTTAGAGCAAAAATGCCTTGCATATGAAGAATCAACGGCAGGTTTTTTTTTGGTTTACACACTAAATATATGCTTTAAATCCCAACTTCTTGATCAATATCGAGCTCTGCAATCTGGTTAGCAAGAGGTGTGGGTGGACGGGTATAAGTACTGGGCTCTGCTACCAAATGGGCTGAGGTTTCTTCACTATTCATAGTTGTGTGCATTTACTGTTGAGACAATCCATTATAACTTAACAAGCCTGCTTTCATGGTGCTCCTTTTAGAAGGGTCATTACACTGGCTTTTGGTCAGTTTGCTATTTCAAGGTTTTTCCACTGCTGTTTCAGGATTGACCGCAGGATCATCTCAACGCCTCTCAATATGCGATAGGAGGCAGGGACTGCTTTCTCTGTCACTTATGTGGTGGCAAGCTGAAGAACCTGTGGCTCAAACTTTAACCCGAAGGATACCGCTTTCCCATTCTGGGCTGCCTGCAGCATTAGAGGGGCAGATAGAGAAATCTGTTCAATTATTGGCACCGTGGCTGAACGCAGTTGCAAGGCTCGATGCCCCTTTTTGTGACCCATCTCCTGAGGAAAGCAAGAGACACAGTAGTTTGGCATAACACTATGGTAAAAGAGGATTCGCATTGCCCATCCCGTCCTGCCCCACGTGTATGTTGGTTTCATGTGTAGAAAGGCTTAGTCTTTGATTCGCAATAATACCCATTGTGGCAGGCTCGATCGGCTAATAAAGACACCAGGGCTTTATGCCTAAGCATTGACGTGTGGCTGTTATCCGGAGATCAAGGACACCGCCACCACGGCTATTAATAAAAACATAGAACATCAAAGTGGGTTGTCTGATATGGAGAGTCATAGGAAAGGGCCAAGTAGCCTTTTTCAGTAGTTTAGTGGCCAGCCGGGTTGCTGTATGCCCGAGGGCCATTTTGCAGCACCACGTTCCTCAACCTCCACCATCAAATCAAAATATGTAGGAGACGGTCTGGGAAACCTGTAGCACCCAAGATAGGAACTCAAATCTGAACTCCATTACTCGCAGTGCTCGGCACCATCGTGAAAGAGGATCTTATTGAAACCATGAAGTCTATGTCTGTCAAATTGTCCCAGATATGCCAATTGCTGTTTTGGATACCTCTCAGTCGCTTGGGTGCAATTAGTGACGGATTTCTCATGAAGGTGTTGCAGATGAAAAATGTAGGAAATTATGCTTTGACACCTGAAGACAGATACATTTTTTTAAAAAGTGTGGTGGTCATGGACCTTTTTTTGTACCCCCCCTTCAACTATCTGCCTGCCATAGTATTTAATTTCACATGTGCGACTTCCTCAGATTTCTGTTGCAAACAGCATAAACAAATAACTTCCTTACAATGGTCTTGGGCTTCGAAACGGTTTTTAAAAAGTAATAGTGAAAATTACTTATTACTGAAAACCATGATATAGCGAGAACGTTTGTCTTCTGACCGAAATTAATTCGTTTGCAACAGAACAGGTCAAGCCAGTGTTTTATTGATTTATTCACCACATTAAAGTGAATACATCATCCATTTAGCTGAAGCCAAGTCCAAGATGGCACCTGTATAATATTTCAGGTGCAATTCCTTTTTATGAAAAGAGCAAATACTATAAAAACCAAACTGTTCATGAGGTTTGCCCGGCTTTAGTCGATTCTGCCGTTACAATCATGCACTGCAGTACGGCATACTTGAGGTGCAATAAAGACATGTCCCAGACATACAGCAAAGCAAGAAAGCAAGCATGGTAAGGGGGGGGGGGCGGGGTGCTGGTTCGGAGAACTAGCTTGCAGTTAAATCATTTTACGAGACTCGTGGCTAAATGGAGACTTGTGACAAGGCGTGCAAAAACTGCGCATGGAGTATAACTTGGCCGCTGTGTGTGCCCCAAAAATATTGCGGATTGCAACATGCTGAAATAGCCATAAAAGCCACCTTAACTCAAGTAGATCCATCCTAAACCTGGGTGCAGAGACGTAAAGCTCGTGGTAGTGGGTGTTAGAGATTGCACATTAACAAGTCTGTCTGTGTTAACATTATTACTTCCGTTTCACCTTCTGTAGTTGACAGGAAGAACACAATCTAGGCAGCCTGGTTGACTGGAAAGGTCCCTGGCAGGGCCTTCATGCCTGGCCAGTCTAGCTTCTTGGGTATTTTGTATTTCGCTCCTTGGGAGTGCCAATCCAACTGCATGTTTCCAAAACTGAATCGTTGTTACCAGGAGCAACGTGTGCATGCGCAGCTCTCAGGGGAGAAGAGTATCACAGCTTAATTGTGCTGGCATGATGCAATTGTTCAAGATGTAAATCAATTGGTTGGAAAGAGAAGACTTGGTCCTCTGCTGTTGTGGTGGCAAAGGACACTACTTAACGCCCAAGATTACAACAATGAGAGGAGAGACGTTTTTGTCAAGTTGTAATCCACGCCTCATGGCATTCGTCATCATCATGCCGTTTCTCACTAGAAATGAAAAACTGATTCATCACTCAACACCACCGTTTTACTTAACAAGCAGCACTATCAAAACCATTATAAAATCACGTCTATGGTCCGGTCTCAAAGCCAGCAAGCGATTGTGTGCATGTGGATGTGGAGAATTGCGGGGCAATTGACTTTATGCCCGACATGTAGCTAGCAAATTACAATTTTTCCCCCTGCTTTCGATTACTCTAGATGTGCAATGGGGGTTAAGGGAGGGATGGCTAACAAACCAATCATACCCTAGAAGGTGCCCAAACGCACCCCTATGCCCAAAGCCACAGCCCTGATATGAACATTAACCTGCTGATACAAAGCGAATTGGGCCCAACACCACACCGTAGCACATTCTATATTGGAGCCCATCCAAACATTCCCAGAATGCCTGTCAAGTACCCCCACACCAGAGTCATTAACTCATCAGTTCTTCTATGGTTGTCCAAAGATAGTGCCACTTGTGCCACTCTTGCTCTCTCAGCCATAACCATGAAAAGCAACATAAAACCTTCAACACAAGTCCTACTCAGGCTCTACGCATAACATTCCATGTGACACTTGACACTCATACACACAGTTTCACTCAAGACATACCTCAGCCACCGACTCACTGCGTCCTCTTCTTTGTGCCATTATAAAAAGGCACTGGTCTAGGGAATGCCTACACCATCTGTAAATCTGTTACTGTGAGTAATTTGTTTGAAATGGACATCTCAGCCCTTAAAATAAATACCATCTCAAGTACCACGGAAAGGGTCTAGGGGGGAAGAAGAGAACCAGGCCCGTATACTCAGGAAAAACAAGAAAGTTGAGTGCCCAGTACCAATGGAATCCTTACATGCACGGACGGAGACGTTGGTTCTGTGTTCTACAGGCCCGACTTGAATTCACAGTGGACAGAAGACCAGACTTCAAGTTGGTTTCACTGAACAGTAGACATTCCGAATGGTCACCGTCATTGGAATTAGGGCCCAGGATTTAGGAGCCCGTTGGAAAAAGGAAACCCATTTAACCAACTTACTACTCTACTTGTTACAATCATTGATACTTTGCAATGGTAACCCGAAAGCACTTCAAAAACCATCATTATTGAAACTATGTTCCAATGTCCATTGCAATCTCCAGCAGAGAAAATATGTAAGCAGTTATTTCTGGCATTAAAATAGGACCTTTGTTTGCACAGGACTTTAAATCTCCATCGTGGTGCAGCTGATTTAGTCTCTAGTACTGAAGAAGATGAATATCAAAATCTATTGTAATCAATTGTGATATTTAGGCACAGTCCATTTGCCAAACGCCGGAGTTCCCAGATCCTTCGGAGATCACTAACTAAACCATGTTTTGTGTTGGGGATTGTCAGGATGCATGGAACAAGAGAGTAAGCAATGAACGTGATGCACATATCCTACTCTTGGCCTTTCTAGAGAGATTCAACGCTCACAAAATATGCTTTAGAGGCTTAGAATTGATGCGAAATACTTTGCATTTTATTGGCAACCCATTATCTTTTATGGCATAGTGCCTCGCCCTAGTAAATCATAATGGCTCTTTGTACGATTGTTGCCATTTCTTCGAAGTGCATGTCCAGTGCGAGCCAATTTTGGGTCACGCACAGGGTTCTAAATGCCATGGCCTGCCCATGTTTTTGATGGTCTATTCACATGACCTCTACATGATTATTACACTGGAAGCCGACAGATTATGGTGGCGGCTTCGGCACCTCCCCAACATATCCACACAGAGCATGATGCGCACATCTTGTGCTCCATCAAATACTTTGCCAACTAAACACGTGTTACTAAAAGATGTGTATAACTGGATGACCTTTCATTCTACCTGCTAAACCCACTCCCCCTGTGAATGCCTCTGCGCTGGTCATACTACAGTGGCCGATTATTGCCCGGTCTGATGCTCTGCCCTCAACAAACATGTCTGGAATGGGAGGATGGTCGAATGAGGCAGTGTGACAGCAGTCATAACTCACCCGTTAAGTGGCCTGGATTCCCCTGGAGGACAGGGCTCGTTAATAGGATCTGTGAGGCTCTATTAAATTTCGTTACAACTGCCCATGGGTGATTGTGTGAACACGTGAAGCAGCTTTCACTCAGGACCATTTAAAGGGGCGGGTAAAGTGGACAATAGCCTAGGGCCAGAACAGGGAAAAGGTGCTGCAGTGACACCTTGTTTAAGTTCTCATCCGACAGAACAGGAGCGAGTTTTATATTGCGACAGGCAGCTGCAAAACATTGTCAACGGGAGGGGAATAGTAGCCTGCCCAGCCTCATCTACCATCTGTTATGCAGCTAAAGATCTAATGGCTCTGGTTCAGCACGATGGCCCACATCTCCCAACTATTAACATTCCTTTGAGAAACCAAATATCTTCCATCACCTAGGACAAAGTGCAAATCACTCTCTAGAGACACTGGCATACTAGAAAGAAGGTTTGTGGGAGGCTTAAGAATGGCTAAAAGAGCATTTTAAGGAGAAGGGTTTTAGAGGGTAATGGTGAATGACAAAGTAATGGGCCAAAGGCTTGCAAAAAAACGAAGGGAGAAATTAACATGCATTTATAATCTTAATCTAGCAGGTGTCCAAGCACACTTACATGTGTTTGCTAACTTGTAGTTGAGTGACTATTTTAGCTGGATCCCACTTCTACAAATCAGTTTTTTCTAGCATGCTAATCCAATTTAAACCAATATGACAGCACCACACAGAAAGCACCGATATATGAAGGCCCATGACTGGCAAACTGGTGTCCTTGTGACATTATAGCCACCTAGTCACCATATGCGGTATAGAGGCAGATAGAACAAATTAAAGTTTGCACAAGTAGGGTAGAACATTGTTCAAAATGGATGTCGAATGTATTAGTCCAACAGAGTTCTTGGTCATGGGCGACTATCATTCTATATGTTTGGAGATGGAGGTCATGGTTTTCTCCCAGTACACAGGGTTTTAGAAATTATCTTAAGTTAACTTTAGTCACAAGGGTGCACCAGGGACGCAGGTGTCCAAAAGGTTTAGTTCTGGCTATTAGGTGGCACTGAAAGCACTGCCTCTAAGCCGAAACTACGGTCATAAGAAGTGAAGGTGACAGAGAGATGACCTGCGAGGTGGGACAACCTGTTGGCGTTTGGTTGTTCATCCACCCATTGATCACCGATGGCCATGCAAATCCCTATGGCAATTCCGCCCCTGCTACTTTGCCCTCTCCACCCAAAACACATCCATTTTGGATCTCCGAATCTAGCGGTTTGCTTTTGAGCAGCCTTCTAAAGGGGAACAGCTCAATATCAGCTTTAAACCAGCTCCCGATATAATAAGCCTATTAACCAAGGATGCCTTCAGCCACTTGATTTATAAGCAGCGAGTGCCCTTGCACCAAATTTCTATACAAAATATGCACTGGCAAAGCCAACTGTTTCAGCTCTTGTATAGGGATTGGTCAGGAACTTTCATAATATGCCCTGGTACTCGCAGGATTTGCCAGCAGCTTTTGCCTTCTAAAGGCCTGGCAGTAACATTATGGCAATGCACAGAAAATGCAGAACCCACGCCTACCAAAAAATAAATAATGGTGCTCTGCCAATGATGGTTATATGGGACCACGAGGCACACTGCACCTATTGGGCATCCACAGTTCTTCCATGGGAAGGAACCTCCCACTCTGGGTATTCCTACCAATTTTCTTGCCCAGAGGCATATCTCCCACCAAAACACATGCTCACCTTGAAAATCCCACCAATCTGCTTCTCCCATGACCTTCGTTCCACTATCACTCAGGAACAGTCCTCCGCTCACCACTTTTTACCCCCTTCACCCATATTCATTTTTTCCTTCTCCTCTGCTTCTTCAAGCACTGTGATGTGCCCAAACATCGGCATGTTGGCACTATACAGCAAGGCATAAATTAGTTTTAAAAAATTAGCAGAGTTTGCCAATTAAAACGTTCTTGATTAGCAAACATACCCATTTATTCAGCAATAATTTACAAATATTTTTAATGTCACAAGAAGTTATTTGTACCCAAGACATAAAATTAGCATCAATGCAGCATTCTTCTGTACCGCTGAAGACATTAGTGAGGAGTCTGCCTTTGCCAAATCTTTAAAAATTTGCTAGACCTGCAGATCGAGTAACTTAAGTTTACCTATTCGACCCAAGAAAATGCACTCAACCCAGGTCAACGGAGGAAAAAAAAAAATGTAAAATATGCTTTCTGTAAAATGGTTCCCGTCACAAGAAACCCACTGCATAGAGCAAACTGAGATCTGGAGGCCAACTAGTGAATGGTATTACAGTAGATCAGATCACTACTTTGCGTAAATATCTAATTAGCTTTGTGTATTCCTTACGCAAGAGACTAAGCAGAGAAGATGGCTTAACTGGGCAAACTAACTGGAATATTGTAGTTTGCGGCCATCTCACTTTTAGTGTAGCTGGTATAAAGCAACATTGTGATAAGATAGAATGTCAAGGAGCATGGTATCAACTCATGGGTTGAGCAGCAGTTGTGCAACCAGCAGGTCACAGTACTAGGCTTGCCATCAAAAGCAAAATCGTGTGATCATGTACATTTTCAAGTGTTCACTCAAAGTTATGCATCTTCACCCACAAAATGAAATCTAGTTGACGGTGAGATTTAGATACACCAACCCATACTTCACTGTAAACCATGGAGATCATTGCAGAGTGTTATAGTAGAAATACTGTAATTATGCAACAAACGTACAATTTTAGTAATGGAATTGCATTACTGGATTAAAAAAAGTGAACAATCTTTGCCAGACATAGAACAGCATTATCCTGCTTACTTTAGGTTTTCAATTTATTTGAAAGAAGAATGTTGCCCGACACTCCCACACAGGACATAGGCACCTTTAACAGTGGAGGAGGCGATTATTTAGCTATTAGCAAATCTACAAAGTTGCATAGCAAATTGCTTTGCAGCACTGCTTATGTTATGCCTTAACAGCAAAAGTAAATAAAGAAATAGCGGAAACTAGATTGAGCATCTCCACCACAGCACGACAATCCATTACTGTGGCCATGAGCAGCACCTGAAATACACCTCAATCTTGCCCTGTAGTACCAACTGCCAATACACCACTAAACCAGCCCACAGTCCTTGCAGTACATCTGATCCTTGCCCTGCAAAATGATTTAACACCATTTAGCACAGAGATAACAGGGAAGCTCTAGCAATGCACCTCACTAATGAGATCGCATACTGCTCCAACAATGTACATCAATCCCATTCTGCCCTATACCCAGAAGGCTCACTGCTGGGACAGCACACGGCGCTAACAAAGCACCACAATCTAAGACTGTAGACTTGTAAACCCTGCTAAATAGCCAACTGAGACCAAACACAGCCCAATCAATGCACCCCAATCCTGGCATTTACTAAACCAGGTTAGTGCACATTTACGACAGACACTTGCAAATCACCCCAACTTTTCTCGCAGATTAATAAACCTTAATATGTAGCAGAGACAATAGACATCTCTAGCAATTAACCCCTCGCTCACCTTATGGAAGCATTAACACTCAACGGATCCAGCATAACTCTTGAAACGCACCACAATCCCAACCTTCAGCACCCCCTGTTAATACACTTCCAAGATGACCCACTGCTCTAGCAAAGCACAGAAGATGACTTGGTTAATACACCACTAAGAAAACATAACTATATCAATACATCTCAATCCCATCATACTGCACATCATCTTCCTACACTACCAAGACAGCAAACCGCTTTAGCAATGCACGTCAATCCAGTCTGTGGAACACCATCTACAACAATCCATCACAACCTGTACTACACCATGTGCCTGCACCACAGGGACAACATATCGCTCCAAGAAATCACCTTGATTCCCCTCCTGTCCATTGACTAATATAACAGCTCTTCCAATAATACTGGTTCAGTACACAGCCCTGGCAATGCATCGCTGTTAATACTGTTAAGGGACCACCACATAGCAGCAATGAACTTCAAGCTCACCCTGCAGCACATCCTGTTGTCACACGAGTGAGACAGCATGCAACACTAGCAATGCTCATCAAAACCATGCTCTTGCAACATCAGTGCTTGGACAACCGCTCCACTGATGCACCTCAGTTCTGGCCTGAAGCGCACACTGCTTGATCGCTTCTGCAAACCACATATTTAATTAACCGCATCACTGGGGTAGGTAAACTATAAGGCAATTTGGCAGAAACATCTGGTTGATGCCTCTGAAAGGCTGGCTGGGTTGGGAGAGAATCTGTCTGAGGATTTTTTTTTTTACTGTTGCATTTACAGTTTACAAAAAACCATACACACAACAAAATTACAAGAAAAAATAATAAACTAAAAAAGACAGCTTCTAAGAAAAAGAAACATTAAAATACAAACATCAATTAAAAAAAGTTCTTCCAAAGTAAATTTTTCTTATTCAACACAGAAATTAAAAATGTAAGAAAAAGATTCAATGCTAAAACCAAAGAAATGGCAGTGCCCCACATACGACGACACCAACACAGATTTCTGGTCACATCTGAGGTGCCAATTGTATTATCCCTGAAAAACCTTGTTCCTTCCTTATCAAACAACGTACACACAACTACCAAGTGTTTAAAGGGTTTCACGAGAATTGCTTCCCCACAGAACCTACAATCCTTCCCTAGAGCCATAGAGTCACCCAAAATATTCAGGCTGTTCCAGTTCCCGACTTTCTTGTAGAAAGGTAGTCGATTTACCCTGAAGCGCATACAATTCATACATATAGCAGAGCAGGGGAATAATGGCAGACATTCCCTAGCATGTATAAACTGAGAATATTCCACAAAGCTCGTATACGAATGAATACAATCAACCGGCTCAGCCCAGTCAAACCTGAACAGAATCTTTTTCATATGCCCTGGTCTAAGAATCAAATCAACTTCAGGAGGCACAGATATACACCAGCACAGAGCACATCCGTTCATTAAACTCAAAGACGGTACAGAGCCTGTGAGCATAGCAACCTTAAGAATCTCTTGAACGGAATTCTTGGGAGGAGCAATTATTCTTCTGAAGAAAGAAGCAGCCTCCAGACATGCCTAGCCTTTAGTGACACAAGACACAGCTCATGTCTAATGATGGCATTCGGGATCGCCATAGAAAGGCCAAGGACGTTCTTCCATAGTCTACCCTGAATCGTATTCAGAAAATCACCCATGTTATGGGAGCAAAGGTCAAGACTGAAGGATAATAGCCTCAAATTTGGCTAGATAGTAATGTCTCAGGGGCGGAGGGGGGGTAAGGAAAATGTACAAACTTTCTGCTTTAGGAACTTCATTTGAGCAGTAAGTTTCTTCGCCTTGTCATTCAAGATGGATTTCCAGTATTCAAATGGTATCCCAGATAGATTACTGTCTTGACCTGCTCCACATTATCAGTTTCCATAGTCCAAGGATATCGTATGTCCTTTGTTCTTTGTGATAGAACCAGTACCTTAAACTTTGAAGCATTAGGGAACATGTTATTTTCCTCTGCATATTCAAAGAAAAGCTGCATCTTAGCTCTAAGACATTGCGGGGTTCTATCGAACAGTATAAAATTGTCCGCATAGGCCATCCACTCCAACCTAACACTCCCCAACTTTGACGGTGCAATGGAAGGACCCCGCCACAGTCCCTCCGCATCGCACGTATAGAGGTTGAAGAGCGTAGGGGCCAGGGTACACCCTTGCTTTACACCTGTAAATATAGGTATCACGTAAGACAGAACATCATCCTCCGACAATCGAACACACATAGATGTTTTGGAGTGCAGTAAAGCAATCAGCTGGAGCCAACTTACGAGAAATGCCCAAAGAGCATTTTATACCAAAGCCTAGATCGCATCACCCCATCAAAATGCACTAGCCATATCTAACGAAGATAAATAGACATCACCAACATGAGAAAGATGGACATTATGTCTACGGTGGGACAGAATAGACTGAAGCTATAGCACTCTCTTCTGCCAATAAGGAGAAAGTTCTAGACATTTTCAGAGTTACAACGCTTGCACTGTGCTTTTGTGAAATCAGTACTTCTTGGAGAGAAAGATTAGGATGAAATTATTCCGAAATTAGACATTGGAAAGAACGCGAATTCAGAGAGGTAGAAAGCATGAGTTTAGTGAGCAACAAGGGAAATGAAAAGGATTCCCGGCCCCTACAGAACAGCCACACCTTCCTTCACTCCCATTACACACTACTCTGCGGATAGAAAATCACTCACAAAAAAACAGACAATTAACTCTTTGAATTATCAGTCCTTGGACGGGGCAGGTTGGACTGTGTACTTCGGGCCCAATTTATTTTGCTACATGCACCCCTTATTTGTAGGGCTGGGGACTATCAGCCACTTTGACATTCACTCCCTAAAAATAAAAATAGGGAGTTAAAAAAAATCCCAACCAAAATAGACAGAGGACCGTGTTACCCTGCCTTCTTCCACAAAGATGGATGAATAGGTTTGGCCAAGTAGTATGAAGTGCCACAGGAAGAATACTATTATTACTGCCTGATCTAAAGAGGTAAACATGTATATTTTAAAGTACACAAATAACTTGGTGCAAACAATTACAAACCAATTCTGTTTTACTGTTAAAACATGTTTGATCATTAATTACTCCCTTTAGCAACGGAACTTACGTTTTTGAAGTGGGAGTAAAATGTAGCTAGAAAAGTATCCGGAGCCCTGATAAACCCATTTATAATGTACTGTGACCCACTCTTTCAGTTCCGGAAGTCACACTAAATCCTCTACTTCTAATCCCTGTACACCTTCAGTCCAGAAAAGAAGGATATTTACTGAGTACTATTACATGGTAGTACGAAGGGATAGGCAACCAACAGCTATCCAGGTCGTTGAACTACGATTTTGATGACCCTAGGGAAGACTTGAGTTGTAGGCCAAGGCCAAAACAATCATGACAGACACAGGTTGCTCAGCCCTGCTAGAATAATTTTGCTGTCACTCCTAAACCCAGTTCTGCCATAGCACCCAAAGCCCCTCCCCCACAGCCCCTCGCCATGCAGAACCTTTCCACTCCAGGCATAACTCCAGGTGGAATTTCACTTACTGCTGTTTTACCTTTATATGTGGGACACCCCAACTTTTTGCTTGTGTTTCAGCCTCCTAACGCGACTTTCTGCTGCGCTCCACTGGGCTTTCGCTCATTGCTCTGGGGAAACTGACTTGTCCTTCTGACAGTCCGTACAGGGAACCCCAGTTCGCACTGAGAGGCATCTTCCTGCCAAATCTTGTCATCCCTACTGTTTTGGGCCACGAGAGAGAAGGGTGCGTCAGTCCGCAAGACTTGGGTGCTCCTGCGTCACTGTGTGACAGTGGCGGTCGCTCCTGGCAACTTTCCCGCCTTTCAAGTGTCCCGAGACCAGCTGCATCAGTGTAATCTTTGTCCTGCATTTGATATGGGGGTACAGCATCTGAGCAAAAGGAGGGGATTTCGTAGTCCAGGCGATCTTCATCAAACCTGCCAAGTTTGAACTGTTTGAACTGAGCCAAGGGCGGTGAGTAGTCATACCACTTAGCGGTGGCCCCTAGTTCATACAATACCTTTTTATGCACAAAGGACCCCTTGTCTTGATTTGGGTGGCTCTTGCTCCCTGCAGTCGTCTGAAAGTTGGGGACAGTTTTGTTTTCTGTAGCAGACCCGACTTGAATCTTAGAACCGAATTTTCCACACTTCAGAGTCCTCTTCAAATTCTTCCTTCCCGTTGAAGATTGTCCCTTGTGAGCTTTACGTATCGACAAGCGCGTTTTTATGCACAAACATAACATGGAGCACAAGGCTCCAATCCGTAGGGCTGGACTTCTTAAGTTAGGAATACCCATTTCTGGAGTTGGCCATTGTGTTAAAGTTTATGGGCCTTCCCTACTTACCGGTTTTGGCAGGAATCCGCACTTTACTGCATTCACCGAAAAGTGAATTGTACATATGTTTTATATAGTGTGGTAGTATTACCATGTTTGTCATTATTCACCTGTGTTTGTTAAAGGCCTAATTGTATATTTTTAATATACTGCTGTCTACGGGTAATTCTTGTGTTCTACCAAGGCATAAAATAAGCAGTGTCGCAGAGCAATTTGCTATGCAATTCTGTAGGTCTGCTAATTAAATTGACACTTGTGTAGCAAAGTTAGCTACTTAAATTACCATGTTTAATGAAAGCACAGCTCGAGAGAGAAAGAGAAAGAGCGCCCTTCACTCATGTGCCAAACGGCCTGTGTGGGAGTGCTATGCAGATTTTAATTTTTCAAATAATTGCAAACCAGAAACAAAAAAAAAAAATTGTTATTAAGCCAACTGTATCACATCTGTCAAAGATCATATGTCAGTCATTTTTTTTTTAAAAAAGGCTTTCAATTCCTTTTCTAAAAATGATACATTATTGCGACTGTAAAGGACTGCATTGTCTCCATGCTTTACAGTGAAGTGTATCTAAATCTCAGTGTCAATTTTGTTGGGAAGATGCATCATATTGACGAGTGGATACCTTTGAAAATGTACATGACCACGCGATCAAATGCTTTGATGGCAAACCTAGTCCGGTGGCCTGCTGGTTACATACAGCTTGCAACTAGTGCTCAAACTATGAGCCGATCCAATACTCTGAAATTCTATCTTACCATGTTGGTTTATACCTGCTACCCTGAAAGTGAGATGACCGCAAACTACAATATTCTGCTAGTTTGCCCAGTTCTCTGCCTGCTATGCCTTCCACGCCACTTAGTATTTTACATAATGAATACACAAAGTTAAGGTGATATTTACTTACAGTAGCGATCAACAGTTTCATCCAGTCTGTACATCTACAGACCTACTGCAAAACTGTACACTGTAGTTGGCCTCCAGAGCTCACTATGCTCTATGATTGCATTACATATTTGCACCTGCAGTAGAGAGAGCTGGCCAAACAGTTTTAAGAGCCTTTTTATCATATATATTAATTTGTGTCCATTCATGCAGCTAACCTTTTACAGTCTCATCCAGGGCTTGCAAAGTATTTTTGCATAGTCAAGTAGATTTTAAGAAGGGCCAGTCCTGTTTGAAGGGGAGGTTGGAAACTTATTTAAACTTACATTCTTTGCAATATATGGCAAATAAAAGTTTCATTGTGCAGGCCGGCAGCAGTGTGCCAAACTAAAGTGGGTTTGTGGTGACATGCACCATTTTACAGTACGGATTTGCAAGACCCGACTTATCTCACCAATGTCTTACTTCTGCAGTATACAAAACTGCTGTATTGTTGCTCATTTTATATCTTGGGTACAAGTATCTTCTGGTGGCATTAAAAACATTAGTACAAAATTGCTAATCAAATGGGTGGGTTTGCTTATCAAGAACAAATTAGCAAACTCTGTACATCAATTATTGAAAACTAATGTATGCCTTGCATGATGAATGTGTGCAGTCAAAATGATGCTGGGGATTGTGTAGAAGCGAACAGTAGAATGGGGAACGCTGCACAGTGCTTAATTTGTGGGGGTGTTTGCCAGGGATCTGCCTTGGCACTTAAGCACTGGTACTTATTGGGACAGCATCCATTTGATTATGTTGTGGTGTTTTGGCAACTTCATTATTTTTACTGTCAGTCAATTGTAATCACACAATAAGCAACAACACTGTACTGGCAAGGTCACTGCCTCCCAAGTTGTCTCATTGTTTTTTATGAACTTGATAACCCATGTAGGTAGGGCAATCATCAATGTTCATAGAGAACAAAGAATTGGAAGGTGACAATGCTGAGCAGTCATGCTGGCCCGGCCGCACGCTGCTTTAGTCAGTCTGCATGACTTGTTTTTCTCCGGCTTTACCAGAAATGTCGTCAGGCCTAGTATGGTAGTCGCCCGTCTGTTTCCATTTCCTTCCCACTCTCCCCCTCCCTTATCTATGGCTTAGCTCTTGCACCATCTGAAATGTCATCAGGCCGAGTATGAGAGTTAATTTCACATCCTTACTGTTCGTAGCCTGTAATGTCATTGTATTTTCCCCCTTGTTCTGTATTTTCCCCCTTGTTCCCTCCTATGCCTTGAAGCGCTTTGAAACACATTGTGTATCGATGCTATATAAATAAACTATCATATTATGACATTAGTGCCCCTTTACTAATGTAATAGCCAGCAGCACTGCCATAGTAGGGTGAGTTGACAACAGGCAGGCCCGGCCTTAGGAGGGAGGGAGGCAAGCCGGGCGACCGCCCCCGGATGCCACACCCCCCCCAGGGCGCAATTAGCCTCCGCCACGCCAGTTCGGGGGATGTCTTCAAGGGCTCCCCCGAGCCGGCATAGCAGGAGAAGGCGCAGCAGTCGGGCGCATCCAATGACAATCGGGTGCTCAGCACCCCATTTTAATCAAATGCGCCCCTCCGCCGCGGGCGCCTTCATCAACAAAAGGCAACACTAGCCCCACAACCACGCCAGCTCGGGGGAGTCTTTCAAGCGCTCCCCTGAGCTGGCATAGTGGCAGAAGGCATGGCAGGCGCCTCATTGTAAGTCAAGGCGCCCGCGGAGCGCATTTAGGAACAATAGGGTGCTTATGCACCCTATTCATAGAATTACCTCTGCGCCGGAGCGAGGAGGTTTAAAAAAAATTAAATAAAAGTGACCCTTCCTGGCCATGCCCTCTGTTGACCAGGGGCGCGCGGGGGGGGGGGGGGAACGGGCGCCAATTTGCCCAGGGCACTGCTGCCCCTAATGCCGGCCCTGACACAGGACAGTCACCAGCCAACGGCTCTGAGGGAAAGGGCAATGCCGAAGAATAAATGCCACAAGTGCAGATCAATACAAGATCGTACTGCAATGTATGACAGGCAAGAAATCATCAGTTCAGTTATAATTTTGCCTGCATTTATCCATCATTTTACCATTGGAGGAAAGCATGTTTGCTCATTTTTCTGTGGAAAGATGGTCAAAATGTTCCACTTGCCACAGATATAATCTAAGGAAAAAGTTAACTATGAGGAGTTTAAAAGAAACATGTAAAACTTTTCTTACTTTGAGACACAACTGGTATGTTATGCCGATTGGTATCCGTAAATCGCACATATGTCACAGTACATGCATGCATCTCCCTCAATGAACAGACGGGAGTTGCAGCTTTAACCCCAAATACGTTGACACTGTAGGGAGCAGCCATGGGTGTCAACAGTAGGCGGGCAACTCGTGCCTAGATGTGCCTGAAAGTTTTGGGCCCTGGCACTTTATTTTTTAACACAACAGCATATCTCCGACTAATGCAACCATTTGCTAATGGGTAATTTAACAAAGATGATGATCCAACTCCTGCAAACGTGAATGATCTTTCTGTACAAAAAGTGCGATATGCTGCATTGTCTCGTCACAATCGTATTAGGCTAGCAAGCCCTCCTATCACTTCCATCACCATCATAATGGTCTTACCGCACCTCACCCCATCCGTGGAGTGACGGAGAGGTTGAGGGAGGCGTGGGCGGTCAATAGGGACAAGGGGGAAGGAATAACAGCACGGATGCATCTTTTTTTATATTTCATTCCTTTTTTTATTACGATTAGTCAGAGTTCAGTGTGAGAGAACATGTCCATAATCTATGGACAGGTTTATTGTAAAGGCACTATCTAGACCATCTGGTACTAGATGTAGTTGCGCAATGGACTTGAGAAGTGCTTAAGCGGGCTGTAGTGGTATGGAGGCTTGCCCCAGATTAGTTTGTAAGAAACGATCCCTGTATCAAGCTCAGGGCTGGATTTTCCAAACCAGCTGAGAAAGTGTCAGCGCCAAGAGGTTGGACGTGTAGATAAATGCATGGGAAAGAAATGGGGTAAGGGTATAGGAGAGGAAGAGGAGTGGTTGCGTGATGACTTGACGGGGCTCTATGGTCCCTGGTAGTGTGTAGGTCTTTACCAGCTCAGTTTGTAAGAAACAATCCCTGTAATAGGGGAGAACGCCGGTTTGAAAGGCTGCTGACAGAAGCGTCACTGCCAAGAGTTGGACCCAAGGTAGGTGGTAAAGGAGTGAGAAGAGGAGACATGATGGACTAAGATAGATACAATTCATTATAACTTAAAAATGAAATTAATATTGAAATAGCTCCTGCGACCAGCTACTTAAACCAAGAAGACTATTGCAATCCAAAAAGGAACCTTCATAGCCTTTTGCAGGATGAATTTGAACACCAGCAGCCTCCAGATCAGACAGAAAGGTACCATATGACAAACAGCCTTCTCATTAAAGAATTATGGAAGTTGGTGAGCGAGCATTGCATGCTGGAGAGGCGTGCGCGTCTCCAAAGGGAAATCTTTGTGTGAGCTTTGAGAGAATGGCGGCAGAGAGGTCTGTAACTTGAGAGTGATGTAATTGAATGTGCGCATAAACGATAGCATGCGACTCAAAATATTCATAGTAAAGACTCAAAATATTCATAGTAAAAACCGCCAATAAACATAAGTGAATTTTAGCTGAGTGGCAGATTTAAAGCAAATAAGCTTCTTAACTTAAATGTGAGCGTTACCTCTGGGCCAACAATAAGAAAACATAATACCGTGAGAAGATAAAATAGTGTGTACCTATAACAGGCTTTGCAATGGGCTGCACTATGGAGCATAATCGGGTTTTGCATGGGATGCTGTGCAAGACGTTCCATGGACCATTAGGTGACGAACGCCATATGACGAATGATAGGCTTTCGTTAAACTTTCGAGTGAAATGCTTGGAAAAATAGATTCAAAAGCAACAATAGTAGTAGCAAAAACTCGGAAATCCCCTTCACTTTGAAAATGAACGGAAACATGAAATAATTCAAATGTATTCCTGGTTATAGTATTGTGGTCAACGTTTTTTTTTAAAAATAAAAGTAAATACAACTTTATTTAAATTATAATGATTTAATGATGTTGGGAAGGATTAGAAGGCTCGGACTCGCAATAGGCCCATGGTTGAACCAAAAACGTAAACTGCTGTTGTGGCCCTGTTTTTTTGGTCAAAGTGGGACGCTTTTTTGGCCATGGTGATGTTTTACTTCACTATGCGGCTAATAGTTTTGACCAGTGTTGCTGAATTAGAGTGACCAGATGTCCCGGTTTTGCTGGGACTGCGGCCGGAATTAGGTGCTTTGTCCCCCTTTCTCAAGATTTTTTTTCCATCGGAAAATGTTGTGGTCCTGTTTTTTTTGCAGTAGGTCGTAGGTGGCAGGCAGGAATGACTGCAGCCACACGGTATTGAAGACCGACTAACTCGGACGATTTCTTTTGAATTTCCATCATTAAAGTATGGAGTCCCTTCCTTGCTGTTGAGTCTCAAACAATTCTTGGACCATTCACAGGACGAGAAAAGTTTGGACCATCAATCCACATGAATATGTGCCTTAAGCCAATGTATTTGTTATTTGGCTTTCTACTTAATTTTTCTTGGTTGTCCCTGCAATAATCAAATTGTGGTTGTTACTAGAAGAATTGTACCCCAACTAATATCAACAGTGGGTTACTTTTGGATTTAGTAGATGGCAAAATACCCCGGAAGAATTTGTTTACTTTGCTTACACACACGTTCAGAAAGAAACATGTTGGGAAAGTGATGAATGAATGAATCTGTCTGAATTTGAATCAGAATGAATGTAGTGCGTGATTAAGTTGATTTTGGTGACCCTTGCACAACACTACCCCGGAGCGACCCCAATCTCGATTCACTCCTGGTTTTTCACACTATTATTATTTGATATATGTTGTGAATATTTTGCATTTTTTCTGTTTATTCTGCTGCTTTATCTCCAAATGTGAAGGGGTACATGTTATTAGCACTTGCACTTCATACCAGTTGCCTGGTTATTGAAGTTTTTAATTGTCGACTGTTAACAAACTCCAGGTTTTAATGAGAAAATTAATAAAATGATATATTTTTGTAAGCTTGTTTGGAATCTGAGTAGTAACTGGTGATTGATGCTTTGGGTAGTAACTGGTGATTGATGCTTTGGGACACTAATTGAAAAGGGAACAGAGTAAGCCCCTTGGCATTGTTTTGTTTGTGTTTCTCGGCTCTGCCTAAACATTTTTTGGAGTATGTGCTAAGTAGAGGGCTCATAATCCTCTTACCTCTCCAAAGGTGTTTTTTTGGCAGCAGTAATGAACCATCTCACACAGAAGAAATGTTGCATTTTACGAAATAAAAGTGGTAGTTTGTGTGATAAATTATACTCTTTATTTCACCAGTAACACTTAGACCTCCTGCTCCTTCAATCAAGTGTAGTGCCTTGACAAACACTTTTAAGGGTTAGTCCAACTTTTGTGTTAGTTGCACTGTGCCGGTTTTTTACTCTTGAAATCTGGTCACCCTATGCTGAATACATTCTTTAAAATGTGAAAACTCCCGGTTGACTACTATTCAAACAGTGTCACAAAAGCAATGAATAGCCATTTGCACCGGTGGACCAATTTTTCATTGGTGCCCGAAACAATTTTATGGGCCAGTCCGACCCCGAGCCGAGGATTCGCGTTACGGGTTTTGCAATATGCAAGACGTTGCTGTAAGCACGATGCTTTTCTCACCCATTTTAGGCTGAACTCTACTGGAAAGTAAGATTGGCCGGCAGGCACATTTTAAGAAATTACCAAGACAGCAGATGTTGGGTCACATGTACTCGAAGTCACATTGCAAACCACGGAAGGAACAGGTCAGAAACCCCATGCCTCTTCCTGGGCATGATTTTCCGAGAATAAATAAACGGACTATGGCTGCAGCGCTTTTGCTGTTCACCCCCAGGAAATAATCCCCCTTTTTACTCTATCTCTTTCGCCAAGAGGCAATTGCAAACTATTACACCAAAACTCGTGAATCTGCTTTTCCTCCCAGCCACCCCCTCGGCTCACTACACTTCAGCGCACCGCGTTACCGCTAGCAATTGGCTTGCCCTCGCTCTTACTCCGTTCGATTGCACGCACCGCCACTGTTAATAACCACCCTCCACCGCGAACTCCTTACTTTGCCGGCTGTCTCCATGCTGCTCTTCTCCCCGGCGCACGTCCTGACTCTTCTCTGCGACCAAGAGGACTGCAGGAGAGAGACTTGAACTTGGATGCGCGCGCATCTCACCCACCCCTCAGTGAAGTGTAGAAAATGCTGCGCCACCTACCGGTCGGAGAACACCACTGCAGCAAGTCCTTCTACTGCAGAAAATGCTGCGCCACCCGCCGGACAGGGAACGCCACTGCACCGAATGGGTTCCACTAGTAACTAGCTGCTCCTGTACATTACACGTGTTTGTAGAACTCGCAAATCCGCCACCCTGGGCAGCAGATTGATGGTTTTATTTAGAGTACAAGAGACAAGCCCCCCATCCCCCCACTCGCTCGCCCCCCGGACATAGCGTATTGCAGAGTGTGGAATTGGATAAAATAGGCCAGGTACAAATTAACATACATTTAATAAAATCGTTCTTCTTGCGACAAGTGTTTGAGTATTACCATGGGGCTTGTTTTTGTTAAGATATGTCGAAAACGGTGAATGTTAAAGCACACTGGAGGCACTGTAGGAATTTTGAAAAAATACCCTGGAATTTGGGTAATGTTATATTATGTTGACTTATATACCGTGCACCACTACTACCCAGGGGCAGTCTCCAGGCTCTCACGTGGCTCTGCAAGAAAGGGGATGGTGGGGTTGGTTGGTAAGGGTAGAGGGATAGGATAGGTCCAGAAGCAGGAAAAACTGGCATCTCTGTGTGTTGGGTTGCAGATGGGTTGTTTGCTTTCACTGGCTTGCGTTCATAAGGGTGAGGCCCAATGCCTGGGTTGTTTGTTGTATGTGGTGTCGGTTATGTTGGGTGCATGTTTGTGTGTTTTCTGTGTAAATTGGCTGGTATTGAAGGTTGTGGTTGACCACACTGGCTTGTGTATCTGTAAGGGTTAGGCCCAGTGCCCGGGTTGTTTGTTGTATGTGAATATCTGTTACATTGGGTGTTTGTTTGTGTGTTTCATGTGTAAATTGGCTGGTGTTTAATGTTATGGTTGTAGACACTGGCTTGTTGTGTCCATAGGGATATGGTCCTGTGCCTGGGATGTTGTGTGTGTTGCCCCTTTAAGGGAATGTGTCCATCCCATGTGTATTGCCCTTTTAACATAGGCCATGACTGTGTCATGGGCCAAGCAAATAAAAGGAACCCATGCAGGCAAGTGCCACAGAACGGCTGCAGTCTCTCATTTCGGCCTGCAGGGCCACGACATGTGAGTACGGGCCTGCAGGCCATGATGCCGGTAGACCCTCGAGCCAGTAAGGTCGCAAGGGTCCGCATGGTCATGGCTATGGCACGCCCTGCCCCCACTCAAGACCGGGTGTCCCCTGGCAACCCTCTAAGGTGCTGATGACTCATAGCACCCCCTGGGGCCACCTGGAAGCCCATAGCAGTCCCCCATATAACATGGGATTGTTATTGTATGTGAGTGATTGTTATGTTGGATGTGTGTTTATATGCAGTTTGGCCAGCCCATGGGCGTGTATAGTACAAGGGATGTGTGTGTAGAAGGGGAGCAGGAGTGGGGGTTTAGTACATTGGGTACTCTCAAAGTTTTTCTTGGTTGCTAATCTTCACGATTCTATCAAAGTGTGACACATGGTTAATCTTCACAATTCTATGTAAATGTGAGGCCAGGCTAATCTTCACAAATCTAAATGTGACATGGTTAATCTTGACAAATCTAATGTGCCACATGGTTAATCTTCACAATTCTATTTAAATATGACACATGTCTATTCTTCATAATTCTATCTAATTGTGACGCATGGCTAATCTTCACAAATCTTTCTAAATGTGACTCATGTCTAATCTTCACAATTCTATGTAAATGTGACGCATGCCTAATCTTCACAAATCTATGTAAATGTAACGCATGCCTAATCTTCACAAATCTATCTAAATAAAGTTTTAGTAAACATTTTAGAGGCATGGCAAGTGACCGGCTTGTAAAAAGTAGAAAGTCAGAGGAATAATCTGTGCTTTAAATTGAAAAAAAGAAGTTCAGGTACTCACCAAGCTAGGTTTTAGGTGGACCAGGACACTGGTCCGGAAAGGTCTCTCGCGACGGGCACCTGCGAGTCTCTCTGACACATTTCTAATAATCTTACTCGCTGTCTCCCCTTCCATTTCCATAGTCCTCTATGTGTCTCACTTTCCATGGGTGTCCCACTCTTCATGTGCCAAGCTCCATCTGTGTCACCCTCGATTTGTCTCTCTCTACACTTCTCCCCACCTCTGCTCCAATCATGTTTGTGTTTGACCCTCCTTTTCAGCTCTCTAGCATGTCATGCTGTAAGAGTTTCCAACTAAAAGCCCAGTATAATGGTGTACTCTTAAGTCATTCACTTGAAATTTGAGTCTCACAGACTAGTGCAGCTATCTCTCAAAGATGTCCATCAATCACAGACTGATTTTGCCCTGTTTTGGCCCAATTATTTTGCAGTACAAACGTTACTAGGCTTTGCGAGAATGGAAGGTTAAAGACAACTAATACTAAACTAAGAGCGATGATCTATGGGCAAACAAGGGTTCCCAAAGAGAAAAGCCACTCGTAAACTCTCACAAACTCTACTGAAATCTAACGAGGGTCACAGGGTAACTGTATCAATTAAATAATGAACAGGTAGGGCTATAACTTAGCTTCAAATCTGATCCTCTTAATGAGTTGCTCAAGGGACCTTTACTGAGGGCAACATAACACGCCTAGGCTTTAGTGGGAAGGGGCATTTTCTTCCACAGAGGGCATCGCTCATTCTAATATTTGCATGTTAGCAGTCCTCCCCCTGCAATTTTGATTGTTTGCACTACAAAGTGCAAACAATACATGGACATTTGGGAGGGCCAGTTTGCTGTGGATTGTTTGCACTTTCAGTGCAATTGTAAATGCTTCCTGGCATGTATGTGTATGGGGGGCATTTATGTGCCATTTTCCAGAATCTGCCCAGGTTCTATCAGTTGCTAAACGCTGGTGTATTCCATAGGAATCCAATGCATATCCACCTTCATCAAAAGCAGTAGCTGGAGAATATGCATTTGTTATTTATTTATTTATTTATTTATTATTGTGCAATTAGATTAATTAATTAACACTTTAAGCACATTTCATATTAAAAATGATCAAAAATAAAACAACAACTTAATTTACAGAATCAATACAACACATATACAATTTCCACTTGATTATAACTTCTATAATTATATTAAAATACATTTTGTATATCATTCTCACCATTGCTATACTTTTACATCGTCCTATATTTGAATCTTTTTCTATATATCATAGGCTGCTGAGGTTATTACCACCGAAGTAGCCCCGAATATGGAAGACCAAAATTGATCCTCTTCACAGTCCTCTGGCTTTCTCCAAAATTTTCCATAACCCCCAACATAGATAAACTGCAAGGCTTTATATTGGGTCAAGATATGTCTAACCACGCTCCTGTGAACTCCCTTGTCTGCAAGATGTTCATTTGCAGGTTAAGTTTGAAATGCTTAATCTCTATGAAGGTAAACTTTTGTCAAATAACCGGAGGGCTTATGTCTTTGCCAACCCTGTCTGGTTAAATCCTGGTATCTCTTCTTCTCGTGCAGAGTGTCAACATTGTTTTCCATGTCCCAGTCCTTTTCTTTCTTTTTTATTTTATTTTCAGCATTGCAACCTTGTTCTAGTATATCCTTATCTAAATTCAACCGGACCAAGCATTTGTTTTTGACAAGTGGAATGGATGGTAGTGGTATATATATACTTTTGAAGGTGCAACAAGCAATTTTGAATACAAAATAAAGGAAACATATGAATAACATATTTGAATACAGCACGAGATAAAAACAAGTGATGAGCACTTATGAAGAATGTGAAAGCAAGCTGGTGGAAAAGAGTGCACACCACAGAGTGCGTTTTGTGAGATACACATTGTGGCAAACCCAAGAGACTGTCAAGCAGAATCTGAAATGAGTGTTGACCAATGACACACGTTCAGAGAGAGAAAATCTGTGTTGGCCAAAAGCTTGAAGAATACAGAAGCACAACAAAGTGGTTATCGGTTGAGTGACCTGTGATGGATGAACTGTGTGGTCCGACAACTGCGCCTAGACCAAGTGACGGCTGCTTTAAGAGAGCTAAGGAAAGTAAAGATAAAAAATCTGTATTGTATAACCATTGCTGAAGTGAATGAGAAAGAGAGCAATCTATGTGAACTATTGAAAAGCCTGGAAGATTAAGAAGTTGAACTGGAACTGTTTTGAAAGCCAATAGATTTGGACTGATTGTAGTTTTGAAGCTGGAAGAGCTAACTTCTCGGGGAAGGGAACCCTGAGGCTTTTTTGAACGCAGGGAAAGGGAATATGAAAATAAGCCAGGAGCTGGAAGAAACTCACAACTTTATTTGGAACACTGCTTCTTTTGTTGCTGACATGCCTGCATATTGTATATATTTGGTTGTGAAGGCAAGTATAGGTCTTGGACACAGACAGACCTTTCAGTTGAACTTACTGACACAGACTATACTTAGTTTTCTTTAGATAGGGAAATCCCACCTTATCATAGGAGAAGTTAGGCCTTACTCCATCCTGCCATTTAAGAGAAATAAAACATTTATCTAGAAAGTTGAAACTGTTGTCTGTGTCTCGCTTCATGAGGCCTTCACACTTTGCATTGTGGAATTGTAGTCCTCTGTTTATAATGGGGAAATCCAGGACCACAAACCCCAGAATGAAAAGTTAAAACCAGGACTGAACTGGCCTCTCCCAAATGAAATCAATATTTTAGCATGAAGCATGGTGTTAAGCAAATGTGAAAATTCACATAAAAGCAAACTCTTTTTGTATGTTAAACTAACAGACATCATGGACATACATGAGATTTTAAAGAGTTTTATATTGTGCTCACTTGCATTGTGTTCACTTACATTGTCTTGTAAGAAGAAGGCACATATCTGGTAGGTACCTGGAACTTTATATTTATGCTTTCAGTTAAAAATGGCCCATTACAGCTACTATCACCTAAACAGATATGCATTAGAAAATGCCCTGCTGAGAACAAACACATAGTTAAAAAGTAATTGGGAGGCCCTTAGGTTCAGCTCTCCTCTTATGCAGTGAGGGGTGGGAAGGCTACTTGATCACAGGACACTGTAGGTGAATTTCCTTCTCTTCTCATTACTGAGTACCAGTACTCTCCTTAAGAGAGATGGGGAGCAGGTGCAAGTGGATTTAGGTCACCTGGCCTAAGCCCCACCCACCAGGTGCCATCCTGCCTGCTGCTCTTTTTCACCACTTAGCAAGCCCCACCCACCTGGTGCCTTCCTGCTTGCCGCTGTTTCCCTACTTAAGGAGCCCTCCAGCCTCTTTTCCTTTGCAGATGGGGAGCAGGTGCAAGTGGATCTAGGTCACCTGGCCTAAGCCCTGCCCACTTGGTGCCTTCCTGCCTGCTGCTTTTTTTCACCACTTAGCAAGCCCCGCCCACCTGGTGCCTTCCTGCTTGTCGCTCTTTTTCACAACTTAGCACGCCCGACTCACCTGGTGCCTTCCTGCTTGCCGCTCTGTTTCCCTACTTAAGGAGCCCTCCAGCCTCTTTTCCTTTGCAGATGGGGAGCAAGTGCAAGTGAATCTAGGTCACCTGGCCTAAGCCCGCCCACCTGGTGCTTTCCGGCTTGCTGCTCTTTTTCACCAGTTAGCAAGCCCCGCCCACCTGGTGCATTCCTGCTTGCGGCTCTGTTTCCCTACTTAAGGAGCCCTCCAGCCTCTTTTCCTTTGAAGATGGGGAGCAGGTGCAAGTGGATCTAGGTCACCTGGCCTAAGCCCGCCCACCTGGTGCCTTCCGGCTTGCTGAACTTTTTCACCACTTAGCAAGCCCCGCCCACCTGGTGCCTTCCTGCTTGCTGCTCTTTTTCACCAGTTAGCAAGCCCCGCCCACCTGGTGCCTTCCTGCTTGCTGCTCTTTTTCACCAGTTAGCAAACCCCGCCCACCTGGTGCATTCCTGCTTGCTGCTCTGTTTCCCTACTTAAGGAGCCCTCCAGCCTCTTTTCCTTTGCAGATGGGGAGCAGGTGCAAGTGGATCTAGGTCACCTGGCCTAAGCCCGCCCACCTGGTGCCTTCCGGGTTGCTGAACTTTTTCACCACTTAGCAAGCCCCGCCCACCTGGTGCCTTCCTGCTTGCTGCTCTTTTTCACCAGTTAGCAAGCCCCGCCCACCTGGTGCCTTCCTGCTTGCTGCTCTTTTTCACAAGTTAGCAAGCCCCGCCCACCTGGTGCTTTCCTGCTTGCCGCTCTGTTTCCCTACTTAAGGAGCCCTCCAGCCTCTTTTCCTTTGCAGATGGGGAGCAGGTGCAAGTGGATCTAGGTCACCTGGCCTAAACCCGCCCACCTGGTGCCTTCCGGCTTGCTGAACTTTTTCACCACTTAGCAAGCCCCGCCCACCTGGTGCCTTCCTGCTTGCTGCTCTTTTTCACCAGTTAGCAAGCCCCGCCCACCTGGTGCCTTCCTGCTTGCTGCTCTTTTTCACCAGTTAGCAAGCCCCGCCCACCTGGTGCATTCCTGCTTGCCGCTCTGTTTCCCTACTTAAGGAGCCCTCCAGCCTCTTTTCCTTTGCAGATGGGGAGCAGGTGCAAGTGGATCTAGGTCACCTGGCCTAAGCCCGCCCACCTGGTGCCTTCCGGCTTGCTGAACTTTTTCACCACTTAGCAAGCCCCGCCCACCTGGTGCCTTCCTGCTTGCTGCTCTTTTTCACCAGTTAGCAAGCCCCGCCCACCTGGTGCCTTCCTGCTTGCTGCTCTTTTTCACCAGTTAGCAAGCCCCGCCCACCTGGTGCCTTCCTGCTTGCTGCTCTTTTTCACCAGTTAGCAAGCCCCGCCCACCTGGTGCATTCCTGCTTGCCGCTCTGTTTCCCTACTTAAGGAGCCCTCCAGCCTCTTTTCCTTTGCAGATGGGGAGCAGGTGCAAGTGGATCTAGGTCACTGTCAGTGGTGTGTCTTGACGCACGTGACATAATTCTATTTTAACTCCATCAAGTGTGGGTTTTGATATTTTGGAGTTTTCATGAGCTGTGATCGCTGCTGCCTCATCTATGAAGGTTATATCATAGGTATTGGCATTCTTGTTGATTACATAATCAAAATCATTTTCTTGGCTGACATTATGATCAACAGTTATCCTGATCGAATGTCTTAGCTCGGTTGCAGGAGGTATACTCCTTGGAATTTTATCAATTTTTTTAATGAGCCTTCCTACCGAAGAAGAAAAAAAACCATTCTGTCAGCGTTTTGCATAAAATTAGCATAAAGCTTAAGTAAAAATAGAACTCCTGTGGAAGGAAGAAGATTCGGGTCTATTCTTGCGGTCGACTTCGGGGTCAGGCCCCTGCACCACCCACCTTCTTAGCCCTGCCTCTTCCTTCCTGCCTTTAACTATTAGATCAAGGGCATCTCTCGCCCAGGCGTACGAAGTGAAGGGCAGACGAAGAAAAGGGCAATTCCTGTTTGGACCTGTTCGGACCAGGAGGACCCAGGGCCCGCCCCCCTGCTCAGACAGCAGATAAGCATGCACCAACATGTGTTAGCCCTGTGCCCCCCCTTCTTGCACACAGGTGTTGCCTTTTTTGCTTGATTCTTCTACCCTGCTCCCCCTCAACCTCCTCCAGCCTACTTCTGTCCTGATACATTCTGGTTTCACCATCACCGTCCTGTGGCCAATGCTGGATTTGACTTTTATGGACTTCATTCATTCACAGTGTGCCACTCTTTCTCAACTCTCATGCTGGACTTCCTTTGCATCTTGTACTCATGGTGGCCCTGAATCATGCTGTTCCCATCTTCATCTTGTATCCTGGCTTGCAACATTATGTGTTACTACTGACTAATGCAATTGTATTCGCTCTCCCCGCTTGCTTCTCCACTCTTTTTGACTGCTTACTCTCTGTTCTCTCCTCCTTTCCCTTCTTCCTTTTCCTATCTCCTCCCCTTACTTTCTTCTGTGCACTTACTCTATCAGAATTGTCCCTGGACCTAATATGATAGCAACCTCATCTGTTTCCTCCACCCTCCCATTACTGTTTTTTTCCTCCCCACGCCCCCTCCAGCACTATCTGAAATGTCGTCAGGCCTAGTATGATAGTCGCCTGTCTGTTTTCAGTTCCTTCCCACTCTCCCCCTCCCGTCCTTATCTATGTCTTGACTCTTGCACTATCTGAAATGTCGTCAGGCCGAGTACGATAGTTAATTTCACATCCTTACTGTTCTTGGCCTGTAAGAATGTCATTGTATTTTCCCTTGTTCCCTCCCTTACCTTGAAGCGCTTTGAAACACATTGTGTATAGGCGCTATATAAATAAACTATCATATCATATCATATCATAAGTTTGGAGAAGTCCTGGTTCTCAATGTTGCCAAAAATGAGAAGGGCAGGTATTTAGGGCCTGTTTGAACCGGCCCATTTAAAGCACTGTGGCTAAAATAACACTATTTTTACAAAGATGACTTGAAACATGCAAAACACGGTGACACATGCCCCACTCTGGAGAGCCACACTGCTGGTTTTCCACCCCTCCCCCAGTGTGGGTTTACACTGTGTAATTGGAGGGAGAGTTGGTTCCTGGCTGCCTGCATTCACTACAGCAAACAGAATTCCCTGAGGCCATAATTAGTACTAACCAACAACACCTGCACAGACTGCCTCCCTGAAGATTGCAAGAGGCATGAAAGCGCACTTGGAGGAGAACACCACCTGGACTCTGGAAGGTACATTAAGCTGGGAACCAGAGTGCACCCCCTGACCATCCCTCTAGTATGAGAGAATACATATATATATATATAAGATATATATATACACACAAATGCTTTCAAAAAGTGCACAGCCTCATTAATTGCAGTGGGTGCCTCCGACAGGGTGAAGGCCCAGCCCAAACACAAGTGAGCAAAACCTAAGAGTTCACAACCACCTGTGACCATGTCGAGCCAGAGTGAACCCTTACAAAAGACCTGGGCACTTGTTCTGTAATGTGCTAATGCGTTCACGTTTATTGACTTAAAATATCCATGCCAGTAAATTAGTAACTGGATAACCAATACTTATGGCTGTAACAATAAAGTAACCCGTGTTACGTGTTTTACCCAGCCACGTGTTCACTCCCCACCAGGGACTTCATCAGGCAATATTTCATAAGCAACTTCTTGGTTCACAATTTAAAGAGCAAAAGCCAGCCCCCAACAAAGGGTCACATGAGGTACAAGTCAAATGACTGCATCGACTGACAGTGCGGTCTAATCTGCAAATCAGAGCACCAATTTGGAATGGACAAATGCATTGAAGCTCAAAGTACATATACTTAGATAAGAATATAATCCATCATAATACTGTTAAGTAGAAAGCATAGACATAATGAAGGCGAGGGTTGACCCTTGCTACAAATCATAGACATTATTTAGCAATACAGAGATAAAGTGCAAATTCATTTTCTAAAATCATCATACAAATTCTAATATATAAACATTTGTTACAAACAATTCATGAGGTATCAATGCAACTCGAAAGCAGCAGCACCCATTATCCTAAATGGAGAAAAATGGAAAGGGACATCATGTTGCCTAATTAGGCAAAACAGCTTGCAAAGATCAAACTCATGCGGCATATGGCTAGAGTATTGCTTGCCAAACTGGCCCACACGCGATGCTCTTTGATTAAATCAGCGCACACACTTTAAACTCCCAACACCAGATAAAGTGGCAAGTTTAAAGCCAATCTCACCTCACATAAAGTGCAACGTGCAGTACATTAAAAATAGATTATATCACCTAGCAGTTGTCAATGTTCTCCAACAGTCTTGCATACATGGACAAAAAGGCCCGCACAAAAGAGTTTCCTGCGATAAATATTTGGCATTACCATACAGCCCAAGTGGGCCAAAAGCACTACTATCCAATTACAGCAGTGTTAGCTGTATGCTATCAACTCCAATTAAAGTGGCAATTGCAAAGAAAGATAAACTTACATAAAGTGCAAGATGGCAAAAAAATCCTTTTATCATTACAGACTATCAATCATCACATATATTAAGAAAGATACAACATGTAAAATATAAAGATGAAATATAGCCCATCTAGGCATACATATTCTAGATTAACTAAACAGGACCACTACTGTGCCCTAGTCTAGATGATATTTAGTTAATTTAAAGTTCCAAATGCGCAACCACATAGCTGAAAAACCCTGTGCAAACTTATTCCATGTGTCCATAAAGTGCAATATTTGCAAAGTACAATGTATGACGTATCTACAAATACATTTATTTTCATTTAAAAACAGTGGCACAGTCAACAATTTTCTATACTGGTATCATCCAGTCTATTAAGATGGATTCACAACACAATAACAATAGTGCATCATCTCTGTAGCATTAGGAGTGAAGGTTAGTCCAACTTCAATTTCTACAGGGTAAAGGTTAGTCCAGGAAGACAAACCACTCTTCATCAATATTATGACAATGAGGTTTTAGTGTGCCCATTTCCATAATAAGTCTGGACGCCAGTTGTCTCAAATGTAACTCTCTAGTGCCCTTAAGTTTGTGTTCTTTAACATGTCCCAAAGCTCCACACCTCTGAAGGGAAACATCACTCTCATGCTTTACCTGGAAATGCACCACCAAAGGATAATTCTCATCCATATTTTTAATGACCTTGTAATGCTGCAAAATCCTAAACCTAAGAGGTCCAATGGCTGAGCCAATATATTTGCGATCACAAGTTAATTCCATATAATACACCACCCTCTGCTTCAATGTGTCTTTACATTATACTCAACAGTATAACCGTGTCACCCCAGAGCTCCGGTGATGTATTTCTGTCTCTCTCTCAAATCGTTCTCCCCCCTCCACACCCCACTGCAGGGCTCCTCTCCTTTTAACTTCCCACCCTAGAGTGTCTTCCTTTCTTTGCCATTGTGGCACTCCACTCTTTCTATCCCCTCACTCTGCTATTTCTTGGTTCTCTTCCTACACTGAAGCTTGACTTACTTTCTCTCCCCATTCTGAGGTTACTCTATACATTCCCCACTCTGGGGCTTTCCTCTTTCTCTTTTCCCACTCTGGGGCTTCTTGATATTCTCACCACTTTCACTCCTCACTCTAGGGCATCTCCAGGGCTTGTACCACTATCTTTGCCCATTCTGGGGCTTCTTGGTGTTCTCCCCACTGTGGGGGTTGTCTCACTCTCTCTCCCCACTCTGGGGCATCTCACGTCTCTCCCCACTCCAGGACTTTTATCACTCTCTCTTCCCACTCTGGGCTGTATCAGATATCCCCCCACTCCAGGGTTCTTCTCACTCGCTCTCCCCACTCTGTGTCATCTCGGATCTCTCCCAATGTTTTTTTTCACCATCTATCTTGCCTTAGTGCCCCCTCTTGGTTTGTTGGAGCCACAGCTTGCCTGTTTGTGATGGGCTGTGCTCCTTGGGAGGCTGGTGTGGTCTACTGGGGTCTGAATTGGCAGCCAACTCCTCTTCTTTCCCAGTCTCTTCACATCTGAACCACAGGGTGATTTCTCTGCAGGCCCTTTCCTCAGCCCTCCATTACAGTCTGCTCTTACTCTCTTTGCAATGCAGTCCATCTCCGGGCACCGGCCCAGCTGCACTCTTCCCATGCGCACCACAGCCTGAAACAACTCGTTTAACATTCGCTCTCTCCTGCCGGCTACATGCTCTGTGTGCGCTTCGGCCTCCTTGAACTCTGCAGGCTCTGCAGCTTGAGGGGAGAGGTTATCCCGCTTACTCTGGTCATGGATTCCTAGCGGTGTGCTGCAAAAGGTTGCGCAGGCGCAGGTCATCCCACTTTTTGCAGCAGTCTTTTGGAGTTCGGGGGATGGGCCCCACTACAGTGCCTTTGCTGGCCACCACCTCCCATATGACCCACTTGCACCACTGACTTGTGCAGTGGTTTTCATGGCCAAACAGCACTTCAGCATTTGCCACAATGTGTTCTTTTAGGACGGTAAGTTCTGCCTCAGTGAATGAATCGGGACTTGCAGAGTTAATGAAGTGCTGTGAAGTGGTGTTAACACATTATCCTGACAAACTTTCATTGCTGAAGCAAGACTTGTATAAAACTAATGCAGAAGTGTTCTATATTTTCAGAATTCATATTTTGTTGCAGAAACATCCTGATAAAGATGATTTATGTTAAAACGGATGATCTAATTAAATATCTTTGGTTTATGCGAAGAAGATTGCTTTGAGTGGAAGAGAAAAGAACCTTTGTTGAACAATTCTGAAGTGTTGGACATTTTTGTTGTCAAGTTGGAGTCACAAAGAACTTTGTCAGAATTTTTGTTGCAAAACAGGATTTCCTTATTTCTTTTGAAAAGGTGGATCAGAATCCTGCTTGAAACTGGGAAGTGAAATTCACCCATATTATAAGGAGAGACTGGTATCATATGGTGAACTTAATTGTTATATTTTTGTTGCCTTTGAACTGCCATGCATTACCTTGTTGAGTTACTATATGTATAAGTGTGAGGCACAGAAGCCTTTTGTTAGAGTGTTTCCTTTAGTTGTTTTAGGCAGGGAAATCCTTGTCAGGGTAGGGACAGTGAGGCATTTATCCAAACGTTTGAGTTAATAAAATAGCATCTTTTGAAAAACCTTCACAAAGTTGTCCACCTCACATTTCTGACCCCTCACAAAACATTTGAGATTTTGCCACAGTCAGTGCCCCGTTGCGTGAACTCACAAAACACAATGGCCCTCATTAGGACCCTGGCGCTAAGGGGTCTGCGCCAGCGTTAGCTGCGCCGACCCCTTACCGCCAACTACGAGTTCCCGGAGCGCCATGGTCATTTTTCCGCCCGCTTTTTGCGGGCGGAAAAATCCATGGCGCTCTGGGACCTTGGTGTTAATTACGCCACCGTATTTTACGGTGGCGTAATTAACTCCTTCCCCACTCCCATTATACCCTATGGGGCCGAAATGGGAATGGGGAAGGGTAAATGGGTCAATGGGGACTTACCGCCCCGCCGACCTCGGAATGGGGCGGTAAGTCCGCCATCCGCCATGGCGTAAAGGGACTTTGCGCCATGGCCGGAAAGTCCGTCGATGGCGGAAAAAATCCGCCAGGGTCGTAATGAGGGCCAATGCCATTTTCTAATGGTTGCCGGACATCACACCGCAATTGACATAAAATATCGAAGAATCACAGTAGTGGCATTATAGCGTCCTTTGACTCTGAAAGGGGCGCTGAGTTTACTGTGGATGCGAGTCCAGTCGGGTTTGGGAACCATACTGGCCTAGTTCGATACGGCCTCCCCACACGAGTGAAACATTGTTTCGTATGTAAGTGGAAGTCTATCATCGGTCAAACAGATGTATTCACAGGCATACACAGAGGTCCTGGCAGTAGTGTGGTCTTGCAAACATTTTCAGTTGATCCTTTACAGGAAGCCTTTCACAGTCATCACAGACCACCAGGCCTGTTAACCACACATGGCAAACCGCAGGCCTAGATGCCTCAGATGATAGCGCAGTACAGATTGAGGCTACAGGAGTATGCCTCTGACATTATTTATCAACCAGGGAACTGCGAGAACCCAACCAGGGAACTGCGAGAACCAGGCTTATTTCCTGTGAAGGTCTCTGACGAGTCCACTCCAGCGTGAGTCAAAGCAGGATCCAGCTTTCCGCATCCTTGTTGACTGTATGAGGAGTGGTCGCTAGAAGCATGCAAGGAAAATGGGAGATCAGGGGAGTCTGACACACAAATGACATCAAAAATCGACTACTGGAAAAGTATGAACTATCATTATCCAAGGATGACCTACTTCTCAAAAGCACCAAATTGATTATACTAGATACATTGTGCCAGCAGGTAGTTGACCTGGCTCATGAAGGGCACTGGGGATAGTATCAACCAAACGTATGTTAAGACAGAAGGTGTGGTTTCCTCACCTGGATGCACGAGTAGAAGAAACCTTGAAGACATGTTCTACCTGCCGCATCATTACTCCTCAAGCTCATCAGGAACCTCTCCAAATGGCCATGCTGCTGCTGGACATATGGGACGAAGTGGCCATTGATTTTTTTGTAGCCTATAGAAGGGGGTCTGTATATCCTGGTGGTAATGGAGGAATACTCCCCTTTACAAATAGTACCACCCACAGCAGCTACAAGTTTCATACTGGCTCCACACAAAATATTCAAAATGTATGGAGTGCCAAGAACTGTCAAGTCATACAATGGGCCCCCACTCACCATTCAAGATTTCAAGGTTTTTGCTGAGTACATGGCGTTCAACCATCGTCAAGTTACTCCTTGGTGGTGTCAGGAAAGGAAGAAGGCGATGGATATGGCAGGGGAAATGTGCACAAAATACACAGTAAACAACCTTGAATATAACAACGTGCATTCAATACCCAAGACTCGCGTATACCACTATAAGAAAAGGAATGTAGGGTAAGCACTTAGAACCTCCTTATGACTGAAAGGAAAGTCGGCAAGCTCCTTACCCACTATGCTATTACAGATACTGACAGCGCTAAGCCCACGTAGAGGGCAAGCAGGGACAGAATCTGTAAGCTGACACTCTAGACGGTACTGGATAAGGAATTTGGAAACAGTACTCACAAGGACCGGAATGACCACATGAATGCCAGTACTCACGAAGACCGGAAAGACCACTTGGATGTCCGTATTCACGAGGACCGGAAAGACCACTCAAAAGTCAGTACTAACCCACAACCCTGTAAATCAAACAAGAACCCAGAAGGCAGTAAAGGCAAAGAGTGAGGATGACTAAATACCTAAACCCAAGTCAAGAGGCAAGAAGGAATAATACAGTGTGGAAAACAAAAGATAATCACACAGGAGCTAGTTACAACAGCTTCCCACACCTAATAATAAAATGGGAAATACATGTAAAAGTGTAAAGGAAAACATGGCATGGATCCCAATAGAAGGCAAGGATCAGGAGCAGTGAAAACAATTTCAAAAGGGAAACTTTCCCACCCATCCAAGGTGAAAAGGCAGGAAACTAAACCTGTAAAGGAAAGATTAATGCAACAAGTCTTTCAGTAGCAAAGGGCAATTTCTAGGAAACTGTGAACACAGGCAATTGGGCTACAACAAAAGGAAAGCTCAGAGAAAGGCTGCCTGCAGACAGAGAAAGGGAGAAAGGGATTTCCAAAAGGCAGAAATCAATTAGGCATACAAATACGAATTCCAGGACAAGGAACAAGAAACACTAACTAGAACTGGGCACAAAAACTAGGAACCAGGAACAAGGGACCAGTCACGACAGGAACGCTGCAACAATGACCAGCGCTGGACTGAAGCAGACTGAGGCTTTTAAAGCTGCTTAACGAGCACACCCCTCAGGCGTGTCGCCTGCTGCACCTGCAGCCACAGGTGTTGCCTATCCTCCACCCAGCCTTGTCCTGCAAGGGAGGAGGTGAGGCAGTGAGCCAGGCATTCTGGGAAGCATAGTCATTTGATTATAGTAGCAGTAGCATATAATAATTAGCAGTAGCTAATAATAAAATGGGAAATACATGTAAAAGTGTAAAGGAAAACATGGCATGGATCCCAATAGAAGGCAAGGATCAGGAGCAGTGAAAACGATTTCAAAAGGGAAACTTTCCCACCCATCCAAGGTGAAAAGGCAGGAAACTAAACCTGTAAAGGAAAGATTAATGCAACAAGTCTTTCAGTAGCAAAGTGCAATTTCTAGGAAACTGTGAACACAGGCAATTGGGCTACAACAAAAGGAAAGCTCAGAGAAAGGCTGCCTGCAGACAGAGAAAGGGAGAAAGGGATTTCCAAAAGGCAGAAATCAATTAGGCATACAAATACGAATTCCAGGACAAGGAACAAGAAACACTAACTAGAACTGGGCACAAAAACTAGGAACCAGGAACAAGGGACCAGTCACGACAGGGACCAGTCACGACAGGAACGCTGCAACAATGACCAGCGCTGGACTGAAGCAGACTGAGGCTTTTAAAGCTGCTTAACGAGCACACCCCTCAGGCGTGTCGCCTGCTGCACCTGCAGCCACAGGTGTTGCCTATCCTCCACCCAGCCTTGTCCTGCAAGGGAGGAGGTGAGGCAGTGAGCCAGGCATTCTGGGAAGCATAGTCATTTGATTATAGTAGCAGTAGCATGCTGGCTGCCAAAAACCTGGGATGGATCCGGAAGGGAAGTCATTTGGGAAATAAGGTTTTAGCGCTCCCAATTCATCAGGACACTGTAGCATAAGGTTCGGAGGAAATGTCCAGTAGGGAAGAAACCCCAAAACATGCCCCCAAGTGGTGGAAACGGGAGCGAAGGGAGCGAGCCGTGACACTATACCCCCTTCCACGGCCGACTCCAGGCGGCCGTTACTCGCACAAAACATCCTCTTTCCATGACAGGAGCGCTTTGTCTTCAGAAGTGGCACTGACGGAAACGATGACCCACGGGCAGAAGCAGAAGGACTGGAATGAATAGAAGCAGGCCGCGGTCTATAAGAGCCATAGGTGGGTTTTCGGTGAGGAAGAGACTCATGGGTCGAAGAAAGGCATGAAGGACTTGCAGGCCCCGAAGCAGAGTTGGAAGGTCCAGGAAGCTTAGTCACTGGAAGAGCATATGCATACATCCTTGAGGAGAGAGGCAGGCTGGTGCTACATGCCTTAGACAACGGTAGAAGTTCTGTTAGCCTCACTGCCGAGAGTGGACACACAGGAGGTGAGGAAACAGCAGGTTTCAGGAAATGTTTATGTTCGGAAGAGGAAGGTGGCGGCTGAGGTAGAGGTTCGGATAATCTGTCATCCATCTGGGTAAAGGTTTGTGGTTGAAAGTGACAAAGATTCGCCTGCATAAGTTCCTTGCCTTGGAGGTCTGGAGATCCAATGGGTTGTACGAGGCTGGCACTCCCATTGACAGTCATGTAGCCAGTCAAGTAGCCACCTTGTTGCACGTGGGATACAACCGCAGGAACGTTTGGCATACTGATAGGAGTGTTAGACACAGTACTCGGAACATCAGGCATGCTAGCAGCGGGAGCAAAAACAGGCACATCTTGACTGCAGCAGACATTCCCCTCCTTTGGCTACTAGCACCCAACTGGCGCTGCAGCTGGAGGGCCGTGCCCGTCCCTTCCCTCAGACTCATGTGGGATCTGGCAACAAAAGGGTTGTCAAGTGGTTGATCCAAACCGGACTCCAAACGCGGACCGTCCAGCCCGCTATCCTGGTCGGCTACTCGTTCGGTGACTGGGCCGTGGTGGATGGCATCCGTTTCTCTCTCGTAATACTCCAGGCAAGTCCAGCGGCCTCGCATGTAAGGCCCTCCCGAGTCGTGAGCCGGCTTGATGTTTCTGAAGAGAGAGCTGGCAGAAGTCTCAGGCTCAGATGTTGCATATTCGGGAGGCGCTGATGCTACAGTCAAGTAGTTGGGAAAATTGTTTTGTGTACAAGGCAGACATTCTGGTGATCCCCCTGAAGCATATGAAGGGCAAGATGAACATTCATCAGTAAATGGTTGGGATTCAGGAGGAATCTCTGGAGCAGAGGAATATGCAGCAGGATCTGACAGTGTAGACAGGTACACCTCCGATATTGGCAGCGAGGCTGAGCAGGACACAGGTCTCTCATGAACTGAAGCCAAACTAGCAGTAGGCTCTGGGACCGAAGACATGCACCTAGAATGTACTACCGGAGGCTCCATGGCTGAAGGATAATCTGCTGGATGAGTCACTGTAACCGAAGACAAACATGCCAGAGGAAATTCCGAGGCTGAGGGCATGCAAGCTGGAGCCGTCTTATTAGCTGAAGACAAACTTGTCAAGGTCTTTGGCTCTGACTGCGTACATGGTGAAGGCTCTTGGGTGACTGGCAGACATACTTGTGGTTCAGAAATAGAAAGTCCCTTTAAGGCAGTTGACCCCTTGGCGCCAGTAACCAAAGTCTGAGCTGTACCCCTGCCGTCCCTCTCCTTAGTGGATGACACAGAGTCTCTTCCTTTGTAGAAGTCAAAATCAACCAGAGGAATCACCATAGTAAAGTCTCTGTTAATCAGGATTTCGTCAATTGACCATTCCTCTGTCTTAGCTTCTGAAAGTGGCTGATTAACAATCAACAGTTCAGGGATCGCCTGCCGGGTTTTTGGTTCAGTAATCTGTGGAATGAGTCCATCAAAACATGAATTCTGCACTGTCTTTGACTGCTCGTAGTGACCGAAATTGGCAGAAGGAAGAGCGAACACAAAGGCAGCATCGTTTTCCACATCAGCTTGAATGTCTACTTCAGTCTCAGCAGCTAGATCAAGGGCAGAACCTAAGCCTACAGTTGTGACTGATTCTGTGTATTCCACCATTGTGGATTGTGTTTGGAAATCAGAAGCATGTATGTGTTCAAGCTCAGAGTTATGACAAACTGCTACACAGGAAGCTTCAGGTAAAGGAGTGGCTTGTGAATCTTCAACTAACAGCAATTCCTGACAAACGGTAGGGCAGTTGTCAGAACCTGTGCCCTGAATAAGCGCTGTGCTTGAAAAAAGACCTTCACTCCCAATAGATCTTACATATTGACAAGTATCATGATTTACAAATGTCTCCGCACTCAGGGACTGAACACTATTCACTTCATCAACGGATAAAGTTGGAGGTGTATTTAGAAAAGACTAACATCTTATTCTCCTCTTTTAAGGAAATGTATTCTTGTTTTAACTCCTCAAATTCTGCTTTTAGCATGTCCCGCATTAACTGTACATCCCTATCAGTAGGCACAGGGGAAGGCATGGTGGCATCAGGGCTGGATCCAGCCCTAGCCATCTGGAAGTGCATTGATTGTATATTGTCATCAACTGCTTGCAGGTCTTGTGATCTATACTCTCTCTTACCGACGTGGTCTGTGTTTCTTTTAAGCAGACTATTGGCATCAGACCCCTTGGCATTAGTGACCACAGTAAGAATCTGTGCAGAGGAGTAAGCTGTAGACTGAGGGCAGAAAACAGAAGATATGCAAGGAACCCCTCCATTCTTCATGCTTGAATCATGAAACTGTTCAATCTGAGGTAAAGCACAACCGGAGTCATGGGGTTCAATAACAGAGGTACTTGTGTGTATAAATTCTTGCAGTGTGTTGTTTTCCACTGCTAAGGCTTGTGCGGACATAGACTCTGGATCAGAATTAAAGACAGAGCTAAGATCAGGCAAAGTACGATGGGCCACCCAATGGGAAAAATACTTTGCACGTAAATACCCATTCGTGTCAAGGAGTTCATTTAAGTCAGGAGCAGAGATTCGATTTTCACGGGTAATTGTAAGGGAAGCCTTCTGTATAGACTTGTTAGAGGCCTTGCTGCCTTTCCTTCGTAATCTGGCCATGTTCAAACGGGAACAACGGCTGGTCATTCTGTCAGGAAAGGAAGAAGGCGATGGATATGGCAGGGGAAATGTGCACAAAATACACAGTAAACAACCTTGAATATAACAACGTGCATTCAATACCCAAGACTCGTGTATACCACTATAAGAAAAGGAATGTAGGGTAAGCACTTAGAACCTCCTTATGACTGAAAGGAAAGTCGGCAAGCTCCTTACCCACTATGCTATTACAGATACTGACAGCGCTAAGCCCACGTAGAGGGCAAGCAGGGACAGAATCTGTAAGCTGACACTCTAGACGGTACTGGATAAGGAATTTGGAAACAGTACTCACAAGGACCGGAATGACCACATGAATGCCAGTACTCACGAAGACCGGAAAGACCACTTGGATGTCCGTATTCACGAGGACCGGAAAGACCACTCAAAAGTCAGTACTAACCCACAACCCTGTAAATCAAACAAGAACCCAGAAGGCAGTAAAGGCAAAGAGTGAGGATGACTAAATACCTAAACCCAAGTCAAGAGGCAAGAAGGAATAATACAGTGTGGAAAACAAAAGATAATCACACAGGAGCTAGTTACAACAGCTTCCCACACCTAATAATAAAATGGGAAATACATGTAAAAGTGTAAAGGAAAACATGGCATGGATCCCAATAGAAGGCAAGGATCAGGAGCAGTGAAAACGATTTCAAAAGGGAAACTTTCCCACCCATCCAAGGTGAAAAGGCAGGAAACTAAACCTGTAAAGGAAAGATTAATGCAACAAGTCTTTCAGTAGCAAAGGGCAATTTCTAGGAAACTGTGAACACACGCAATTGGGCTACAACAAAAGGAAAGCTCAGAGAAAGGCTGCCTGCAGACAGAGAAAGGGAGAAAGGGATTTCCAAAAGGCAGAAATCAATTAGGCATACAAATACGAATTCCAGGACAAGGAACAAGAAACACTAACTAGAACTGGGCACAAAAACTAGGAACCAGGAACAAGGGACCAATCACGACAGGAACGCTGCAACAATGACCAGCGCTGGACTGAAGCAGACTGAGGCTTTTAAAGCTGCTTAACGAGCACACCCCTCAGGCGTGTCGCCTGCTGCACCTGCAGCCACAGGTGTTGCCTATCCTCCACCCAGCCTTGTCCTGCAAGGGAGGAGGTGAGGCAGTGAGCCAGGCATTCTGGGAAGCATAGTCATTTGATTATAGTAGCAGTAGCATGCTGGCTGCCAAAAACCTGGGATGGATCCGGAAGGGAAGTCATTTGGGAAATAAGGTTTAAGCGCTCCCAATTCATCAGGACACTGTAGCATAAGGTTCGGAGGAAATGTCCAGTAGGGAAGAAACCCCAAAACATGCCCCCAAGTGGTGGAAACGGGAGCGAAGGGAGCGAGCCGTGACAGGTGGCCCCAAGCAAATGGAACTGTGGAATGAGAATTTGAGAAGAAAACCATATTGGAAGTTGTGGTTCTGCTGCTCTAAAAATTAGTGAAGGAGCACTACCAAGCAAAAACAAACAGAAAAGAATTGTGTGCTGGGAGTTGTGGTTTTGATTCTCCAAAAGCACAGTGAAGAGAACTGAAAAAAACATGGAAGGACGAATTGAATACTAGTATTCATGATTTCTATTTGTTATTTAAAGAGTGACACATGCCCAAAGGCCTCAGAGCACAGAACTCGCACACACAGATACATAAAAGGAATAGCTCATGCTATGTCAGGAACCGCATCAGTGTTTGCCTTTGTCAATGGGCCCGGCATCATGTGGTAATGCGTTCCAAAAAAGAGGAGCCCAGGCATCAAAGCTGGAACCACCAAACATTTTTAGGGCAAACCGAGGTTAATCCAGGAGAGCATCCTTGTTGAAACACAGAGTGCGTCTGATAGGTACCCTATTACCTCGTTAGCTAAGATAGCAGGGGGCATTGCCACATAAACACTTGTGAACAAGGGTAAGGGCGTTGGGCCACACTCTCTGCTCCACTGGGAGCCAGTTTAGCTTTCGAAGGGACTCGAAGACATGAGTTTGCCTCACAAGACCGCTAACTGCTCGTACTGTACCATTCTGGATTACCTGCAATTTTTGAATGCTCAACTGTGAAGTGCCAACTAGAGTATTTGCCACCAACACCCTATTTTTCTCAGATAATTAGGGAATAATCTGCCATAGCAATCTGATCATGTACAAGCATGATGCACTAAAGTGTGCCACGTATTTATTAGATGTTAGTTGAGAGTCCAAACAAACTCTGAGCGTTTTTACATGTTCGGCAACAGGTATGGCAGCACCAGCAATCATAAAATGGCCATATTGAGGGCCCAACTTCTTCAGCCTAGCCCCAATTCCGATAATAAGCATTTCTGTTTTCTTATTTAATGCTAGGAAGTTAAAAGCCATATAGACTTGATTGACCATGCCTGTTTGGATAGAAAGAGATCCGGGGAATCTTGGAAGAGAAGTAGATCCAGAGGTCCATTTCATAAACAAATCCTTGTGCCTCCAAAAAACAATAAAGGTTTGTATCTTTTTCCAACATTGAGTCAGATATCATCACTTGAAAAACATTTCACCTCTCTAAGATTTTATGGGTGCGAGTAAGTCCCCTCTCTGCCTCTCTGACTTTGTGGAGTTCGAGGAGAATGACTCAGGGTTCTGAGTACCTTACTGAGCCAGTGGATGATAGACCCAGAAGCCGAATTGTGAGGATTAACGGATCACGCTGACTTGGTCGAAGCCACTTAGCAGGGGCTGGTCACATATGGACCCCCAACACTTCTCCTAAGACTAAAGGTATCAGAGACCTTCCTCCACCCTTGCACCTTTGGAGTTGCCACTGCCCCCATGAACCTGGGGGACCACAGATCCCTGTTTTATGAGTCCAATGAACAGCACAGACATAACCAGCCGCGGTGGATGAGTACGGGTCTATGGACTCACTTACAACATGTGTGAACCCACACATTTGCCAAATGCCTCCATATTTTATAGGGAGTACATGTAAAGATGTTGGAACAACCCAATCCACCAAGTCTACAATTACAAGCGCAGCAATCAGCTACAAGGCTGTCTTCCTGCAGAGGTATCTCTCCCTGTTTCTTCACTCACATGCCTGAAACCAAGATGATCACCAGTGTTGCTATATTCCCATCTCATTGCACATGACCCTAGAGACATAGTCCAATCACAACCTAGGCCAGACCACACTACACACACTACACAGATGCAGCCACTGAAAGGAAGTTCTGTCCATGTGGGGGAGGGATATACACACCAGGCTGTTCACTCTAGCTGTGTGGGTTGTATATTATTTCACACAGTATTTCCTTTTCACAAAAGAGTGAATGGCCCTCATTACACATTTTCTTGAATGATGGCGTTGATACCATCGATCCGGTAGTACAGTTTCTGGCTGTACATTCCAGCACATTCCGACTGCGCGGGCACCCCTCAATTCCGGAAGCGCTGTTACCGGTTTGACAGTAACGCCAGCAAAAGTGATAAATGCTGGTGTTACCGGGAAAAAACATGCTGGTAACAGAGGTTCTGGCTCCCTTCGTAACAGAAACAATGCCAGCGTTGCTTACGATGACAGTAACACCAGCAACGGTAACACCGGCACCGGAAACAGCATAATCGCAGGAACTGGAAGTTTGCCAGTGGCCATTTTGGAAAAATCAATCCATTTAAAATTCATCATTTCCTGTTACCATCCATCGAAGGAAACATTGGCAAGATGTCTGGCGGGTACAAATCAAGGCTGCTTGAGGTCAGGCTCTTTAGTCACATGCCAGGCCTACTACTTCAAAGTCCTCTGTTCGGGGACATACGCCCCTGCCCGAACAGTATAATTTACAACCAACAAGTGCCTCTGTGGTTGAGATCTGCTTGCAACAACTTTGCAATGTTTCTTACTTTACAACATCAGGTTTTAAGCAATTCTTCAGGGAAGGCAAGATTCACATTGGTGCTCTTTAGTACACTTTTGCAATGTATAACACCTCTGTAAGTTATGTTTCTCTGCTTCTGAATAACCATTTTCAGAAGGGCAGCCTTCTTGCCACTTTTGTTTCCCCAACTCTTCATCAACCGAACACTGACAATAATATGGTTTTATTCTGCTTCTTCCTTGGCTTTGGCAATGCGGGTTTATACTAGCTTTTGTTATATACTTCTTCAAATATGGACAATAAGCTTTATCAACTTCAAAACCCTCATTTGCCCCCTCCTGACTTTGGTAATGTTTGTTGGTTTTAAATTGCCTTGCTGTTACTTTCTTTTGGCTTGGGTAATGTTAGTTTGCCTTAAGTTCGAGAAGTATTACCCCACTGGGTTACTGGGTTTTAAATACTCTCTCTTGCTTAAAGTCACAGTCAGTAGGTTTTCTACAATAAGGTTTTCTATGTTTTCTGCTAGTTCGGTATTCAAAATTGCCTTCTGGTTTACTTTTACACATGGGCGATTGCTTTTTATCATTAAAGTTCCTGCATCAGGCACTCAAGCGGTCACAAAGTGCTCCGATGTCACAATCAGTTGGTGGACTCCCCAGATAAGGTGTGCACGTCCGTTTCCCTCGATGCTCACAGGTTCCTTGCTTCAGCTGCTCCTTAGGATACAGCAATCTGCTGCTTTCAGTCTGCTGCTTACCTTGCCACCTGCACACAGAGCTTCCTTTGCTCCGTAGGCTCTCCGGTGCTCACCTGCCTTTTGGAAAGGAAAGCTTTCTGCACTTTTGCTTCCCACTGCGCAGCCTCTGCACAACAGGTCTCCAAAGGGCAAGCTTCCTACTTAGAAACTTCCCGCTGTGCGACCACTGCAAGCAAGGCTTCTGGAGGCGAAGACCCTTCCAGGGCCAGCTACTGCTCGCCACTCGACAGTGGACCTGGTGTCATCTCTCTCCTCCAGTCTCTGCTTCTGCTGCAACGTGGAGCGTTCCCAACTCCTCCAAATGGGACTACTGCTCTACTCCTTCTGCATACACCTGGCATGCACCATAAGGTCCTTTTAAGCCTCCCAGTCTCCCTCAAATGTGGGTCATTCCCATTAACAAGCTGCAGTTTGCAGTTTTGTTCTCCTTCATCCCTCTTCTTTAATTTTTCATTTTTATTTTGTGCCTTTGTAAAGAGCTTATACATCAAGTGAATTGTGTTTCAAAGCACCCAGAGGGCAACAGGGAGGGAATATGGGAATAGAGGCAAATAAACAATGAAAGAGAGGCGATCCTACTAGGCATTGTGAGTATTCAGAGCGTGCAAGTGCAGAGGGAGACGGATGAGGGAGGGGGGTAAGTGCTAGGAATAACAAGGATGGGAGTGCTAGGGAGTACATTGCAAACTGTTAAGTGACTGGCAGAGATCACTTGGTGAGAGTAGACAACTGTCAATAAATAAGTCAGTGCAGGTCTGTGATAGCACAGACTAGTGGGCGCCTAAGGCACGTTTTGGGAATGGGCAGAGGCTGAAGGCGATTGGGGATGGGAGGCCAGGACCCAGGTGGACACATAAGGGCCCTGGTCACCAATCACAGTGACTGTGGGGTTTTAGCAAAGGAGGGAGGGGTAAGGAGGAGGTGAAAAGGAAAGTCTTGAGGAGCTTCTGGAACTTGAGGAAATCCGGTTCAAGACGAAGCAGAAGGGGGAGGTACTACATCCCAGTACTTTGGGAATTATGGGACTTGAAGTCCCTAATGCAAAAATCTGTTTTTCTAACATCTTATTTTGCAATAGGCTATTAGAAGATTGGGTTCCTGGGAGGAGTTGAACAAGAGGGTTTCCCATTCCTCCTAACCTGCTCCCCCCTCATATGATCCTCCCGCAGAACACCACCACCAGAGTGGGATCAGAAAGTGTCTGCCTTTCCCTGGCCACATGAGAAGGGTCCCAGGCCAGGTTTTCTGGGGTAATCATTACTGATTTATCACCCTTCCCCTGATGTCACTGTTTTATACAGCATCTTTTGGGAATCGAGAAAGGAAATCAACATTACTTTGTTCTTTTTCATTTTTTCGATGCTCAACAGAGAAACAATAGGGCTGTAAATCTAAAAACCAGAGCATAACTCTAGCATTGGAATCCTTACTTAAACCTTAAGGGGAGCATGATCAGTAATTAATCTGAACTTTCTACCCGTTAGAGAGTAATTTAAGTATGTTATAGCCCATTTTATGGGGAGGGCTGCCAATTCTAGAGTAGCATAGTTCTTTTCCCGGGAAAACTGTTTCCTACTAATATAGAGGATAGGATGTTCTATGCCATCATGACTTTGAGATAGTACTACCCCAAGACCAATATGTAAGGCGTCAGTCTGCAAGATTAAGGGTCTATTGAAGTCTGCCACCTTCAACATAGGTTCCCTACACAAAATGTGTTTCAATCGATCAAAACAAATTTGGTCCTCCGCACGCCATCCAAGTTTGTGTGGTTCTGCGTTTTTTAAGTTCATCAGTAAGAGGGGCAGAAATGGAAGACACATTTTGAATGAATCTGCAATAGTAACCAACAAAAAGGCCCATAGCTCCTTTTGAGTCTTTGGAGATGGAGTTTCCATAACAGCGTTGACATTTTCAGACTAAAGTTGAATTAGTCAATTCCCTACAAAGAACCCCAAGTATTCTACAGCAGATCTAGCAAGATGACATTTCTTTGGGTTTGCTGTGACTCTTGCTTCTCTTAATGCCCGAGCGACTTGGTGAAAATGTGACATATGTTCAGGTCAGCTTTTACTATGGATAATAATGTCATCATTAAAAGCCCCACAGAATGATGAAAGAGGTCTTAAAACTTGGTCCATTAGTCTCTGAAAAACAGCAGGTGTACCATGTAACCCAAAAGGCAACACTTTGTATTGGAATAACCCAAGGGGTGTAGAAAAGGTAGTCTTGGGCCTGTCTCTTGGATTGACTGGTACTTGCCAATAAACTTTAGTTAGATCAATGGTTGAAAGATATACGGAACTCCCCAATCTGTCAATCAAATCACCTGTCCTGGGCATGAGATTGCTTCCTAAAATCAATGCAAACCCTCCATGAATTATATGGGTTTGCAACTAATACAATAGGGAAAGACCATGGACTTTGTGATGGTTCAATAATGTCTGCTTTTAGCATAGCCTCTATTTGTTCCTGCATAATTTATTTTCTGGTCTCAGGGATTCTTTTAATTGCATACTCCTTTTACCCTTCCTGGTTCAGTTCTAAACACATAAGGGAATTGCTATAAAAGGGCTAATAGATCTTGCTCATGTCCTGTTCAATGAGTTTGTGAAGTTCCTCTTCCTCCTGCTGCTGTATATTGACAGGTATGCCATGATAGTGCTGTGCTCCCGGTGAACTGATTGGTCAATGTGCAAGTACACCTGTCTATTCCTCAGTCTACCTAAGCACCTAAACAGGTATTTTACACAGTGTCAATGTATTTGTGTGCCATCAATGTATATAAGACATGGATCAGTCCCACATCTAAAGTGAATTGCATGCTGAGAATGCACCCACTTTCAGCTGTGCCGTCCAACACATGTACTTGTGACTTTGCCGGTTGTGATATACACCGCCAAATGGCCTCAAATGTTCGTATGCATGGTAGTGGAGCTGGAGATCCGTAAGTATAAATGTTCACTTCTAAAGAACGCAATGGTGGTGCCCTCGGAACGCTGTTGGATATAGCTTTACTCACGACGTTCACCGGTCCTCAGTGTCTACTAAGAATTCAGCCTGCAGATCATTTATCTGTAACAGTAGCTCCGGGCTGTGTTCCAATGCTATTTGGTTTCCCAATGCAAACACATATCCCTTTCATCTTTGACTGTGTTGTGATGAGCTGAACTCACTGTTTCCTAGATGTCTGCATAATGCTTTAAAGCTTTTTTTCCCTCCACAGGCAGAGCAGAATTGGCCTATGGTGGGGCACGTCCCTTTATGTGGGAACTCATATCCGCATCAAAAGGACAACTTGTCCATCTGGGCCTGCAAGTGTTGGCTCGCTGCTATCTTGTTAATTACCAGCGAAGGAGTGCAGTGTACTTTGAGTTTGTCCAAGGATTCAATGTGGTACTCCAGTGCGAGCCAGCATCAGGATTTCATCTAGCGAGTGTGCTTTCTGCAGTAACGTCTTCCTGCAATTTGATAATTCACATCCCGCTATGATTTGAGAACAGATAGCTTATTCATTGGAGTATCTGTGAAATTCGCAATGTTTCAGACAGGCTCACAACCGTATCACAAAAGTGTCAGCTTTTTACCTGAACTGTGGAGTGGAATACGTGTCTCTTATAATCCACATTCGTGTGAGGCATAAGATACTCTGTTAAAGCGACTTTTGGACCCCAGAAGGTGTCCGTAGTATCCTCCGGCAGCTCGTACATTATGCCCGAGGCTTTCGAGACTACTGCCAAGGTAACTAGGCTCTTTTTTCTGGGACTAATCCTCAGGGAAGGCAGGCGTGATGACAACGTCATCTGCTGTTATTCAGCGCATGCACTTGCAGTCACAGCTAGTGACAGCGCACGGGTTGATCTGCCTGCGCTCATCGCCAGTGTTGTGTACCAGTGGGGCTTCCTCTGATACATTCGTCCATGCAGTGCTTATGCAAAATGAAGACGCAGAGACGGTAGGACTTCAATGTCTGACTTTACTTCACTTCTTCCCTGACATATCTCCAAGTGCTCCCCCCAAATCTCGTGACTTCAATTTCCCCTGGCCCCCAGCAATGTCTCCCCTCTTGCACAACGAGGCGGACAAGATGCCCAACACATTTGCAAACATCACATCTACAATCCTGATATAGTGACTACCCATACGGCTAAAACTCACTAGGATACCAACCCTCACCTGAATACAGTAGGAGGATCCATACCAGCACGCAATAGCGGATGCTTCCAACCTGCTTTCATCAACAACATGGCTTTTCTGCTCATGTCTTGCCCATCCCACTAACCCCATACTTCACTCCCACTTTTTGTTACAGAGCCACGCACAGCAAGGCCAACGCCATTGGTAGAAGGATGCAATACTAGACCCCTTCACCTTTCCCTTACCTTAGCTCCTCTGTATCGCTGATTTTCTCGTTCACTCTCATATGTTGTCTTTATTGCAAGTTTGTTGGAGAGCGCGCTCTTACGGCTTTGCTTCTCTTAGCTCTAGCGTATTTGTCGCTCAGCAGCAGAGTGGTGTAAGAAGCCCTCAGGGCCTCTACTGCTTAATTCCTTACACTGTGCACCTGCAGGGCTCTCCTTGCTCAGGTCTTCTCGATTCACCATACTCTCTCCTCAACAAACACCCCTCTTCTGTAGCCATCTTATATTTTTTTAGCCCGCAACTCCGCTTGCAGGGTCCCCTGTCTAGAAATGTTCGTTTTCTTCACGACTTTGTATTGCAAATTGGTCTACTTCATCATCCAGGACTAATGACATCAAGCGCCTTTTATATGGTGCGAACTGTGCTGAATAGCGCCAAAGCCCCATTTAATAAAAAGAACTTGGTTTTGTGTGAGGAGTTTATTAATTCAGATCACCTGTGCTTTGCAAGGGGGCTCAAGGTAGCGATTGACCAGTGGGTTTTCCCGAGATGCGGGATTTAGGAAGGCTGGTAGGGCAGGATGGCCAGCACATATAATTTGCCCCGCCTACCAACCACAGACTCACCCATCATTCTTTTCAGCGCTGTTAATTTTTAAGCTTCCATTTAAAGCACTGCACCGTTTAATAAGATCCACAAACAAATACTAGTGTGTCTGCTGTGCCCCGAAAGTGCCAACTTCTGGTCGTGTTAAGAGACCTTAGCTGTCGGATTTAGTGACCATAGTAATGTTTACTAGAAGCAGCACTTGTCTTTTTATCGTGTATGGCTGATTGGAATGTGGTGCGTGTGTTTCTCTGCTCGAAGAAAGGCCTTTATTTAGCATTGTGGCCTTCGAAAGAGAACGTAACAAATCACAACAGTGGAGGCGAGTGTTTTGCCAGTTACAAATAATGCTTGTGCCAGAACATCTGCGAATAAAATATGCAAAGATTGTGGTGCATAACTACATTGATATTGCTGGCAGCAAAGGACCCGAGGAAATAGCTAGTTTTGTGAGTGCCAGGCATTCTGCAACAACATCGACCCTAATAGGTCACCAGCTCTGTCTTTTCTGGTGGGTTGCAGGGTGCCATTATAAAAATTATGAACTGGCTCTTTAAAAACCCATAAACAGATGCTTGGACCTATTGTCTCCGTTTTACACTCACAACCTCAAATAAATACAATGTGTAATTAAAAACATCTGCCTTCTCAACACAAATGCTTTTCACTGTTATAGCTGCATGTTAAGATTTGCGGGGGCACCTGAAGAATTCAGATGGAGACTGCTGGATCCCTGATTCCAGCCGAGGCGTCAGCAGGAAGTAGGGAGGATAGGCCTGGGTATGTAGGCCTAGCTGCGCAGCTCCGTGAGGAGCAATTAATACACGGACACCTTCGTTCTGTGATCGTGCCTCGGAACAGCCTCTGCGGAGCGGGGGCGGGGCCTTTATTCAGGCGCCTTTTGCCACCGAGTAGCGGAACGCAAGGCGGATGTAACATTCCTCCTTCACTTTAAACTGAACAATAACAATCAAACATGTCTCAGCCAACGGGGCTTGCTCCCTTTTTGTCTTTAGTCTCTCCACTGGGGTTCTCTACCATACATAGTCTCTGAGTCTGGCCGGCGGCCGGGTCGCAGTTCTTAGACCATATCTCCCACCCCTGGGTTCAAACCCCTGTCTCCCCTCGGGTTGCTCACCTTCACTGTTCTGCTCACCCAGTTCTGGATCACTCGGTGGTTCTCCTGTTCCGTCGTCTCTGAACTCTCCATTGTCTGGATTTTCATGTCCCTCATCCCTCGGCGGATCCTCTTCTTCCTCCGGGGAACATTTGCCATCTGTCCACAGGTTCTTTGGCACTACCTTGAACCATGACGCGTTTCTCGTCACTTCTCTTTGCCCCCTCTTGGCGGTTATCATGGTGCCTTGTCGTTTGCTTATTGTCAATGGGGCAGCGTCATATCGGGTGTCCAATTTTGATCTGGATGGATTCCTCACCATGACTACTTGATCACCGACCCGGTGATCGGACTGCCTGGCATTCCTCTTGTGGCTCATGTCAGCGTTCGCCCCTGTTCTTCGTTCAGTGTGCTCATGGTCGAACGTGTCTGTGCTCCTACTCGGATGGTGTGGTATGGAAGAGTTAATGATCGTGCCGTACATTAGGTCTGCCGGCGGTATTCCTGTTGTGCTGTGGGGTGTGACTCTGTAATTCCGTAGGAATCGGTATAGGTCCACCTGCCATGGGCTAGCATTGACAGGCGTAACACCTTGTTTATTGTTCGCATGAAGCGTCCCACGTCACCATTTGCCTGCGGCCATCTCAGCATTATATGGTGTTAGCGGATGTTGAGTTCCATGAGGTATTTTTTTAATTCTTCTCCTTGGAAAGGCGGGCCATTGTCGCTCCTGATGCTCCTTGGTAGGCCATGGGTTGCAAACATCTTTTCGATCACGGGTATTACCACCTCTGCTGCCATGGAATTGATGATCTCGACCTCCGGATACCTGGAGTGGCCGTCAATCGCCACCAGTAGGTGGGTGCCTTCCTGTATTTTGCAAAAGTCTATGCTTACTGGGTCCCATCTTGCGGACCCTGGCGCCGCCGACTGAATGGGCTCAGGATTGGGCGGAGGCCCCGTTATTTGGCATGGGAGGCAGGTGTTTACAAGCCGCTCAACTTTTCCATCGATTTGGGGGAACCACACGCGGTGTCTTATCCGGGCTTTTGTCCTTACAATGCCCTGGTGCCCTTTGTATGCCAACGCCACTATTTTGTCCTGTAGGCTTGGAGGGATGAGGATTCGGGTTCCTCATAGGATGAGCCCTTCTTCCGTGATGGAGAGGTCCTGCCGGACTGCGAAGATTCCTGTGCGGAATTCTTTGGCTTCTGTTGTCCTATTGTGGGTGTTACGAAGGAACGACTTCCATTCCCCGGAGATAATCATGTCCTTCACCAAGTCGCAGCATGGGTCCCTTTGCGTGGCCTCCACTATGTCTTCCAGTCCGATTGCGCGTGGCTTCATGGTGTGTATTACCTGGCAGATGTGCTCTTCCGTCTCTTCTGCCACGTGTATTTCTCTCGGTGTTGCCTCTCTTGGGTGTCTCGACAGGAAGTCTGCTGGGTTGCCACTGCCTGGCTGATATGACAGTTCGAAATCATATTGCTGGAGATGTAGTAGCCACTTGACAATCCGGGCAGGGGGAGTGAGATGATGTGTCCGTGAAGATTGGGAGCAGTGGTTTGTGGTCTGTGTACGTTTTGAATTTCCTGCCGTACAGATAGAAATGGAAATGGTGGCAGCCCCATAGTACAGCTATCGCCTCTTTTTCGATGTGGGAGTAACGTTGCTCTGTCGGTGTCAAGGCTCTGGATGCATAGGCAATCGGCATCGATTCTCCAGTTTTTGCCACCTGTATGAGAATGGCCCCTAGACCCACGGGGCTGCCATCCACGTACAGTTCGGTCGGTAGTGTGGGGTCGTAGTAGGCCATGGTGGTGTCTGCCGATAGTGAAGCCTTGATGTGCTCGAACACCTCTTGGCATGTGGGCCCCCACTCCCACTTTGTGCTGGCTTTTGTGAGTTCACGAAGGGGTTCCGACAGTGTGGCCAAGTTTGGGATAAACCTTCCACAGTAGGTGGCCATGCCTAGAAAACTGCGCACCTCCGTCGGTGTTGTGGGGGGTGTGGCAGCTTGGATGTCCGCCACCTTTTGGAGTCCGCCGAGATACCAGTTCTATTGAACGTGTATCCAAAGAACGAGATTTCTTCTTTTAGGAACTGTCATGATCACTGCTTCCAAGGAGTCAGGACCAGCCCAACGTCCTTGGAAGCAGGCCCCTAACCTTAATCCTAGGCACCAGCCGGTCCCCACTGGGACCTTTTGGACCTTGTCCTGGGCCGGTGGCGCCAGGCTCATCAATGCCATCGGTCCCGGCACTGGAAGCGCCGGGCTCATAATCTATATGAAGATGCTTGGGTGGACTTACCTGCAGCAGACCATGCTGCTTACTTACCAGCTGCATTGGAATCCTCAGTAAGCCGGAACTACTTTCTTACCTGGGTGGGGCAAGCTCCACTCCCTGGATACAACACTGGAACTCTTCTGGAACAGGAACTCTTTTCTTACCTAGGCGGGGCCGTGGAGGAAGACGCCTCAGCACTCCAAGGCTATTTAAACCACACCCGATTGATGAAACGTGCTTCGCGTTATTCTGCATCTGCAGCAGAACGCTCACCGAGTCTGTTCCAGCTTTTCTTCTGTCCGGGCCTGAACCTGCAAGAACAATACTTACCATTCCTGCATCCAGTCTTCAGCAGAACCTGCAAGAACAATACTTACCATCCCCGCATCCAGTCTTCAGCAGCACCTGCAAAATAAGAAACTACAGGTTAGCACGGCAACCTTCATACGAAGCGCATTACTCACCTGATCCATCGGCAGCGATCACTTCATCACGCTGCATCTCCGCCTGTGAAAACAAAGGCATAGTTATTTCTTACCGGCGCTCTGGGTCTCCAACACGGCAATCCGGACCTGAAAGACAAAAGGAGAGACATTAGACAGGTATTTACTTACGCCCATCGCTCTCGCCATAATAGGACGCCTGCAAATACTCAGGCGTTTTCCAGCATCTCTTCAGCACGAACCCGCAGCTGCAAGAGAAAAGAAACAGTTAGAGCGCTTGCATTTACTCACGCAATCCAAGCGCTTCATTCCCATTCCAAGGCTCTGGCTCCAGCTTCGGCTCCCTTCACACCATCTTCTGTCTCCAGAGCCCTGCAAAACAAACAGGAGAAAGCATTATACCAAACCCTGATCTACATAAAAGTGCCCTCGCACCTAAAGACTTTAAGGACAAAAGGTGTCTGGAAACTCACCGCTCGTGCAGTTAACGGCGGTAGCGATCCTCTGATGTTAAGAGGCCTACGTTTTACCCAGTGAAGGAACTGGCAACGGCACCCTGCACCAGACGCAGATGGAGAGCCCATCATTCACCTATCTAAGGTGAGCACGTTGACCTGGGGGATTCTACGGGAAGCTGGGAATAGAGAGAGAGAGAGAGAGACACTCAACTGCCCAGATCATTAACCCCCATATTCTCTCACCTGCAGAAATCTCACCCTTCGAGTTCGACACACAGTGCAAAGAGGCTCTCCCCCAGAAGCCAACCGAGTCCTGCACATCACCTTTCGAGTCACAGACACCTTCCTGCCTAGACCAGCGCCTCCGTGGGAATCAGGTGAGCGTTACAGAACGCAAAGCACCACCGCAAAACTCCTACCCAGGCGCAATGGAAACCTCGGACACTGATCATTGCGCCCAATTGCTTGGGGAATTAAGAGCAGAAGTACGTGCAGCTCGTCAGGAAACAAACTCACTAAGAAGAGAGCTGATAATATCCAAGGAGCGAACAGAGGATCTCGCTAGGCAATTGCTACAAACGCAGGCAGGACAGACACCTTTGCCCGCTCCAGGAGGAAGTTATCCTTCAGCATCCTCAAATCCTGTGCAAATCAATCTACCTGGTAATGTGCCCTTGGCTCCGCCAGAACGCTTTTCCGGTGACCCAAAGAAGTTTGCAGTGTTTATTAACCAGTGCCGCCTACACTTTTTATGTAGACCAGCTGCCTTCCCAACAGATCAGACCAAGGTGGCTTTCGTACTTTCTTATCTCAGTGGCAGTGCCGCAGATTGGTCGATCCCTTTAGTCACTCAGGATGATCCGGTTCTTCATGATTTCCAGGCCTTCAAGTCCAGCATGGAGAAACTGTTCGCAAGACATGCACAAGGGCAGGCCTTGGACAATGAACTCCTTTCATCACGGCAGGGTAATCAAGAACTCTTGACTTATATTGCTTCATTCAACAGACTTATAGTGGAAACCCAATGGCCTGAGGATAAAAGAATAACGCTTTTTTACAGAGGCCTGCGTGGAGAGCTCAAGGATGTGTTAGCTCAAGTTGTGAACCCTCCACAAGAATGCTCAGACTATATTGATTTAGTTGTTCAATTAGACCACAGATTACAGAACAGGAAGGCTGATCGTTCCAAATTTGACACCCGAGTGTTTTCTAAACCACAGACCTCTACTAGGGGAGCTGACACCGTGGAACCCATGCAAATAGGGGGCATGAAAGGACCTTTAACCCAAAAGGAGCGGGAAAGAAGAAGACAGCTGCAATTATGCCTCTATTGTGGAAACTCGGGGCACTTTCTTCGAGACTGTCCAGTGAAACCAGCTAAGAAGGCTGTAGGAGCCACAGATACCAGTGCCACAAATTCTGAACAGGGAAACGACCTAGCCCGACAAGTGTAGAGGTCCTCTTGCCGAGCGTTAAAATCTGTCCCGTGACCTCGCATTTCGTGGTGCCTATGGTCCTCATTAGCCCTGAACGCCCGGATCGTTTGCATGCAATTGAAGCTTACATCGACAGCGGAGCAATCGGTAATTATGTGGATCGTGAAATGGCATCAAGGATGAATCTACCTCTTGTCCCTACGGCAGTAAAAGACGTCATTACTACAGTGGATGGCACGGAGATAGCCTCCGGACCAGTAACGCATGCCACCCAAGAAGTGACGTTAGTGAGCCAAAATGGACACCGGGAGAAGATCTTGTTCGATGTGATCAAGGCCCCTCAGTTCCAGATCATTCTGGGAATTCCTTGGTTAGAGAAGCACAATCCTCGGATCGATTGGCGAGCAAAGACGGTTCAGTTTCCAGAATGTTTGACCACTTGTTATTCTCGGCCTGATGTCTCATTGGCGGCAATCTCTTCTGAGGTTCCCAAATTACCTCCCGAATACCAGGAATTCCAAGACGTCTTTCGGAAGGACCAAGCTAACACCCTGCCTCCTCATAGGTCTTACGACTGTCAAATAGATCTGATACCCGGAACAACTCCTCCTTGCAGTAGGATTTATGCCCTCACCGAGCCAGAGAATCTTCACCTCAGACAATATCTGGACCAATATCTAGCTAACGGGTTTATTCGTCCTTCAAAATCTCCAGCTTCCTCGGCTTTGTTCTTCGTTCCGAAAAAGGAAGGAGACCTTAGGACTCGTATAGATTACCGCGCCCTGAATCAGATCACCGTTAAAAACAGATACCCGTTACCTTTGATTCCTGAACTCCTGGACCAAGTCAAAGACGCATGTATATATACAAAGTTGGATCTCAGAGGAGCCTACCATTTGGTACGAATAAAGGAGGGCGATGAATGGAAGACGGCCTTCCGCACCAAGTATGGGCTATTTGAGTATCAAGTTATGCCCTTTGGACTTTGTAACGCTCCGGCCGCCTTCCAGTATTTTATGAACGATGTCCTTAGAGAACTCATCGATGTGTGTGTTGTTGTCTACATTGATGACATCCTCGTCTATTCATCATCTGAAGAGGAACATCAGAAACATGTTAAAGAAGTCCTCGAGAGATTACGTCAACATAACCTTTTTGCTAAGCTTGAAAAATGCGTTTTCAACGTAACTGAAGTTGAGTTCCTGGGATTCATATTGTCACCTAACGGAGTCCATATGGATTCGAAAAAAGTCGATGCGATCATCAAGTGGCCTTCTCCAACCTCTGTGAAAGGAGTTCAAAGCATGTTAGGTTTCGCTAACTTTTACCGTAGGTTCATTCCTGAATTCTCTCGAATTGTCCAACCCATCACCGCTCTGTTAAAGAAGAACAAACGTTTTGAGTGGTCTACCGAGGCAGAACAAGCCTTTCAGGACTTAAAAGTTAAATTCATTTCTGCACCTGTTCTAAAACATCCTCGTCCAGAACTCCCCTACATCGTGGAAACGGATGCGTCTAGTCTAGCTATGGGGGCAGTTTTATCACAAAAAGATCCGGTCACACACCAATTACATCCTGTAGCCTTTTGGTCTCGCAAATTCTCGGCTCCCGAGATCAACTATTCAATTACAGACAAGGAACTTTTAGCTATCAGATCAGCCTTTAAAGCCTGGCGGCATTTTCTTTTGGGAGCCAGACACACAGTCACCGTAATGACAGATCACCGCAACTTACAATATCTAAAGACGGCCAAGGCCCAGTCTTCCAGGCAACTTCGCTGGGCTCTGTTTTTGGCTGAGTTTGACTTTATAATTACTTATCGACCAGGCAGTAAAAAGGAAAAGCAGATGCCCTCTCCCGGATGGGAATAGATGAACACTTGACCAATCCAGAACCAATACCCATAATCCCAGAACAAAGGATTTTGGGCTTGGTCAGCGCTCAATCCTTTGAAGACATGAAGACTACAGTCAAATCAATCCTAACTCCGGCCGAATTACAGGACTGGCAATTAAAGGGAAAAGAATTCTCTGTGGATCAAGACCTTCCATATTTCCGAGGACGATTGTACTTGCCCAGTGAGAAAATACAAGAACAAGTGATCTCCTGTTATCACGACTCACTAATGGAGGGTCATCCTGGCATTACCAAAACCATGGAAAAGGTCAAAAGACACTTCTGGTGGCCATCATGGAAGAAGGATATTAGAGACTTCGTAATCTCCTGCGGTGTATGTGCCCAAAATAAAAGTCAGAAGGAGAAACCAGCCGGCCTCTTACATCCACTAGACATCCCTCCCTGTCCATGGCATACCCTGTCCATGGATTTCATCACGGACTTACCTCCATGCTCAGGGTATAATACCATTTTAGTAGTCGTGGATCTATTCTCCAAGATGGCTCACTTCATTCCCCTGAAAGGCCTACCTACAGCTTCAGTATTGGCCCGAGAATTCTTAGAAAACATCGTTCGGCTACACTGTTTTCCCTCGGTTTTGGTCTCCGATAGGGGAAGTCAATTCATCTCCCACTTTTGGCGAAGTTGCTGTCGTTTAGCCCAAATTGATGTGAGACTTTCAACCAGTCACCATCCCCAAACTGAAGGAAAAACCGAGAGGACAAATCAAACTCTAGAGCAATATCTACGTTGCATGCTCCAACAAACTGAAAATCCTTGGAAGGACATTCTTTGGATCGCGGAGTACGCTTATAATAATTCGACTCATTCGGGAACCGGGAAGACTCCCTTCTTCCTATTATATGGACTCCATCCTAGGACCTTGAACCTGGATCCTCCCCAAGAATTCGAAGCACCTGCTGTGGATCACTTGCACTCTGAGATCACTTGTGCTTTTAAGGAAGCTACTGCCCATCTGCAAAGAGCTAAAGCTCAATTCAAGAAAGGAGCAGATCAACACCGAAAAGAGGCCCCTCACTACGCAGTAGGAGATCAGGTCTGGTTATCCACTAAGCACCTGCCTCTAAAAGGACCCCGCACCTTCATTCCGAGATACCTTGGACCCTATCTCATCTCTGCTATAATTAATCCGGTAGCTGTCAAATTGGAACTACCTTCGCATATGAAAATACATCCAGTATTCCATGTCTCCTTACTAAAACCAGTACAACCAGAGACCCGATTGACCGAACTCCCAGAACCTGTTTTAGTAGATGGAGAACTCGAGTTTGAAGTAAAGAACATCCTAGATTCCAAAATCTCCAAATCTAAATTATATTATCTGGTTGATTGGAAAGGATACGGCCCCCAGGAAAGATCTTGGGAACCCTCAGAATATGTCCATGCACCTCGTCTGGTCAAGAAATTCCATCTGAATCAACCCGACAAACCAAAACCCCCGGAGAAGACACGTTTGGGAGGGGCCTTGAGGGGGGGTACTGTCATGATCACTGCTTCCAAGGAGTCAGGACCAGCCCAACGTCCTTGGAAGCAGGCCCCTAACCTTAATCCTAGGCACCAGCCGGTCCCCACTGGGACCTTTTGGACCTTGTCCTGGCACCGGTGGCGCCAGGCTCATCAATGTCATCGGTCCCGGCACTGGAAGCGCCGGGCTCATAATCTATATGAAGATGCTTGGGTGGACTTACCTGCTGCTTACTTACCAGCTGCATAGGAATCCTCAGTAAGCCGGAACTACTTTCTTACCTGGTTGGGGCAAGCTCCACTCCCTGGATACAACACTGGAACTCTTCTGGAACAGGAACTCTTTTCTTACCTAGGCGGGGCCGTGGAGGAAGACGCCTCAGCACTCCAAGGCTATTTAAACCACACCCGATTGATGAAACGTGCTTCGCGTTATTCTGCATCTGCAGCAGAACGCTCACCAAGTCTGTTCCAGCTTTTCTTCTGTCCGGGCCCGAACCTGCAAGAACAATACTTACCATTCCTGCATCCAGTATTCAGCAGAACCTGCAAGAACAATACTTACCATCCCCGCATCCAGTCTTCAGCAGCACCTGCAAAATAAGAAACTACAGGTTAGCACGGCAACCTTCATACGAAGCGCATTACTCACCTGATCCATCGGCAGCGATCACTTCATCACGCTGCATCTCCGCCTGTGAAAACAAAGGCATAGTTATTTCTTACCGGCGCTCTGGGTCTCCAACACGGCAATCCGGACCTGAAAGACAAAAGGAGAGACATTAGACAGGTATTTACTTACGCCCATCGCTCTCGCCATAATAGGACGCCTGCAAATACTCAGGCGTTTTCCAGCATCTCTTCAGCACGAACCCGCAGCTGCAAGAGAAAAGAAACAGTTAGAGCGCTTGCATTTACTCACGCAATCCAAGCGCTTCATTCCCATTCCAAGGCTCTGGCTCCAGCTTCGGCTCCCTTCACACCATCTTCTGTCTCCAGAGCCCTGCAAAACAAACAGGAGAAAGCATTATACCAAACCCTGATCTACATAAAAGTGCCCTCGCACCTAAAGACTTTAAGGACAAAAGGTGTCTGGAAACTCACCGCTCGTGCAGTTAACGGCAGTAGCGATCCTCTGATGTTAAGAGGCCTACGTTTTACCCAGTGAAGGAACTGGCAACGGCACCCTGCACCAGACGCAGATGGAGAGAGCAGCATTCACCTATCTAAGGTGAGCACGTTGACCTGGGGGATTCTACGGGAAGCTGGGAATAGAGAGAGAGAGAGAGAGACACTCAACTGCCCAGATCATTAACCCCCATATTCTCTCACCTGCAGAAATCTCACCCTTCGAGTTCGACACACAGTGCAAAGAGGCTCTCCCCCAGAAGCCAACCGAATCCTGCACATCACCTTTCGAGTCACAGACACCTTCCTGCCTAGACCAGCGCCTCCGTGGGAATCAGGTGACCGTTACAGGAACTCGCATTTTTCTTTGTGTATCGTCAGACCCGCACACTCCAACCTGCTGAGAAGCATATGGAGCCTTCGCATGTGTTCTTCTTTGTTGCCTGCATGAATTAGAATGCCATCGCTGATGTTTAAAACTCCCGGGATATCGCAGATCACCTCCTGTATTGTAAGCTGGAAAACCTTGGCTGCCGAGGAGATCCCAAAGCTTAGGCGCTTGTACCTGCGTAGGCCGATGTGGGTTGAGAATGTCGTAATGTACCGGGAGTCCCGGTGTAATTTTAGCTGGTGATATCCGGCCTTCAGGTCGACCTTTGAGAATATTTTGGATCCAGTGAGGTCTGCCACAATTTCTTCGAGGGTCGGGGTGATGTGGTGCTCCCTTTTTATCGCTGCATTGGGGAGGTGCATGTTTATGCATATCCTGACCTTGCCTGGTTGTTTGGGCTTCTTGGTGACCATCATGGGAGAGACCCGTGGAGTGGGCCCAGTTACTTCCTCGATGATGCCTGCTTTTTCCAATGTCCTCAGTTCCTGTTCCACTTGATTGTATATGTGAAACAGTGTTCTTCGGTGTTGCACTGCTCTCGGCTCGACTGATTCATCGATGTGCAACTTGCTTGACTTCCCTTTTAGGCATCGGATTCCCCTAAGGAGGTTCGGGTATCTCTCTAGTACGTTGTCGATCTCTTGTGTGTCAGTCACTTCACAAATGAAACTTATCAGCCCCAGGTCCTTTACAGCATCACCACTCAGGAGGCATTCGATGCCTGCGTTCACCACGTACATTTTTGACTGCAGTGATTTTTCCTCTTGGCTGATGTTGGTTCGGAACCTGCCTACTATGGGCAGTGGTGTCTTGCACCCGTATGCAAACAGTAATGTGTCCGTTGCTTTCAGGGTCGGTTGGGGCTGTGGTTTTCTGAACGTAGTCAGTGGCATTACATTCACGGATGCGCCTGTGTCTATGTTCATTAGTATGTTCTGGCCCTGGATCGCTACTTGGCATTTGCGTCTTCTCAGCTTCCTTTTTGGTGTGGTGTGTCCGTAGTTGAGGGCTGACATCAGGTAGACTTTCTTCCCTTTCCTCCAATGTTCATTTGCCACTTCCTGTTGGATTTGTGCTGCGTCATCACCTTCTTCCCCTGTGGAGGAGTTTGTGGTCTCGACACGCCGGGTGCTGGCCTGTTTCTTTTTCTTGCCTGCGCTCTTGTCCTGTGATGCTTGCGGTGGTTGCTGTGGCGCTCCTGACAACCTGCATACTTTGGCGTAGTCGTCTTTTCTGCCACACGTGCCGCATGTTGTTCCTTGAGCCGGGCAGTTGCGTCGCCCGTGGCGAGGCCCTCGGCACCACCCACTTTCCATGGGTCCCGGGGCTCAAGGTGCCATTTCGGGTGCGTGTTGTAGCCACTGGCCTCCTCCCTCAAGAACTGGCGATTGGTGATCTGGGCCACAGTTGCGATGTGAGGGCCGGCTGTAGTTTCTGTAGGGTTGTGCCCATGTGTGCCACCCTGGCGTGAGCCAATTCCCTCTGGCGGCCCAGTTCAAGGATCCATGTCAGGGATATCCCCTTCTTGCTCAGCACCATTCACCTCAGCTTTTCTGATTGAATCCTGTTTATGAGTTTGGTCGGATCTCCTTCTCTATGTCTGTAAATTCACATGATATTGCTAGCTTCCGTAGTCTGGTGTGGTAGGCATCCAGCGTTTCCTCTTCCATTTGGATGGTTGTGCAGAAGATGAATGTCTCATAATCCGGATTGAGCTGGGGCATGAAATGGGCCGTCAGGGCATCCTTCGTTTTCTGGTAGACGTCAATGCCATCCGTGATTGCCAGTGAATTGAAGATGCGTAATACCTCATCCCCCACATTCAGCAATAGGTGCAACCTCATTTTTCTCGATGTGGTAATGTCCTTGCATTCCATTGCCATCTCAAACTTCTGCAACCACAACTGCCATCGAGGACGGGTCAGTATATGGGTCAAAAGGATAGAGTGCAATGGTCGAGCCATCTTGCGGGCTGGCCTGCAGCGTTGACAGTGACAGGTTCACGGCCATTCTGGACGGCATGCCGGGCCTGGGGGTGGATGTGCCTGCCGCCATGTTTAAAGCCAATGCGCATGTGTGGCAACCATTCTCTCAACTTGTGGTGCTCCTGGGAGTGTCCTTGTTTTCCTTTCTGTGTGCTCCCGTGTTGGGGTAGATGGTGCTCCTTTTCCCCATCCACAATTCCCACTGGTGGCGTAGATGCTGCCTGTAGGTGTTTAGCAGCATGGCTGGGATTTGTTGATGTGTGGGAGGAATTATGGTTTTGAGATATTGAATGAGAAAAAAATATATATTTGTTTCTTTTTTTTGGGTGGGGGTTTGTGTGCCCCCAACGTGTTTCCAAAAATGTTGCCATATTCAGGGGCTTCGATGACTGGGCGGCGTTACGCATGCCGTCGTGTTCGCTTCCTAGTCGCCATTGTTGGATCCCTGATTCTGGCCGAGGCGTCGGCAGGAAGCAGGGAGGATAGGCCGGGGATTTAGGCCTAGCTGCGCAGCTCCGTGAGGAGTAATGAATACACGGACACCTTTGTTCTGTGATCGTGCCCCGGAACTGCCTCCGCAGAGCGGGGGCGGGGCCTTTATTCAGGCGCCTTGCGTCACTGCGTAGTGGGACGCAAGGCGGATGTAACAGAGACCAGAGCAGGTTAAGCAACCGTTATTAGTTTTAGCTGCATACAGGGACCCGCGCTGGCGCTTCGTCCATCTGTGCTCCCCCAATTACTTTTTCACTGCGTCAGAGTCAGCCACGACGGCTGATTCAATCAATGCCCCTTGGCTGTCATGGGCAAAGGACCGTCGGCCGCATAGTGACTGCAGCATGTGCAGGCAAGGGCTACACGCGCTATGTAAGTGACCACAACACACCTCCCCCTTAAGATAACAAATTTAACACATAATCTCTCAATTTCGAGGGAACACACCGTGACCCAGAACTCTTCCAAGTTCTCGTGCTTTCCATCCCATGATTCCTTGGTGTAGACTCTTCACCTATCAGTGGATCCCCCGCCAAAGTCATTGGTTCCCCATTTGCTTCAGCATTTACTGGTTCAACTTCATTTCCAGAAATACCAGTCTCTAATTCTTCTGATATTGTTTCCTGCCTCATATCTCTGATGTTCTTTGATTTATCGTTCTCGGATCAGTACTCTGCTCTACAACTTTTGGATTCTGTTCACCATACTCATCACTCCATATGTCTCTCACATACTGTGCCACACACTCTATTCTCTGTTTCATGGCACTTAACAAGTTGCCTCATGCCCCATTTTGTGCCATCTTCTAATGCAACCACAGTACCCAGCACCTGACATTCTTTTGGTGCCTGACAAATACAGAACCCCCTTCCTCCTTATCCTTACTGTATCTCCTGCATGAAACGGTTCCTGATGTATTCCTTTCTTACCTTCATACCACTTTTTGTATCTCTCTTGACAGTCCTCTGCTTTTCTTATAAGCATCTGTCTGTTTACCTGGACTGGGCCCGATGTGCCCAACCATTCTGTTGCCAACTCAATAATGGGCGTCCTCCCCCTCAAGGATACAAGGTGACACTCCTGTTGATGGATATGGTGTGATTCTGTAAGCCCATGTCATATCCCTCACAGCTGTTATTACATCTAATTTAGATATGGAAGCTAACTGTAACGCCCCTTTCATAATTCTGTAGAACCTCTCCACAAGTCCAATCTGCCTGGGAAAGTACAGAGCTGTAGTTTCATGTCTCAGTCCTGCACTATTTAGATAATCTTCAATACTCTTGATTGGAACTGTACTCACTTGTCTGTCAATATCACTGACGGAAAACCGTCTCTCCGCAACATGTAGTCTAGAAATGTCCCCACAGCTACAGCAGTGATCTCTTCAGCCTAACCTACATATGGCCATTTGATGTGGTAATCTATTAATGTAAACATATGCATCTTCCCTTGATATTTATCAGGCCGTGGACCAACAATATCCAATGCTATTTCCTCCCATGGCTGCATTGGTTTCGGAACTGGATTTGAAGGTGGTTCTACAGCAACATGTGTTATATCACTGAGCGCACAGGGAAAACAATTTACTACCATGTGTTCAACATCTGAATCCATGCATGGCCACCAATACATTTCATGTTACGTGCCAGAAGACTTCTATAAGCAACTTTTCTCTCCCCTGAACAACGAGTTACCTTCCACCGACAGCCCATTTTGTACCTGGTCAAATTGAGAACTCACTCCCAGAGGAGTGTTTTGGTCACCCTTTCTTTAGTAAGTTGCATACTTTATTCCACTCCATTTCTGCGGCGCGTTCCTCACGCCACATCATCGGTTCTAAAAGTGCAACCTGTGTTATATGTGCTACCATCGCTTCCTGTTCTACCAGCAACGCCTGCCCCTCTTTTGTGGGTAGCCTGGACAAGCAATATGCAACCACATTGGTTAATCCTGGAGTATACACCATCGAGAAATTGTACTCTTGTAGAGCAAGCACACACCTGTTTATTCTTGGTGACACACACCTGTTATGCCCCACTAATGCCTGAACAAGAGGCTTGTGATCTGTTTTCATCAGAAGCGGGATGCCCCACAGGAAGAACTTAAAATGGTTCACAGCCCAATAGCAAGCCAATACCTCAAGTCCTATTGTGGAGTAATTATTTTCTGCACCTTGCGAAGCCCTTTAGGCAAATGCAATAACAATCTCATACCCATTCTTCATTTGTGTGCGTACAGCTTCCAGCCCCACTCCGTTGCATCTGCAGTAAGCACTGTTTTCTTACAAGCATCAAACATTCCAATTGTAGGAGCATTGAGAATTCCCTTCTTGATACCCTGTAGCCCTATCCTGACTTTCGATTCATGTAAAGGTAACATTCTTTTTCATTAAGTCCCTCAACGGAGCACTCAGTGTGGCAAACGTTTCCACACATTTGGAGTAGTACTCTGCCAATCCTAAGAATGCTCTCAGGGTGTCTTTACAGTGTGGTGCAAGGGCTTTTACTATGGCTTCTACAAGATCAGTCTTTGGCCTAATGCCACACTCATTGATCACATGTACCAAATATGATACTTCATTTACCTTAAATGTGCGCTTTTCTTTCTTAACCGTTAAACCTGCTTGCTGGAGGGCAGTGCAAACTTTTCTCACACATTTATCATGTTGTTCTGAATCTGATGTGAATATGACAGCATCTTACATTTTCCACCCCTTCAAGCCAAAATTCCATGATTTGCTGAAATACAGCAGCAGCAGAGGCTAAGCTGAACGTCACCCTCCTGAACCTATAAGCTTCAAACAGAGTTATAAATGAAGTAAGAGCTCTTGATTCTGGTTGACATTCAATTTGATGATATGCACTCGATAGGTCTATTGTTGTAAAATACCTTGCCCCATGTAACAGAGTTATCATCTCCTGTACTCTAGGTAGTGGGTGTTAGTACACCTATATGTTGTTTTTCAAAGAGCCTAACTCTACACACAAACAAATTGCTCCATACGTTTTTTTGCTATCACTACAGGTGATACCGACTGTGTTGCTTCAATAGTTTCAATCACTTCAGCCTTGCACAATTTATCTAGTTCATCCATGAGTTTATCCTTAAGCATTAAAGCTGCTGCTCTTAATTTGTGAACTACAGACTTTGTACCCCTCTTTAAAATGATTCAATGCTGAAAATCTTTTGAACAGCAAATTATGTCCTTGAAAACATGTTTAAATTCACTGCTCAGATCCCCTTCCAACATTACATGTTCACTTGCATTCATGTCTAATACAATTCTTAAGGCTCTGATGTTTTTAGCTTAAAAGAGAAACACCTATGCCCGCTACATACAACCTTCGTTGAGCAACTCTGCCTTTTAAATCAATGTCCACAATTTCTAACACTAAAATTGTTATAGGTACACTCCCATGCCCCCTTGGGTGGATATCCATGGCTTGTAATTTTGTCAACTTATTCCTCAAATTCTCAAAGGTGATTGTACCCATCACAGTGTACTTTGATCCAGAGCCAGCCATTATAAACAACTCATGACCATCAATTCACACACTACACCATGGTGCTGACACATCTTGTTCATCAATCGTAGCTATCATGGACTCAACTACTTCATCTTGCACAAATTGCATATCATCATCCATTGCATATTTTTGTTACATGACCACGTTTCTTGCATTTGCTGCACGTGAATTTATTTATAGGGCAATGCTCGCTTGTGGAAATGTGGTCACTGTTTCCTCATGCATAACATATAATCCTGTACCCCTTTTGCTTGTTTAGGAGGTGGTTGTCTCTGAAATTTCTATTGTTTGTTATTCTTGGCTAAATTCCCCCCTTCCTTGTTACCCTTTGAGTCCCTTATAGCCACAACGTGCACTTCACTCTTTGGTGTGCTCGTCAATGTCATAGAATATGCTGCTCCTTGTTTGGCAAGTTTTGCCATGCTTATGGCTTGATCCAAAGTTAGGTCTCTGATCATTAAGAACCCTTATTGTACCTTTTTTTAAATCTATGGTGCAATGTACAATTTAGTCTCTGATGAGACTGTCTGTGAGGGTGCCAAACACCCAATTCCTTGCCACACGTCTCAAAGCAGCCACAAACAAACTCACTTTCTCATTTGTTCCTTGCTGGCGGAAAAAGAACAGGTGATGCCCCATCACAACATTAATGCTAGGGCCAAACCGCTGCTTTAAGGCTTGTTCTGTCACCTGATAAACATCCAATGCATCACCATCACTTTCATCCACAGGAACCGGAGGAAGAGTTTAAAAAACCCTTCTCCCTTCTACCCTGTGATGAATCTGATGGACTCATCAATGATTCCCCGGCAGTGACCTCCTCCCATGTGGCCAGGGGACTGCAGCCGCTAGCTCATTCTGTGGTTATATGAGGGAGGATCACAGGGGAGGGGACAACTACTGGGGAGAGGGGATGATTTCATTGGATGAGATGTGGTATTCCTCCCTTTTCCCTAACAAAGATCCTATAGCACCTAAGTTCTTGAGGGCTTGCAGTCACCCCAAATTTCCTCTTTATTGTAAAAATCAGAAACCCCTTCCTTTATGTCACTCTAGACAAAACTCCATGTATACCTCAAACATTCACAAAACATATAAAACATCTTCTTATTATTGACATTTCTTTATGTGAAGTTTTTGAACAACATCATAATGGAAATCCAAAAGCATCTATGGACTTCAGCTCCCATAAAACCTCAAGTAATGAGACTAAGAAGAGGAGGGAAGAGTTGATGCAAACTAAGCAAAGTCCAAAACATGCAGGCTAGTTGTTTTATTCAAACGAAAATGTCCCGGACATTTAATAATGGCAACTGCAGTATCCAGTAAGGCAGTGTATGCCCCCTTTGTGGGGCTGCAAATGAGACAATTATTAACTTCCTGTTGATTTGTAATGGTCTTACTAGTTTGAGAAAAAAACATTTAAGGCCGATCCTGAGAGAGAGGCAGGAGTTCGTCAGACAGCAGTGGCTGAAAGATTTCGGAGTCAATGGGCCTCACTATGAGTGTGGCGGAAAGTCAACAATGGCGCCGGTAGTGCTACCGGCGCTGTTGTTACCTCTCCACCACACTACAAGTTCTGGTCGCCGGTGCCGGACTGCACGCCTGGTTGGACCAGGCGTGCATACCGGCACCCGTGAGCAGAGCTCATGATTGCACCAGCAGCGTTATAAACAGTGCCGGTGCAACCATGCTCCCGACCCCCATTCTGCTCTATGGGGCAGAATGGGGATCGGGAGGCCGGCCATAACGGCACCCTTGAATGGGCAATTACCGGGCCCGCCAAACTCGGCATGACCCAGTTACTGCCCATTCGCGGGTGCCGGAAAAAAAAACAACTCCGGCGGCAGCCGGGCTACCGCCAGAGTTATAGTGAGGGCCAATGTGCCGACCTACCTGTAATTTCTGCAACTGCATGTTTTATACAGAGGGCCTGGTTACTAAGAAGGAGGGGTTTCGGGATGACGGAAAGAAATGCTGTCGTTAGCTGATGGGGCCGAGGCTGCAAGATTCTCTGTATTTGTATTTGTATTTGTATTTTATTTATTTGTATTGCGCATCGGGGCCCTGGGGCAGCTGAGCACATATCTTACATACATGTTATGCATACATTGACATTGTACATACGGGTATTCACAATTTACAGTATGGTATGGCCGGACTGGCGGCAATTATAACGTAGAACATTTGCATATATACAGGTGCGTAAACAGGCGCCAAGAGGATGGTAGGATGGCTAGATGTGATTTTGGTTCCAGAAGCCTGACTTAACCTTGTTCCTAAAGATCATGAAGGAGGGCTCAGCTCTGATGGTGAGGGGGAGTGCGTTCCATTTCTTTGCAGCAAGGACAGGGAAGCTGACTCCACCTGCACTTTGTTGATTGACTCTAGGTGTATTTATACAATGGGTTTGGACTGTTCTGATAGGTCTGGCTGAAGTGTGCCTAGTAAATGTGTCGCAAAGGTAGGAAGGCGCTTGATTGTATAGGGATTTATTTGTTAATGATAGGGCTTTAAGGTCAATTCTTTGGTTGATGTTTGGCCATTTAAGGTTTTGTTTAATAGTGGATATATGCTGATTTCTTGGGATATTGCATGCTGATCTGACTGCATTATTCTGCATTACTTGCATTTTGTTTAGGTTTTGTTTAGATGTGCCTAGGTAAAGCGCGTTGCAATAGTCTAATTTGGATAGCACTAATGCTCTTGCAACTGATACGCAGTTGTTTGTGGATAGGTATGGACGACAGGCTGTGATCATCTTGCAGGTATAAGCTGTAGCTGAGGCAAGTGCATTAGTTTGTTTCTTGAAGGATAATGCAGCGTCAATGTGAATACCCAGTGTTTTCACACTGTGTGCTACATTAATGGTGTTACCATCGATAATAAAAGTTTTGAAGGCAGTGTCAAGTTTGCTTAATTTGTTGTGGGAACCGAGTAGTGAGAGTTCAGTTTTGTCATCGTTTAGACATAATCTGTGATTAGCTATCCAGGTTTGTATTATACTGTAGGTATTGTTCAGGGTATTGCTGTCTGCTATGTAGTCCCCAGTGATGGGGATAAGGATCTGGGTGTCATTAGCATAGATTGTATACGAGACACCCAGATGGGTCAGGATATCGAATAAAGGCTTGGTAAAAACGTTATAGAGTGTTGGTGATACACATGATCCCTGGGGGACTCCACAGCATACCGGTGATGGTGCAGCTGAGGCTGATGGGGCAAAGACGCGCATGGATCTATTGTTAAGGAATGATCTAATCCACATGTTGCTTGGTCGGAAAAGTGTGCAGCGGATGACAAGCTTGCATAGTATGTCATGGTTGACTAGATCGAATGCCACTGATAAGTCAAGTAGTAATAGCAAGGCCGATTTACCTTTATCTTTTAATGCCTGAATTTGGTTTTTGAGATCGACAAGAGCAGTCTCAGTCCCATGTCTGGGTCTAAATCCAGATTGTTTTAGGCCTAATAGATTGTTAATTTCTAGGTAATGCTGTATTTGTAGATAGGCGTCACAATCCAGTATTTTCAATAGAAAGGGTACTGTGGTGTTTGGCCAGTAGTTAGATGGGTTGTTTGGGTCTAGTGTAGGCTTTTTCAATAGTGGGAGTACCCAGGCATCTTTTAGGATCGTAGGTACAGAACCCGTTGCAAATGAGACGTTGATGAACTTTGTTATGAACGGGGAGAGCACGGAGGCTGCTTCTTTGATTAAGGTGGGTGGGCAGATATCGCCCTTGCAATTTGATGGTTTAAGTTTAAGTATAATCTGTTCAACTTCTTTACTGGAGAGAGGTTGAAAGTTGAATTGTGGCAGTGTTGCCCGCAATGGCGAGGGTAGTTTCGTATTGATTTTCTCTAGTAACATTGTGATTTTGTTTTGGAGCGCATTTTGAATATTAGTGCACCATTGGGTGTCTTTTGGTCATGGGTCAGGTATGGGGGCAGGAGACTCAAGTTCTTTTAGTATATTGAATAATTCCTTTGTATCTGAATTAGCTTTAGCTATGCGGTCATTGTAATAATTTTTCTTAGCTTGGATAATGGCTGATTTGTAGTTGAGTGAGACTGCACTGAATATATCTTTGTTTTGTGCAGATGTGTTTTTTTTTCCAATTTGATTCTGCTACCCTTTTCTCTTTTTTGAGGATTTTTAGGTGAGGTGTGTACCATTTGTTTATGTGGGCGTGCGGTTTATCTTTCTGTAGTTTTAACGGAGCAAGCGTATTAGTGGCTTTAGTCATAGTTTCATTATATAACTTCACTAGGTCAGATGGGTCGGTATGTCTAGGGTTGGTCTACGTGAGAGGGTGTAGTGGTGGTATCAGTTTTTCTAGGGTGAGGTTCCATTTACTTCTTGCCATTAAAGCTGGTGCCTTTGTGGGGGAGGTACGGGTGACCGATTGGTCAATGGCGAATGTAATTAAATGGTGGTCGGTCCAAGCGCAAGGTGTGTTTCCCAATAACTTAATGGAACAATTAAGATCTGCTAGCCAGTCGAGAGTACGGCCCTTGTTGTGAGTTGGGTTATTCATACGAAGTGTAAACCCCAATTCTGACATATTGTCTTTGAGTGTGGAGGCTTTGCCATCTTTAGGATCGTCAAGACCTAGGTTAAAATCGCATAGGATTATCACTTGGGATTTACATTTGGTGTTTTCGGATAGTAGTTGTGAGATGTCATTTTCAAAGGTGGTAGCTCCTCCTGGTGGTCGGTAGATCAAGTGCATGGTAATGGTGGATGTGGCAGAGGTGGCGAATTTGACCGTCAGTAGTTCTGCTGATGGAAGGTGACTGTTATTTGTTATTCTTAGTTCTAGCATAGTTTTGTAAATAATAGCTACTCCACCTCCTTTGCATTGATTGGAGTCTCTATCATCTCGGAGGATGGAGTAATTGTCCTGTAGGGATAGTGCTAAGGCTGGGCCTGATGTAGGATTCAGCCAAGTTTCTGTTAATGCGAAGATATCTAGGTCGTTGTCGGTTAGAAAATCGAATATGTCCAATGCATGGGCTTGGCGGGATCTAACATTTAAGAGTCCTACTTTGAGATTATTAGGTTTGGCGTTGTTAGGAGAGGTGAGGCACTTTGTTTTGATTGCCGGTTTAATTGTCGCAGTTGAGTTCTAGATCCTAATCTCCAATTCTGTAGTGGAGTGTTGCAAGGGTTAGTAATCTTCTTTGTGGGATGGCAGTATGGTCTTCTGTGGTTGGCTCTGTTGGTATTTTCGAGGGGGTGAGCCTTATGAGTAGTTTTAGGCTGTGTTGATTTTGGCTTTGGAGAGTTGTAGTGTATGTGATTGGTGATGAGTGGAGGGTGAGTAAGACGGAGAGAGGATGTCATATTACCACAAGGTTTTAAGAACGTGGTTGGTGGGCTATCTATTGAAAGAGGTAGGTTACATGACATAGCTAACTTAGTACATGGTGCTGAGTTGGGATAGTGTTGGTGGTTCATGATTGAGTGTTGGTCAGTGATTGTGCTGTCCACTGAATTGGGTGGGCTGGAGCCGTAGGCGGTATTATAGAGGCTTAAGAGTAGTAGTAGTTGGGGTGACATTCTTGCTAATCCTTATTTGAAGAGTCATTAATCCTAGTGCAGGTTACTCAATAGTACTAAGTTGGTGGCAGCATCTAAATGCGAAAATCCACACAGAGGCACAAATACCAACTTTGACTTAGTACTGGTTTAAACAATGGTGACAGCATCTAAATGCGACAATCCACGCAGAGGCTCAAATACCAACTTTGACTTAGTACTGGTTTAAACAATGGTGACAGAATGGTGGCAGCATCTAAATGCGACAATCCACGCAGAGGCACAAATATCAACTTTGACTTAGTACTAGTTAAGCAATTAAACAAAGGTGACAGAATGGTGGCAGCATCTGAATGCGACAATCCACGCAGAGGCACACATACCAACTTTGACTTAGTACTGGTTTAAACAATGGTGACAAAATGGTGGCAGCATCTAAATGCGACAATCCACGCAGAGGCACAAATACCAACTTTGACTTAGTACTAGTTAAGCAATTAAACAATGGTGACAGAATGGTGGCAGCATCTAAATGCGAAAATCCACGCAAGGGCACAAATACCAACTTTGACTTAGTACTGGTTTAAACAATGGTGATAGACTAGTGGCAGCATCAGGACGTGAAGATACATGTATAATGCCTCTATTGACTTGAATACATCATACTCAATCATGGCAGATTAGTGCCGACTAATGTGCAGTTAGTGACATCTAGATATGAAGATCGGCGTATGACCCGAAAAGACTTGCTTTGAATGATAGTGTTTCATGCCGGTAGAGAACGGGATTGTCAGAGCGCTTGAGGTCAGCAGGACCATACAGGAGTCTGAGCTGCAGGCTGTATGGAATGTAGCTAGAGAGCTAGCTGGGGAGACGGGGTTGGACTATCGATAAGGTTGTTTAGTCTCTGTCTTGGTGTGAGCACATAGTATTGTATATTCGCGATTAAAACAGATTTTGCATATACGTAGTCTAGTTAGTATAAAGTTCTTTTTGCAGGGTAATCCCGTAACTTTGAGTATGAGGGAATGCTGGATGATAGTAATATAGAGGAGAAGCCTCAAATGTGCATCATGGTGTAGTAAGGTTCTCTTTATATATAGCAATGCAGGTACAGATAGTATGTAAATAGCGGTGGACTTAGGTAGTGTGGCGTGAGGAAACAAATTTCCTGGCATACGGCATGCTGGCCATGCACGGACAGGCACTGACAGGGTAGTCAAAAGGTAGTCAAAAAATACAAATACAAATACCAGTGAGTCGGCCCAGAACCATTGGGGACCCCGGGGCATACTAACAAACAAGCAAGTGAACAAATAATGTGAGATTGATATTTTGGACAATACTCGAAGGCGATTTAAACACAGACCAAACCTAATGTTAAATCAATGTTTAAAAGGAAGAAGATTTGAATACTGACAAGAACAAGTGCAGCAACGAAACCTGAAGAATCACATATGCATGAGATGTCAATGTCGGGGAGATCTATAAAAAGTTTTACCCTAAGTAAATACATTGTACAGAACCAAGTAGATGCTACTATGATATATGGAAAATAAAAGTGAAACCAATAAATAAGTCCTGGTAAACAGAAGGCACCAGGCAGCTGACATTTGGGGAAAGATACCTGGCAGGGGAGTATACCAGGGGAGCTGTAATACCCCAGAGAAGGATTCCCGACAGGGGAGTGTTGTGTACGTAGTACACAGAATGCGCATGCGCGGCCTACAAGCCGGCGCATGCGCAGTTAGTAATAAAGGCGGCGCCCGGCAGTTGGAGCCGGAGCGCCGGAGCAAGCAGAAGTCTCCGTGTCTGTTCCTGCGCGGCGTTGCAGCGCGCAGGGCCCATACGCCGGAGGGGCCCGCATTAAACCAGCGGCCCCCCCGATCACCACACTGGCGACGAGGAGGAGCCACGGCCCACTCCCGTGCCCGGCTGCAACGCTGTGATTAAGTCCGCCGCGTCACGGACTGACGACGCACCGGCGGCCATTTTTGTTTCTTCGACCCGCTCCCCGTCACGCGTGGCGACCGTGGTTGCGGCCCAACAGGGTGCTCGTGCGCCACTCGCCGACGGCGTCAGGAAAAAAAAAAATAAACACAACAACAATTCAATTTTTGGAACACCCACAGTCTTGCTGGTGCAAGACTGTGGCACCTAAGAAGAAAGAAGGGGATTTCGCTCCCACCACTACCACAAGGCCGCATCTACCACCTGTGAGTACCAAGCGAAAAAATGGGTGACGGCGCAGACGATGAGGGTGCCGCAGCAACGATTCCCCGCAGAGCCCGCAGCTCCCTAGCCCCCATGCCAGAGTTTGATGCCACTGGACCCCCTTCCAAGCTAGGACCGAAGTGGCTGCTGTGGGTCAAAAGACTGGACATGTTCTTCAGGGCAGCAGGGGTTAACGACGATGATGAAAAGATTGCGACCATGATCTATTCAGCAGGCGCAGAAGTCCACAAGATCTACGACTCCCTGACCATCCCCGTGGTCACTTACGACGCAGTCAAGCAGGCACTCAAAGACCACTTCTTACCCATGGCCAACGTGGATTTTGACAGGTTCGTCATGGGCGCTGAGAAACAATTGGACGATGAGCCCCTAGACAAATTCTGCGCCCGCCTGAGACACCTGGCGACCTCTTGCAGATGGGCCGACGAAGAGGAAATGGTCCGCAACCAACTACTGCAGGGGTGCAGCTCCGGTAAACTTCGGAGGCAAGTGTTGAGGGAGCCTGGCCTAACCCTCCAGCAGATTCTAGACCTGGGCAGAGCACATGAACTAGCAGAGGCCAGAGGCGCGAAAATGGACGCTGCCTCGCGACCAGGACACAACGAAGACGCATTTGCAGTGGGACGGTCGGCTGCGAATAGGTCGAGATGGGCGCCGAGAAAGCCCGACACCGCGCCCACTCCAAGCACCGCCCCATCGTGCTCGAACTGTGGGTATGACCTCCCCCACAGCGGTGACTGCCCAGCCAAGTCAAGAACATGCGCCCGGTGCGGCATACCAGGTCACTTTGCCAGAACGTGCCGTGCGGCTGCCCCTGTTACAACGGCGAGAGGACCAGAGAGAGTGGGGCGAGGCAGTTCTCGCAGAGTGAGAGGCATCTCCTCCATTGATCAAGGCCTGCAAGACCTAGACCTCGCAGAAGAAGAAGAGGAGGAGGAGGAAGAAGTCTTCTTCATCTCCAGCATCGCGAGATGTTCCAGCACGAAACGCCAACCCAAGTGCACCGTCAACATCAAGGGCACTCCCACCCCCATCCTCATCGACACCGGGGCTTCAGTCTGCGTGCTAGCCACCAAACACTACGTAGCCCTGCCAGGCCCACCAGAACTGTCGACATCAACGGCGAGGATATATGCATTCGGTGGCGACACCCCCTTACCCATCCAAGGTGCATTTGTTGCCCCAGTATCTCATGGACAGAACTCCATCAAGGCAAGATTCTTCGTCACCGACGTCAGCCCCCATTCGCTGCTGAGCTGTGCTGCGTCAGAAGCGCTTGACATTGTGCATTTCACATTTGGGGTATACCAGGCAGATCTAAAGAGCATGCTACACAAGTTCGCGAGTCTCTTCAAGGGTATCGGCAAACTGAACGCAGACCCCATTCGCTTGCACATCGACAAATCCGTAAGGCCGACAGCCCTCAAACACCGCCGAATTCCATTTCACCTGAGGGCACAAGTAGAAGCAGAATTGCAACAGCTAATGGACCGAGACATCATCGAACGGGTAGAAGGGCCCACCCCGTGGGTTTCACCCATCGTAGTGGCCCCGAAGCCGAAGCAACCAGGGGCTGTGCGCATCTGCGTAGACATGAGGCTACCAAATGCTGCCATCAAAAGAGAGCGCCACCTCACACCCACCCTGGACGATATCGTCGGCGAACTCCAAGGCGCCAAGGTCTTCTCCAAACTAGACCTCAGATCTGGCTATCATCAACTGGAACTGCACCCCGAGTCGAGGTACATTACTACGTTCACGACGCACGAAGGATTGTACCAATACAAGAGACTCAACTTCGGGATCTCATCCGCGGCTGAGGTCTTCCAGAACGCCATAAGAGGAGCGTTGTCCGGCCTGAGGGGTGTCATTAACATGTCCGACGACATTCTGGTCTTCGCCAAGTCAGAGAGCGAACACCTTAAAAGGCTAGAACGCACGTTTGAGAGACTCCAGGCGGTAGGTCTTACACTACACCAAGAAAAGTGCGAATTCCTAAAAGATCGGCTGGAATTCTTCGGGTTCACCTTCCATGCGAACGGCATTTCACCTGATCCCGGCAAGGTAAAAGACATAAGAGACGCACCTCCGCCCACATCTCCTGCAGAAGTTCGGAGCTTCTTAGGGATGGTCAATTACTGCGGCAGATTCATCAAAGACCTAGCCTCCCTATCAGAACCATTGAGAGCACTCACCAGGAATGACGTACCGTGGCAATGGACAGCGGCGGAACAAAGATCATTCAATGCCATCAAAGAGGCCCTGTCAGAGCAGGAGACAATGGCCTACTTCCACCCCAGCCGAGAATCAGAGATCGTAGTTGACGCCAGCCCCGTAGGACTAGGGGCAGTCCTCATGCAGGCCGATGAACTGGGAGCGATGAGACCCATTGCCTACGCTAGCAAGGCCCTCACCGACACGGAAAGGCGCTACTCGCAAATCGAGAGAGAGGCCCTTGCCATCCTGTGGGGATGCAAACACTTCAGGATATACATCCTCGGCAAACCCGTCGTCGTGGTCACTGACCATAAACCCCTGATTCCCATCCTGTCCGGCACTTCCTCCAAGCCGCCTCCCCGGATCGAAAGATGGATGCTATCGCTCATCGAATACAGCGTCAAGTTGGTGTACCGCCCAGGCACCCACAACCCCGCAGACTACCTGTCCCGCCACCCCGGCACGAGGGACGCCCAGAATCCGGTAGAGTTATCTGACGCGGGGGACGCTGTGCATCTCGTCGTTGAATCAGCCCTGCCAGTAGCCCTGTCGAGGGAGAACATTGCAGATGACTCGAACTCTGACGAGGCATTCTTGCGAGTGAAAAGAGCGGTTGCCACAGGGGAATGGCGAGACGTCCTCCTGAACAACGCCAGAAGAAACCCAGAGGTGCAGAGAGACCTGCAACTGTTGTGGAAGGCTCGACACGAGCACTCGGTGTCCACGGACGGCCTACTACTGCGGGGAGACCAGATCGTGATCCCCAGGTCCCTGGTCACAAGAGTTCTCCAGCTAGCCCACACAGGACATCAAGGCATGGCTAAGATGAAGGCGCGCCTGAGGCTGAAAGTCTGGTTCCCCGACCTGGAACACCGGGTGACCGAGTTCATAAAGGCCTGCATCCCTTGCCAAGCCGCGAGTCCAGCAGAAAAGAGCCCGCCCATCCAAGCCATGCCACGGAGCGACGTGCCGTGGGGTACCGTCCACGCAGACTTCGGCTCGACCGGCAGAGGCCTACACTTCGTAGTGGTAACGGACCAGTGGTCAAGGTACCCGGAGGTGGAACTCGTAGAATCCACCGCCAGCGATCACACCATCCTGGCCATGGACAAAATTTTCGCCACCCACGGCTTCCCGCTCGAGATCTGTTCGGACAACGGCGCTCCATTCCAAGGGCAGCGTTTTTCCAGATACTGCGCAGAACGAGGCATCAAGCACCGTAAAGTGACCCCACTGTGGCCGAGAGCCAATGGAGAGGTTGAACGGTTCATGCGGACACTTAACAAAATTTTTCGCATCTCCGTCAATGGAGGGGAAGACCTGCGCCATAATCTGATCGAATTCCTCCGTGAGTACCGGTCCACCCCACATCAGTCCACCGGAATCACGCCCGCCGAGGCACTATTCAAGCGCATACCCAGAGGGTTGATACCGGAAGCGGGAGAGCGACGCCCGGGGGTGATTGATGACACACAAGTGGCAGCGGACAGGGCCGCAAGGAACGAGAAGGAGACAATGAGGCGAAGGCTGCCGGAAAAAGAGATAGCGGTAGGGGACACCGTCCTGGTCCGGAACAGGAAACCAGAGGGGAAACTCTCAATGACATATGAACCACACCCGATGGGAGTTACCCACGTCAAGGGATCCATGGTCACGGCGGCGAACGCGCGTGGGACAGTGACCAGAAATGTGTCTTTCTTCAAACGCATAGGACCAGCAACCTCTGAAGAAGAACCGGATCCTGGCCAAAGGCAGGCGGCAGAAGCACCACCGGAGAACGTCGACACGCCCGGAGACCCTGCAGAGCCAGAGAATGTCGAAAGGGGACCGCCCAGGTACCCCCGCAGAGAGGGACGCCGCCCTCCACAAAGGTTCCAAGACTTTATTATGGACTCAGCGACCTGAGCAACAAAAGTCTGTTAAGTATATAATGTTTGAGCCACGTTGGCCCCATGTTTAATGGTTTTGTTGTTTGAGGGGAAAAGGAGGGATGTTGTGTACGTAGTACACAGAATGCGCATGCGCGGCCTACAAGCCGGCGCATGCGCAGTTAGTAATAAAGGCGGCGCCCGGCAGTTGGAGCCGGAGCGCCGGAGCAAGCAGACGTCTCTGTGTCTGTTCCTGCGCGGCGTTGCAGCGCGCAGGGCCCATACGCCGGAGGGGCCCGCATTACACCAGCGGCCCCCCCCCGATCACCACAGGGAGTATACCAGGTAATCCACTGAAGTTGTGAAAACACCTTTAACAGTTTAGCAAGATACCTGGCAGGGAGTATACCAGGGGACCTAAGAAGGCCATAAAGAGTAGTCAAATACACCAGGCATTTAAAACTATATATATATATATATATATAATTTTGTTTAGTTCCATACAACACTTTAAGCACAGAACTCAATAATACAATAATCAATCAAAATAAAATTAGATAGAAGTTAAAAATATTAATTTCCTACAATTAAGAATCACATAGTTCTGGTCTTAATGATTGCCTTTGAACTGAATTAAGAACGGTTGGAATTTATCCAACATGTAGACACTGCTTCTTTTTTTATACTTTTTGACCTTCTTGAAAACCTCCCTCCATATGTTATATGCTGCAGCCACTACAACCAATGATGTTGCACCAAACAGATTAGACCAAAATTGGTCAACTGAACAGTCTTCTAGATTGGTGATGAAGTTGACATATTCACGTATGTAAAAAGATTTCAGAGCCTCGCAACTTGTAAGAATGTGACGGCAGGTTTCAACCTCAGTATGACATAAGTGATAAAGTCTTTCCACATAAGGGATTTTCGACCAAGTGCCAACAAACTCCATGGTTCGCAGCCCATTTAAGCGCATATACAAGACAAAGCGTTTGAGGTCAATACGGCAAAGCTTAGTTAAGTAAGTAGTAGGTAAATGACTACTGAAACACTGTCGAGAAAAATCATAATATCGAGATTTACCATGGAGTTTATCAGCATTGTTTGACAGATCCCAGCTTCTAGTTTTCTTTTTATTTTAACTTCATAGTAAGGATCTGATGTTAACACATCTCAAGCAAGGTTTAACTACACTATGAATGTTTCAGCAGTCTTCTTTAGTTCTATAATAAAGCAATTTTTGTCCGGATTACCAATGCTTTTTCCCATTAACAAGAGCAGATCATTTGACTCTTGGTTACCGCTCATAAACCTAGTGTACAATAACGTTCTTTGTACGTGCCACAATGTGATTATTGATGTAACCCCATCCTCAAGACACAACGCCTCTATTGGTACTGATTTGGGTAGATTTATAATGGATCTCAGTAGTTTACCGTCAAGCTGTTCAAACCAAGCAATTTGCTCGTATTTTAGATCTACCATCCCATAACGTATTGTAGGTAACATACTAACTCAATGCACCTTGAGGAGGCCTTCAAAGTTATAGCCCCCACAATACACAATGTAATGTTTTATGGCCCACCACTTTCTCCAAACCTTTGCAATGACCTTTTCCTGATAGAATTTCCCACTGGGGTTTACTGTGATGGAGAAACCCAAGTAATTGTATTTCATCACCCTAACCAGCAGAATATCTTCGATATGACATCCAAAATGTTTACTGCCTATATTTTCTTTACTCAATTGCAGGATTTTTGTTTTGGTTATGTTAATAACCATCGTGTTTGCTTTCGCATATTCCACCAGGGAGTTTATAGACCCTTGAAGGCCCATCTGCATACGATCAAACATTATAATGTCATTGGCGTAGGAGAGCCACAGTACCTGTACGCCGTTAATCCTAGGTGGGAAATTGTTAGTTTGTCGGAACATTAACCTCATATCCGTTTTGAATAAATTATACAAAATAGGTCCTAACACACATCCTTGCTTAAGGCCGCTGTTAGTACGTTGATATTTTGTATAATGACCTGCGAGGTTCAATCGAATAGCGATCAATGTATTGGTGTACAGCAGCTGTATATAATACAGCAAATTCTTCTCTATACCCCATGTGATAAGTTTTTCCCAAAAGAGTGCGCAGGGAATAAGGTCAAAGCCTTTGTAAAATCCACACAAAAGACATAAAGGTAGGGCCTGTTTGTGTTATCTGTCTCCACCATTAGGTACTGTACAGCACATATGATAGTAACGGTGTTTTTTTTCCTAAATCCTGTCTGAAAAGGACTAAATATTTATTTTTCATTTGCCCATCTAGAGAGTTTCCGTAAGAGTATACAAGAAAAGATCTTTTGGATTGTACCCATCATAGAAAACAGTCTATGGTTATGTGAATTTAGCCTATCATCTTTCTTAAAAATAGGAACCAAGTTTGGCTTGCTCCATCTACGCGGTATAGAACCCGTTTTTGTTCTATGTTTTTATAGAGCAGGATCAAAATCTGGGCCCAAAGTTGTGGCTGAGCCTTTAATACAAAATTAGGTATTCCTTTGGGTCCCGGGGCACGTTAACTTTTCAATCTCATTATGATGTTAAACAGAAGTTCCTCACCTATGTAAAACTGGCCATGCTATTATTAATGTTGTCATTCTTTATTTGGGTGTACATAGCTTCAGGGTCAAAACATATGTCCGCAATATAATCTGCCCATTTGTTTTCTGACACAGGGTTCAATTCGACCGGTGAAATATCCTTCTTATAGATGTTAAAATTCGACCAGAAAGCTTTGCTAACATGTGATCTCAACCACCCAAATAATAATAGCCAATTTGAGTTATTGATACAGGATTTGTGCTGTTTATGCCAGTTTTTATATCTATTGGCTGAATTACACATTGAAGACAACTTATTCTCAAGGCTAATTTCAGTATTGTTTTTAACCAGATTTTATTTCTCTACGATAGGCCTTCTTCTTATCTGATTTTATTTTTTTGAGCACTGTTGAAGACCATTTCACCACAAATCTTGGTTCCAGGTGGCTTAGAATAAATTTATACCACTTGAGTAAGATCAAAGTCTGCTCTTGTCAAGTTATATTGCATATCGCTTTTATTCTGCCATAGTACTTCGATAATGATCTTCATTTTTCCCTCAGACCAATTTATATGGGTGACTTTGGAATTTATACCTACATTAACCATTTTTTTTTCTAAATGCATGGAGCAATTGTTTGCATTTTCCAGTTTAGAATACCATGGTCACTCAGGTTATTGATGGTAATCGTTGCATCGCCACACTTCATTTTCGTAATAGGGTCAGTAATAATATAGTCTAAGTGTGTCTTGATCTTACCATTTGATCAAGTATAAGTATCACTGATACCTTTCATGGTCTTAAAGTGCAGTAGTACCAACTCATGGCGAGCTAGAAAACGTCCCCAATTGTCTGCTAAATTATGCGGCCTGGACAGAGGGCAATGTAAATCTTTAGCATTTAAATCTCCTGCTATTACATTAGGACATGTCTTAAACAGTACAAACCACTATAGTGTGGTTTCTTCGATTCTCTGTGTAATGAGCTTGGTTTGATGTCCACCAGGAGGGTCATATACATTAATTACCAAAATATGTTAGAACGATCCCCAGATAATCTTAGTATAGCAGGTAATACATATGGTAGCGAAGTGCCTACAGTAAAAATGTTCAATTAGTGCTCCAGTCGAGTACCAATTGCGAGTACTCTACTTGGTTGGCCATGCACAGACTGGTTTGCCAAATTATACACTGTCTGAAAACCATTTATGTGAAATAACAATGTACACCATGTTTCCTGTAATAAAAACACGTCACTTCACATTACAATATTAAGTCTGTCTGGTCGCGAAAGGAAGGACCTATGACCCTATGTGTTCCATGATTTCCATGACAAAGGGCCTCATTACAAGTTAGCCATTCCGGAAACAACGGTGGTGGTAACCTTACTGGCACCGTTGTTTCTGGACCGGCAAACTACGAGTCTGCTGGCGGGTGCGGTTTCGCCTGCCAGGTCTGGAACTGGCGGGCGGAACGGCACCTGCAAGTAGACTTTAGCAGAAGCACCAGCACCACTTTTAACGGTGCAGGTGCTTCTGTGGTCCCCATTCCCGTGGAGTCCAATCGGACTCCACGGGAATTGGGATCAACATTTTACCGGCACCTGACTTACCGGACCGCTGGGGCTGTAATGCCCCGGTTATTCCGGCAAGTCAGGCACCAGTAAATCATAACGAGTCCGGCAGCTACCTGCTGGGTTTTCCGGCACGGTTTCCGCCAGACTTGTAATGAGGCCCAATGATTCAAACGTAGTCGAGTATCAGTTTGCACCATTAGTTGTACGTGTAGACAGCCAACATGGCTGTATCTTTATTTGTTTGAAAAGCAGGCAGTGATACTGTCACGAACACGGTAGTCCCGCCCCCTACAACCCTGTTTGGTACCCAACAAAAACCCCAGGACCCCAAACAGATCAGGTCACACATACCCCCACAGGTCTGCCGGCGAGGAGGTAATCAGGATTGGCACCCGATACGTTGGCAGCAACAACGTTCCCTTTATGCGCGCTGGAGATTGTCCTGGCGGCGTGCTGCTGGATTTTAGCAGCACCGCGGGGCTCATTGTGTTCGCCGAGCAATGCTCCATGTGACCGGAACACATGTCCGGTATAACATAAAACAGAGTGCCTGTCGTGCACGAAGGAGCCACAGTCAATTGAGTTAAGGAGCAGGCTCACCTGACGAAAACAGCGTTCACGTGATTGAATCACGTGGTTTTTCTCCTGCAATCAAAAGGGACGCACTAACTGACATCAAACGCTTCACAGCTGACTTCATTTTAGTCCTGTTTGGCGTTTCTACGGATTATCCTGCTATACTTTTCTGTTGACCACGGACCGCATTTTGGATACTTTCTCGATCTTCCCTGGTACCTTTGCTTGGATTCTGTGACTTATTGGACTCGACCTCGGCTATTCCCCTGGAATTGCTTTTTGGACTGCCCTACCGTTCTAACAAGGATTGCTACCCCTCTGACCTCGGATTGCTCATTGGATTGTTTTGGACTCCCTTATTTGTCCTGATTCCTGATCCTGTTTCCCTTGCATCAGGTGCTATCATCTCATAGAGTGCCACCCAGGTTACCATTCTTCGCCGGCTACTACACAGACCATCCATCTTCCTTTGGGTCTCCTGCCACCTATACTAGGTAAGCCCATTTTAGGTTATACTGCCTACTCTGACTAAGATTGGGTTCAGTGTTTCACCTAACTGTTTGCCTTGCAGTGATCAGGGGGTCCATCCGGTGTTCCTGCTTCTGGTTAACGGCACTCTTCACCTGTGGCTTCAAGGACTGCACGAGCAGTATTTTTGTTGTTGCTCGTGTGGTACTTGGGGACGGAGGTTTCATCGTCTACACGAGCATCAAGTCTTGACAGATACTCTCTCAGATAGTTGTTCTACCGGTGATTAAGTACTTTGCTTTCCTTCAGGTAGCAGAGAGTTTAAGTGGACCATCTTTTTCCTCTGATGACAAAGGATTAATTATAACCACAAGGGTGTGAAAGCTTCTGTATAGGACATAAATAAGGCAATGATGACTGCAGAAGAAAAGTCAATCAGCACCCAATTTGTAAGGCTGCCTACCCTTGGTAGCTTAATGCGCTTAATATCCGAAGAGCCTATCAAGTTAAATTCTGGTATTTCTTGAAAAATTGCCAAAACTTGTGGGCGATTCAAAAAACAGGCTATTAGAGAGCAAACTAGTTTCCTCGATCAATGCCCAGCTACTCAGGTCCCTATATGAGTTGATCTTAAAATAACTTTTTAAATTTTTTACATTTTTTTTATTTACTTGATTGAATCGCTTTTGCGATTTTTACAAGATGAAGGCTTGTTGTGTCTAAAAGTAGTAAAAGATTAGAAGGTTAGATGTTTATAAAGTTAGAAGATTAGAAGATTAGAAGGTTAGAAGGTGCCACAGGAAGCGTCATTCATTTACTTTCTTCTCTGTAATTGAGAATTCCCATCTCCTTCGTGCCAAAGGTCCTGAGCTAAGAATACCCCTCAACAGTTGTTTATTTGGGCTTTTCATTTATCTAACAGTATCTGTTCCAAGATTTTCACCGTCGCTGTGACCCACAAGGTCTTTTCACCACTGATCAACCGGGCCCACCAAAATTCTTCTTCGTGAATGTAGGCTGAGGCCAGATGGCTTTTCAGGTATGGGGCTCTGATGCTTTGAGAGCCTGGGCACGACAGCAAGAGATGCCTTACTGTTTCTGTCTGATCCAGATTTTCACAGAATCTGCACTTTTTTGTGGATGATAAACCTTTTGATTACTTTTTTCTCTTTTGTCAAGCTCAGCATTGTTATTAGCAGTATTCAAAGAAGATATTTCATCTGTGTTAGATATCAGAGTAGAGACAGCTCTTTGTTTACAAGCTTTATTTACCATAGTTTGTGACCTTATGGCTTCTTTTTTTGCCTGAGGCCCTTTAAGTGTAACCCGACGTGCAATGCCATCAGGCAGTATATTTGTGACCATTGTCTCTCCTGGCAGTAAAGGCATTGTTATAGTGTTACAGGGGCCTTGTGTTCTTTGATCAGGAAGTGCTTTTCCTACTTTAAGTGTACCTGCCTTAGGCTGTACACTTTTTGTCGATTTGGTTGGATGAATTACCATTGATGTATCCATTGCACAAACAGATGTCGGGGGGACAGAAATCTCCTCGTAATCCCAGAGTGGTTCAGGTGTTTCCTCTTGTCGTGAATGTACAAATGGACAAGGTGCCAAAATAGGGGATACGACAGCATCACGGATCAAGATTGATGATGTCTTAGCTGGTTTAGTAATTTTCATTGTTGGTGATTTTTTACATGATCCAACAAATGGTATAATTTCATCCAGTCTATTCAACATATGGGCAAGGGAAACTATATAAATAACCCTGACACTTGGGGAAGCAACCTGGCAAGGAAGTATACCAGGGGATCTGAAGAACCCATAAGAGAATTCCTGGCAGAGGAGTATACCAGGCGATCCACCAGAGTCGAAAAGAAAAGTTTAACAGTGATACACAATCCCTGGCAAGGACGTATACCCTGGAATCTGGAAAGTACCCGAAAGAAGTTCTAATATGTAAATACAAAAGCCAAACCTTTAAGTGTTTATAGAACAAGAACCTTGTGAATCCAATATAAATAAATTGTTGTTCAAGAGCAACACTTGCTACAAAGGCATTGTTGGATGTTATGGAAAATATTGTGTGAACAAGAACTTTCTGAATCCAGTGTAAAATCCTCAAGAAATTGTTGTACAGAGAGACTCGTGTCATATAAAAAAAACTTTGTTTAAGAGAGACACTTTTGCCATCCTACTAAAAATTCCAGGGGAAGGGAACCATTCATTGGATCTAAAAATGTCTCCTTGGAAAACACTTTTTGGATTTTTATTTTATATTTTGTATATGGACATGTTCCACTAAACATATGTCAAAGACATTTATTTACACCCTTAGTTTGTTCCTAGTGTCAGGGTCAGTTTAGAATGTTTTTGGATACAAGGACGGCTTCTAAATTACTAATTACTTGACACAGACTGATTCTTAGTTTTGTTTTCTTTGGTAGGGAACCTCTTTCTTTTAGGAAAGGGCTAGAGGGGCATTTCTCCAACCATTTCCGTTAAAGAAAATGATTAATAATGAGGATATTACAACTTTGTGCCCACCTCTCATTCTGACCCCTCACAGCCCCCAGACAGTTCAGAAAAATAGCCTGTTTCCTTTCTGCTTAAAATGTCTTCCCTCCTATGGTTTTTACTTTACTTTACTTTAAAACATTTATATAGCGCGGCCATGGACCCTAAGGCGTGAGGGAGCTACAAGACAACAGAAAGACACATCAAGCATAGAAGCATAAAATCATAAACGAGGATCAGTAGAGGCTAAAATTATAGATAAAAGATTAAAAACAGATCAGTTAAAAAGATGAGCCTTCACCCTCTTCTTAAAGAGCTTGAGTGACTCAATGCTTCTCATCTCCAGGGGAAGAGAGTTCCAAACAATCGGCCCGATCGAGAAGAAGGCTGAGTTGGGCACCTTTACGGTTTGGTATTTAGGAACCACCAACAGATGTTGGTTATTTGATCTTAGGGCTCTAGTGTTAGATCTCATAGGAAGGAGCTTTTGTAGATAGACGGGCATCTTGCCTTGTTTACATTTTTGAATTATAGTTAGAGTTCTGAACAAGATTCTAGACTCCACAGGGAGCCAGTGCAGAGTGCGTCTCACAGAGGTGACATGGTCTCTACATTTGAGTTTCATAACTACTCTGACTGCCCCGTTTTGACACACTTGCAGTTTATTGTGGTCAGTATTGTCTATGCCCATTAGGAGGCTTGAGCAATAGTCAATTTCTGACCCTATTATTGCTCTTGCGATACTGTCTGCATTTTCCTGGGATATAAGTAATTTAATATAATGGGCACATGAGGATACTAAGCTACTAACATGTTGCTTCATGGACAATCTTTGGTCAAAAGTGACCCCGAGTGTTTTCACTTTTTTTAAAGCAATGATGGTATCTTCACCCAGCTGGAAGCTCTCATAGCTTGATCCAAGTTTATTTAGAGTATGAAAGGATCCAATCACAAGAAGCTTGGTCTTAGATTGATTAAGTGCTAACTTGTTATGGATCATCCAAGTTTCAATTATGGAGAAGACTTTTTAATAGCCAGTTCATCCACGGTATGTGAACCAGATAATGGGATGACACATTGAGTGTCATCTGCATAGTTCATGCATATTATATTCCCGTGGTCTAACATAGCAAATAAAGGGGCCGTGAAGATATTGTAAAAACAAAGGGAGGTAGAAGCTCCCTGCGGCACCCCACAGGAGATCGTAACAGGTTTGAATTCTGCCGTGCCACAGAACACCCTACTGTCCCGGTTATTAAGAAAATAAGAGACCCACTTAGCTGCCAGGGGTAAAAAGTTTGCAACTTCATGCAACCTGGTGGACATAATGTCACGGCCCACAAGGTCCAATGCCGCGGAGAGATCAAGCAATATAAGTAGTGAAGCCTCATTACGGTCCATCCGGGATAATAGCTTAGATTTAAGTTCCAAGAGGGCAGTCTCTGTGCCGAAGCCAACCCGGAACCCAGATTGGTGGTTATTTAGAATGGGATATGTCTTTAGATGGTCTAAGATTTGTATGTAGGCCATCCGATCAAGAATCTTTAGTAGGAATGCAGTGTTAGTAATGGGTCTATAATTATTTGGTAGATCAACTGAGAGTCTGGATTTCTTTAAGATAGGCATCACCCAAGCCTTCTTAAGATCCTGGGGTACAGTGCCTGAGGAAATAGAAGCATTAATACATTTACAAATTGAGGTGATTAAAATGGGGGAGCATGTCTTAATCAGCATAGTGGTGTATATGTCATTCTTACATTTAGTGGGCTTAAGTTGTTTGATGATAATTTTCAAATCCTCTTCCGTGATAGGAGAGAAATTAAAAGTAGGAACAAGTGGGGATCTTTGGAAGGACTATTTTGATGACTTGTGCTCAATACATTTTAAGTTATTACTTTTTTCCATGATGTTTTCTTTGAGGGTATGCAATTTATTTGGCATAGTTTGTTGCATTACATTGCACCATGTAATATTATCAGTAATAGATCTCTCTGGTGTTGAGTGATTGGTACTTTATTGTTCTTTTAGGATACAGAAGAGTTCTTTAATGTCTTGTTGAGCAATTTTAATACTATTGTTGAAGAAATTCCGCTTAGCCTCAATAATAGCCTTTTTATATGATGCGGCTGTAGCTTTATATTTGCTAAGGTGCGAAGGTGTACCCAGAGTTTTCCATGCATGATAGGTTTTAAGGGTTAGAGATTTCAATGATTGTAGTTCTGGTGTGAACCAAAGGTTACATTTAAGTTCTGGCTTTAGTGAGTTCTTCTTAATGGGGGCCAAGATGTTGGCAGTTATTTCTAGGTTAGAGGAAATAACTTTAACTAAGTCCTCTGGGGTGTCTGTTTTAGGATGGTTGGGTAAAGTGCTAAGCACAGATTTCACATTATTAAGGATGTTTTTCAGATTGCGGTATGATGTTTCAGTATTGTTTTGACATTTGGGTTCATTTCCAGCAGTGTGTATTTCCAGACTTTCCCACTAGAGGGGAGCGTTGAATTACATATCCAGGATCCCAGGCCTTTTTCTCCGGGTCGCCGACAAAATGTTAGGACCTGAGGAATTCAGACGGAGACAGGAGCAGGTTACGTAACCCTAATTAGCTCCATACTACAGTGGCGCTTCATCCATCTCTGCTCCCCCAACAACGTGTTCCCTGCGTGGTTCAAGCAATGCCCTCTTGGCTGTCAAGGGCACAGGGGCTCCGGCCGGATAGTGAGAGCAGCACATGCAGGCAAGTGCTACAACACGCGACACGGAAATCACCACAACACTACACCATTGCATTTGGATTTGCAAATTACTGCAGGTTTTTCTCCTTTTCCCCAACTTTGCTACTGTATTCAGGAGATCGTGGCCTGTCTGGAAGGACAGCAGCACACCCAATTCAAGAGTGATGACAAGAAAAGGTTTTTTCCGAGTCACCTCAGACACTCGGAGCATCGGCACTATATTTCCTTACATGTCGATAAAGCAAATTAAACTTGTATTGTAGGCAGCAGCCAAGTCAGTCCAATAAAAATGGGAAGCGAAGGACGTGCCCATATAACCCTCATGTTAAAATAGCTCTGCCTACACCTATTAACCCGGACAAGATGGCGTCTAAGGAGGTGGAGGATGAGGCTCAGGCAGCCCTGTGTGGTAATGTGTTGTAATTGTTTATTTGTAAAGCGCTTATACACAAGTTATACACAAGTGAGTTGCTTCAAAGCGCTTCAGGGCTGGAAGGAAACAAGGGAATACAGAAGACCTTCTTAGGCCTTGAAGTTTCCGAATGATCTAACAAAAAGTGACTAGCATACTAGGCCTGACGGCATCACTACTAGTGCAAGTGCAAGACAAGAAGGAAGGAGAGAAGGGGGCGGAGGAGCTGGGGAAGAACAAAGAATCCTTAAACTACCATACTAGGCAAAGACGTTTCAGATAGTGCAAGTGCATGACAAAGAGTGAGGTGATGGGTGGAGAACATACAGAACAACAATAAAAACGACCATACTCAGCCTTGTGAACTAGACCTAGTACATTCAGGTCATATAAGTGCCCAGAAAGGAGTGCAAGGGAGGGGCACAAGTGAACCCAGTCCAGCGGGCCCTGGAGTGCAGAGAGATTACCCTTCTTATGGAATTAATTCCGAAGGGCAGTAGTGCTGAGCAGAGTACCGAGGCCCGGAGGCAAGTGCAAAGACTTGTAGTAGGCCCTGGGAACTGTGAGGCTCTGGAGGTGCACCAGGTGACCAGTCAGCAAAAGTGAACAGAGTTAGGGAAGAGAAGGAGCAGGGAAGTAGGCGAGAAGAAAAAGGAGGTTAGTATGGGAGAGGGAGCGAGAAAGAGGAAGAGAAGAGGAAGGTCTTGAGGAGTTTCCGTAACTTAAGGAGATCTGGCTCAAGACAGAGAGAGTCAGGGAGGTTGTTCCAGAGGGAGGCACCTGCAGAGGATAAAGATCTACCCCCAAATCTCTGTTTGGATAAACGTCTCACCCGCAGAGAGTTGGAGGAGGACAAGCGGAGGGCTCCAGAAGGAGAGTATTTAGGAAGAGAACGTTGTAGATATTGCGGGCCCCGGCGCCAGGAAGTCTTGTGGAGTATGCAGAGGGTCTTGAACTTGATCCTTGTGGCCACTGGGAGCCAGTGGATGGATTTCAGCGCCGGAGAAATGCCATCCCTGGGCTTGAAGCCAAGGATAAGTCTTGCGGTTCTGTTCTGAATGAATTGTAGAAGACGGAGAGTAGAAGTAGGAAGATTAAGAAAGAGACTGTTGCAGTAGTCGAATCTAGAGAGAACCAGGGCTCTGGAGACGGAGCCTTTGGAGGAAAGTGAGAACAGGTAGAATACCTCTGAGGAGGTGCAGCTGGTAGTGGGACTTTTCAGAGATGTCCGAGATGTGAGAAGAGAAGGAGAGCATGAAGTCGAAGATGACCCCCAGATTTTTTACTTCACTAGCATGTGGGGGCGCAGGGCCAAGGGAGGCCGGCCAAAGTGAAAGAGGGTAAGCGGGAGCAGGGGTCCCAATGAGGACAATATCATCATGAAATTTCATATTATGTCCACACGTTCACAGCCCATAATGTCTAATTTGACGCCCCATACATTGAGGGGATGCAATACAAAGCTTTCTAGTATCGAACTTTGGAGTGGCTCGTCCCTACCCTGGGCTGGTCCCCGATCTGCCTACCACAGCCTGAGCCTGCCTTCCAGCCTCTCCTTGGGTAAGGGAACTCAGTGTGCAGGCTTGGTTTAGGCAAGTTGGTAGTCATAGTTTTCTGTGCCCGTGTGCATGGACGTCATTTCACCAAAAGGCCAGGGGTAGTGCAAGTGACATCACACACCTGATGACATCACATCAACTTTGACCTCAATGCCATTACATGACATTTAACCCTGTTGTTAGCACCTAAAGTGATGGATGGGCATAAAAACACACAAAAGCTTACATTTCATGAAATACCAAAACGCTACTAAGCAGACATAAGACTTTTTTAGGTACCAACCACATTTTAAGAATGGAGCTGCTTTAATATGCCATGGAGAGGGTCATATTATGACAGGGGTAGACACAGTAGAACGAAGATAAACCAGGGACACTGCCATTCATACGCTAATTTAGCCTCATATGGCAATGTATTGCCAATTTGTACCACTTATTGCTGCACACGTCAGGTATGGTAATCATATGCCAAGTAAAGTTATCTTTCCAGCTATTTATCCTTAAATGTGCCTACCACAGCATTTATCCTTAAATGTGGCTACCTTTTAAACCCAACAATTTATAATGAAATACTCCAAGGAAAACAAAATCCAAACGAGAGACGTGTGCTTTGTTGACACTACATCTGCACTGGAAACATAGCAACCTGGGGTGAAATAATAGCAGATGAATGCTTGAGCAATCAAACTTTATTTTGAATGCTAGCCCCAAAAACACCCAACAGTGGTTGCGGTCGCCCCTGAATACAGATTTCCCCAATCCTGAAATTCAGTATAGTGCCAGAGACAGAGAAAATAACCCCTCCAGTCCAGAACTTCAACCTCTCTTGCCACATCCTGGGCATATAGTCATGACTCATGTGCACTCTCATCCCCTTCTCACCCCCACGTTTGGCTTTCAACAATACTCTGTTCTATAAAGAGAACTTGAAAAGTATACAAACCATAGTAAAGTACTCATACAAATAGCAGACAGCTGGTTTCATTCTCAGTGCATTACTTCAAGCCCCTCTCTTTGTGGCAGTGCAGTGGCTGTGGCCGGTCTCAAGGGCATGTGTATGCACTTGTTTTTCCTAGACACTGTGTGACCCTGAGAGGTTTGCCTTGGCAGGGATAGAGTTTGAGAGGGTGCCAGTGGTGTCAACTCACCCACTCTTAGATTAGCCTGAGAAACTCAGCTCAATAAGTAGCAGGTGCAGGGTTGCCATGGGGCACAATACTGGGTGCTCCACAGCTTAATACGCTACCCTTTCACACACACTTTTCTCCGAATAAACTCAAGATATATACCAAACCCACAACTTACTACAATATCGCACAGTGCCCTAATACACACATCAAATATGGACAAAATGTCATCACAGACTACCTCAATACACACTTCCCAAAGATTCTCAATCCATCCACACTAAAAAAAAAAAAACAATAAATAAACTATTACTGGCTCACAATACCCAAACAAATCAAGGATACAAATATCCAATATATGCCAACTACCCCACATCACCCACTACCCCATTGGCACACTACCTCAACTACCTTTACAGCCCAAACCGCTGGACGGATTTTCACCATATTTGTGGCAGGAGCTTGGTCCCGAAAGCGTGCTTTTGTAAATTTGATGCCAATTCGTCCAGTAGTTTTCTTTAAAACGACTAAAAAGTACATCTCGAAAAATGAGTGATATCTATGTCCGCTCCGCGGACACTCTTCCCTGTTCGCTCTGCGGTCAAGATACCGGTTGACTAATCCGTAGCGTCATGTTCGCGGACTTGTGGCGCGTTCACTGATTGGATGTTGAACGGCATGAAGTGCGTCAGATTCTTTCGCTGCGCCCGCCATCTTTCATTCGTGTTTTGGTGTACGCGGACATCGCCGCTAACACATATAAAACAACACACCATTGCACTTGTTAACCTTATGAAATGCTGTTTCGGAAGGTGAGGGTTAATGAGGCTGGGATGGGATGTGGCAGCAGGAAGTCAAAAAGTGGTGTTTTCTTGTCACCAAAGTCATACGGTAAATTGGAAGTTGCTGCTCAATATAGTGTCCACTAAGTACAGGCGAAGATTTACTGCGTCTGTGTTATAATGTATTTAAAATAATATTGCAGTCAGACTGGCATCCTAGAGTTTTAAATCTGAGGCAGCCACCTGCACTGTTTGATGGAAACATAGATTCTGCAAGTGTATGGGAGTAGCAGTTCTCATGCATGCATTCAGATATGTTGTTGCAAAGTCAGAATGTATTTTCATTCTGAGTGAAGGTCACTTGGTTTGCTTTTTTGGTTGCGGGCTCAGTAGGCCCACGCATCCGACTGAACCCATAAGGGTCAATTGTTTTTTGACCTTGAGCGAAAGGGAAAATTCAGTAAGAATGCAGGGAGTGAAAGTTTGGAAAAAATACCATTTGATAAGGTTATGTATTCAAAACGTTTTTAAGGCACATGTAATATCAGTTCAAGAAGATTCTTTGGTGCAAGTTCATTGCTGTCTGGGTTTAATGAAGACAATGGAGATGGTAAATATTGTGTAAATTTACTTTTGTCGACTCTACACCGGAACGAGTTTTAATTTTTTATTACCAGAACAATAATTTTGGCAATGTAACTGAGGTACTATCTTTCTGGGTAGTTGTCATTTTTTTTTTACTTATGAAGAGTGCAGATTCTCGGCGTTTGTAGGCTATCACTAGGTTCCCCCATGTTCAACGCTATTATTTCTTTAAAATGTCATGTATGACCACATCGATTTGTGTATCAGTTTCCATGTTCTTTTTGTCTTTTTTGAAATTGTTTGGTAAAGGTTGGGTATTTCTGATGTCATCTTTGATGTCCTCGGTGTTAGTCTTAGCAGTGCACGGTGGTGGCACGAGTTATGGTTGCTTAGCTTACCATAACTGGCGAATTTCAAGGGTTTTTCGGTTTTACTTCGAACCATAACACCCGGTTAACAACGTTTCTTTGTGTGAATTTCATAGGTTTTTAGTAGCGCAACTTAACCATAACGTCCCTTTAATAAAGTTTTTTTACTGAATATATATATATGTATATATATATATATATATATATATATATATATATATATATATATTCTAAGTGCCAACCACACCCGCTTTAAATGTTAACGCAATAAACTCTAGGCAATACCCCCAAAACATGCACTATCTTAACAGGCAGAACTTCCAATAATGCTCTGACCTAAGCCCCTCCAATCACCAACATTACTTCTATCCACACCCTGTCCCCATACTGAGCAACGCCCATGGGTCCCCCCTCCGTCTCATCTGTGGTCTCACTCACCCTGCACAGCGGCCCTCCGTGATGCCAAGAGAAGCATCTCTTTCCTTGCGCTGCTTCTCTGTGGGTGCAGTCTCCCTCTTCACATGAACAACTCCTCTCTGCTGGTGCAGTCTCTAAGGGTGCATTTTTGTACACCGGTGTAGTTTATTTAAGGGGCCGGTCTCAACGCGAATGCAGTCTGAGGACGAAGGTGCTGTCACTTCGCTGGTGCAGCCTCATAACCGGACGTCACTCCAAGGGCACGGCACAGATGCAGTCTACGTACGAAAGCTTTTTCAGTAGGGGTGCAATCTGCATGATGTGCCTGGCTCTTGTTAAGTGGTGTCTCTCTGGGGGCTTAGTCTCTCTGTGGCTGTCCAATATCTAGGTTGGTTCATTCTCTCCTGTGTGCTGTCTGTTTTATGGGCAGTTACTGCCAGTATATGAATGCTTGTTGCCTCGTGCTCAATCGCTAGGCACAGTCTCTTGCTCTCAGACAGGAAGTGGAAGCCCTGTGAATGGCCAGCTGAGGACAGAGGACAGAGCAGAAACATTTGTGAGAACTCAGCCCGGGGAGGCGGGAGGCGGAGCTTGGACAACCAACCACACACGCATCCTCTGAGGGCAGGTAAGGACCAGGCTGAGCTTTTTCTGTCACCTCGGAATTCTGTTCCGGGACTTTTTTTTTATTGTCCCTACGGTTCGGCCATGTGTTTTTAAGCATAAATCGGTAGATCGTAGAAAACTTTCCTATGGACCTTACCCGACTTTTCGTCCATTAACGCACTCGAAATCAGCCGCCATTTTGTGATAATCCTATCATTTCCCCCCATCGCCCTGGCTCACCTGCGTTTGCGGCACTAAATCAAATCCCCCGCCCCTGAAACAGACTTTATCAAAACATTCATATTCCCCGCCTCTATCCGTGACGTGACTGTGCTGCGTAGGCAAACGCGCCCAGGCGTCTTCTACGCGACTCCACACAGAACCCGGAAACCGACACAGATCAGCTCACAACACAGCGCGCCACAATTCGGAATATGAAACTGTACTTTAAAATCAAACAGCAACACGGTACATTTGGTAAAGTACATTTATTGGACATCAAATGTTTAGAGAATATTCAGCGATTTGCATTTTTCTTTGCTCTCGATCCTAAATAGTTCGTCTTGAGGCAAGCGATGTTCGTGTGCAGTACACAGGGTGTTGGTTTACGATAAAATAAGCTCTTCGGTCGCACTGATAATCGCATGGCTGTTCCAACAACGAGGCACTAGGCCACCACAACGGTATGTATGTTGCATCTAGCCATTTGTACCGCGTAAGGGCATACTTGTACTTGGCGATCGTCCCATAAAATGGTCAGGGTGGTAACGTTGTTCACGCGGAGAAGCAACTGGCGGCTGTAAAATCCATCCGCCGGTGTCTGGTACTCGTGACACGGACAATATTGAAGGATGTACCTGTTTTAAAAACATAAAAAATGAAATTAGTCTCACCATCAGATCTTTATTAAAATTATTCATTTTATATATTAGGTCGGGAAATTATTTCATAGCTAGGACAGTGCAACTGGGTATTATACGTCATTTCCAGTAACCCACCCCCTCTCCTCCGCCTTTTTCAGAGCCGCCTGAGCGCCAGTGGACCACTTTGTCACTGATATGATATAATATGGCATTTGCAACGCGCCTATACACAAGTGTTTCAAGGCGTGGCGAGGCAAGGTAAGTGCAGAACAAGTGCTGGGAAGGGGGGGCTGTAGGATACTGAGACAGTCCCCCAGTGCAGGGGTTGACAGGGAGGCAGTGCAGGTGGAGAGTGGAAGGGCCCAGGACCGAGGTCGCAGACAGTGGACCAGTTGTAGCAGGGGAGAGGGAGAGAGAAAGCAGAAGCAAAGAGGAAGGTTTTGAGGTGCTTCCGTAAAAGGAGATGGTTCTCCTCAAGATAGTGCGCGGTACAAAACAATATGCCACATAGAACGAACAAGTACAACTTAACCCGTCTTTAAAGCTAATGTATAGTAATTAAATTGCGGTATAAACTCATCTAAAGAGTTACTTACATTATATTTGCATTTTCCATTGTGTCTGTGCGTCGGGCAGCCCCGAAATACCACTCCTTCTATGCCGACGTTATTTCTTCTAATGAACGAACATTAAATGACTTTCGTTTCTGACATTTTATTCATTATCGTTTCTTACGTTATTGCACCACACCCCCAAAAAGAAGTCTTTCGGGATGGTCCCGGCCTGTCAAGGTCAAATAACAATAGAACCTTATACTGAGTCGTGGGCCATTCCGGCACCCGAGCAAAAAATCAAAGCAGCTGACCTTCACTTTGAACGAGCACACATTCCTAGTTAGCTACATTCAGTGTAAGGCCATCTCACAGGACTTGAAATGTACACTCCATCTTTGCATTTTGTCTGCGTGCTTTGCAGCCCCAGAAAACCATAAATACGGAGACATTCTATATTTTTTGAAAAATGATTTATATTACTGTTTGGTTTAATTTAATGCGCAAATGAACAAGGTGGAATAGACACATTGCATGTACACTGAGCAATCACTTTTATTTACACAATACATAGCTACACATATTCAATGGGCCTGCGACATGAGGAGACTCGAGAGCAAAGTCACAGGTGACACCCGGGTGGTTCGCACTACTGCACGGTGAAGGGAGGGGCAAGGGTGGAGAGACACATTGCATGTACACTGAGCAATCACTTTTATTTACACATTACATAGCTACACATATTCAATGGGCCTGCGACATGAGGAGACTGGAGAGCAAAGTCACAGGTGACACCCCGGTGGTTCGCACTACTGCACGGTGAAGGGAGGGGCAAGGGTGGAGAGACACATTGCATGTACACTGAGCAATCACTTTTATTTACACATTACATAGCTACACATATTCAATGGGCCTGCGACATGAGGAGACTCGAGAGCAAAGTCACAGGTGACACCCGGGTGGTTCGCACTACTGCACGGTGAAGGGAGGGGCAAGGGTGGAGAGACACATTGCATGTACACTGAGCAATCACTTTTATTTACACAATACATAGCTACACATATTCAATGGGCCTGCGACATGAGGAGACTCGAGAGAACAGACAATCAAATTACAATCATTTAAACCGTGATGTGTATTTCTCAATGAGCTCTGCTTTAGGTGGACATGGAACAGAGGCAATGTTGGGTGGCAATGCAGTTGTCCCCTGCACAGGTTCGTTCACAACTCCATGTATGTGCCTATCTAGGACATCAACAATAAGTCTCTCAATAAACTCATATTGCATATCCTCAAACACTGCTTTGATCACCCATTGTTTACTTCTTTTAGTGAAGGCCTTATTGTAGCGAAGCGTCCCTAAAGTTCCGGTCGTCCTACTTTGTTGACGGCCAACATTATGGTTATGTGCCAAGATCGCTAGAAGAGTCCGATTTATCATGCCCTTCCTGCCAAAATGCAATCGTTTTGGCCTGTACTTTAGGCACATATTGTGGAACACCTCCAAATCTCCTGTGTGGCAGAATTCCGTGAGTCCCCTCAAATCTCTTGTTATAGTTTTATCAAATACAATCTTTTCAATGGCTTTGTGAGTGGGTGATGAAGGAATCAACCACTTCTTCTTCCGTGCCTCCTCTGTGGACAAATGGCCATGTTCACAATTGTGGAAATGTTGGTTCGTGTTCCAGCGGTGAACGTTGCTACAGTGTAGCATTACTGACCGCCATTTTTCCAGTAGAATTTCCAACGACCCTTCACATGTTTTTGAGCTCCACCAAAGATGGTTGCTGATTGACTTGGACCACTGTGAAATACCTTGCATATCTTTTTTTTTACCTGCAGCCGACATTTTTTTATTGATTGTTTTTGCAAGATGCCATACGTCAAATTGGTGATTTATATTTTTGTACTCTTCTCTCATTGTCTTGGCAATTGAAACGTGTCTGTCCGTGGCTATCAGGTCGATCACCATTCCCCGCGATTGTAGTTCTTGCAATGATGCTACAAAGCCAACTTTCTCCATGGCCACTGTGGATGTACTTTGTGACACCTGCACGACCACCGAACTCACAATTTTCTTACTTTCCATGTCCTGAAAGTGGTAGGTGCAGTACTTGGCTGAAAATCCTGGGCTGTCGCACTGTCCATCACCGGCTAGCCTGAACCGTTTGCCCGCGAATGTACTTTCAATAGGCATTTTTTCAATTCTCCAAGCTGCGCTAATGGCTGGAAATAGATAATCGGTTTGGTATTTGCACCCGGAATTTTCACGGCAGCAGCAGTTCTCCTCCTCAGTTGGCATTAGCTCGCACCGATTGCACGTGCACCAGGTGGAGACGCCGTCCATGCGACATGGTCCAGGCTCTTCATCCGTTGACTGGTCCTCCCAACTGCCGTCCGAATCCCCATCGTTTTCGCGTGCTTGCCTTTCCAGTAGTTCCTCCTCGGTGTACTCGGGCTCGTACATATACGGCATTATTGTAGCCATTGTGTGGTAAAGAAAGTAAAATAATTTACAGAGATGGTACAGGTGTTCACAAGGCCTAGAAGCGGCGAAGGTAGCTGACCAGAGCACAGAAACGATTCACAGAATACTCAAAGTAACACAGAGAGAGGAATGGAATCGGAAATCCGCTGCTGTGTGTTGTGAAACGGTGTGTTTACACTTATTGAGGAAAGAGGCGTCCTGCCATTTCCATGGCGACACTTCATTAGCTGAGGCGCAGCGATTGTTGACACGAAACGTGCTTTGGCGTTGGGAAATGGGCGGTACGAGTCTGCTGATGTCAGGCTCAGGGGCGGGGGGTTTGATTTAGTGCCGCAAAAGCAGGTCAGCCAGGGCGATGCGGAAAGTGATAGGATTATCACAAAATGGCAGCTGATTTCGAGTGCGTTAATGGACGAAAAGTCGGGTAAGGTCCATAGGAAAGTTTTCTACGATCTACCGATTTATGCTTAAAAACACATGGCCGAACCGTAGGGACAATAAAAAAAAAGTCCCGGAACTATCCTTTAATAAAAAAAGAAAATGTTTAAAAAAGATTTGTTTTTAAAATATATATTTTTGTAAGAGGGGTCGCTGAGGCCATGACAGGGGTCGCAGAGACCATGCCAGGGGTCACATCTGTGATCCCTAGCAACCCCCAAATGATGCCCCTGCCTGGGTGGGTCTATAGTGTCGACCTGGAGCAATAAAGAACCATGTCTGCCATCTTGGAGTTCCTACCTTCCTTTTCAGGTCACTAGTATAGGGAATAGCTGACGGCCTCTCAAATTCCCTGGCCTAGCTGAGGTCCCTGCGTTTCTGTTAGTAGATTTCTGCAGGCAGATCCATGTTTTAGTAGGCATGGATTGGCACACGTTCAAGGGTTGTCGAGGGTGCAGGTCTTAACGGCTAAATAGCACTGCTGCTCCTTCACACTCTTAAGGGGGCAGGAGCACCTACGCTTGCACTATGACAATCCTTTGCTCCCTGCACGTGGCATGGCAGGTGAAGCCAGGGGATCTCAGCATCACATAATTTGTAGCTGCACCCTCCCTTCTTCGCGACTCCACCATCCACCAAGGCAGTAGGGTGCGTCCCTTATCTCAGGACCAAGTGGTTTGACTCCAAAAAAAGAGCAATCCATTCCTGGATGTGGTACCTGGGGGAAATGTTAGTAAGCCAATCTGTTTGCTGTTGTAGGAAATAGTCCGATGTCCACCTATAAACAGGAACCAGTGGGCGTCCAGGGTTATAAACAGCAGCAGAAGGTATAAGGCGCAATCATGATGCAAACATAAACCAGCAACTGATAACTCCAAATATCCACATGCGCTTTATAAACCAGCAGCCAATAACGCAAGGAATAGGCAATATTCATAGAGCAGCAGCAAATATAAGAAGGTTCAAAATCTCTGGAACAATCTTGCCGTAAGGTGCAATTTGGGTGCATGATTAAATATATGCAAACAATGCCATGGGTCAACGATATGACACGTTGCAATCTTGACCTAAAATATGAAGGCACAGACTGATATAATGAAGTGTAGACAAAATGTAAGGTAGTCTCAGTCCAGCTGTAAAATATAAACCAGGACCAAGATGTCACAGGGAGTCGATCAGGCACAGTAGCAATATATTGTGAGGGCAGCTCAGGTGTCAAATATTAACAGGAGCAAGTCATGCTGAGGCAGAGTCCAGGTTTAAAATATAACAAACAACAGCAGAGATCACGAGGAACAGTCAAAGGTGTGAAATATAAAGCAGCAGCAAGTTTCCAAAGGGTGTAGTTGAGGTGCAAAATATTGAACAGCAGCAAAATCCTGAGATGCAAAAATAGGTACAGGCAATAGACCAGAGCAGTCAAGAAACAAAATAAACATCAGTAAAAATCTTAAGCTGGAGTGAGGCACAGAATGTAATGTTTTACGACTAACTTAAACATAGACTTTCTGTTGCCATGGGCTACTGCTACCAGCAAGACCCATCTCCTCTGTGTAGTCAGCCCCTCCTGACCAAGTCATCTTTTGGTTTGTGAGCAGGGATTCATGCTGCATCCATGTCACAGCTCCATCATTAAGGAACTGCAGGCACTGCTCTTGGCTCTAGAGGAGGGATCAGAATACTCCATCTTCATTGAGCTTCTTGGGAAAGAACTTAAGTTTGTTTCAGAAATTACTTGCAATGTCCTACAGGTCTTTACACTAGAAAAGGTGGCTGTCATGGAAGGTAGAAGACGGCATTGGCTAACAGGTTGGAAGAGGGAGGCTTCGTAAAGAGTTATTCTCCTCCTGTAGCGGGGACAGAAGCTATTTGAAAAAAATCCAGAGATGAGTCCGGCTTGCCTGGCCCCATCAAGAAAATACCTTTAATTCCGAGTGGGCACTATTGGCCCCAATCCTCTTGACCTGCCTCTGCTGCCCAATGAGGTGGTTCTGGTGGGGGCTGAAGCAACCCCTGCTCCCAAACCTCACCAGCCAGCCACCCCTACCCCAACTTACCCTCAAATGACTATTCCCTGCTTGTCCCTTCTTGTCCCCTGCCAGATGTGCCAGCTGGGGGTAGACTTCCTGATTTTTACCAAGATCAGCAACAAGATGTTTCAGATAATTGTGTGTGCAGACAGTGATCCATCTCATCGTCACCAAATTCTGCCACCTTCATTAAGCCAAATCCCAAGGACTCAAGAGGATGGTGGCTCTTCATGAAAGGATTTTATCTTTCCAAGAGGGCCATCAGGAGTACCATCAGCCGAGCGATGGCTGGGGGTTTACTCCAACCTCATTCTGGTTCCAAAGTCTTCAGAAGACTTTCGTCCATTCATCATTCTAATTGAGGTAATTCAATATATATATGCATACAATCAAGACCAAAGACATGATGGAGACTCTGCAGTCAATCACATTGCTCATGGCCCCAGGTTATTATCTCTGGCCCAGAGAACTGGAGGATGCTTATCTCCACATTCCCATCACGGAGAAATACCAGATCTTCAGATCTGCCACAACAGATGATCACTTTCAATTCCAGGTACTTCCATTCTGACTTTCATCAGCCCCAAGAGCTTTCACCAAGACATTGGCCTTGTTGGTAGGCGTGCTCCCCTCTGTGTTAGCCCATACTTACAGGGCTGGTTAGTCCATGCTCCTCCCCAAGAGGGAACCTTAAAGAGCATGTCTACTGTCTGCCAGACACTGATCAGATTAGGATGGAGGTCTAAGAAGAGTCATTTTGTCCTATATTTGCATTTGGAGTTCATAAGGGCATACTTCAAAATGTAGCTGGGTCAGGTGTCACTCCCTCCCCACAGCACAGCCAAGCTCCAGATCAGGTTGCGGTCCCTCCTCTCCAGGAATTTAGCACTAGTGCGTTCCCGGTTTCAGGGCCAGGTGGATATGGCAGCACTGTTTTTTGTGCTGCCATGGGCCAGGGCACACCTCAAGCCGATGGTAGCTCACATCCTGAAGTTCTGGTATGCAGCATCCCTGGACTATTCCCTGCATATCTCAATGCCCCCATCAGATTGACTCTCCAAAGACGGTTATCTATAACCAAACCTTTGAAGGGGTGTCTTCTAATTTGCACTGCTCTCCCTTGATTTTCACCACTGATGCCAGTATGATCAGGTGGGGTGCTGCATTTGGCCTAGAGTCAGCTCAGGGAGCTGTCAGCTGTGTTCTCACCACTACATTGCTTCAGTCATCAATTGACCAACTAGGCTGTTCTGGTCAGGACAGATGACATGATGACCAAGTGCGACCTTTTTCATCAGGGGAGCAGAAGATGTGCAGACCTGACCCTAGTACCGCCATGGTCATGACACGGCCAAAGTGGCATCTGTTTTCTCTGTGCAAGGTGTTTATCCCCTTCATTCTGTATGAAGGAGTGAGCAGCAACCTGTGGGGGACCTGAGTCGGGATACTTACACCTTACTGCACACATGTGCAAATGAATTCCAAGGGGATAACTTGTGAATCATCTCGTATAGGCCTATTGCCAACCTCAGTATTTGCAGGGTGCACTGAGTGGGCTTAGGCCCTATCCTAACATAGTCAGCCCGGAAGACTGGCCGTTGCACTTAAGAACTTGGTCAAATAAACAGACACAGCCTTATTTCATTGGCAGTGCTTGAACAACCTTTTTTATATAAATGAATGTGTATAACAGATTCTCTTGTTCACATGAGTCACTTTCCACCCCTCTGTGCCCCTGATGGTTGGGCGTGTGCCTTTAATACATGGACCAAATAAATAATTAACTGGCATCAACTCTTCACATCTGATTATAAATAATTAAATAGCATCAATTCAGTCCACTGGGTGACAGGGTGTTTGGCGTGTATATTGCATACATAAAATAAATAAGTAGCTAGACAGCATGAGTTCATGGACGTTTGATAAAAAATAATTAAATAGCATCAATTCAGTATCCTGGGCAGAGGCGTGTTTGGATGGGTATATTTCATATATAAAATTGATGAGCAATTAGGTAGCATGAGTTCATTGACATCTGATAATAAATAATTAAATAGCATCAATTTAGTAACCTGGGTAGAGGAGTGTTTGGATGGGTATATTTCATACATAAAATTGATGACTGACCTTAAGGGTGTACTGTGTAACATTAATGGTCACATTATAGAGCCTAATATCCATATTGCAGCTTTATGAGTACTGGCCTTCTCACACATTGGAAATAACCAGAGTCACTACCAGAATCCCTAAACTCTTGGTAGCTGCAGACTACCACATAGACACATACCACCTTGGACACAGACCCACCAATCAAAACCAGACAAAACAGTGGAAGCAACCAAGCATTACCCTTTGACCGGTGATATATGTAATCTGTCCTAAAGGGGCATTCCATACCCCACAGAACCGCCTATTTTATATTGTCAGAGACAGGTAGATGAGTGACACCTTGCCTGCCTTGACCCAATATAGAGAAACAGGGTTCAGTTTAATCCTGAACCCAGAATTGCACCTGGAACACCGTCTGTCCCCTGCACCAATTTCCCCCTTTCTACCACTTCACTATAACAGCGCTAGAAGGGCACCGTCTCACCGAGAGGCTGTGCACAACTTGGGTAACGCACTGTAGTATGAATGAGCCCAAAAGGCCCCTATCTATACTCCTCCCCTATTCTTTCGGGCTCGTATTCAGCCCAGCCTCCCCCTGACAAGGGAAAGAGGGAGAAAAGACACAACAATGGTGGGGGGGAAACATGGCCAATCATGCCCTCTGGAGAATGGCCGGTACCTCCAGACAGTGTCAGTGACAATCTTCTAGATCCCCGGGACCGTCCACCTGGTCTCCTGGGGAGGGGGGGATGGAGCACCTGACGCTTGCCTGAGGTGAAATACCTCAGCAACACATGATATGATATGATATGATATGGCATTTGTAACGCACCTATACACAAGTGTTTCAAGGCGCGGCATACAGTAAAGTTGGGCTGCCCGTGTGTCATGACCCCTTACAGGCGCTGGTCCTGGTTGCGCCATCAGGGTATACGCTTTGTGGCTATTCTGCAGTTTGCCTCTCCCAAGATGGCCGCCCATTCTACCATTCCTTCAGGACATTGCACACGCCATTTTTCCGGAAGTACTGTGCCTCTGCTGCATTCACACCTGGCTTATCTGTGGAACATGACTACTGCTCGGCGCATCGCTTCTCCAGCAACAGACGCTGCATGAGTGTTTTTCCTAGGGAATCCTTGCCTCACTCCTTTCTTTCCTCTCGCATACTTACCTGTGCATTTTGTCACAGGTTTCCCGTTATAGAAACACTACCAGAATTCTCCCATGTTTCACCTTGTCTAAGTTTCAGACCCGCGCCAGCCGGCATCACGCTGTTGGAAAGGAGTTTGTGTCTGTGGCTCTGTTCTCACCATCATTCCGGTAAGAGCAATCCGCGTGATTTGCTTCGATACTCCGCCTCCTCTCGAGTCTGCTTACTAATCCTATCTCTTCCTTCAGCCCCTGTATTGCTCTCACGAGAACGCTGACACTTCCACTTACCTTTAGTTCCCAGTGCTAACTGCAACATCACTCCTACGAGGCTGCTTACGACTCACAGAGCAGGTTAAGACCCGGTCCTCTCATTTTTACTCTTTTCTTCCTTCTGATTTCCTACTATAACAGATTGTTTATCTGCCATCTAGAATTACTGACTCAACAGCTACCTGCAGTTTCCTGTCCCATGGTACCATCTACAGAACCAACACAAGTGAGCCTGCAGAGAAGGCTTCGCACTGCATGTTACCAGCCATGGGGGACACACTGACAAATCGCTCCCGATTCCTGACATCAGGGTTTTCTGCCCCAGAGGGTTTCCCTGGGTCCTCTGTTCTCCTCAGTTTCCTGTTACTCAGGCTGAGGGAGACAGAGTTCCCAAGGGAATTTCTTGCACAGCTGCCTCATTTGATCCAGGTCAGTGGTTTATTACCTTGAACAAGCAATTCTCAGATCTATAGTTTTGCCCACATGATAGATAGCGACGCCCAAGAATGAGACGACATGGATCAAATGCAGCAGCTCATGCAGGCTATGCAATCCATTAACCATGAAGTACAAAGCCTAAAGCAAGAAAATGCTTACCTCAGACAACAGGTAGCCCGCCTCAATGTTGGTCCTGAATTCCCTCCAAGCTCCTTACCCGGGGGTAAATATGACAGAAATCCCCATAAGCTCAAAGTGTTCTTGGACAGTTGTACCATACAATTCACGTTTAAGGACAATTACTTTCCAGCTGCTCAGGACAAGGTTGGATTCCTAATCCCCCATCTTTCTGGTGCGGCTCTTGCCTGGGCTACACTTCTTGTCACCTGTAATAACCCCTTACTAGATGCATGCCCAGCATTTGTTAACAGTTTGAGAAACATGTTAAGTCACCAGGAAATATCTGTGTCTTCCCAAGAAAAGCTTTTGATTTACGTCAAGGGTCCCTGAATCTATTGAATTATATCACAAGAGTTAAACAAATGTCAGCAGAAACAGCCTGGTCAGTTGATGCCCTGTTAACCCTCTTCAGGCGTGGTCTCACAGAAAACCTAAAAGATGAAATATCACGAGTACCTAGACCCGCCAATTTGCCTGACATGATAACACTCGCCATGAAAATAGATTACCGATTACAGGAACGACAACATGAAAGAAGACCGGGTAGGCCTTCCCGACTACGTTCAGAAACTGTGTCAACCCCGACCCGATCTCTTCCCATCGAAGAGCCTATGCAACTCGGAACTGCTAGGGGACCACTACCACCAGAGGAGAGGGAACATCGAAGATCCAAAGGATTAGGGAAAATGGGATGCTCCCTTCCCCTGATTCTCTGCCAGACCATGGCCTAGATCATCACGGCCCAAGCACCCACCGCGAGAGGAATTCGACCAGCTCACAGATGCCCTAGACGTCTACATCTACCGTGGCCATGCCCCACACGGCCAGGGAAACTGCCCGTCAGTCAAGCCACATGCTGGGACCTCTGGCGAAGCTGACATAGACCATATGGATCAACTCGACTAACACAGCAGCACTCAAAGCCACCATCGTTAGAGATGCCATGACGACATGGCGGCGGACGGTAACACACGTGCCACCATGCACGACTGGTCAGACCCACACAAATCTCACACGAAGAACATACTCACTGCCATGACGTAATGGACCGTTTACACATATCGATGCATCACTGTTATTTTTCACATAGGCTAAACCACAGCACCGCAGAAACGCAAGACGCAAGAAGAGCTTGTGTACATGCTTGCAAATGCTTCGTTGCCACCATAACTACTATGACAACCTAAGGCACTCATGTATAAGGACCCCTGCCGCTCACCGCGACCCCTGTAATGTGAACCATATGCTGCCTGTCATGGATCAGGCTACAGTAGGCCTCAGCACCAGAGTAGACCGCAACTCAGAAGCCGCAGGCTCGGAGCCGCTCAGACAGAGATGCAAGGTGCTGATCATGCAGAACGAACCCTGACGAGAGCCCCACAGCCAAGGCCACGACGTTACAAATTACACGCCGCACGCTTGGAACCAAGGTTACACCTGCTGCGGCTAACTGCCTCTCAGAGCCGAAATATAAATCAAATGATCATAATTCTGCAACAGCCGTGGTCTCACCACACGTGACCAAGCCGACCTGAGGCGGTGGCAAGTACCATGGACCAGAGAAGCTCTGGGGTCTCACGCTTGGGACACAGACTGCAACAATGAAGTGACAAACTGGACACTGGTAGCAGTGAGAAAGGGGCACTCCTGCAGCAAATGGCAGACCTGTCCATTGTCCTCCACTGACACATAGTCACATATTGTTTCTAACATCAGGTACACTGCGAGATGGGAACGACGATGGTCCCAGGCTTGGGGGCTCACGGATGAACCAATCAGGGCACGGGGGGCTAACTACTGACAGCATCATAACCTAGCTAATCACTAACCTTTCTCATGTTTCATTTTTGGTGTAACCATTTCTAGGGACGACCCAAGCGTACCACCTGTCCTCTTCTCCACCAACCACTAACTCACCTACATGTTCCTATACTAACCCTATTACTCAGGGAGCCAACCCGAGGTGGCGTTAGGTTTTGGGGGAAATTTCCCAGGTGACGCACAATGAGGCGGCACACATGATGAAAAAGGGCCTGCGAGCCCACTCTTGTGAGATGTGTTCCCGGATGACCTATGATCCCAGAACCTGTCCCTAACGTTTTCTAATAAACAGCAGTAACGCCTTGCTCTTGCGTGTGTCTCATACTCATTGGGGACTGCGGGAGGAGTTGGGGACTCCCTACCCACAGAGGTCCGTGGACGGCCCTGCCTACCCCCGGGATATCACCCCGACAAGTTGGAGGCACCGCTGAGATTTCTCTGTTGAGACCTAGCACTGAGGGTGAGGCAAGAGGGAGACGCTGCCTGCACCAAGGTGGCCCAGCACAGCGGCTCCCTCTGCCGTTGCCCCCTTTGGAGGACTACAGGACCATCGCGGAACTGCGGGAAGACTGGACAGCGCAATCCGGAGAGTGGCCGTCGGGAGTCGACTTGAGAAGTATCCCGCCCATGGTTGGCGAGTGTCCAGAAGTGGTCCAGTCGAGGGGAGGTGACGAGCAGATTGGGAGGGGTACACCACAGCCGAGCGGCACCGGCAGGCGAAAGCCGATGTGAGTATGACACGCGCAACCAGCAATGCAAAATTGTGCCTGTGGCGGGAGGAATTGTAACGGGGTGGCAGGTGGATCTAAAGGGTGTTCAGAAAGATTTGACAATTGAGCGGCTTTTGACGTGGAAAGTATAATATTTCAGAGTGCGAAGGGTGGGGCTTCAGGCACTCACATGCGACCGGTGAATCGCGCTGATTGGTTTTGATCATGGGCACCTGTAAACAAGGGGGTGTGGCATTCCTACGAGTTGACATTTTTGATCGATGAGTAGATGAGGATTCCTATTGGTTGAGTGTTTTAGCTCGATGAATAGATGACGTATTCCAGGCTGAGGTAACTTGATTGTTTCTCGGTGCAGAAGATAGTGGGCTGGTTAAGTTCCCCGGTGCGGGAGCGTATCACATGCGAGGTGACGCAGCGGGTTCAGTTTACTATAATAACGAAGTGATTGATGTATACTCCACTCCAGGCGTGGTGGGAAGACAGCTGTGGGGACCGTGGGGAATGACATTGTAAAAGAGCGCGCATATTATTTCCTTGTTTATTTGTACATACCTGTATCCAACTGTCCTAGGCCTGGTAACGTCACCCATAGAGTTGCATAGGGTTGCGCAGAGTGTTCTGAATTGCGGTCGAAGGTGGGGTGGAAGGGGAAGGCGGCTGCGCACGGAGAACGCCGGCCTACGTCGATCCAGGGGCTGCTACGGGAGGTAGTGGAACAGAAACAACGGAAGGGAAAACAGGAAAGTAGAGGAAATGCTGGTGGGGGAATGAAACGAGAAGGGAAAAGGGGGAGGAGCAGAGGTAGAGACTGAAGGCACGCCGGGTAGCGGCGGTGCGAGGAAGGCGGGGCGGCATCAAAAGCGTGCAACGCGGGACGCAAAGTCACAGGGGGCTTCTCGCGCCATGTCTCGAAGGGGACCCTAACACTAGGGAAAGGAACATAGGACAGGCGAAATTTTAGCGCAAGAAAAGAGGGCGGTGACGCCCAGTGCAAAAGTATTGTAACACCATTGTTTTCTTTGCAGCGGAGAATCGGAAGACCTCAATTTACGGGGCCAGGTAACGGTGGTACCGAAAAGTAAGGGGTTTTCAGAATGTCTGTATACAATGGAATAGGGACAGGGTAAAGGAACCCACTAACAACCTCACTCCAACACATATGTGCTACGCTACCTCCACACAGAGATAAACTAGTAAAGTATAGTATTGAGTGGACACAAGGAACAGATAACAAGATACGGATACCATGGCCGCGCAACGGCAGCTTTGATATGTACACTCAACACTCTCTTCTAGCCTACTTACACAACACATATAAAGGGAAGAAGTTAGCGAACCATCTAGAAGTACTCGATCTGTGGAAGCTGTTCCAGGGGTACATACCTGGGGTAACGGGGATGTTGACAATGCGGGGGGTGAAGGAGGAGAAGGTGAAAGAAGAGGGAGGGTGTAGCATGCCTCTGGAAGCTCACGGCACAGAGGAAAGTGAGGAAGAATCGGAGGGGTCATACCCAGTAGCACAGGTTAAATAGGATGAGGAAGGTGAGACGCCTATAACTAAGGAGGTAAAGAAGGAAACGGAAGGGATGTACCCAGTAACAGAATTTAGAGAGACGGCGCAGACACAGTTGTCAGCTGCGGAAGGGTATTCAAACCCTACATTCAGCCCGCTGCCGTACGCACCAACAGACAGCTACCAAAAAGGGAGGGGTGTGGGGAGCGCCGTAGCCGCGCATGCACAAGTGAACGCAGGAAGCGCACAAAAGACGCATGTAGACTTTGCTAATGTAGGACTAGATGAATGGATAGCTGCCCAAGTGTTGCTGAAACTACGGGGGAAAACCAACAGAAGAGGAGGAAGAATAATTATAAGGGTGGAAAAGGATGAGGACGAAGGAGCACCCGAAAGATGTGAGGTAGGGACAATAGAAGAGGTGAGGTTGACAAAGGCAGAGGAGGTGATGCTGGAGGGAAAGCTGGCAGAACTGAGGGAGGCGCGGAGTGTACTGATCAGGCAACTGGAACAGGAGGAACGAGAGAAACAGGGGAAAAGGACCAGAGGTAAGAGTGGTAGAGCGGAGGTAAGCAAGCAGGAGGCAGAAAAGAAGAAGAAGGAGGAGGACTGCTTAAGAGGAATTGCAGAAAGGGTAGCACGCATGGAGTAGCGGGAACTTAGGAGGAAAGAAGAAGAACGAGAAGAGAACGACAGGGAAATGACGCTATGGAAAAGGAAGATTATAGCAGAGAGCGCACGTAAGTATGAGGAAGGGAGGATATTAGAGAGCCTATTGAAAAAGGAGGGCAGGGTATGGTATGAAAAGGACAGGGACTTCCAGGCACTCAAGCAGGTAAGTGATGCAATAATGAACGCACTTAAGAGGGCAAGAGCGGAGGTAAAAGGTGAGGGGAGTAGGCAAGGGAACAAGGGACTGGGAGGGTCAAACAAGACACACGGGAATAAGATGCCTGTGAATAACATAGAAGTAGCGCCAATGGCACAAACACAGGGAGGAACGGGGAAGGAATGTGAGTACGCTGATATAGATTTAGACACAGTAACAGTGGGAGGGGAGAACATAACTACACGGTTGGCTTTCTCAGATGGGTTTTGCAGTGAGGAAGAAGAAGGGTCCTGCGAGGGTCTGAGCGAGGGGAGCAGAGAATGGTTGAGTAAACTATACATAACATGCACAGACTGTGGTTCGTCATGGGAATGCAGGACACAGGAAGGGGGAGAAGGAGAAAGAGTGAGCAAGAGACAACAAGGAGGAAGGGCACAGCGACCACTCACACCACCAGCACAACACACACCGTATGTTAATAGGCTTAGGGACCTCCCAGGACGAAGGATGGAGGAAGTGACTACACAGCATAGCAAGGACAAGGTAGGTAAGAGGAAGGGGCATGGGGCAGGAGGAGAGAGGGTAGGCTTGCACAACACATTTCTGACTTCGTAGAGGAACTTTCTGACATGGAAGAGGATAGTGAATATGCACATATATCTCCCCGCAGACGCACGCCAGGGGAAGTGAGAGAATACACACAAATGCCATTGCTAGAGAGAGGGGGAGTAAGACTGCAGTATGTCCCATGGAAGCACGCAGACAAGGAGAACATTAAATGTAGGTTGCCATCATTGAGCGGAGGGACTGGGAAATGGATATATGAAATGGAGAAACAAACTGCTGGGCTAAGGTTAGCAGTGGGCGATGTAAAGGGCTAATAATTTCTATACTGGGTGACGCAGCAGATGACATCTGGAAAAGGGCGGGATTCTGTAGGGCAGGATAGGTCAATGGGACCCCCCTCCCACTATATCTCCTACCCAGGTGAGGACTCATGACTCGTCAGCAGCCCACCTGCCCCCGGGCCCAGGTGGCGGGGCAGCTGCGGACCGACACGTGAGGCTGCACAACCACGTTATGTGGCATACATGGACGCCATCTTGTATTAGACAACTCCATTTTGTTAAAGGCGTTTAGATTTAACCCGGGCAGAGCAAACATGCACACTGAAAGCTGCAGCTTGACCCCCACTCGACCGCGCTCGCAAAGGCCCACACTCCCCCCCCCTCCGCCGCATGGCAGATCCGCTGAAAGCTCATTCTCACGAGCAACCAGACACAAACAAACAACAAAATAAAACACTCTAACAGTTAACCTTCCGCAATACATCATTGTCCCAGCCATGAACTGGAACATTAGGAAGTAACTGAAACCTGCCCAAACTTGCATGCCCTGACCCTGCACCAAGCCCCCCAGCGTTAGACTGTGTGGCGCCCCACACCCCTGTCTACCCCAAGAGCTCTTGTAATGCATAGAAACCATTTATGTAACATATGTCGTGTTGACTAACGTTCGCTGCTAATGTGGAGAAGAGTGGGTAAAGAGTAATATGCAACAGCTATTGTTTATAATATAAAGATGTTTAAAGATTGGCTAAACTGATGACCCCATGCAATAATATGCTTTGCCCTCTTTGCACATACACCTGCCTAACGCTACCTCATGTTCGTATGTCAACTATAGATATGAAATGTTGTGCTAAAATGGTATAGTCCCCAGTTGGTATCCCTTCCAATGCAAATGTATATAAATCATCTTAGAGACTCCACGCGTTATTATTTGCCCCTCACCCAAGGCACAGTACACTGCCTTTTGCAGAGTGCCGCGCACTGAGCTGCAAGGCCATCTCCCCCTCCTCCCGCCCAGGCCCTCCAGAGATAGCTGGTGTTCGAACAGCACAGCCTCGCCTCCCCTCCCGACCCTGCTGGACCCATTTCAAACATCCACCTCCCCGATGTCAGAGGCCGCCACAGTCTGACTCCTTGACTTATGAGCTACCTGGTCCTAAAGCCCATCGTCTCTTAGGCACCAGTTACATGCCTCGTATGGGCCAGTGGTATCTCCGCTGACCCCAAGTTAATGGCCCTCAAAGGGGGGCGCCCACCCTTGTACTAACAGATCATAATACCATCCCTCACCGAATCCAACAAGACAGAGTGATCGCGTAACCCCTCCCATGCCCCTGACCATGCACATGGGACTGGTCTGTTTGAACCTAAGGTATCTTTACAACATATGTATTGGGACACTTCCTATTGCATATCAAAGTTCCTGTCTGCTTATTGATCTAAGGTCCGTGCTACAAGAGTTATAAGCCAACGGAAGCATGAAGTGTAACGAATGGGTGTGAATGTGTGGCCACAAGGGCAAATGTCAGTTTAGTTACCAATCATCACTACAAGGCATGTCTGGCCCGGCACTCCACCCCGATGAGCCCAGCTGACCTTCCAACCCCACGTGGCGCTGCACCAACATCCACCAATCCAGAAGGAGCAACTGTCTACAATGTATACCCCCTAGACATCAGCACCCAATCCCCATGATTATGTGCCCCCTATAGCTTGTCACCCATGACGTTGTTCTGTAAATAAGTAGGCCTGTCTTTGCTATTGTCAGACAGAGCGCTCTCGGACTCTTGCAGAGTCCTTTGCATGCCCTATATTGATTAAGATAAAGAACCCTTTTGATCTCACCCGCACTTGGTCTTGGTCTCATTCCCATCTGGGGTGTGTCCGTCATTGCCTCTCTATAAGGGGGTGCGTTTCTGGGGGACGCTTCCATTCAATTCCCAGGGGTGACCATTAATGACACATCACATGACGGGGCACCATTCGCAAACTGCAGACATGTGTTATGGCAAGCACTAAGAGCACAATACCCAGACACTTCAGACATAGGAGCAATAACGTCATGTAAAATGCGTGAGAATGAGGAGCCTGTAAATTACATCCAAGAAATTCAAGAGAAGTGGTGCTTGGAAATGCGGGAACCATGGGACAAAACACTAGCAATTTTTTACCACATACTGATACAAGGCCTCCCTAAGCCAGTACAGAGACAATTAAAGAAATTAGCGGGAATGGAAGCAAAGGTATGGCCAGAAATTCAGCTAACAATAGTGCACCATTGTAGGTTGTGGCAGGAGAAGATGAAGCAAAAGGAAGAGGATAGGAAAGCAGAAGAGGCGAAATTGGTACAAAAGAAATTATACAAATATGCAATGGAAGGTGCACTAATACCAGGCCCCACACAAGCAGTTCAAGCACCAGACGCGACGCAACAGCACACAGTAGCACAACAAATATAACAAGCACAGGTAACTACAAAACAAATGCCACCACCACCACCATATACAGCACAACACTCCTATGGTCCTCAGGTGGGGGGTGGATACAATCAAATGGGAAATGGTCAGATAACAAGCTATAGAAAAAGAGGGGGGATAGCAAGAGGGTGGGGATTCAGGCCACCAGCACAACAACAAGGGGGAGTGTTATGAGGGTACAACACCTATGAACTTCAAGGGTACTCAGACAGCACTGGGGGATACCCAGTGCAAGCGCGAGAGCCTCCAACATGCTGGACATGCGTAGTGGTAGGGCACGTATCACGTACATGCTGGGCAAGACCGGCACAAGCTGGATGAGGGGAGCTGGGACAACAAGGATACAATGGGGGACAACAGTACTACCAACAGACACCACAACAACAGATGGTACAAGGTCAACTACAACAACACCCAATGCCACCACAAAATCAACCAGCACAGCAGCAAGCACAACAACAAATGACAACGGCACAACAACAACACGTCCAGACAGTGCAACAACTAACACAGATGTAGGACGGTAACACACAACACGCAGAGGAACCAATGCAGCAAACACATTTGGGGACGGTGACAATATTGGGCCACAACCCATACACAGGGAACGGAAAATCTCTGTACCCCAATAGGATAGCCTTGCTGTGACCCATCCTGTCGGTAACACCTAACACTGCGGAGGAACCATGCATACAGGTGGCGATAGGTGACAAAACATTTTCCTTTCTAGTAGACACAGGTGCAACTAGGTCTTGCATAAGGGAAGGGAAGTTTAACTTGTCAGGCGATGCCATGCACACTCAAGGATTCTCTGGGGCTAAAGGGCTGGTTCCTTTTACTGATAACATCTCCTTATCTGTGGGGGAGCACAACTTATCTCTACCACTATTGTATTCAAAACAGTCACCCGTAAACATTCTTGGAAGAGACATCATGAGCAGATTGAACATGACTATCTCTTTTACTGACAAGGGAATAATGTGCTCCACGCCAGGCATAAACTTGCTCACGGCTCGACACATACTACAGGCATATTGTGGAAAGAAGGTGATAAGGTCAGAGCCAGTGAACGGGGACCTCTTCTAATACGGGACAGACATGGCAATAGTGTGGCTACCGGGTATAGAGGGCAAGATATGGAGGAGACCTGCTGTCAGGTAAGGACAAAGGCAGTGAATATGGCAAAGTAAATGTGCACAAAAATCACACAGTGAATAGCTTTGAGTCAAACAACATGCACACAGGAACCAAGACTCATGTATACTAAAACCCAGGAGTGGAAACCGAGTGTGACAACAATACAAATATATGAAAAGGGATGTGGGGTAAGAACTTAGATGCTCCTTATGACTGCAAGGAAAGTCGGCAAGCTCCTTACCCACAATTGCTATTACAGGTACTGACAGCGCTAAGCCCACGTAGAGGGCAAGCAACGACAGAATCTGTGATCTAACACTCTTGATGGTATTAAATAAGGAAACTTAAAAACAGTACTCACGAGGACGAGAAACACCACTTGAATGTCAGCAAGCCCACGAACCCTGTTGATCAAACAGGGACCCAGAAAGGCTGTAACAGCAATGGAAGGATAACTAAATACATAAGACTCAGGACAAGGGGCAAGTAGGAATAGTGATTACAGAATAGTGAGGAAAACATAGGCTTTCACACAGGAGCTAGCTACAACCGCACACCACACGTAATAAATAAATGGGAAATATATGCAAATGTGCAAGGGAAAACATGGAATGGATTCCAAGAGAAAGTAAAGGAACAGGAGCAGGGAAAACGAAATTATAAGGGCAAACTTCCCCCACCCATCCAAGGAAAAAGGCAGGAAGCTAATCTATAAAGAGAAAAGACTAAAGTATCAAGGTTTACAACAGCAAAGGACAAAGTCAAAGAAATATAGAACACAGGTAAACTGGGCTGCACCAAAAGGGAAAGCACTGAGAAAAGCTGCCTTCTAACAGAGGCAAACAGAAAGGGAATCTGGGAAGCAGAAATCAATTAAGCACATAAATTCGAAATCCAAGGATAAGGAACAAGGAATATAAACTTGGAACTAGGCACAATGCAAAGAACAAGGCACAAGGGACCAGTCACAAACAGGAACACTGCATCAATGACCAGCGCTGGACTGAAGCAAACGGAGGCTTTTAAACCTGCTTAATGAGCACACGCCGCAGGTGTGCAGCTTGCTGCACCTGCAGCCACAGGTATTGCCTATCCTCCACCCAGCCTTGTCCTGCAACGGTGGAGATGAAGCTGTGGGCCAGGCATTCTGGGAAGCATAGTCATTTGATTAAAGCAGCATACTGGCTGCCAAAAACCTGGAATGGATCCGGAAGGAAAGTAACTTGGAAAATAAGGATTTAGCGCTCCCAATTCATCACAGCACTGTAGCATAAGGTTCGGAAGGAAAGTCCAGTAGGGACTAAACCCCAAATCATGCCCCCAAGTGGTGGGAACAGGAGCAAAGGAAGCAAATTGTGACACCTGCAACATACCTCTTCAGGCCAGAGACACCCACTGACGAAAAGGAAGGGGAAGTAATATCAGTGGACGTGGAGAGTATTGTTGCAAAACCAGACTACATTGCAGTACATGCCCAGGATGGGGAAGGAAAGGCATGGAGAGCAGTGATAACACTAGCTGAAGGATGCAGGCTTACACAGGTATCAGATGAGGAACTGTTCTCTGATGACAAAGGAGATGGGGAAATGGTGTTCGACATGAGTGTTTACATTTGGCTGAAGGTAACACTCAAAGACGTAGGTCAAAAAATGGCAATGGCACTGGAGGTGCCCTGCCCTATCAAGGTACCGTTTTTATGAAGCAGACTTAGCAGCAGTACCCGCATCCTTATGGACAACTAGTCCCTATGACGTGGGTTGCATCAAGAGCATTGGAGGAGGGAAAATAAAGCTGAAGAAAGGGGAAATGCTACCCAGAGTAAAACAGTACCCACTATCGAAAGAAGCTGATGAGGGGATGTATCCGCCCTATTAGAGAGAGGAATACTAGTACCATCAGAGTCACTGTGTAACAAGGCAGCATACCCAGTGCGTAAGGCAAAAGGGGGATCATGGCGATTCAACCAAGATTTAAGGCCCCTTAACCACATTGTGGAAGCAGAGTACCCTGTTGCAGCTAACCCAGCAATGATACTGTGTGGAATTCCAGCAGAGGCATCACGGTTCACCATGATCGACCTCAACAACGCCTTCTTCTCCATCCCATTGCACCCTGATTCACAAGATCTAACAAGTTTCACATACCGCAACACAAAGTGGAAACATACTAGGTTGCCAAAGGGGTACTGTGAGTCACCATCGATCTTTAACAGAGTAATACAAATGGATTTGGGCAATATAGAGATGGAAAGCACAGTGTTGCAATATGTAGATGATATTATAATATGCAGCACTACTGAAGAAAAGTGTAGGAACGACTCAGTTAAAATGCTCACAGTACTGGCTGAGAAAGGATACAAGGTAGACAAGGAGAAGCTGCAGTACTGCCAAGAGCAAGTACTCTACATTGGACAGATTATTTCACAAAAAGGAAGGAATATTGCGCCACAAAGGGCACTAGCAATATAGAACACATCACAGCCACAAACAGTGAGAGAACTGCAGCAGTTCCTGGGCCTATGCAACTACTGCAGGGCGTGGGTCTTTGATTACAGCTCATACGTAGGACCACTGCTTGAGGCACTCAGAGAGGCACAGAGGGGGCAAAGGAAATTGGAATAGACACGAGAAATGTCAGATGCGTTCAACGAATTGAAAAATGCTATTTCAACTGCACCAGTACTAGCTACCCCCAACTATCAAAAAGAATTCGACATATTTTCACATTGTGACTCAGCAGTAATGAAAGCAGTACTGACCCAAAAGACTAGCATGGGACACAAGCCAGTGGCCTTTTACAGTGGCCATCTAGACCCTGTAATGATGGGACATTTCCCGTGCGAACAAAGCCCAGCGGCCGCAGCATTTGCAGTGGAAAAATCATCTTCCATTACCATGGGATGACAAACTATTTTGTATGTGGAACATGCCCTCTTTGCAATATTGACAAAACCAAAATCAACACTGACAACACAAAGAGCATCAGGATATGAGATTATTTTATCCAGGCCAGAACTGACAGTGGTGAGATGCACTAATGTAAACCCAGCGCGATTTATAGCAGAGGAAGCAGTAAATGGAGAATACTGACATAACTACCCGGAAGCTAATGACAACTACTCAGGAGCAAGGAAAGTGGAGGAAAATGTATTGGAGGGGGTGAGGTTATGTACATTGATGGGTCATCAACTATTGACCAAAGTGATGGAATAAGATGAACAGGAGCAGCAGTAGTACGGCTCAGAGAAGACTGGACCTTCGTTCCAGTCAAATGTGTAAAATTACCACAGCACTACTCAGCCCAAGCAGCAGAATTGGTAGCACTTATCTTGGCCTTAGAAGAAGGAAATGACAAAAGAGTAACTATATACTCAGATAGTGCATATGTCACTTCAACAGTACACTCAGGATTAATACAATGGGAAAGGAGAGGATTTAGGAGGGCTGATGGTACTCCAATACAACATGCTCTCCTACTGGCCAAGCTAATCAAAGTAATTAATTATCCAGAAGAGGTAGCGCTTGTGAAGTGTCAGGCCCACACAAATGGTGATACCCCCATATCCAGAGGCAACGAGGCAGCTGATGCACATGCTAAACATGCCGCATACTTTGGTGAAATTTGGACACTCCCAGAAAAAGAAAAAGAAAAGGGGGGTAAGACAAATACTGATGAAAGATGGGTATACACAAATCCCAGAGACACAGGTCATGGAGCAACAGGCAGCAGCACCAATGGCAGAAAAAGAACTGTGGGTAAAAAGAGGGTGTACCATGTCTCCCACAGATGCACTATGGCGCCAGAACACACAGGGAAAGTAGTGATGCCCCTAGCACTGTTAAAAATAGCTCTGACACAATTGCACCATCCCACACACACAGGAAAAGAGTTAATTGCAGTATGAATAAAGGAAGACTGGTTCTGTCCTGGGTTAAACTCACATGTCACTAATTTAATCAGTAACTGCCTTACCTGCCAGCAATTCGCGGCCGGTCACACGCTGCAAGTGATCAAAGGTACAATACCCTGGCCTGAAGGACCCTTCCTGCACCTCCACATTGACTACGTTGACATGATCAATGTATGGTAAGGCCACAGATTGTAGTGGTGTGCCCATTTTCATGGTGGATTGAGGCCAGTCCATGCTCCCACTCTGATGCTTTCAGAGCAGCAAAGTTCCTGCTGAGGGAGGTTTTCCCAAGGTGGGGGTTATGAGAAGTGCTAAGGTCAGACAATGGCCCCCATTTCGCTAATGAGCTATTCCAACATATAACCACTCTCCTAGGGATTAGGCATACATTTGTATGTGCGCACCATCCTCAAGTGAATGGCGTATGCGAAAACCTCAACGGCCTCCTAAAAGAAGAAATAGCAAAAATTAAGCAAACAAACAAGAAGAGTTGGCTGTACTGCCTTCCTTTGGCCTTGTTTGAATTGAGGAATAGACCAGGGTCAGACCACCACCTACTCGTCACGAGGTGGTAACTGGACGCCAAATGCATCTCCCACTCACACCACCATCAAGGGCCATAACTGACTGCCACGCGACCAGTACTGTTTTTGGTAATGAAATGCATGACTATGTCTCTTCTCTGGTTACTAGTGCCGCTTTTATCTCTCAACAGCTTAAACGGACACAGGGCAGGTCGAAGAATAATCAACAAGGAGAAGCCACCAACGAGGAACAAGAACAGACGACACAGTGGACAGTGAAAGAAGGAGATCAAGTATTACTCAAAAGCTTTCGGTGAACGTGGAGCAGTCCACGTTTTACAGGGCCTTATATAATTGAAAAAGTAGCCCCCAGAGCGCTGAAGTTCAGGGGCAGAGAAGCGTGGACCCACTTACATGACATCAAGCCCTACAACGTACAGACCCCCTCTCCTCAGCGAAAGGGCCAAAGCTTCAGCAACAACACCAGAGATAGCAGTAGCCCAAGACCCAGACGCCCTAAAAGACACTAACGATCAATGCCCTATAGGCCACCCCATGATTACAAGGTCCCAGCAAAACAAATACACTTAGCATTAAGTTAACACTCCCTAGCCGCCAGCCATTAAAGGACACTGACAAAAGTATCTGTAATATACACCACACTGTGTAAACACGTGCATGCTCTCTTCTTTTTTGTCTTGCACATGCAGGAACTGCGTATTATTATTGTGGTTGTAATAAAAGCAAAGGTATATATATAAAATAGAAACAGAGTCATTGCCCAGGGGTAAATGCTGCCCGCAGATGACAATACCCCAGAAGCACTATCACACCAGTTTGTATATGTTATAAAAAGACCAAAATACCTGAAAAGAAGAAGAATTTGTAAATACTATAATACATTTCTTATGATAATTACTCAATCGTTTCCACACCTCCACGAAGCATTACCATCCCTACGAGATAGGACGGTAAGAAGAGCTTTTTGCCTGGGCATTGAACGATTATCTAATACGCAGGGTTTGACTAAACAATACTAACAAATAACGCATATTTTCAGAAATTTTCAGGCAGGCACCTCTATCATCTAAAGTAGCTGCAGGACCGCAGCAAAGGTAAGAGTTGAAATGCCAGTGGTATTAGCAACTGTAATAAAAATGATGACAATATTTCTCACCACTGGCCTGATTACTGCCGCTGTCTGGCAGGCATACTACGCTTTTTATGTGGCTGCAGTTTCCACTACTAATATATCCCCCAAACGCTCGCAATGAGCACTGTGTCAGGTGGTACAACTAGCATGAGACAAAACATTAAAAGGAACAAACGTAGCCTATCAAGTGATGTAAATGGGGTTGACACATATCTCACAGAATCTGCACACGTCTCTAACAACATGTGTTATAAACACGTGTGGAAAATTGGTAAGGATACGACAAGGGACAACTGCTATGTGTGTTCATTGATTCCCTACGCCACGAGCGCTTCCAGAACATTTGTTGACACAAAAGTGCCTGCAACAACTGCTGAATGCTTGCTATACTTAGCATTATTCCAAATAAGAGGAAGGTTCCAAGGGAAAAGGGTGACACTCAGGTGGAAATCAAGATCAACCTACCCATCCGAAAACAACTTCATCAAAACACTCCCCATGTATGAGGATTCCTGGCAACAGACTAAAGTACTCAAGTACATAGCAGAGGGACCAGAAAAAGGGGAAACACAAGAGGTGATGCTGGATTACCTGCCATGCGAGTGGTATGCAAAATAGGTTGCCGCCGAATCAGGATGCTGGGAAAGACCACTGATACTGATATGTGGAAAAGTGTTCACAAAGGATGGATGGGTGGATGGAGTTGTAGGAGTTGTAGGAAGCAAGATGCTGACATTGGCCATGTCACCTGTGATGAAGGTACAAGAAGAAAATGACAAGTGCTATGAATAATGGACGAAGAGTGCTGCATTGGTAACATGGCTAGATAAAGAGCCAATAACAATACTTCCACTGACAACACTGACACTGTGTTACCAGCATGACGGAGAAATAGACGTTGGAACAAATGAAGGTTGCAAGAGAATAGTGAAGCTTCCTGAGGGGGTTGCAGGAACAGCTGTACTAATGGATCACTACTGGGCCTGTGGTGCAAGAGCATACAACAGCCTGCCCCCAATGTGGGATGGAGTTTGTATTATGGTACACATCAACATACCATCACAAGTGGTACCACAGAAGCACGTTAACTTAGAAAATTTCCCGAAAATGGACAAAGGAAATAAAAGAAGGAAAAGATCACTGAGGATGGTAGGAGGGAAACAAGAGAACGACACAGTACGCCTTTTCAGAGTGAAGAGGCAAGGAGAACCACTGACAGGAAACTACCTATGGGGAAAATCGGAGACAGCCCTGAGTGACATCCCACCAGCACACAGATTATTCAGCAGAGCAGCAATGTTCTTCTCCTCCATCATACATCCCGGGGTACAAGCATACGCTAATGCCAAGTGGTTACAAATAACTAGGTGGGAGCTCATGCTGACAATCCATTCCACTGTGAACTGATTCAATGCAATACAAGAAGAATTAAGAGCAATACGAATGGTAGCCCTACAAAAGAGATATGTATTGGACCTCCTGACAGCAATGTAAAGAGGCGTTTGCGCAAAAATTGGAAGTTCATGTTGCACATTTATTCCTGCTAATGATGAAGACAACGGTACATTGTCGGAGGCAGTATCACAGCTTGCCAAGATGCACGCCAAAATGGAAGATGAAGCAAAAGGAGTGAAGAAGGATGGTAGTTGGTTTTCATACCTCTGATCCTGGATGCCATCTTGGTTATCAGACGGCCTCAAAGTAATAGCAGGATGTGTGATTTTAGGAATGGCCACTATAATGGGGATGAAGGTATGGAAGACAAGATCTAAACACACTGCTGAAGAAATGATAGGTATGCACTGCACGTCTTAATGCCAGCTGAGGACGTCAAGAATGCAGACATTATCATCAAGGAACGTGAGAGACTGCGCCAACAAATAATAGAAGCAGACTTGTACCCACCGTCAATCAAAGTTGAGAACCCAAGAAACCCGAAGAGCTAAGTTGGGAAATGGGTTTACTGCAAACCCGGTGGTGGATGTGTTTACATGTATTGGTCTTTTGAAGATCATGTGGACCGATATGGACACTTGGCAGGAATAACAAAGGTATGGCGAGTAAGAAGAGACAAAAGAGGTTGAATAACTTTGTGGTCGACAAGTCGACCAGAGGGGGGACTGAAGAGGGAAAATGGGATGCTCCCTTCCCCCGATTCTCTGCCAGACCATGACCTAGATCATCACGGCCCAAGCACGCACTGCGAGAGGAGTTTGACCCGCTCACAGATGCCCTAGACATCTACATCTACCGTGGCCATGCCCCACACGGCCAGGGAAACTGCCCGTCAGTTAAGCCACATGCTGGGACCTCTGGCGAAGCAGACATAGACCATATGGATCAACTCGACTAACACAGAAGCACTCAAAGCCACCATCGTTAGAGATGCCGTGACGACATAGCCGACGGACGGTAACACACGTGCCACCATGCACGACTGGTCAGACCCACACAAATCTCACACGAAGAACATACTCACTGCCATGACATAATGGACCGTTTACACATATCGATGCATCGTTGTTATTTTTCACATAGGCTAAACCACCGCACCACAGAAACGCAAAACGCAAGAAGAGCTTGTGTACATGCTTGCAAATGCTTCATTGCCACTATAACTACTACGACAACCCAAGGCACTCATGTATAAGGACCCCTGCCGCTCACCGCGACCCCTGTAATGTGAACCATATGCTGCCTGTCATGGATCAGGCCACAGTAGGCCTCAGCACCAGAGTAGGCCGCAACTCAGAAGCCGCAGGCCCGGAGCCGCTCGGACAGTGATGCAAGGTGCTGATCATGCAGAACGAACCCTGACGAGAGCCCCACAGCCAAGGCCACGACGTTACAAATTACACGCCGCGCGCTTGGAACCAAGGTCACACCTGCTGCGGCTAACTGCCTCTCAGAGCCGAAATACAAATCAAATGCTCATAATTCTGCTCCAGCCATGGTCTCACCACATGTGACCAAGCCGACCTGAGGCGGTGCCAAGTACCACGGAAGCTCTGGGGTCTCACGCTTGGGACACAGACTGCAACAATGAAGTGACAAACTGGACACTGGCAGTGGTGAGAAAGGGACGCTCCTGCAGCAAATGGCAGACCTGTCCATTGTCCTCCACTGACACATAGTCACACATTGTTTCTAACATCAGGTACACTGCGAGCTAGGAACAATGATGGTCCCAGGCTTGTGGGCTCGCGGATGAACCAATCAGGGCACGGGGGGGCTAACTACTGACAGCATCATAACCTAGCCAATCACTAACCTTTCTCATGTATTATTTTTGGTGTAACCATTTCTAGGGACGACCCAAGCGTACCACCTGACCTCTTCTCCACCAACCACTAACTCACCTATATGTTCCTATACTAACCCTATTACTCGGGGAGCCAACCCGAGGTGGTGTTAGGTTTTGGGGGAAATTTCCCAGGTGACACACGATGAGGCGTCACACATGATGAAAAATGGCCTGCAAGCCCACTCTTGTGAGATGTGTTCCCGGATGACCTATGATCCCAGAACCTGTCCCTGCCGTTTTCTAATAAACAGCAGTAACGCCTTGCTCTTGCCTGTGTCTCATACACATTTGGGACTGTGGGAGGAGTTGGGGCCTCGCTACCCCCGGAGGTCCGTGGACGGCCCTGCCGACCCCCGGGATATCACCCCTACAGTGGTTCTTCAGAACATCTGGTCTGAGACTGGCCGGTGCCCAACCCCCCTAGAAGCAATGAGCCTAGGAGATTGGGAAACGCCCAAGCCCAGTCGTAAGGGGAACCTCAACCTGGGTGCAAGTACACGGTTCCACAACTCTGACTCTCTTTTCTCAGAGCACTGAGACCATAGAAACCCCAATGGTGGTCCTATTTCTACAACTACACCTCAGAGAAAGAGTCATCCAAGACGTTCCAGCCCTTGTCGACTGCAGGCAGCTGGACATTTTGTTGACGATCAATGGACTAAAAAGAAGGGCATAGATCATGTAGAGGAGGAGCCAAGTACCCCCCTCCAACTGTTCGCCCTTATTACCTATAGAGTGGTGCCAAAGTATGTGACGTATGCGCAACAGTTGACGCAGCAAAGAGCAGAGCATGGACTCTGTGCAGTACCCATAAGAGTACTAGTACCTAGAAGAATCTGGGAGGCAAAGTGCCCATTGAGAAAACCGTACCTGAATGCAAGACAATATGATGGTCATTTGAATGTGATTCCTGAAGAAGCAGAGCAGATGAAAGGCAAGGATAAATGGTGACTGCACACAGTAAGAGATGGGGCACACAGAAGAGACGCAGAGAACAGAGAATGCAGATATTCTATAAAGGTATCAAAAAAGTATCAAGGATAAATTACATCTTGGGATCAAGGTGAAGAAACCTATGCCACAGACACAGATGAAGACATTAAGCTAGTTTATACGTGTAGAGATGCCACAGAAACGCAAGCAGCAAAGTAATCTTGAAAGCTAGCTTCAAGCTTTATAATAAATAAATCACGATAAGTGGCAATATGTATATAGATGTATATGGACAAATAAAAGATGTATGTTTCCACTACGCATTATAAAGCAGTCCAGAACATGAACAAGAAGGCCTCACTTCAGTATGTCACAGTTAAAAGCAATTTTAATTACAAATGAATCTCAGCAGAAGGAGTTGAACCAGCCAAGAAGCCAAAGTCTTATCAAACAGGAATTGGCTGACATTGGATACAAATTGTGTGAAGGAACAAGAGGCTCCTGTTCAGAAGGCTTGAGCAAAACAAAAGATATCAGAGAACTATTAAAAAATAATATTAAATACACAAAAAGGCTCGATTTCATGGTGTCCAGTCACATGAAAGGAAGAAATTGGATGATCGAGGTGATCACACCTACGCACAAGGGCAGGCTGTGCCTTCACTCCTTAAAAATTCTCAAAGCACAGTACAAACTCAAGGACAAACTTCAAAGCACTAATTGACACTGGACCATTGAGGTGATGATGGATTGATATATTAATTAGTGGGAAGCTAGGGTTATAACGAACCCACCAGCACCTGGACGTTCAGTCTGCATGCTGCTAGATGTAGGTGGAAAAGTACTGATGGGGGTTAGAAGCCAACCAATTGTAGAGGATTGTGTAATCTAGGGTCCTATAGTTTGTGAAGCCAATGGAACATTGCGTATTTAGTGACGTTCATAGTGGCCATTTTGTGGGGAGGGCTTAGTTGCCCCACCTGATGTTAAGTGCCCTATCACTCTCCTTCACGGTTCTATACTAATATGGAACTTATACTAGATATTCACTTAGAGCCAATTACTCCCTTCCAACAGGTTTTGTAGTTTGCCACGTAGGTAGTGACACAGGTCAATACGTCACTGATGTCGAGTTTATGCAATATAACCTCAGTTTCTACTAAAATGAGTCGAGTAAGAGGACCGAACGAATGCTGATGTTCTTTGCACACCCTGTTTTATATACTTGTTAATAAAACAGACACCCCTTTTGCCAAACTATCTGAGTCGTTTTGATTATTGATGTATGAATAAAATCTGCATCCCCATCCATCTCCAGGGTATTGCTGCTCATCTTAAAGGGCTGGGAAACCCAGTTCACTTGCATCGCCAAACATGTCATATCCCCATTCAGGGGGTAGATGGAAGCCCCTTGGTGTCAGGACCTATCAAGGAATAAACCCAAAACATTTTATGCAAAATCTCGTCTCATATGGAGCAGATCAGTTTCAACATAATAAAGGCAGCCCATTTCCCCATAATCCTGGGGTTACCTGGGCTCTGATTACACAACCTGTACATAAACTGGACAGCAGACACCATATTCCTAGGATCGGAATACAGAGTCTCTCAATGTTTAACCCAGGGTTCAATTGGTATCCGCACCATTCCTTCATGTCTACAAGAAAACCCACCAGCCATGTTGAGTCAGATGTGTGGACTCCCTACTTGTTATTCCGAATACGCTAAGGTGTTTTCTTCCCCACAATTCGCTTCATTACCACCACATAGAAGAGACGACTGTCACATTTAACTGGTACCCGACCAGCCAATTCCTTTCGGGCATATGTATATGCTCTCCCAAAACGAGAAGAAGATTCTGAAGGAATACTTCTAGACCAACCTACAAAATGGCTTGATTTCTGAGTCTACCTCACCTGCAGACGCCTCACTATTTTTTATACCTAAAAAGAACACTGACGAACTATGTGCATGGCTGGACTATCGAGGCCTTAACAAAATCACGATCCCAGATTGATACCCTATGCCTCTTATCCCCGACATCTTGGAGGCCGTCAACGGGTCAACTATCTGTACCAAACTCGATCTACAACTAGCCTATCACTTGATCAGGATCGTGAAAAGTGATGAATGGAAGAAGGCCTTCTGAACCCCGTTCGGCCACTACAAATACAATGTCATGCCCTTTGGACTCTAATGTGCCTGGAATATTTCAAAGATTCATGGACCATCTGTTCGCAGATGTACTGCTACACTTTGTTGTGATCTATCTAGATGATATCCTGGTGTTCACCCCTACAGAACAGAATCACATCTAACACGTAAGTCTGGTTTTAGGACGTCTCCAATCCAATCATTTGTACTGTAAAATGGAGAAATGCGAATTTCATCAATCCCAAGTGTCTTATCTAGATTACATCTTATCAGCACAAGGAATTTCCATGGATCCATCCAAAGTCCCAGCCGTGCTAGACTGGCCACCTCCTACCTCTGTCAAAGAAATTCAGCATTTTGTGGGGTTCAAAAACTTTTATAGGAAATGTATCCCTGACTTCTCTGACATCATTTTGCCCCTCACAAGACCGCTCAAAAAGGGTGTCCCATTCATCTTTCGAGCATCTGAAACAACTCTTTTCTACACCACCAATACTCGTCAACCCAGACCAGAATAAGAATTTCATCCTTGGGACGGACACCTCACACCATGCACTGGGTGCAGTTCTTTTACAGGAGAATGACTCTGGTTCAGAATCTCCCATGGCCTACTTATCCAAGACCTTGAACCCATCAAAACTAAATTACTCAGTCCTTGAAAAGGAGTTACTGGCAATTAAAAAGGCCTTTGAAGAGTGGAGACATCTCTTATTAGGATCACAATACCCAATCAAGGTCCGGAAAACCACCAGAACTTAAGAGTATTGCAATACGCTCAAACCACCAACAGCAGACAGGCCCAATGGGCACACTTCTTTTCACCTTATAACTTCCTTTTCACGTTCCTCCTGGGAAGGCAAAACCTACAAGCCGATGCTTTATCCAGAAAGGATCACCCAACCGCCAGGTTCCATTCTGAACAGATCTTCCCTAAGGCTGTATTCCTACACGTCATCACCGATCTCCTACAGACTGTCAAACAAGAAACTCTTGCGCATCTTGCTGAATGCCAGGTACTGACTCAGCAACATAGCCTAACCCCGGAAAGGGGCTATTACTTTCACGATACCCAACTGCTGATCCCTACTTCCGCACTCCAGATTGAAACTATGCACATGTGCCATGACTTCCTGGCTGCGGGGCATAGAGGGATTTCCAACACCCTCGCTCTCATAAAACGGCACTTTTGGTAGCCGACTATGGCTACCTACATATGAGACTAGGGGCCTCATTCCGAGATTGGTGGTAGTCATGGCGCTATTTGTGCCATGACTGCCACCAATAACGGGACCGAGTCCGGTGTGGTGCAATGGGGACTTACCGGTCTAGTCCGACCCTGGCAGGATCGGTAAGTCCCCATTGCACCAACCATTCCCCATTCCCATTTGAGCCACCCATAAGGCTCAATGGGAATGTGGAAGGCGCTATTTACGGGCCTGCTAATGGCAGGCCCGTAATTAGCGGCCTGGTCCCCTAACGGGACCCGTAAGGGACGTGTGGTCCGACCACACGCCCCTAGCGGTTCCCGTTAGGCGACCTGGAATCGGGCGGTAGGGGATTACCGGCACCGGTCTCCTTACCGGTGCCCGGTATCCCCTACCGCCTGATGCGTAATGAGGCCCTATGTCTTGTTCTGCACAGTTTGTCTTCAGAGCAAGACTCCATGGCATCACCCAACTGCCCTTGTGTCTCGTATGCCCATTCCTGATAAACCATGGCAGATCATATCTACCGATTTTATCGAAGACCTTCCTCCTTCAGACCAACACATCACTAACATGGTAGTCATTGACTATTTTACCAAGATGGCCCACTTCATTTCACTACCCGGGGTCCCCACTGCTACTCACATGGCGCAGATCTTCATTAGTACATTTTTTTGATGACATGGATTACCTGACACTATAATCTATGATCGAGGCCCTCAATTCACATCTGAATTCTGGCATAAGGTCTGCTCACTACTCAACATCCAACGGGCCCTTAGTTCAGGTTTCCACCCACAAACCAATGGGCAGATTGAGTGGCTAAATCAAACTCTGGAAGGCTACCTACATTGCTTTATTTCCACAGCTCAGGACAACTGGGTTAGCCTTCTTCCATTGGCAGAGTTTGCGTCTAACAAATCCCCACACACAGCTCTGAAAACTGAAAACTAGCCCTTTTTACTGCACTTATGGGTTTCATCCCACCTACTTCACAGCCACCACTCCATCTGCCTCCCGGATTCCGGACGTGGATGCTCTTGTCATGGATATTCAGCAAGGTTCCCATTTTTTGCCCCCATCACCTGGTTTCATCTAAGCTCTCCCCTCGCTATTTTGGACCATTCAAGATCATGCAACTGATCAGTTCAGCTGCTGTGCGCCTCCAGCTTCCCCCTTCGTGGTCTCGTATCCATTCAGTGTTTCATATGTCACAGATTGAACCGGCTATTCCTGATCGCGTTCATTGTGAGGCTTCTACTCACCCTCCTGCGGTGTCTACCGCTGTGGGCCCTGAGTTCGAGGTGTCAGGGATATGCGACTCCCGTTACTACAGGGGTCGCCTCCAATACCTAGTGGACTGGAAGGGTTACATTCTGGCGAACAGGTCCTGGGAACCTGCATCTGGGGTCCATGCACCACGTCTGATTTGCCAGTTTCATCGGCTGCATCCGGGCAAGCCCGGCAGGGCACCTCTGAGAGGGGGCATACTGTCATGACCCCTTACAGGCACTGGTGCTGGTTGCCCCGTCGGGGTATACGCTTTGTGGCTATTCTGCAGTTTGCCTCTCCCAAGATGGCCGCCCATTCTACTCATTCCTTCAGGACATTGCATGCACTAGTTTCCGGAAGTACTGTGCCTCTGCTGCATTCAGACCCGGATTATCTGTGGAACATGATGCTGCTTGGTGCGTCGCTACTCCAGCACCAGAGGCTGCGTAAGTGCGTTTCCTAGGGAACCCTTGCCTCACTCCTTTCTTTCCTCTCTCATACTTACCCGTGCATTTTCTCACAAGTTTCCCGTTATAGAAACACTACTGGAATTCTCCTGCGTTTCACCTTGTCCAGGTTTCCTCCCCGCGCCAGCCGGCATCACGATGTCAGAAAGCTGCGTTACAAGGAGTTTGTGTCCAATGCTCTCTGGCGGCTCCCTTCTCACCATCATTCTGGTAAGAGCGATCTGTGTGAACCACTTCGATACTCCACCTCCTCTCGAGTCCTGCTTACTAATTCTATCTCTTCCTTCAGCCCCTGCATTGCTCTCACTAGAACGCTGACAGTTCCACTTACCTTTAGTTCCCAGAGCTAACTGCAACATCACTCCTATGAGGGTGCTTATGACTCATAGGTTCCCTCTGACAGGATTTGCTCACACCCAGTCAAGCCTGTCTGTGAAACACAATATGGTCCCCAATTACAGCAAACGCTGGATAATATGCGTTTCCCCCCAAACTTTCCCACTCCTACCTCGCAGCAGCTATCTGAAATGGGAATCAAGTGGCTACGGCTGCACCTCATGGAGCTGCGCCAGCAAGTGATAGCAGCACCAGCCAACTTTCTCCTTACGCGCCCCAGCCCGGCTTGCCTTCTAAACCCTGGAAAGAGGAGAGTGAGATGCCGGCCAGGAAAACGACTGGCCTCAGGGGACGTCCCTCACAGTGACGGCATTACCGCCTTCCAATTTCCCTCTCTTCTCCCCAGGCTCTCTCTACATGAGGTTTCCCATGGGGACCTTCCACCTGCATTAAACCTCAGGGGAGCTCTTGTCAGTGTTGAGGTGAAAACACCTCACAGACACATCTGCTCCCTCTGCTGGTGGAGCATACCATGTCTACTAGTGCAACTCAACATGCTGGGAGCACGAAAGAAATGGTAGAAAAAATGACCACCAAAAACAAACATGAAAACTCAGACCATTTACCACACAGCAACCCACAATCAATCTGGGTTTACTCTAACCCCCCATCTCTTCAAAACCCTTGTCCCTAAGGGTTTATTTTATTCAAGAGGTACAGATAACAAAACCTGAAAAGTATCATTCCATACTAATGGTACGTTCCACCATGGCTGAGTAGTGGTAGGTTGCGTTGCTGAATTTGCCTTTGTGCATAGTGAAACCTGTACAGGAATTCCTCTTCTGGTAGTGTCATATTGTTCCCCAAAAGCATCATAGCTCAGTATCCTGACAGGTTTGACTTCCTGTCTAGGTCTCCTACTCTCAGCATATTCCTCTCAATGATCTGCAGACACTGCGTCTTGGTTGTTCACTGATGCAGGAGGCCTGTCCATAGTCCCGGAGTCTGAACTCGGAATGTGATCCTCTTGTAGTGGGAAGAAAATGTCAGTGTTCCCAAAAGCCGGTAACTCTTTCTTGTTCTCAAACTATCCTAACTGTCCTGAGAGACCCAGGGTTTTATTCTCACTTTCCTTGCAGTAGGCTATGTTTAAGCTCTCAGAATTCTCATCTCCTTCTTCCTCTTCTTGGCTGGCCTGAATTTCTGGGGGCCGCTGGACCACTTTTTGGTTTGGAGGCTCTCCACCATCATCATTTTCCTTTTTCTTTTAGCTGGAGACTACAGATGGTAGAGTACTGGGATCGGCAGCGTGTAAGACTTCCCCGTGGAGTGAATCCTGTTGTTGATTTCTGGTGGTCCTCTTACTGGGCGCAAGAGGAACTTTGGCAACCGTCTGATCCATTTCCACATCATCGTATCTGGGCAGGAGGTGATTTCCGGTGAAGAGTCTTGACATCCCTCAGGGTGCCTACCTTTCTTAGTCTGAACACAGGCAACCCTGTCAACTGTCGCTCAATAATGTAGGGCTGAGACTCCCCAACTTGTTGCATCCCCTTTTCCCTAATCTCCTTATGAGCACCCGATTGCCAGATTCTAGATTATGGAATCTGACTTTATCATCATATCTCTTCTTATTTTGCAGAGCATTCTGTTCATCCGTGGCTTGGGCCAGTTGGAAAGCTTCAGACAATTGTTCTTGAAGATCTTTCCCATATTTGCGGTAGTTCTCCACACCAGTCCCATCAGAGGAGACCCCAAAACCCAAGTCTATGGGCAGTCTGGCATCTCTTCCAAACATCAGCTGATACGGTGCTGTCATTCCTTGTACAATCGTATGCATGAACTAACGTTGACACATGTTGACTCCATTTGAGTTTTTCTTTGGCACTCAGCATGCCCAGCATACCCTACAAAGTGCGATTGAAATGTTCAGCTTTCACATCTCCCTATGGTTGATAGGGGGATGTCCGGGTTTTCGTTACCCCAAACAAATGCATAAGTTCTTTGATGAGCTTGGATTCAAAGTCTTGCCCTTGATCAGAATGCAAGTGTGCGGGCCAGCCATAATGTACAAAGAACCTGTCCCACAGTACCTTGGCTATTGTGGTCGCCTTCTGATATTTAGTTGGATATGCTTGTGCATACTGGTTAAAATGATCGGTCACCACCAAAATGTTCTGAGTTCCGCTGTTTTCTAGTTCAAGGCTCAGGATGTCGACACAGACTAAATCCATGGGTCCTGAGCTCTGTAGGTGTTGGAATGCTGCAGGTGGATGGATGAGCGTTTTCCGGGCCATGCATCTGGCACAGGTGTGGCAATCATCTACTTCCAGGCCCAATAACTCCAGTGTTCGTTCCCTTCCCAAATACCCATGTTGATCCTGAAGGGCGTGCAGTGCCTTGGACGTAATTAATGTGGGACCACAAGCCAGTGTATCAGTTGCCCTTGGATTTGACTCTTCTTGTACAGTACTCCACCTTTAAGCACTAGATATTTCCATTCTTTGCGGTCCATCTGTGGATTTGCCAGGTTTCTACTGTCTGGTGGTCCCTCAGCGTCATTTTATGTGGTGTGGAGTACTTTGTGTAGATCTAAGTCTTTCAACTGCATTTGTCTCAGTTCAGCTTGAGTCATGTGGGTCAGTTCTGGAGCCGTTAGATTGGTTGCATCACAATAGCTCACAGGAACCCACTTACACCCCCAAGACAGTCGATAATACGTGCTGGCTCAGCTTTCTGTAAAGTTTAATTCCTACAAATAGCTTTCATCATTGCCACAGAAGCCATCTCGATGTGGATAGACTCTGATCTGTCTTCGGCGGGGGGTCTTCTGGACAGGGTGTCAGCGTCGATATGATTGATTCCAGGGCGTTACTCCAATTGGAAGTTCTGAATGGACAAGGCCGCTAACCAGCAATGTCCAGTAGCATCCAACTTGGCAGACCTAAGGATGTAGGTCAAAGGATTGTTGCCCGTTCTTACCGTGAAAGTGGCTCTGTAGAGTTAGTCATGCAGTTTTTCAGCCACTGCCAACTTTAGGGCCAAGAAATCTAACTTGTATGTAGGATAGTGCATCTCAGAGGGACTCAATCAACGTCTGCCGAAGGCCACAGGCTGACAGCACCTGTTGCAGCTGGCATCTACATGCAGGATATAAGGCAGCTGGGGATCTGCATAAGCCAGGACAGGTGCTTCTGCAAGAGTTTTTTGTAGCCGGGCATAGGCATGTATACACTCATCACTCCATCGTAGACCTAAATTACTTTGGGATGGCACAAGGCTTTGGAATGAGTTCCACAGTAGCCGCAGTCTTCTGTGGGGCTGAGTAGCCCTTGGTCAATTCGGTGAGTGGTCTGGCTATGTTGGCAAAACCTGTCACGAACCTTCGATAATAATTGCAGAAATCCAGGAAACTTCTCATCTCCCGCAGATTCTGAGGTCAGGCCAAGTTTATTGGTGAGATCCACACTTACTCTTTCAGCTGACACCACATGGCCAATATACTTTACAGTGGTACAACAAAACTGTCACTTTTCCAAGGACACCTTCAGCCCTTGCTGCTAGAGTCGATGCAAAACCTTCAGTAGCTTTTGGTGATGTTCTTCCAGGGTCTTTCCAAAAATGATCACATCATCCAGGTAGACCAGACCCTCGAGTAAATTCATGTCAAACACAGTTCTTTCCATCTGGTGTTGAAAAGTGGCCGGAGCTCCCAATATCCCCTGTGGCATTCATGTGAACTGGTAAAACCCCAAGGGACAGATGAATGCAGTCTTCTCTTTGTCTTCGGGCAACATGGGAATTTGGTAGTACCCACTGCTTAGATCTAAGACTGAGAACCATTTGCTCCCAACCAGACAGTCAAGAACCTCATCCACTCAGGGTGTGGTGTGTTGGTGGGGAACCATTTTGCTGTTTAGGCACCTGTAATCAAAGCACAGCCACACATCATCGCTCTTCTTTTGAGCTACCATGATGGGTGAAGCATAAAGGCTTCTGTATTCCTTGATGATACCTGCATGCAGCAATTCCTCAAGATATCACTGAACGTCCTCCACATCAGCAGGCGCTAGTCTCCATGACCTCTCTCGAAACAGAAGGGGTGACATCATTTAACTGGATGTGATGCTTCACTCCATTGGCTTCACACAAGTCCCAGTCACTGGTTGAAAAAACATCTGCCTGCATGGACAGTTGGTCTTGTAGGTGAACTTTCTCACGTTCCGACAATGGTGACTCCCCAAAGCTTATCTTTTGCACATCCAAGGGGGGATATATGCTTCTGGTACCAGCAGTCTGGGCCACAGAGTCGTTCAGGTAAAACTGTGCAATCGCCAGACCTCTGGGTAGGTGCACTATCTTGTCTGTGATATTAGTGATAGGGACTGTGATGTTTTTCACTCCTTGCCATTGTCACTGATCAGAGTGCATTTCACCATCAGACCTCCAGGCAGTTCTTCACCCTCGGGAGCCTCCATCACCAATCTCCTGTAGCGGTTATGTCCTTGGAGGCACACATGGCCAGGCACCATTACGGTCTGAGTTATATATTTAACTAATTCTTTAAATGAGGCAGATTAGAACTCTGACTTCAACAGTAAGTAATTAACATATGAAAGAATACATTTTGTACATAGAACATCATATTAGCTAATAGTAGAAGAATGATATGTTACAAATATTACAAACAAGTTCAAGGTAACTTGACATACTGTCGGCCTTTGAAAGATAAGTTTCTCTCTAAAAACTGTCTAAAATACAAAAAATAAGTCTTTTTTCTGTAAGATTAAGTAAAACGTAATACACTGAGGAATCAAACTAACCTTTGAAAAATTACTAATTACATTGTTGTTTGAATATATTGTTTATAGAAAGAATAGCCCCTGAAGAAGAGATATTAAATCTCAAAACGTGTCGGGCAATAAAAAAGGATTCTAATTGAAGACAAATGACTTGGAAGTGAATTTGTTGGAAATTATAACAAATTGAACAATATAAAATATTGGATGATCGAAAACTCTTTAAAATACCTATGAAGAATCTCGAACTAAAAAGTTGGGCTTCTTTATTGAGCCAATGATAGTGTTCAGGGGACACAAGTTCCCAAATTAGGGAACTTTTCTTTTCTAAGGTCCCCCGTATACAACCCATATGCCAGGGATGTAGTCTCTCCTCTGCACCTTAAAAATCTACAAATACTTCCTCTATTTTCCTACTAATGGATAAAGATCTAATGATCTCATATAAATAGAAGCAAAACAAGAGTGCACGATACATTTGGAACACCATCACCGTCTGGCCAGGTGGTATGTCAGCTTGACCATGGTTGGTGGTGGTCATGTCTCCCACTGGCCCGTTAGGTTGACCCACCTTCCCTTTGCCTTTCTTGAGGTAGGCCTGTTGGCAAGCCGGGTGCATCTTCAAAGATTGTGCAAACTGTGGACCTGCCATCTCCATACACATCTTGGCTAGCGTACCGAACTGGGCGGAGTTGGTGCCCATGACTAGGGGTACCTTCGGATTCTGGTTCTTCATGGTGCACACTAATGCCAAGGTGGTCAGGGTGGTGTTCACTGCAGCCACCTCTTGATTTAAATGGATTTTCACACAGGTATATCCCAGGTATTGGCAGGCAGCATCTCCCACTCCCATCGGATTCAGCCTCTCCAAAGGTTTTAATGGCAGATGTGACATATCTTGGCGATAGTAGGGTTCATATATGATGGTGACCTGGGAGCCATTATCTACTAATGCGGTGGTCCTTCGCCCCTCAAGATCAACTGGGATGGTCACGGTGGGCCCAATGAGGCCAGCTGGAATGCCTCTGTGAGTATGGGCCTGAGTCCGTAGCCTGTTACAGCTTGCTGGCAGCTCACTCCTGGTGTTACAGAGCTCATGAACTAGAAGGAGATGGGCAACCATGGGACCCTCCTGAGCCTTAATTTGATATGGGCTAGTTTGGAGTCCCAGATTCAATGTGCTTATAGAGTTGCTGGTGTTAGTTTCAGTGGAGCTCACTCCTGTAGTCGAGCTTCTAGCTGCTCCTCCGCTACAACCTCCTGTGTGTTTCCCAACAATGCCCGGGCTGGTGTGGGTTTAAGAGCATTAAAGTGAGTTGCTACTCAGGCATAATCTGGGTCTTGGTCACATAGTCGAGTTGGGTGGCTTTAATCCCCACATAGATGGCAAAATCTCCACGGTGGTAATGGAGCAGAGGATTGGGGGAAATATCCTCGGGGCTCTTGTGCTTGTCGAAACACTGCATGCTCTCTTTCTCGAGATGATGGGAAAATATCTCTGCCTCAGTTTTGATTCACGCTCAGGCTTTCCCTGATCAGCAACTGTGTCTGTAGTTTCCTGACTAGCTGTTACAGCTCTTCAATATGCTTCTGCTGAGAAATGGTATTGTTGGGCCTTGTGATCCGGCCTTGTATGGGGTGGTTCTGTATGTTAATATCACCTGTTTCTTGTTCCAGAGCCCTAATGTACCTTAGTAGCTCTTCATAGGATGGAGATGTATCCAGTTTCTCCATCATTCTCAATTGCAGTATGGGTATAGCGGCTTCCTTGGCTCCTCTAAGTACTTGCTTCAATCGACACTGGTTCAATCAGGAAGTCTCTAATCCTCCTTTATAGTGGGACAGACGTAAAATGCGCTCAATCCTCACCAGGTAATCCGACAACGTCTCTCCCAGTTTCAGAGAGGTGGCATGAAACCGCATCATTAGGTCCTCTCCTGGCTCAGTAGTGCCAAAAGCTCCCTCCAGTGCGCCCATCACTTGCTGGGAAGTCGGATCAGGACTCAATTCTCGAAGGGACTGTACCGTCTGAAGTGTTGGACATCACAGCGCCTCTATTACTCGTCGTCTCTTCTCTTGATCAGACACTTTCCAGTCATGTAGCATAAGTTGAGTGAGATCTGCCCATAGTTCATAGCTCTCCTCTGAAAAGGGTTGTAATTCGGTGTAGGTTCCATGTTCGGTAGCCAAAGGGGACAGGGATTGCCGCTCCATAGCCACTCTGACAGCCTCAGCCACTGCATCAGCAATGACTATGGCATCTTTGGTTGATGTAGTATTTTCCGGGTGTGGAGGTATTCCGGGCCAAGCGTCTAAGGTCCAGGCACGGCAGGTAATCAAAGGCTCCCCACCTCTTATTTCAGTGGGCAAAGTATTACCTGTAATTGAAATACCACCATAAAATAGCATATAACATTTTGTACCTTGACCAGGTATGCACCCCACACATTTCACTTTCCCAGTGATGGGTTCCAAGGAACCAATCATAGCTAGTACTTTTTATGACATGATATGTAAGGGGACCTTGCCCACTAGGAAGCAGGCCTCTGAATTGAGCCCTTCGGCATGTACCCAACGCAACACATATTCATGCGCAAGTTTTGACTAAGTGTAATAAACCACCAATGTATTATACAGCGCTACTGTTTGATAAACCAGAGCTCTTTGTAAGTCGAGTGAATGCCCCCTGGACTCAGCAGTGCCTCCAAAGTGGTAGGTGTTTCTCCCCTTGATTCTGTATGAAGGAGTTTGCAGCAACCTGTATGGGACCTGAGTCGGGATACTTACACTTTACTGCACACATGTTCAAATGAAACCCAGGGGGATAACTTGTGAACCATCTTGTATAGGCCTATTGCCGACCTCAGTATTTGCAGGGTGCACTGAGTGGGCTTAGGCCCTATCCTAAGTCGGTCAGAGCGGATGACTGACCGTTGCACTGAAGAACCTGGTCAAATAAGCAGACACAGCCTTATTTCATTGGCAAAGCTTGAAAAGCCTTTTTATATAAATGAATGCGTATAACAGATTCTCTTTATCACAAGTGCCTTTCCACCCCTCTGTGCCCCTGAGGGTTGGACGTGAACCTTTAATACATGGATCAAATAAATAATGAACTGGCATCAACACATCACATCTGATAATAAATAATTAAATAGCATCAATTCAGTCACCTGGGCGACAGGGTGGTGGGCACGTACATGGCATACATAAAAAAAATAAGTAGCTCGATAGCATGAGTTCATGGACGTCTGATAATAAATAATTAAATAGCATCAATTCAGTAACCTTGCAGTAACCTGGCAGGAGGGGTGTTTGGATGGGTATATTACATACATTAAATTGAGAAGCAGTTAGGTAGCATGAGTTCATTGACATCTGATAATAAATAATTAAATAGCATCAATTCAGTAACCTGGGCAGAGGGGTGTTTGGAGGAGTATGTTTCATATATAGAATTGATGCGCAGTTAGGTAGCATGAGTTCATTGACATCTGATAAAAAATAATTAAATACCATCAATTCAGTAACCTGGGCAGAGGGGTGTTTTGATGGGTATATTTCATATATAAAATTGATGAACAGTTAGGTAGCATGAGTTCATTGACATCTAATAATAAATAATTAAACAGCATCAATTCAGTAACCTGGGCAGATGGGTGTTTGGATGGGTATATGTCACTACCAGATTCCCTAAACTCTTGGTAGCTGCAGACTACCACATAGATGCGCAACACCTTGGACACAGACCCACCAATCAAAACCACCAATCAAAACCAGACAACAAAGTGGAAGTAACCAACCACTACCCTTTGACCGGTGCAATATGTAATGTGTACCAAAGGGACATACCATACCACACAGAACCGCCTATTTTATATTATCAGATACAGGTAGATGGGTGACACCTGGCCTGATTTAACCCAATATAGAGAAACATCGTTCTGTTTAATCCTGAACCCAGAATTGCATCTGACACACAAACCTCCTTCTACACCAATTTCCCCCTTTTTTCAACTTCACTATCACAGCGCCGGATGGACACCATCTCATTGAGAGGCTGTGCACACCTTGGGTAAAATGCTGTAGTATGAATGAGCCTGAAAGGCCCCTATCTTTACTCCTCTCCTATTATTTCAGGCTCGTATACAGCCCAGCCTTCCCCTGACAGGGGTAAGAGGGACAAAAGACACAACAAGGGGGGGGTGGGAAAAACAGGGCCAACCGGTACCTCCAGACAGTGTCAGTGATAACCCTCTAGATCCCTGGGACCTTGCACCTGGTCTCCTGGGGGGAAGGGAGGTGCACCAGACACTTTCCTGAGGTGAACTACCTCAGCAACACATCAGTGCGGCATACAATTAAAGTCGGGCTGCTCCGTGTTACCTCTGACAGCATGTGCTCACATCCAGTCATGCCTGTCTGTGAAACACAATATGTTCTCCAATTACAACAAACGCCGGATAATATGTATCCCCACCAACTAGGGGAATACAGATGTGGATCCCTTGCTCACTATTCTTAGAGAGGCACAGCTCCACCGTACTGATGAGGTCCAACCAGACCGAAACACGTGTCTGTGGTTGATATTGGTACTCTTGTTCAGAGGAGAATTGCTTAGCATTTCGGATTTCGGTGCTGGACTGCCCTAGGGCAGGGCAAAGACTGATAGGTTTTAGATATTTCTCCTCTGTGAAAGATAGTGAGCTAAAGACTCTGCGTAAGTCTCTCGTAACCAGGACTAATGACCGGCAGAGGGAGTCCCAGGACCCCGCTTGTTTTTTGCATATTTAAGTAACTTTGTGTCTCACCCTAAGTAAGTAGGGGAAACCAGATGTGGATCCCTTGCTCACTATTCTTAGAGAGGCACAGCTCCACCCTACTGATGAGGTCCAACCAGACCGAAACACGTGTCTAGGGTTACTGTTGGTACTCATGTTTAGAGGAGAATTGCTTAGCATTTCGGTGCTGGACTGCCTTAGGGCAGGACAAAGACTGATATGTTTTAGATATTTCTCCTCTCTGAAAGATAGTGAGCTAAAGACTCTCGGTAAATCTCTCATAACCAGGACTAATGTCTCGCACAGGGACTCCCAGGACCCACCTTGTTTTTTGCATATTTAAGTAACTTTGGGTCTCACCCTAAGTTACTAGGGGAATTCAGACGTGGACCCCTTGCTCACTATTGTTAGAGAGGCACAGCTCTACCCTACTGATGAGGTCCAACCAGACTGAAACACGTGTCTGGGGTTGCTGTTGGTACTCTTGTTCAGAGGAGAATTGCTTAGCATTTCGTGCAGGACTGCCCTAGGGTAAGACAAAGACTAATATGTTTTAGATATTTCTCCTCTGTGAAAGATAGTGAGCTAAAGACTCTGGTAAGTCTCTCATAACCGGGACTAATGTCCACCAGAGGGACTCCTGGGACCTCCCCTTGTTTTTTGCATATTTAAATAATTTTGGGTCTCACCCTAAGTGACATGGGGATTCCAGACGTGGACCCCTTTCTCACTATTCTTAGGCACAGCTCCACCCTACTGGTGAAGTCGAACCAGACTGAAACACGTGTCTGGGGTTGCTGTTGGTACTCTTGTTCAGAGGAGAATTGCTTAGCATTTTGGTGCTGGACTGCCCAAGGGCAGGACAAAGACTGATATGTTTTAGATATTTCTCCTCTGTGAAAGATAGTAAGCTAAAGACTCGGGATAAGTCTCTCATAACCGGGATTAATGTCCGGCAGACGGTCTCCCAGGACCCCGCTTGTTTTTTGTATATTTAGGTAACTTTGGGTCTCACCCTAACTAACTAGGGGAATCCAGACTTGGACCCTTTGCTCACTATTCTTAGAGAGGCACAGCTCCACCCTACTGATGAGGTCCAACCAGACTGAAACACGTGTCTGGGGTTGCTGTTGGTACTCTTGTTCAGAGGAGAATTACTTAGCATTTTGGTGCTGGACTGCCCTAGGCAATGACAAAGACTGATATGTTTTAGATATTTCTCCTCTGTGAAAGATAGCGAGCTAAAGACTCTGTGTAAGTCTCTCGTAACCGGCACTAATGTCTGGTAGAGGGACTCCCCTTGTTTTTTGCACTTTTAAAATCATACAGTTTTTAAGAAAACAAAGTTACTCTCACAAAAAAAGATTGTTTCTCAAAAATAATATAAAAAGGAGCTGATTTAGAAAAAATAGTCAATTTGCTCTTCTGAGACAAACCTATTAGGGGCTGATGGGGAGGGAAGGGACAGTTTTGAGCATAAGATATGTTAAAATTGTACATATAAGGAACAGTTGATTATGTGCCATTGGACCTCTGTTATGCTGACAATTGAAAAACTAAGAAATTTAAAAAACCTTTTAGAAAGGTTCTTCTTCTCAGTGATTGTCTTATTTACTAATAATCAATAAAATAGGGCCCATAATGTAGTCAAAATTATTACTTCAAAAAATACATGTGCAAGGAAAAGGTAAATGCACCTTTTAAAAACATCAATGAAATACAGATCACATTAGCTGTCACTTCTTCACAGGGAGTTTACAGCCTTCATTATAACTGCCTACTCCACAATTGCCAATTTAAAGTCCCACTGGATCCTCACAAAACATTTCAGAAAAATCATAACCAATGTTTACAAACCATGCCTTGACAAGTTATTCTGCTGTGCTGGAACATTTTGAATTTCATCCTTTTTGCTAAAAAGTCACTCTCACAAAAAGTGTTTTTTGCAAAAATATTATATAATGAAACCGATCTGAAAAAATAGACATTTTCTTTCCCAAAAATCAGCCTAGTAAAAAAGGATTTTCTTTTCCTTAATTAGTAAATAATTGTAATAGTTAAGACTAATTGTAATATTTTACACTAAAAATAACAGACCTAAAATGTAAGAAACAATATTTAAATAATTAATGAAAATGTTTCAACAATCTTTTCATCTCTAACACTTCAAGAAAACAGTACATATACAGAGAGAATGCACCCTTTAAAAATATCTATACATATACAGAACATCTTAGTTTTCACGTCAGCACAGGGATTTCACAGTCAGCCCATTGTCATATCTGTCTTCTGCACAATTGCCAATTTAAAATCCCAATGGCCCTCTCAAAACCTTTCCAGCATAATCATAGCCAGAGGTTAAAATCTAGGGCTGGGCAAAACATCCCTAGTAAAAGGGCTCTTATTTTTAATAATTATTATGATAATTGTATTGATAACTAATGATTAATCTTTCAATAATTAATACAAATGTTTTCAATAATATACTGAAATCTATTACTTCAAAAAACAAATATGCAAGGAAAAGGAATAGGCAAACTTATAAATCATTCATTCAATACAGAACATCTTAGCTGTTTCTCACAGGTATTTCACAGCCAGCTCTTCATTATAACTACATTTTGCACAGTTGGCAATTTGAAGTGTCACTGGATCCTCTCAAAGATTTTCCAGCATAATCATAACAAGTGGTTAAAAACTAGGGCTCAACTAATTTACCCTGCTTTACTGGGACGTTTTGACACTTAACTTTTTTGCTAAAATGTCATCCTAATCAAGAAGATTTTTTACAAAAATGTTATAAAAAGAAACTCATTAAAAATAGTATATTTGTTTCACAAAAATCAGCCTAACAACAAAGATGTTTTCATTTCAATAATTAATAAATAATTATAATTTTTACCACCAATCATTACACAAAAAATAAGAAAAATATAATAGTTACATATTTCAATATTAACTTAACATGTTTCAATAATCTATTCAGCTCTGTCACTTCAGAAAAAAGTACAACTAAAAAGAAAATGCAACCTTTAAAAACCTCGGTACAAATACAGAGCATATTAGCTTTCATTTGAGTGCATGGATTTCACAATCAGCCTTCATTATATATCTGCCTTCTGCATGGGTGCAATTTAAAGTCCGACGGGACCCTCTCAAAACCGCTCCAGCATAACCATGGCTGGGGTTAAATAGTAGGGCTGGACAAATTTAGATTGCTGTAACATTTCAAATGATAGCCTTTCTACAAAAATGTTACCTTCACAATAAAAGATTTGTTTGCAAAAATGTTACAAAAAAGAACCTATTTGAATAATTAGCAACTTACTCGTATAAAAAATAAGCACATAAACCATTCTTCTTTTCAATCATTTCTAAATAATGTAATATCATAATGTAATCATTTACTAACAGTGAATATTTCATTCATTAATAAAATAGTTTTAATAATCTGTTTGAATCTATTACTTCAAAAATTAAAAGTGCAAGTAAAAAGAAACACATCCTCAAAAACAGGCCTATAAAAAAATAGATATCATCTTTGCTTTCCTTCATCACATGGATTTCACAGCCAGCTTTTTATTATAACGGTTTTCTGCACAGCTGCAAATGTAAAGTCCACTAGACTATCTCAAAACTGTTCCAGCATAATCATAACCAGTGGGTAAAAATTAGGGCTCGACAAATTTACTCTGTTTTGCTGGAACATTTTGAATCTTACCCCTTTCACTGAAAAGTCACCTTCACAAACAGATTGTTTGAATCGATTGTGTTCTCCAACGTACTCCTTATCTTTGATAATCACATCCAGCTTTGGCTGCTTCGGAAAAAAAATTCTCAGCATAGGGCGTCGTGCGTCGATCGCGTCGAGTCGATGTCCCTCAAAGGCCTCCGTCGTATGTGAAGTCATCGGGTGTAGGACGCGCGTCGCCCGTTGGCCTCAGTTCTGTTTTTCCGTAAACATGTTTGCTTCAGAGTACTATTTACTATGCAGTTCCTAAAATATCAAAGAAAATCATTGACATGTCTTCGTCATCTATCCCGGCTACACCTCGTACGGGTTTCAAAAAGTGTAAAGAAAGCAATTGGAAAATGTCCATCACAGATCCGCATCGCTCTTGCCTGTGGTGTTTGGAGGAAGGCCAGACACTGATTCCTGCGTGAAGTGTCAGGAAATGATGGGAAAAGCCCACGAGAACGGAAGGGGAAGCTGCAGGTAGGGAAATTGCCCCGTAAAACTAAAGCAGATCGTTCTGCGACCGTCGATTCCAGATATCGTTCTCCTCGACGTAAAAGTGACAAAAAGAGATCAAGATCCCATAGTGGCTCCCGCCACTCGTCGTCCTTGATGAAACGATCGAATAGACAGCAACATCGGTCGCCATCCTCTACATCATCGTTTGACGACTCCCGCAGAAAATGTACGTGCCCCACCGAACATTCATCATCTGAAGAGTGGGAGGCATTTCGTTTGAAAATGCTACAAATATTTGAAAAGAACAAGCCTCTGTCTGCGCCTTCATCAGAAGCGGGCTGAGAGTGGTCCCATTCCGATACTCGCGCACCCTCGACCCCGGGTGGTCGAAGGAAGGCCCATCGAAAACCCTCGAGGTCTCCGATGGAAAAAAGTCGCCCGACTTGTGACGAGCGCTTGAGGTCCTCAACGCCGTCGAAGACTCCACAACCCTTGAAGTTAAAATCTTCGAAGGGGGCTGTCGAATCCTCAACGCCATCGGTGCCATTACTATTGACGCCATCGACACAGTTGTCGACGTCGACCCCAAAACCATCAACGCTGAAGACTCCAGTGGTTACAGCACAGCCTTATGAACATCCTAAAACAGATAAAGGTGCCAAGTCAAGGCTTTCCCAGAAACCTACTACACCTTCGGTTGTTCCTGAAAAGACTTATACCCCTTTGCCAAGAAAGGAGTATTTGAAGTCCCTTTCTTCGATTTTTGAAGAAGAGGAAAGGTCTAATGAAGAGGATGTCCCCTTTGGCTTGGAATTTGGAACTCCAAATGTCCCAGAATGTCTAATCTCGAAGGAGAACAGAATGAGGGACCTTGTTGACACACTGCATAATGCCAGTGGTGTTGATACATCGCCTGAAACAGAATTCATATCATCATCTGATGTCCAAAGTGGTGGAATATCTAGGCTGGGCTAGACCTCCGGTTCAATTTGTCCAAGATGATCTTACAGATATTGTGGACCAAGGTCCACCTACAGACCCAATCTTACCTTTTCATATGGCCTTACAAAATGGGGTGGCCAAAAATTGGGAATCTCCGGATTCTATCCCTGCAGTGGATAAATCGCCTAACGAGAAAATACTACCCTTCCAGTAGCAACCCCGGCTATCTGTCCAAGCACCCCACTCCCGAGAGTCTAGTGGTCCAGGCAGCCATGGCTATATCAAATAAGGCAGCGTACCCTACCATCCCTCCGGATAGGGATAACAAGCGTGTGGATGGATGGGCGTGCAAGGTATTTTCAGCTGGGAGTATGGCCCTGAAGTCGGCCAACTCCACATGTGCCTTAGCCAAGTTTTCGTACACTCTGTGGGAGTGCATATCCATGGCAGTGGAGCACATTTCAGAAAGGGGAGAAAGGGAGGGTTTCATAGCTATCAATAAGGATGGCAAGGAAGCCATGCGTGAATCCCTTCAATCTGGACTGGACACTGCGGACAGCGTCAGCAGGTTATGGGTACGGCAAAGGTTATGCGCAGATTTGCGTGGTTGCGGAAGTCAGGTTTTGCACCAGACGTGCAGGCCCGTCTTCTGAACATGCCATTTGACGGGTCTCACCTTTTTGGCAACAAGGCTGACGAAAGCCTTGAAAGGTTGCAGACCTCAAAGGCGGCTGCCAAATCTTTAGGGGCCGCTGTTAGGCAACCTCAGCCTTTACGTTCGTCAGGACAATCATGGAGGGGACAATCCTATCGTTACTACTCCTCATTTGGAAAGGCGAGAGGAATGGGCAGTCAAAGAGGCCAAAAGAAAATCCCTTGTGGTGGACGAGGTAAAACTGCAAAGCGAGCTCCAGCTGCAGCTTCCTTACAATGAGCAGCTGTAGCAACCGCCTCAAAACCGATTTGTGAGCTTGCGTCACGAATCACCGGTGGGGGGCAGACTGTCTCAGCAGCTCGAAGAATGGCAAGCCATTACTTCAGATGCTTGGGCTCTGGAAACAATAGCCCAAGGTTACTGCCTTCCATTCATAATGCAGCCTCACAACAATCCACCAGGAAAACACTCTTTGAAGATTCTAGATCTGCTCCCTATGCAGGAAATATTATCCCTGCTAGAGAAAGGTGCTATAGAACCAGTACGTGTAGTGGAGAGGAACAAGGGTTGGTATTCCCCATATTTTTTGATCCCCAAGAAAGACGGGGGACTGAGACCCATCTTGGACTTGAGATACTTGAACAAGTTCCTCAGGAAGGACAAATTCAAGATGGTCACACTTTCTCATATCCTTCAGGCCCTCCAGTTACAGGATTGGTTGGTGTGATTGGACCTTCAGGATGCTTATTTCCATGTACCAATCCATTTTAAGCACAGAAAATACCTGAGGTTCGCCGTTGGCCGCTCGCACTATCAGTTTCGAGTACTGCCATTCGGGATGACCTCCTCCCCAAGGGTCTTCATCAAACTGATGGTGGTGGTGACAGCGCATCTCAGGAGAGTGGGAATTCATGTTTACTCCTTCCTGGCCGAGTGGCTGATCAGGGCGTGCTTTCCCGAACAAGCCCTGGATCATCTCAAAGTCACCTGCCACTCCCTTCACAGACTGGGCTTCTCCCTCAATTTCAAGAAGTCACAGATGACACCTTCCCAGCAGCTCCAATATATTAGAGATGTACTAGACACATCATTGGGAAAGAGCTTGCCAACCAAGGCGAGGGCTCAAGACATTCTTCAGATGGTTACCAAATTTCAAACTGCCCAGAATCTTCCGGCCTTCGATTTCTTGAGGTTGCTCGGCCTCATGGTATCCTGCATTATTTTGGTGCCAGAAGCCCGCCTGGGAATGAGATCCCTTCAATGGGCTCTAAGAACTCAATGGTCCCAGTTCTCAGGAAGGATGACAGACCTACTTCAGGTTCCAAGCAGGGTTGCACAGGATCTTCTGTGGTGGGCCTGCAAGGACAATATTCTGAAGGGAGACCATTTTTGTCAGCCATGGCCAGAGATTACAGTAGTGATGGACACCTCATGCACGGGGTGGGGAGCCCATGCGAGCAATCTACAGTCAGCAGTCATTGGTCTCCATTGGAGTACAAACTACACATCAACCTTTTGGGGCTGAAGCCAATCAGACTAGCGCTGAAGGCCTTCCTGCCCTCAGTCAGGGGAATAAATGTCCTGATAATGCTGGACAACACAGTGACCATGCATTACCTCAAAAAGAGAAGAAGTGTAGGTTCACTACCACTGTGCAGAGAGGCAATGCAGCTCTGGTACTGGCCAATTCGAGAAGGAATCTCCTTATCGGCAGTTCACCTGGCCGGAGAGGAGAACACGATGGCGGACGCTCTGAGCAGGCAGGGTGCAGTATCCCATGAGTGGGAACTAGCTCAGGAAGTCCTTCAAGAGATCTTCGCCCTTTGGGGAACCCCTCAAGTTGACCTGTTTGTGACCGCAATCAACCAGAAGTGCGAACGGTATTCCTCAAGAGAATTTCCTCCGAGAGGAGCTCTAGGAGACTCGTTCATCGTAGATTGGGAGTTCCCATTACTATACGCGTTCCCACACATCCCCGTCATTCCTCAAGTAATCAGGAGGCTGAGTCGGTTCATAAGCCGCATGATCTTATTTGCCCCGGATTGGGCCAGGAGAACGTGGTACCTGTACCTTCTGTATATGTCCATCTATCCTCTGATTCGTCTTCCGCCAAGAGAGAATCTTCTCTCGCAAAGGGAGGATCAGGTTCTCTATCCAGAGGTCAACACTCTCAACCTTCACGCATGGTTTCTGAAAGGTTGAGATACAAGGATTGGGACCTCCTGGATGACATCATGGAGGTGTTGCTTTCGGCAAAAAGACCAGCAACAAAATCTCTGTACCATTGCCGTTGGAACAAGTTCTGCGACTGGTGCAGGGAAAAGAATGTTGATCCTTTTCTATGTTCAACTCCGGATGTGTTATCTTTTCTCCTATCATTAGCACACAAAGGTCATGTTGGGACCATTAAAGGATATCTGGCAGCGCTTTCTATTTTCAAGCCTTCTTCGGAAGAATGCTCCCACTTTAAAATTCCCTTGGTGATTCCATTTCTAAAAGGGCTCACAAACGTGTTCCCACCTTCTTCTTTACAGGTTCCAGTTTGGGACCTTAAACTGGTTCTAAAGTTTTTAATGTGAGCCCCATTTAAACCCTTTCACACTTGTCCATTGAGGTTATTGACCTTTAAAACCATATTGTTGGTTGCACTGACATCTGCACGTAGAGTGAGCGAGTTGCAGGCACTTTCTTCCAGGCCACCCTACACCGTGTTTCACAACGACAAGGTGTTGTTGAGGGTAAGAACCTCCTTCCTACCTAAGGTTGTATCTGATTTCCATCTAAATCAAAAGATTGTTCTGCCTGCGTTTTACCCCCACCGCATCCCAGCAAAGAGGAAGAAAGGCCCCATAGGTTGGACCCTAGAAGAGCTTTAAGCTTCTATATTTCTAGGTTCTCCAAACTTAGAGTGGATGACCAACTCTTTATTGACTACACCGGAAGAAAATTGGGTCAAGCTGTTTCGAAACAGACTTTATCAAGATGGATTATACTTGGCATCTCAGAATGTTACAAATTGGCAGGCAAGGACCCGCCAGAGGGTTTGAGAGCTCATTCTACCAGAGGTATAGCCTCTTCTGCAGCCCTTCAAAGGGGTGTACCTATTAAATCTATTTGTGATGCTGCAACATGGTCATTGCTGCATACATTCACAAAGCATTACTGTCTAGATGCTTCCCACTCTCAGGATGTTGCCTTTAGTAAGGCGGTACTGTATTGGGCATACTGCTTTGGGAGTCTTTCAAAGATGAGGAATATGTTGGAGGATGCAATCCATTAGAAGAACAAGTTACTAACCAACTGGTAACGTTCTTTCGACTGAATGTTCCTCCAACGTATTCCTCATCACCCTCCTAGCCTACCCCTCTGTAGAATGTCCTATGCTGTTGCAGCTTTCATTCTCGCAGGGCTGATTACAGCTTGCCTAAGCTAATAGCGAACACAAACAAGAGGGGAAAAACAGAACTGAGGCCAACGGGAGCCGCACGTGCTACTTATGCACCCGATGAAGTCACCCTCGACGGAGGACTTCGAGGGACATCGACTCGACGCCATCGACGCACAACACCCTCTGCCGAGAATACTTTTAACGAAGCAGCCTAAGCTGGACGTGATTATCAAAGATGAGGAATACGGTGGAGGAACATCCAGTCGAAAGAACGTTACCAGTTGGTAAGTAACTTGTTCTTTGCAAAAACAGTTTATCATTGTAAAATGTAATACTAATAATGACGCTAAAAATAAAAATTGTAATATTTAATCAATAATATTTCAATAATGAATCCAAACATTTCAATTATCTATTCACCTTCATCAAATCAGAAAAAAGTGCTACTAAAAAGGAAATGCACCCTTGAAAACATCTAAACAAATAAAGGATATCTTTGCTTTCACTTTCTCACATGGATTCCACAGCCAACTTTTGTTATAAATGCTCTCTGCAAAGTTGCCAATTTAAAGTCCCACTGGACCCTCTCAAAACATTTTCAGCATAATCATAACCAGTAGTTAAATACTAGTGCTAGAAAAATGTGCTCTGCTTTGCTGGGAAAAATTGAATATTAATCTTTTTGCCAAAATGTCACCACAGAAAAAAAGATTTCATTTATTTTAATGAAATGGAACCGATTTAAAAACAATTGAAATCATCTTTCACAAGAATAAGTCTAATAAAAAAAATCTTTTCAATAACAAACTCATACTTGAAATATTTAATAATAAATATACTAATATTACAAATTCTAATATTTAATAATAATTGATAGTGCGACAATTAATAAGACATGTTTCAACAATCTACTGAGTTCTACTACTTCAGGAACAAAGTAGAAGTAAAAAGAAAATGCACCCTTTAAAAACATCCACACAAATATAGAACATCCTAGCTTTCACTTCTTCACAGGGATTTCATAGTCAGCTCTTCGTTATAACTGCTTCCTGCACAGTTTCCAATTGTTTGTCCCACTTTAACATCTGAAAACCTTTTTTCAGTTTAACCATAACCAAAGTTTTAAAAGTAGGGCTGAACAAAGAAATACACCTTTCCCAATTCTGCCCTATCCAACCCCAGTGTATTTTCAGACTCTCTCCCCCTCCCTCAGAATGTGGCACCTTCGATGACTTACATCTTACATTTGCTTAGAGAACTGCTCTAGTAATTGTGAAGTGGGTCCATTCTACCTAAGTGGGTGACAACTGAGAGTTGACATACGCTCTTCAAAATGTGCTATTTCAATGGTCAAGCGATCGTTATTTCTCTTATACTTAACCAACATGTCTCCATTACCCTCAGATTTAATTAATAAAAACCTTGTGTTTAATAATATCGATAACTCCTGTATGAGACTTAAAGGGTAGATATTGTGGTAATATTTACAGCTGACACTGGAATATTTATCTGGTAGACCATAAACTGGGTAAAACCTAGTGGTAACCCCACCGACTGAATTACATTGAAGACGCCCACACAATTAAAGTAGGAATTTAATCTTTCATTGTACAGTACTTCACATTATAAAAAGATCTTCAGCTGAATTGCCCCTACTTTAAAACATCCTTTATTCATAGAGGCATAGATGCTAGTTCAGTGCATTTCAGAAATACATCTTTTATCAGGGGAAACACCTGAAAGTAATCATACAATATAATTAGATTACAGTCAAAGTATGTGGTATGTTGCATACATTTAACAGAATGTCCTCAAATCATTCCTGCTTCAAATGTGGGCTTTAAAAATACCCGGAAAGAAATGGAAAATATAGGATACCATTATGAAATACTGTAACTTTACAAAAAATAGACAACCAATAAAAAAATCAGTATTAAAAAATAGAAAAAAATCATAGTTGACAAAATTATTATATCTTCATTTTAACAAGTTATTTGAATAAAAAGGTGAAGCTTTTTTTATGCCAAAAATATCAAAAAGGGAATATGTAATTGAAGTCTCTGTAAAATCAAAAACATAGAATAGTTTAACAAAAAAGGGTTTCCTAAATGGCACAAATAATTCTCCATTCACCAATATCTAAATGTAGTGTGTAAATGGTTTCTCTGGACATATTACTGCAAAGACTTAAAGCTGTATATAAAGTTAAGGATACATTAAATGTACATGCCAATTACCCATTAATGTTGTATGACAATTGCATGCCATTTCCTTGATTTAAATATAACACACTAAAACTTACTACCGGACTCAGTGTCTTTTTTGGTATGCATCTGATTAATTAATGTGAGATGTTTTATTCACATTTTTACTACTTATTTCTGGACCCAATCGGAAATTATTGAAGAAACTGGTGTTTTAAGCAAAGAGGTGGGTCATGATGGTGGGAAGGGAAATATAGAAAGACACTCAGGTGGACATCGGGCCATGGCTTATCCTGTTTATAGGTAAGTGCATCATTCCACCCCAAAGAAAAAGTCTATAAATTCATGGTGGCAGCACTGAAAGGTTTCCTGAAAGATGTGTGCAACGCATTCAAAACATGAAGGGTTGACCTCATGTGAAAAGAACCAGGGGACAATTCATCAGGTTGTAAGAATTAAAATGGAACGATATATGGGTGCTCCTTGCTTTCCCTTCTATTTACACAAGGCACTGTGTTATAAGTGGTAACTGTCAGGAAAATGGAGGAAGCTTAAGGTATCAGGGTAAATGTGGTATACAAGAAAATGTTCTTGTTGAAGGGCAATCTCCTTTTCTCTATAAGTGGACCAGAGATATGTATTCCACCATTGGAAGGTGGTCTGGTGAGGTGAAGGGTGTGTGCAGTGTAGGTGGAAAGATGGCTGCAGGCTGAAACAATCTGTACTAGCAGGGATCCCTGGAGCTCTGGACTAAAGAGCAGGGATGGATTCATAATGACAGTTAATTAAATGAAAAAGAGGATCATTCCTACGAAAAGGAAAACTTATTCTATGCATTCTTCTGACTCAGTGTCTTACTGACTCTCCTCCCAGGTATATTTATGTGTACTCCCACTCCCATCTCTTTACTTAATGGCAAGCACTGGATGCCTCCTTCAAGCAAACGGAAATTGTATAGTGAATTGAAGGAAGGCATTGAACATCGAGGTCCCCAAGAAAGAACACACCTTGGCCTGGTGATGAGGGCCACGGTATAGAGGGGTAGGGATGGAAGGGTGGTTGAACCAGTGGGGCATGAGATGGAATGCATCCAAGGGTGCTGAAGAGTTTGAGAGTCATATCTGGTAGTGATAGGGCTACCATCTAAAGACTGCAAGAAAAAGACATAAAAATGGTAGCTGGGCGCCTGGGCACAGCATCTGATAAGATTATCAAGTTAACCAAAGTACCAAAAGAACACTTTCCCAATGTGTGGGAGCGAGGGGCCAATGGGCCCCTCTCTACCATCACTTCTCAGTACAAAACTCGGACCAAGTGCCTCTAGTGGTGGGTACGCCCCTCGCCCTTATGCGATGTTAACTTTGGGTTACATTCGCGTAGATGGGACCACCGAGCAGGACAAGGGGCATCCATTTTTTTTACCCCCTTTCGACTCCATCTTTGTGACCAGGCCTCACTGCGATAGTACAAAATGCCTCTCTCCCTTTTGCCTGCCGCAGTAGCTCGAAGCACATGGCCCCAACCCTCGTTCCCACTCCAGCTGGAAAACTCCGCAACTCCATTCTCACGCTGAAGCCGGAGCTGCTTGCAACAAATAATACATGTAACACATCCCTTTTTCCTCTGAGATCACTGTCCTGCATGTGAACCAACATGAGCCAAGCACATAGCTTGTTCATCTCCACAAAAGTGTCCTTGCCCTCTTACCCTTGCCAGTTGAAACTTACTGCCATTCTAACCCTGTGTCCTTGCAAGGCATTCCTTTCATGGCCAGACTGCCAACCATGCTATGAAGCCCACCCAACAGACCCCCAACTAACATTAGACCCCTGCTGCAGTATATCGTGCCCAATACTAACAAATGCCACATACCTGAGATTCTTGTGAGACTAACCCTATAGTTCAATGACAGTATTATAGTGGTCAAGGCCTGTAAACCTGTGAACTGTATAACCCAAATGTTGTAGATGATATAAACTCTTGAGTGATTAGTACAATGACATGATACACTACTGAGGGTCTTTGGATCAACCATTATTTAGTGCATGCATTACTCAGAATGTATTTTCTTAGCTTAGCTTAGATAGTGACCACCATATCTCACAACGACCTGACCTTCACCCATCTGGAGCACAGATGTCTGACGTCAATCCTCCCTCCAACCAAGCAACCAACCCGGAGGAAGAGATGATGCCCACACCTAAGACACCACCCCGGCTGACCAATCCAGGTCCAACGTAGCATCATATGTTAGAGATGTCAATGTACTATATAAATGTGTTGTAACCTTGATGTGGTCAGAGAGCTCTCAGAGATCTAGATAAACTTTTCCTTGAACTCTCGCAGCCTGCTCTTTTGTGCCTTATTCCCTGTCCAGGGAGTGTGTGTATTATTCATTTTTTCACGTAGAGTCGGGGAGGGCACAAACATTTGGTGACCCCCTGCAACGTGATCGGAGAGGTGCCTTGAGGCCTGCGCCGTGCGGTGAGATCCGGGACGCCCCCCAGCAAAACCATGGCCTCCACGGCCGACCAGCCTGTGCGCACTACGAAGAAGGGTCAAGGGTTCCCTGTTGACGAATACCCGACTGAAAAGCTGCTCGCCGAGGCGGGCCACGGCTTGGTTGGGGTGCAAGCCTGACTGGGGTCGGACTGCGAGCGGCGACCCTCGGGTCACCTGACTGAACACGTGAGTGCCGGTTGCGAAGGTTACGAAGGAAAGGTAAGGGGGAAAATAGGGGGGACAGGTGGCAACAGGTAATAGGGAAGAGTAGGGCCTGTGTGAGTGATGATGAGGCTTTTCTGATCTGTCCTTTATATGGCCATTAGGTTTTTGTAAGAAGTGAAGAGAAAAAAGAGAAGTGGTATCCTAGCCCAAACGGGGTAGAAGGCGGCGCCGCGTAGCATTGTCTCGTCCAGTGCAGAATAAATAAGTGAAGATACAGAGAAATAGTAGGAGTCTCGTATATTGAGTAGACTCGGAGTAGTTATTTAGAACATTCTTTTTCTGGGTACGAAAGGATTCTTGGAAAAGAGTAAGAGGGTGTAAGAGGTGGGGAGTGAATGAGAAGAATAGGCGAAACGCGAAGGGGTGGTAAAAAAGAACAAAACGGGGACAAAAACGCACGCAGGTAGTGCATGTGCATGATAAGTGTTATACGTGCTTTTGTGTTCTGTCCATTTTTCGTCAAGGATATCCAAGTACTGTGATTAATTTGTGGTTAAAGTGGCAAAATATGCAAAAATGAACTGTTGAATTTGAACATGCAACAACCATAAGGTTAAAGTTGAAAAGTGATTGATATATTTATCTTGATACATATATGTGCATACAAATTACAAGTAACTGAGAAGATTCGTGGTGTATTGTCCAGCTAGAAGGAAAGAAAGACTAGTGAAGAAGTGATAAAAGGGAAAGAGAGGCAGAAGGGCAAGTACAGACAAAGGGAGAAAAGGAAAAGATAGCGTTATGGGGGGAATAACACCACTAGCACATATCTGTCAACACCTTCCGTTATACAGTGAGAAAATACAAAAATACCACGATCAATGGTTGACGGAGATAAAAGGGGACAGTGTGACGCCAATTTGGCCAGAAGGTGGGTCATTCGACAAAAGAGTATTAGATTTAGTATCCACACACTTGTTAGCAAGGTATAAGGGGAAACAACTACAAAATAGAAGGGAAGTACTAGACTTGTGGCGAATATTTGAAGAAGTTATGCCTACAGCAGAGGTAAATAAAGAAAGAACGAACGAAACACAGAAAACGCAGGAAGAGGTAAGCGGAACGCCAAAGGGCGAATGTACAACCACTACAGCTGAAGGCGATACAACCAAAATACATTCTTTAATGTCAAGGCCAGCAGTAGGATACAGTGAGCCCCTGTACATACCAGCATGTCCCACCCCCGCACCCACAACCGAAGCAGTTGCCACAGCACCACCACCCTATGATAAAGGAGGTTTGTATGGCCCAACAAGTGTACCCCCCGTGAATCTGGCACACTTCACTGGAGAATTAGACTGCCAGCTAGCGTATGCACAGATGGAAATAACGCGGCTAAGAGCATTGTGCGATAGAGGCCAAATGCTGCCAGGGGGAGGAGAGGTGCCACCATTATCCACAGCGGATCTAACGCCAACATTGAGCACAGCAGGGGAAGTGGCGCAAGCAATCTCAGAGCCAGCGCGATCAGTATCATCACAAGGAACACGCATACCACAAGGGCAAGAGAAAGAGTGGCAGTCAGGGGAGTTCCTGTTCCATCTAAATGACAAACCCGTGAGGATTATACGCCTACCCACCCCAGAAAGTGAGCGAGGAGAAGGATGTGAAGGGAACAATGAGCAAGAATCAGAAATGGAAAAGGTGTGGAGTTACTTAGACGAATATGAAGAGGCAGCTGCTGAGACCCCTACCCCACTGCTAAACCGCCGTTACCCAGATACACCATCCCCATCACTATGGCAGGGTAGACTAAGACAGTGAGGGGGAAAAATTATGGTAAGTAAAATAAAGAAAGGTGCAGTAAGTAAGGTAGGGAAGAAACACAAGTTACAAATGCCATTGATACATAAAGGAGCAGGTAGGCCACACTACAGTCCATGGGCTCAAATGGATAAAAACAACTTGCTAAAGGTCCTCCCCCCACTATCGGGAGGGGCTGGGTAATGGATACACGCCTTTGAGAAAAACACAGCAGGAGTGCTGCTAGCGATAAGGGTTGTGAAGAGTTTATTAGTGTCAGCAATTGGTGACCACGCAGACGCAGTGTGGGAAAAGGCCGGAATCCCAGGAGTAACGATGAGTTGTGACCGCCACGATGGGTCGGCGTTCATAACGTTCGAGCACAAGTATGGGATGCATTGAGGTGCACGTTTCCAGATATTCCAGATTTATATTTAGTGATGCAGTGCACAATGGAGGAGAACGAGGATCCTACGCAATTCATACTGCGGGTGCAGGATTTATGGAGAAGCGAAACTGGCACGGCGTGGAACCAGTCCACCGCCTTGTTTTATTTTATCATTAAAACGGGGCTCCCGAAGGAGGTGCAGAAGGCCTTGGACAAAATAGCTGGGATAGAAGCCAAGGGCTGGCCTGAAATACAGAGTATAATTGTGCACCACTGCAGGAGGGTCAAAGAGAGAGAAAAGGAGATAGCACAAAAAAGGCTGGCAGACCAAGCAAAGCCGGTACAGAACAAATTAGTGAAGGTCGCTGCCGTCAATGCCAGCATAGCCACAGACAGAGAAAATGAGGGGGACGAAGGAGCGGGAAACAAACCAGCAACAATAGTGGCACTGCGGGCCACAGGAGGACAAGTACAGTGGAATGGAGAATAGCAATACGGTGGACAACAGTGGCAAGAAAGACCAACAAGAGGAAGAGGTGGCTACCGTGGCCAGAGAGGGGGGTTTGGAGGTATGGGAAATAGAGGATTTGGCGGTCAAGGAATGAGAGGCGGACCACAAGGGTCATGCTGGAACTGTGGGAGATGGGGACACTACTCCAGAGATTGTAGAATGCGGCCTTCAGGGTATTTCCATGGGCAACAGCCCATGGAGAACGAACAAGGTTGGGGGTGCCCACACCCAGGTAGCCCCCATGGACTACCGATGGGAAGTGGGAGACAGCAAGACCAATGCTATAACGAACCTCAGATGCAGCAATGACAGCAACCACCACCACAACCTATGGCAAGACAAAACGCAGTAGGAAACGCAAACAATAATTGCTATGCAACATCTGCAAACGGTGCGCCCGCACCATACCGTGGCGTGACCGTGATTGGAGACAATGTCTTCTCAGTGCCAGGGCAAGAAAGACATTCAGATTAGAACAGCCCACAGGGAACACTTGCGTGTCCAGTCCTATCCACCACCCTATGTGCAGATGAGGAACCACTAGTGGGGGCAGAGATAGGAAATAAGCAGTTTATCTTTATGGTAGACTCAGGAGCGGAGAAATCATGTCTTATGGAAGGGCGGTTTCCGCTCTCAGGCAGGAATTTAGAGACGCAGGGGTTCTCTGGGGCTATTTTAAAAGTTCCTTACACTAAAGATCTTGATATAACGGTGGGGGGAAAAACTGTGCGCGCACCCTTACTGTACCACGAAGACGCGCCAATCAATTTACTGGGGAGAGATTTGCTAAGCAAATTAAATATGACCATCTCGTTTACAGAACGAGGAATAGTCTATTCAACCCCAGGAGTATGCCCAGTACGAGCCAAGTTGATGATCAGCACAGTAATGAACGAAGTTGTAGCGCGAGGAATACCCATTGATATAAGTATGTTTATTTATGGCATCAAGGTATTAGCACGAGCAGTGCCAGAGATAACGAGAAAAGAATGGAGAACACCATCAGATTTCATATTCCACCCAATTGCACACACAGACGTCGTGCCAGGCACGATAATGTCCATAGACATCGAGGCAGTTCAAGTATCTAGCAAACGTATTGTGGTCATAGGACTGGACGCGCATGGGTGCGAGTGGAGAACTGTGTTATGCATAGACCCAAACATAATGCTATGAGATATAACTGATGAGGAATTATTCACTGATGGTGAGAATGATGGAGAAATAATAATGGAAATAAGCATACCATGTGTGATATTATGATACAGTACAGATAGGTACACTACCCACTGATGGCTAGCATTAAGGCCCCACTGACTATATTTGAGGAAGACATGGCAAAAGTAACACCTGAAATTTGGACCACAACGCCCCATGACGTAGGGCTACTACATGAGGTGACACCAATAAAAATAAAACTCAAGCCAGGTGCAATACTGCCGAGGGTAAAACAATATCCCATATCAAGAGAAGTGGAGGAGGGAATTAGAGAGACCATAAATGCACTCCTGAAACAAGGCATCATAGTACCATCAAACTCCCCATGTAATACAGCGATTTCCCTGATCAAGAAAGCAAAAGGAGGGGCGTGGAGGATGATCCAGGACCTCCGCCCACTCAATGACGTCATTCAAAAAGAGTTTCCCATTAGCGCAGAACGGGGATGTAAACAATCAGCCACAGATCACAGTTGGAGACAGGAGACAACAGGTAAGGTTGTAATGACCATAGAGTTACTAGAAATAGCATTCCAACAGCTGCATGTAACAAAGCAACACATTGCCGCAGACATCCAGGAACACTGGTTCGTCCCCAATTTGCAAGAGCACCGGTCGAAATTCATTGTAGAATGCATAACATGCCAAACATATAATTCAGGAATGATATTAAGAACACTGCGCGGTACCCTGCCCCGACCAACAGGACCATTTAGAGAGCTCCACATAGACTATGCTGATATGGGAGAGCGGTGTAATGGAGCAAGATATTTGATTGTGGTGGTGTGCCCCTTTTCAAGATGGGTGGAAGCGGGCCCATGTTCCTACCCAGACGCAAAGTGTGCGGCCAAGTTCCTTGTGCGAGAGGTGTTTTCACAATGGGGAATGTGTGGAATGTGTGATGTGATTAGATCAGACAACGGTACGCACTTTGTGAATGACCTCTTTAAGGAAGTGACATCACTCTTGGGGGTAAAACACAAACTATGCTCAATTTATCATCTGATGGTGAATGGGGTGGTAGAAAAGATCAATGGATTATTAAAGAGTAAGTTATCTAAGCTGTGTAACACATTGAAGAAAAACTGGGTGTATTGCTTTCCTCTAGCACTGTTCCAACTCAGGACGCAACCATGTAAAGACCACCATCTGAGCCCCCACGAAATTGTGACTGGGAGGCGAATACACACGCCAGTATCCCCGATTAGAAGAGCATCGGATGCGCACAGGGCTGCCACAGTGCTGGGGGAAGAGTTCAAGGAATACCTGACCCAGTTAACACGCGCAGTATGCAGCATAGCGCGACAAATAGCACCGCCTTTTACTGAAAATGTGGCGACTGATACTACCACACCGGCCACAGACAGTTCAAGCGGGCCACTGATGCCAGGAGCACATGTGTATGTCCGCAGCTTTGTGAGGAGGTGGAATTCACCCAGGTTTCATGGCCCTTATGAGGTCATCTATAGTACACCCAGCGCAGTGAAGGTAAAAGGATTGAAGTATTGGGTGAACTTATCAGACGTGAGGAGGGCACACAATAGTACAATCCCCCAGGATGAGCAAGATGGTGCCACTGGTACCACAAATGAGGTTGAAAAAGGATAACTAAATTGTCAGTAAAAAGAACATGCAGAGATAAAAGTTATCATATGTATTTTGTTCTGCATGACTTATCTATGTCTTCCTCCTCTCCTCTTTGATTGATCGAAATATTCTCCATACACCTCAACTCTCTCTCCCTCTCTATCTCGCACCTTCGTTTCGATTATTGTTCCACGCTTTTTCCATCACTGTTTTATTACCATCTTCTCCGTAGCAAAAGTACATGTGCAATTGAGTAAAAGAACAATCCTGACTAAAAATGATGATTAAACATGAAGTTGAACAAAGAATGTAAATACATGTATATATTGTGGTGACTTACCAAATTTATATCGCCCCTCCAGGTGAAAAATGGCCCAACGACCTACAAACGCGGAGAACCAATTAATGCTAGATAGTGATAGGGTCGCCATTAGGGCTAAAAGGTTCAGTAATGTTGAATGTGTTTTGAAATGTGCTGAAATTTTGATGTCAGTAATGTTGTTTTTCGCAGCTTGGTATTATACCCTTTTATCTTTTGTTAATGACATGCAAAGGGGAGGAAGCGGGGCTAACATGATACGAGAAGGATCGCAAATGATATGGACTGGTGTAAAGACTATATGGAAAGAGTCACATGAGATTAATGTCAACAAAAAAGATGTGATGCAACCCTCAGAATACATCACTGTAGGATCAACAAGTGTGTCAGTGTTACGTTTTAATGTAAACATGAGTAATGCTTATGGATATAACGATTATGATGGAGATTATTATTGGACAAATGAGTTAATTAACACTAGTATTAATGCACAGACAACCATATACCCTACCTCACACAACATTGCTGCTACTGATGACGATACACATCCCATATTGAATAGTAATGATACAACCTGGGCTGGAATGTTTCCAATACATTACAAAAGGGTGAAAAACAATAACCAGGAAGGGAGGAGGTGGAGAAAAAGGGGGGCGGGAGGGAAAAGATACGACATCTATCATGACCTGGGGTTAGACGAAATAGAAGATCCCCGCCACCCTGATCAATCAAATAAATGGTATTCTGACATGAGTGCCACGGCGAAGCAAGCAACAAATGAAAGCTGCTACGTCTGTTCACTCATTCCGCAAGCATCAGGAACACCGAAAATGATAGTACCGCAGGAAGTGCCCTTGTCGGAGGCTCAATGTTTAATTCATCTGGTTTTATGCAGAATAAAGAGCACGTTCCAAGTGCACACCGTCACATTGAAAAAACTGGAGAATGAGAAAACGTGCACAAGCAGACGCCAAGGAGTAATTTGCCTCAAGGAACCATTTTTTGTCATCAAGGGGACGCGATATGCAGAAAACAAGTGGCACGAAGAAACAATTGAATGCAAATCAGAAGCCCTTCGAGGCCTATCAAATGACACTTTCCAATGGATAAAAGAGGTATGTGACCCCATCTGGTCGCGACATATCACAAAGCTAACGTGGGTCACAGCATTAGAAAAACCTATCAAAATACAGAAAGAGGTGCCACATGACCTGTGCTTCCATGGGGGGAGAAGAGTGAACATGGGAGAGACAAAGAAATGCAACAAGACGGTCATAATACCTGACATGAAGAAAGGCACCGCTGCACTGATGGACATGTACTGGATTTGCGGCAAACAAGCTTACCTGCACCTCCCCGCTTCATGGCCCTTATGAGGTCATCTATAGTACACCCACCGCGGTGAAGGTAAAAGGATTGAAGTATTGGGTGCACTTATCAGACGTGAGGAGGGCACACAATAGTACAATCCCCCAGGACGAGCAAGATGGTGCCACTGGTAACACAAATGAGGTTGAAAAAGGATAACTAAATTGTCAGTAAAGAGAACATGCAGAGATAAAAGTTATGATATGTATTTTGTTCTGCACGATTTATCTATGTCTTCCTCCTCTCCTCTTTGATTGATCGAAATATTCTCCATACACCTCAACTCTCTCTCCCTCTCTATCTCCCATCTTCGTTTCGATTATTGTTCCACGCTTTTTCCATCACTGTTTTATTAACATCTTCTCCATAGTAAAAGTACATGTGCAATTGAGTAAAAAAACAAACCTGACTAAAAATGATGATTAAACATGAAGTTGAACAAAGAATGTAAATACTTGTATATATTGTGGTGACTTCGTGGAAAGGAACTTGTGCTCTAGCCACACTCCACACAGCCCTGTTGGTAATACCAGAGAGCCACATCCAAGGGTCAGCTTGGCAATCGGCTGGCATATCGGCAGCAAAGCAATCGGCTGGCATATCAGCAGCAGGGCAATCGGCTGAACCATCGACAGCGCCCCAACTAATAATGACAGACGCTCCAGCGTATGAACTATTGTCAGAGTATGAACTAAAGAAAAGATTGACACGAAGTAAAAGATCCTCCAATTACATATCATCCGAATCATCGAAACTCCTTGCTGAGATCCCGCAAAAATACAAGCTCTTTTCATCAGCAGAGACATTCTTCGCCACACTTCTTGTCCTGGGACTGAAAGCACGAGCAAACACCAAATGGTTGCAGATAGTGCGCTGGGAGCTCACTCAACTGGCTAACGACACTGAAGAGGGGTTCAATGTGATAAAAATAGAGCTCCGCGCACTGCGCCTAATGACAATGCAAAACAGATATGTCCTAGATCTCCTCACGGCGATGGATGGTGGTGTTTGGCGAAAAATTGGGGGGGCGTGTTGCACATTCGTGCCAACTGAAGATGCTGATAACTGGACACTCTCACATGTGATAATAGCAGTACACAACCTAGGAGAAAGAATGAGAACGGAAGGAGGAGCAGAAGAAAGCACATGGCTCGAAAATTTGTTCAGCTGGATACCATCATGGGTAAATGTGGCAATGAAAATTCTGATCCCCATCATCGTCTTTGTGCTCCTGCTCTTTTGTGTGTGCCAACTGGGACTACGGTGTTGTGAGAAAAGCATGCCAACCTCAGCTGTGATGATGGTAACAATGGGCCAACCGACAACGGTAGCTACCATGATAGATGCACAAATGCAAACAGGGGAATACACTACACCACAATACAGGATGACAGCAATTTACAGGCAATATGGGGATATAGTTGATAATTTGCATCATACAACGATAAAAGAACCAAGGGAGTTGCAATGGTACCAAAAAGTATGGGTAGATCAAGATGGCGATGGAGGAATTTACTTAATGTGTACACGAGATGAATATGCTAGAAGAGGAAATAGCCGAAGAAGTGTATGCAGAGCCTGGATGCCCATAAAAGGCACCCCCGAGTGGGACGAGGCTGTGGCGGAACCTGAGTACTACCGAAGGGAGAATGAAAAGAATAAAAAGTAGAAATATTTGTTACTTTAGATGTAACGAAAGGGGGGAATATGTGGGAGCGAGGGGCCAATGGGCCCCTCTCTACCATCACTTCTCAGTACAAAACTCGGACCAAGTGCCTCTAGTGGTGGGTACGCCCCTCGCCCTTATGCAATGTTAACTTTGGGTTACATTCGCGTAGATGGGACCACCGAGCAGGACACGGCCATCCATTTTTTGTACCCCCTTTCGACTCCATCTTGGTGACCAGGCCTCACTGCGATAGTACAAAATGCCTCTCTCCCTTTTGCCCACCGCAGTAACTCGAAGCACATGGCCCCCACCCTCGTTCCCAATCCAGCTGGAAAACTCTGCAGCTCCATTCTCACGCTGAAGCCGGAGCTGCTTGTAACAAATAATAAATGTAACACATCCCTTTTTCCTCTGAGATCACTGTCCTGCATGTGAACCAACATGAGCCAAGCACATAGCTTGTCCATCTCCACAAAAGTGTCCTTGCCCTCTTACCCTCGCCAGTTGAAACTTATTGCTATTCTAACCCTGTGTCCTTGCAAGGCATTCCTTTCATGTGCCAGACTGCCAACCATGCTATGAAGCCCACCCAACAGACCACCAACTAACATTAGACCCCTGCTGAAGTATATCGTGCCCAATACTAACAAATGCCACATACCTGAGATTCTTGTGAGACTAACCCTATAGTTCAATGACAGTATTATAGTGGTCAAGGCCCGTAAACCTGTGACCTGTATAACCCAAATGTTGTAGATGATATAAACTCTTGAGTGATTAGTACAATGACATGATACACTACTGAGGGTCTTTGGATTAACCATTATTTAGTGCATGCATTACTCAGAATGTATTTTCTTAGCTTAGCTTAGATAGTGACCACCGTATCTCACAACGACCTGACCTTCACCCATCCGGAGCACAGATGTCTGACGTCAATCCTCCCGCCAACCAGGCAACCAACCCGGAGAAAGAGATGATGCCCACACGTAAGACACCACCCCGGCTGACCAATCCAGGTCCAAAGTAGCATCATATGTTAGAGATGTCAATGTACTATATAAATGTGTTGTAACCTTGATGTGGTCAGAGCGCTCTGAGAGATCTAGATAAACTTTTCCTTGAACTCTCGCAGCCTGCTCTTTTGTGCCTTATTCCCTGTCCAGGGAGTGTCTGTATTATTCATTTTTTCACTTAGAGTCGGGGAGGGCACAAACACCACCAAGCACCCAAGACAATGTTTGCCAGTACCTAGTGACCACCACACAGATGCCTCACGATTGGCAAGGGTCTAGCGACTATGGTCTAGATGTGCTACAGTAAACCGGTTCCATAGCTCAGGGGGTGTCAACGCTCATGGCCTTGAGAACTGTGGCTGAATTTGTCTTGTTTCTCGTCCCTTTGATGGAATCCTTCAGAGGAGCTCAGTCTGACCAGGGACCGTGTTGAACTAGACCTCTCATTGGACTCATGACCACAGTTGTAGCAATGGACTAGCCCCAAATTTTATGAACAATTGTGACTCTTTTCCATCACCTCTCTTTCCTGGAAACGCACGGTCATTTGGTTATATTATTCCAACCCATCCTATGTTTTGTACAAAATATTATTTTTGTTAACACATATATGAGCATCACACATCATTCTCTTGGCCTGTGGCAGGGATCACAGGGTGACTGGGCACATGAAGGTCAGTGAGCTGACTGTTAGCCAGAATGACAGTTCTGGTGATGATGAATGGAGTGCTGTTAAGACATTTATGTGAAAGCAGCCAAAAACATACTTGCCAACCCTACCAATTTGGGCAGTAGGCTATCACTTTTTATGCAGTCCTACCATCTACAGATTTCAGTGTCTAATGCTACCGATTTCCAGACCTGCCTGCCTCAGGCACAGCCAGCCCAGCGTGGGTGTGTTCAATGGCCCATTAATCTGATGGATGTTTACCTGCACAGGTGATGTGAAACAGACACACACTGACTTGGAGTGAAAGTAGAGAGCTCTGCTCCTTTTCTCAATGCAATTGTTGGTGTTTTGAAAGGGAAGCTCGCATGTGTCGCTTTTGGCTGAAGTCCTGGGTTGGGGAGTCGAGCCGGCCTTGGAGTCTCATCACCTGCCAGTTCTGGGGCAGCAGCGCCAAGTCCATGGAAAGGACAGTGGCAAGTAACAACACAATGTGACTCGTATCTCCTGAGCGTGGAGTAATAAGCAAACAGCGGGTGCAGGAATGTAGGTACAAGCTCTAGTCCACTTCAACGCCAGTTGTTATGTAGTTTAAACAGCGGTGGCACTGGCAAGGATAACCAGTATCACCTTAATGCTTTTAAATAGGAACATGTTTTCTGACATCAGAGCGTGTCCGCTCACTTCTCCTTCCTTCCTCCGTGCCCCGCACCAGTTTTCAGAGGAGGGGTGCAGTTCCAGAGGGGTACATTTTGTCAACAGAATCTCAGCCAGAGGTAATGCATAAGGTCACTGGGGAGTCAGGCTCTCTTAGGATGCCATAGTTACAGTGAAGTGAGTGCACCAGTGCTCATTGGGGTGCAGTTAAATGCAGCTTTTTACTGGTGGACCAGTGTAACTTTCCATGAAGGATTGCATGTGGCATGGCGAGAAGGCAGAAGAAGAGAGCCAGTCGTTTGCCTCCCCAGTGATTGTCAGCCTCTGCCTTTCCTGAGCAAGTCGGCACCTATACCACTCCCATGACCTGGCCCTGGCATTAGACCACCTTACTAGAGTCACTGGGCCTAACCGTAATGAAATTACATGTAAACCCTGAGCTCAGCAAATTAAACAAAACACCAAACGAGCGGGATCTGAGCTTGCTGATAATAGGCCCAGCAGTGCGCTAAACCCAAAGAATAAGTGTCCTGAGCATAATCCATAGAAAGGAAAGCTGCAGCGCACTGGCACATACCACACTCCCCACGGGGGGTAGGTGGGGTTGCTTGCTACCTTTGAATGATGATGTAACCTTGTGGCTTGTGCTGGATAATCCATGCCCGCTCCTTCTGATCCCGTGCCTGCTCTGCTAGACGCTTTTCTTGCATGTTTTCTTTTGGAGTCCTGCGCTTGTATTAGGGAAACTAGTACAACTGGGGAATTGTAATTAAGACCAAGTTGAATTCCCAAATCATGTCTAAGCACCTATACAAACAGAACTCGCAGGTTGGATGTTATTAACTCCCCCAGCCCTGCTTTACTCCTAGTTTGGTAGGTAGGGGTGTGCTTTTCTTTTTCCCATTATATAGTCAAAGCAGAGGATAGGCCTGGGCGCACGGAGAACTTTGAAGTGTTTTCAAAAGAGCAGGATTTGAATAGTTGTGTCTGTCCCACCATAAAGACACGCCATCAGGGCCTTTCAACCTTTTTTGTCGAAAAGGGCTGTGAGCCTCAGGGAGGCCCCCAACAACGGTCCTGTGTTGCCAGTTAGCAGTCTTATAACATAGCAATACTGTTATATCAATCTCACTTTTGTTCTGGGGCTTGCCTTACAAGCTGCATATGCGTGAGTCAATGTTGCCGCTACTTCCATTGGGGTATACAGAAGTGTGATCACCTTGTTGCCTTATCACACCGGTTCCTCCACAGCAGGCACTTGCTGACAAAGAAGGATTGATTACTTTTCAGTGGGTATTTCCTGTTTCAGCTCCCTCCCTGCCTGGCCATCTCCTCATAATCATTGGCTATTAACCTCCACAGGTAATTCTTTATCATTTAATTGGGTAAAATTTCCTGAAGTCATCATTATGCTACTTACTATTTTTTAAACGTTAAGATTCCTACAGATTTTTGGTCACAGAAGGTTGGCATGTATGCAAAAACATTGCCAAAACTGTCCCGTTGTTGTTGGTAAGAAACATAAAAAGTATAAAGACTGTATGTGCAGTGTTGCAGTCAAGCAGTGACGACATAAATGTTAGAAATGTCACCTACATGTGTTCCCACACCTACATGAAGGCAAGTGGGGTGTGTTAAACATGGCGATAGGCCGGATATTCCCTCATATGGTCACCCCATACTAAAGGTTTAGGATTCAGAAATCCCCCTCTCTCTGAAGTGCACGAAGAGCTGGATCACAAGCTACAAGGGATGCTGCCCCTCCCTCTTGAGCCTTTTTTGTCCAGTAAATCAGTTCCTGAAACAAGTTTGATGGAAGCTAAAGAGTGGAGATATGAGGAGGACAACATTTCTGTAAAACCACAGAAGGAGGCAGGCTATTTAAATGATCCAGCGAAAGAGTCATATCTAAAATGAAGGACTACAAAATGTGACATTACCTGGTAGTAGCACTCCCTCTACCTGCCTTATCTAATGCCCTCTCCACCAGAGGATTAACCACATGACCCATTGCAACAACAGTTGAAAGAAGAGAGGTTATATTCCTACAAAGATTACTGTGAGATGATCACAGTGGGGCCTTCTCATGAAGGCGAGTAATGTACAAAGAAGGCAAGGGTATAGAGTTCTCTGACACTCACTGGTTTGATACCACACACTAAAATCACAACGAGAACATGAACAGAATACAGATGTGTATCCAAAGCGCTCCGATTGTAGGACAATGCTACCCAGACATATTTTACGTCAATGGTCAAGTTAAATGTTTGCATTTGATGTTATAACCAGTCAACTAGTGTGAATAGAAAGAGCATTAATGATCTGATCTAACAGCTTCATGTAACAGCATCACTGTAAATAGAAAACAGTGGCCACTGGAGCCCACAGGGTGACAGATCTGGGGTCACTAATCTTTGTAGTCTCCTCCAAACAGACAGCCTCATTCTGAGTTGGCCGGTACATGGTAAAAGTGCCAGTAATAACGTTTACCAGCACTTTTACCGGACCGGCCAACTACAACTTTGCTGGTAGGGGTTAAGGAGGTAAATCTGCCCTCTCCCAGCAAAAAACTGACGTTATTACCGGCACGGCCGGTAATTGCGGAAAACTCCCCCCATGGAGTCCTATGGAACTCCATGTAATGGGGATTTACTGCCCTTACCAGCACTTGTAATCTGCCGGTAATTCCAGCAGACCAAATGCCAGTAACGGCAATTCCGTTTGCTGGTATTACACCAGATTTACTGCCAAAATACTGTCAGACTTGTAATGAGGCCCAGTGTACTAACTGTAACGCAGAGACTGAGGTTCGGAGGTGCCATTGAAATGCGCTGGCTTGGTTTTGCTGAGTCACAGTGAGTCAAGTGACCGGTGTTAGGGAGAATTCTCTTATAAGGCCAATTTCCCAAACCTAGTGAGTCCCCCAGCAGCTTTGCTGTATTTTTGGGGTTTGTTTCTTTCTCCTGCTAAGAGTGAGACTCTTTTTGTTCCCACTCTTAGGCATGATTTGAGGTATGTCTTTTGACTTGGTATGTGCTTATGGGCTATGGGATCTTTTACTCCATAGGGTATCATCTGTTTTGGTATATGTGTTACACAGCACCCTCAGTGCAGTAACACAAGGGTGTCATAGTGACCCCCAAACATAGACTCCATACCCTGGGACTGACTACTGTCTCCCAAGGCATGTAAAGTCACCATTGGCTTTATTAGTCCAAAATTGTGAACAGAACCAGTACAAACTATCAAATTGTGGAGGTACTGAAAGGGGTAAATTATATTGCCCCTGGGTCTGTTTTCAAGGGGGCACTGTCCAGTCCCCCCTTGTCGAGTTTCTGGCTGGTGGCAGTGGTTACCACGCAAAATATTCCACCGGAATATTTCCTATGGGATTTTCCCATTGATTTTAAACGCACCACTTATTTGGTGCAATGTTAAAGATACCGCCGGTTTATTTATTTAATATAAAATCACCGTTGGGTCTTTTCGCCAGAACTCTTTTCCAAAATGGCGTTTGTGTCCGTCTCTGTAACTCCAACCAAGGTCGGGCCCTTTGTTCCACTTTTTGGTGGGCTTGTCCACAGAAGCCCTCCAACTGGTGCCACTCTGTCTGGGTTCCACAGAATGTGTGGGTGGGGGAATTGGCACCCTGGACTGCGTTGCCTTAGCAACCCAAGTCGCACTCTGTTCTGATTGGCCCAGTGGTGAGCCGCCCGGCTCACCACTTAGCATGTATGAGTGACAGCTAGGGGGGTTTTCTGCATAAAAGCAGGGCTTTTGGGACTGGAACTTCAGAAGTCGCCACAGGACCTAAGAAATCCGAAGAGGGGAGAAGCTGAGCCATCTGCAAAGACAACACCACAGGTGGAGCCCTGCTGCAACGACCTCACCACTTTCCCGACGACCAGAGAAGATCTTCTGCTGTAAGTGTCTTCTCCCTTTGAGCTGGTGGGAACAACCAGTTCACCATTCGCCTTCTAGGACGTCCCTTGGACGAATCGCCAGTGCCAAGCACCCCGGCAGCCAGATAGCCAAGCTTCACCACTGTGACCGCGAATAAAAGGAACGCACTTTTTAACCAAACAAAATCCGCGGCTGGTCTCTTCCCTGGGCAGTGCAACGACTCCAAGTTTCCTCCTCGACGAGATCTTCTCTTCCCCTGGTCGAAACCATGAACTGCACCCGCTGCCAGGAACAACTGCCACCGTTGGAGCTTCCTCACTTTTAAAGGTACTGTGTTCCACCTAGCCTCCCTTTCGACGGTTTGCTAAAGGTGACACTTAAATCCTTGGCTTTCCAACTGGGTTGGCCCCCAGACCTTCTAACTTTACCTTTCGCATCAAACCAACCTCTTTTGAACATTTTTGCAAAGACTTTAGCGCATTTTAAACTGTTTGATCTTGGGCACATTCCGCCTTGCTCCATTTAAAGCGGGCCTGGTCTATGAACTTTGGCTCTACAGTAGACTCTGCCTTCACTAACTTGCTGTGGTCTTAGAAAAGTGTTGGTAACTTTTTTATTTTCATGACCTGCCTTTTTCTCTCCCTTTAACTTAATTATTGGAGTGCCATCTAAGTTACACGCTCACATCTGTTTTTACAAATAGTGGTGTTTTGACCTAGACTTGTCTAATAATTATTAAGGGAGGTGTGTTTACTTTTCTGATTGTGTTTTAACTTGCTTTGATCTTTAGTGCTTAGTGTATTTTCCTAAAGTGCGTTTTAAATAAATAATTATATACTTTTGATATCAAGCTTTGGTCAGTGTTTGCTTGCTCTACTGTGTTTTAGCCCTATTGTGTATCCTCTGTATACTGCCCTACTCATCTTGAGAGAAGTCTGACTGCTCAGCCACAGCTAGCAGGTAAATCCGGGTGGTGCGGACTGCTACCAATTGGGTTTACTGCTTACTCCTGTAGTCTTAAGCTTCTTGCAGTGTTCCCCAAGGGCACTGCACAGGATTCTGCCTAACACTGGTGTGCATCGGTGGGATTTGTATTGAGTATACATTATAGAGTGCTTCTGATACTTTGGTGCAACTAACCACAAAGCTTAGCACTAGAAAAGTTTATTTTCTAACAAGTCAACTATGGAAAGTTACAGCCAGGAGTCCCTTTCTGCAAATACAGCTGATTGTTTAAGAGCCCTTTGTAGATATAAGAATGTCCCTTTAAAAGGCAAGAAAATAGAATTGATTGAAAGATTGTTAGAAAACCAAAGTCTGGGTAGTGGTTCAGAGGAGCCTACCTCCCCAGCAAATGTGACCAACAGTAATGAGGTTAATATGAATCAAAGTCTTGATAGTATTGTTGTAGAGTCAGAGGAGGAAGGTGAGGCAATGTAACTGTCCCCACTGGCCCTCTGCCTGCTCTGCCACCTCAAGCTGTGTCTACTGGACCTTTGTCAGGTCCCACATTAAGTCCTGCACTCATTGAACTAGAAAAAATGAGGCTTGAATTAGAGTTCAAAAGAATTAGTGCCCAATCTGAACAAAAGCACCAAGAACGAAGGCTCAGAGAAATGGAGCTCCAACATGAGCTAGAGATGAAGAAATTGTCTGTGGAAAATGCTTCTCTCCCATGATCCTCTAGGAGTTCCAGTCCCAAAAGACCCTGGATGCCTAAAGAGATTGTGGGTATGTATGAACCTAAATTGGATGTGTTGGATTGGTTGGCTATGTTTGAGTATAATCATGGGCTCCAGGACATCACAGGGAATCAGTTGCTTCCTTGGTCGTTCTCTAGGCTCCCCCCTGTTGCATCTGATGTGGTAATGGAGTTGGGGGAGGTGGATAGGATGGACTATGAATGTGTTAAGCTAGCTTTAATAGCTAGATTTGGGAAGACCCCTTCCCAGTACCTTAAGAGGTTTAGGACCCTCAAAAAGCATGATGGTACCCCTTGGTCTACCTGGGTGAGTGAAAGTTTGAAGAATTTAGAGGGATGGATTAAGGGTTACAGAGTGAACACTTATGAGGGAATGAGAAATCTTGTTATGTTGGAGTCAATTTATGATGCCTGCTCTCCTGAGCTCAGACAGCACTTGGCTGATTCAAAGGAAATAGATTCCAAGAAGCTAGCTAAGGCTGCTGACTTGTGGGTTGCAACAGGGCTACTCACAAGGATTCTGGGGCAACTCAGAAAAAGGATGAGGGGACACAGCCTAAAAAGGACTCCAAAGAGAATTCCAATAATTCCCATTCCAAAGAGGGCCCCAAACAGAACCATAAGGGTAAGCCACAAGGGAAACCAAATCAGGCTAGTGTACCTTCTGGTCCCAAACCAGAAGGAGGTCAGAACAAGCCACCATTCGTGAAGGCATTTGGGAAATGCTATGTTTGTGGCTCTACTGACCATGTGAAAGGGGATCCCAAATGTAAGGGTAAACCTTCAGGGGTCCACACTGTCTCCTTAGCCCTCGCTTCAGAGGAGGAATTACAAATGGCAAGTGGAAACTTTCTACTACTGGCTGATGACCCCATAGGAGTCTCAGCTAGTGTTTCTTTAGTGTCCCTGGGGTTGCGGGAACAACAGAATTTAGATGCATATAATTCTATCCCAGATAATACTAAAGAGTATTATAAGGACAGTGTCCAAGTGAATGGTCAGGAGGCTCCTGCCATTAGGGACACTGGGGCCAGCATAACTGTGGTGGACAAATCTTTGTTCAAGGCAGAGGATGTTGCTAGGGCACCCAAACGCCTCACCACGTTAGCTGGAGGGCCTGTGCACATGCTTCCCCAGTTACCAGTTCTCATCCAGTGCAATGATATGACTGTGAAGATACCTGTCAGTGTACAATGTGAGGTACCAGGAAGGGTTCTGTTGGGAAATGACCTGAAAACTCTTGGAGTAGTGTCACATACCCCCAGACCTCCTAGTAAAAGGTTACAGGAGCTAACCAGACCTGCAAGGGAGAAAACCATGAGAGGTTCTTCTAAGGAGATGATGGAAAAAGAAATCACTCCTACTCCAATGGAGCTACTTACTGCTATATCTGAGCAACAGGAAGCAAAGGGGAAACCCAAGACTTCTAGAAGGAAACCAGCAGCAAGCACTCCAGTGCTTCCAACTAGGACTTCCCCTAGGTTGTCCAAAGTTACACCTGTAACTCCACCTCCAGCTGAGGCTGAGAGGGAGGTACAACCCTGTGTGGTTGAACTAGACTCTGAAGAGACAGAGCTAGTAGAAGTCCAAGAACTTATTGGAGATCTGGATCCTGTTGACCATCCTGAGCTGCAGTCTTTACTGGCAGAAGGTGGACCCAACAGGGCAGACTTCAGTAAGGGACAAAGAGAATGTCCAACTCTGGAAGGTCTTCACCACCAGGCAGCTTCTCAGGCTGATGGGCAAGAACCTGGGAAGTATAGGTTGCACTGGGAAGATGGCCTCTTCTACAGTGAACTGACTGAGTCTGCACCTGGAGACTACAAGCGACTTGTAGTGCCTCAAGAAAACAGACTCCAGTTCTTGCAACTAGCCCATGAGATTCCTTTAGCTGGTAACTTGAGTTTCAAGAAGACCAAGGAAAGGCTCTCTCTCTAATTTTATTGGCCAAAAATGGGGGCTGAGGTAGATAAGCTCTGCAAGAGCTGCCACACCTGCCAAACTTCTGGTAAGAGTGGTTCCAAGAATGTGGCACCTTTAGTGCCTCTCCCAGTAGTGGGAGTCCCATTTGAGAGGGTAGGAATCGACATTGTTGGTCCCCTTGATCCTCCAACCTCCTCAGGCAACAGGTTTATCCTTGTTGTAGTAGACCATGCTACTAGGTACCCTGAGGCAATTCCTATGAGGACTGCTACGGCGCAATCTGTGGCTAAGGCCCTCCTTGGTATTTTTACCAGGGTTGGGTTTCCTAAGGTGGTAATCTCTGACAGGGGTCAAATTTTATGTCCCACTACATGAAGGCCATGTGGAAAAACTGTGGAGTTACCACAAGTTCTCAACCGCATACCAACCTCTGACAAATGGATTGGTTGAAAGGTTTAATAGGACCATGAAGAGCATGATAGGTGCTTTAGAGGAACCCCTTAAGGGAAAGTGGGATCTTCTACTGCCATGCCTTCTCTTTGCTTATAGAGAAGTCCCTCAGAAGGGAGTAGGTTATAGTCCCTTTGAGCTTCTTTATGGCCATCCAGTCAGAGATCCATTGGCCCTGATTAAGGTGGGGTTGGAGAGTGCTCCTTCCCCCAAGCTAGTCAGAGTGACTGACTACGTGATAGGACTCCAGAGGAGAATGTCACAGATGATGGCCCAAGCTAGTGATAACCTGAAGGCTGGTCAAGCTTTGGTCAAGCAGTGGCATGATCAACAGGCTAACATGGCTGAGTTCACTCAAGACCAGCTAGTTCTTGTTATGATACCAACAAGGCAGAGGGCCTTGCAGGACAAATGGATGGGACCCTTCAAGGTTGTGGGAAAACTTGGAGAGGTGAACTATCTGGTGGAATTGGGCAATCCCAAGGAGGCTCCCAGAGTCTTCCACACCAAACAGACTGAAGGCTTATGTTTCTAGGCCTGAAGTAGGAGCTTTGCTTCTAGCTTGAGCAGAAGAGGAAGAAGAGAGTGTACCTCTCCCTGATCTCCTCAGAGGCTTACCTGTGGATGAAAAGATTGAAGGAGTTAATCTCTCTTCAAATCTGACACCTGAGCAACAAGAGGAGTGCAAATCTATGTTAAATCAGTTTGCCTCCCTGTTCTCACTTTCACCAGGCTTGACGCCTTGGGGCCAGCATGATATACTCACTGGTGACTGTCTGCCTGTAAAAAGCAGAGGGTACAGAATGTCAGAGAATGTAAGAACCCACATCAAAGGAGAGGTCAGCAAGATGCTTGACCTCGGGGTAATAGTGCCCTCTACTGGTCCATTGTCTAGCCCAGTTTTGTTAGTACCAAAGGCAGGATCCAAAGAGTTAAGATTCTGTGTGGACTATAGAGCTCTTAATGCAGTCACCAAGACTGATGCCCACCCTTTGCCAAGGACAGATGAGTTGGTGGATAGACTTAGTTCAGCCAAGTACCTCAGCACATTTGATCTGACGTCAGGCTATTGGCAAATAGCCCTGACAGATCATGCCAAGGAGAAAACTGCATTTTCTACCCCAGTTGGCTTATACCAATTTAAGGTTATGCCTTTTGGACTGAAGAATGCACCTGCTACATTCCAAAGGATGGTAAATCAGGTTCTGACTGGGATGGAGGACTTCTGCATGGCATACTTGGATGACATTGCAGTGTTCAGCCACTCCTGGGAAGAACATGTTGACCACCTAGGACATGTTTTGCAGGCTCTTGAGAAGGCCAATCGGACCATAAAGGCAAGTAAATGCCAGATTGGACAGAGTAAAGTGGTCTACCTTGGACATGAGGTAGGAGGTGGAGAAATAAGGCCTTTGCCCAGTAAGATTGAAGCTGTGAAAAATTGGACAACACCTACTACTCAGACCCAGGTGAGAGCCTTCTTAGGTCTCACTGGGTACTACAGGAATTTCATAGAGAACTATGGGACCATAGCTTCTCCACTGAATGTGATCTCCTCTCCTAAGTTCCACAAAAAGGTCCGATGGAATGAGGAGTGCAATCAGGCCTTTGAAAACCTGAAGAAAGCCCTTTGTCAAGCTCCAGTACTAAGAGCTCCTGACTACCACCAAACTTTCATTGTACAGACAGATGCTTCAAATGCAGGCATAGGTGCAGTCCTTAGTCAACTGGATGGGAAAGGTAGGGAGCACCCTATTGCTTCATCAGTAGAAAACTGAAGGAACCTGAGACAAGGCGGGCAACCATTGAAAGAGAGTGTTTTGCTATTGTGTGGGCTCTGAAGAAGTTCAGGCCATACTTGTATGGTTCTACTTTTATTATTCAGACTGACCACCAACCCTTGAAATTGTTGATGCAAAGGAAAGGGGAGAACCCAAACTATTGAGATGGTCAATCTGCCTCCAATGATTTCACCATTGAGCTCAGGTCAGGGTGTCACCACCAAAATGCTGATGGTCTCTCTAGGATATTTGTAACCGACTAGAGGTATGAGATTCATCCAGGAGTGGATTCAATCCTCCTGTCCCTTAGTCTGGGGGGGACGAGTGTTAGGGAGAATTCTCTTATAAGGCTAATTTCCCAAACCTAGTGAGTCCCCCAGCAGCTTTGCTGGATTTTTGGGGTTTGTTTCTTTCTCCTGCTAAGAGTGAGACTGTTTTTGTTCCCACTCTTAGGCATGATTTGAGGTATGTCTTTTGACTTGGTATGTGCTTATGGGCTATGGGGTCTTTTACTCCATAGGGTATCATCTGTTTTGGTATATGTGTTACACAGAACCCTCAGTGCATTAACACAGGGGTGTCATAGTGACCCCCAAACATAGACTCCATACCCTGGGACTGACTACTGTCTCCCAGGGCATGCAAAGTCAGCATTGGCTTTATTAGTCCAAAATTGTGAACAGAACCAGTACAAACCATCATATTGTGGAAGTACTGGAAGGGGTTAATTAGATTGCCCATGGGTCTGTTTTCAAGGGGGCACTGTCCAGTCCCCCCTTTGGGATTTTCCCATTGATTTTAAACGCACCACTTTTTTGGTGCAATGTTAAAGATACTGCCGGTTTATTTATTTAATATAAAATCACTGGTTGGGTCTTTTCACCAGCACTCTTTTCCAAAATGGCGTTTGAGTCCGTCTCTGTAACTCCAACCAAGGTCGGGCCCTTTGTTCCACTTTTTGGCGGGCTTCTCCACAGAAGCCCTCCAACTGGTGCCACTCTGTCTGGGTTCCACAGGATGTGTGGGTGGGGGAATTGGCACCCTGGACTGCGTTGCCTTAGCAACCCAAGTCGCACTCTGTTTCTGATTGGCCCAGTGGTGAGCCGCCCGGCTCACCACTTAGCATGTATGAGTGACAGCTAGGCTGTTGAATTGGGGTTTTTCTGCATAAAAGCAGGGCTTTTGGGACTGGAACTTCAGAAGTCGCCACAGGACCTAAGAAATCCGAAGAGGGGAGAAGCTGAGCCATCTTCAACGACGACACCACCGGTGGAGCTCTGCTGCAATGACCTCACCACTTTCCCGACGACAAGAGAAGATCTTCTGCTGTAAGAGTCTTCTCCCTTTGAGCTGGTGGGAACAACCAGTTCACCATTCGCCTTCCAGGACGTCCCTGGGTCGAAGCACCCCGGCGGCCGGATAGACAAGCTTCACCACTGTGACCGCGAATAAAAGGAACGCACCTTTTAACCGAAGAACTCCGCAGCTGGTCTCTTCCCTGGGCAGTGCAACGACTCCACGTTTCCTCCTCAATGAGATCTTCTCTTCCCCTGGTCGAAACCATGAACTGCACCCGCTGCCAGGAACAACTGCCACCGCTGGAGCTTCCTCACTTTTAAAGGTACTGGGCCTCATTACGACCCTGGCGGTAAGGGGTTAACGCCAGCGTTAGCTGCGCCGACCCCTTACCGCCAACTACGAGGTCCCTTAGCGCCATGGCGCTTTTAACACCTGCTTTTAGCAGGTGTTAAAATCCATGGCGCTAAGGTACCATGGAGTTAATTACGCCACCGTAATTTACGGTGGCGTAATTAACGCCTTCCCCACTCCCATTATGCCCTATGGGGCAAAAATGGGAATGGGGAAGAGTAAATGGGGATTGGGGACTTACCGCCCCGCCGACCTCGGAATGGGGCGGTAAGTCCGCCAACCACCATGGCGTAAACGTAGTTTACGCCATGGTGGTAAAGTCACGGCCCAGGCGGTAACTTACCGCCTGGGTCGTAATGAGGCCCACTGTGTTCCACCTAGCCTCCCTTTCCACGGTTTGCTAAAGGTGACACTTAAATCCTTGGCTTTCCAACTGGGTTGGCCCCCAGACCTTCTAACTTTACCTTTCGTATCAAACCAACCTCTTTTGAACATTTTTGCAAAGACTTTAGCGCATTTTAAACTGTGGGATCTTGGGCACATTCCGCCTTGCTCCATTTAAAGTGGGCCTGGCCTATGAACTTTGGCTCTACAGTAGACTCTGCCTTCACTAACTTGCTTTGGTCTTAGAAAAGCGTTGGGAACTTTTTTATTTTCATGACCTGCCTTTTTCTCTCCCTTTAACTTAATTATTGGAGTGCCATCTAAGTTACGCGCTCACATCTGTTTTTACAAATAGTGGTGTTTTGACCTAGACTTGTCTAATAATTATTAAGGGAGGTGTGTATACTTTTCTGATTGTGTTTTAACTTACTTTGATCTAAAGTGCTTGGTGTATTTTCCTAAAGTGTGTTTTAAATAAATAATTATATACTTTTAATACCAAGCTCTGGTCAGTGTTTGCTTGCTCTACTGTGTTTTTAGCCCTATTGTGTATCCTCTGTATACTGCCCTACTCATCTTGAGAGGGGTCTGACTGCTCAGCCACAGCTACCAGGTAAATCTGGGTGGTGCGGACTGCTACCAATTGGGTTTACTGCTTACTCCTGTAGTCTTAATCTTCTTGCAGTGTTCCCCAAAGGAACTGCACAGGATTCTGCCTAACAACAGGTAATATGCTCCAATAGGCCAGTGTGTGGTGAAGATTCTGCTGAAATAGGTGGCAGCCCAAGTCTCAGACATACAAGTTACCATGGGAGCCATATTACAGTGGTGTGGTACATAAAGATGCTAAGATAGTACGTGTGAGTAATCAGAAGCACCCAGAAGAGAGAAACGGTTGTGTGCTGTCCTCCTCCAGCCAATGAAGAAATTGCTGATGAATCTCAGATTCTGATTGAAGTGTGACAGACTTATGTCCTCTTTTGTGGGTCCTCCATGAGGCCCCTCCTGTGCAGTCATGGTGAAGGCCCTTAAGTCATACATTTGCCATCCAACTGAATGCATTTCTTTGTCGGCCAAGAGAGAGAGCTCATTCCTAGTTTGAGCTCAGAGCCTCTAGCTGGATTCAGGCTCCTTGCATTCACAGAGGACTAATGATGGATGCTACGGGAGCCTAGTGAGTCACTAGTATATGGATCGTAAATCCCAGGAGAGGGAAAGACGCAACACTCTCTTAAAGCTATAATACTATAAATCCTTGACTCAGTATTCTTCAGTAAATGACAGAACCTAATCCAAAGGGTACTCTGTCTCTCATGTGTGTGCTAACTACAATCTCCCAAAGTAGGCCTAGTTACTGAACATGCAAGTGTTCACTTTAGGCTTTGGCTTTGAATGTGTTACCTATTATTCCCTAAAAGAGATCTAGTTACATGCTGCCCAAATGTGCTACTGAAAGTTACATGCATATTCAATGAGAGGTTAGGCAAGGCTGCAGATGATATATGATAGGTTGTTTATAACGCACTTAATACCTAGAGGTGTCTAAGCAAGGGGATCAAACCCATGTTGCTCTGTGTCGTCTTGCCTCCAAGGCGAGCACGTTGCCCCTGAGCTATCCTCCACTTGAAAGTGCTCATGTTCACATGCTGTGAAATGCCATTTCTTCAAGCAGGCAGAATACATCACTCTGTGCCAGACACAGGAACATAAATGAAAAGACAATGCCCAAACTATAGAAGTGGACACATTCCTTTTTGCTGCCTGAATGTGAAAATAGAGACTTACCTAAAGGAATCACTAGTTCCATCTGCAAGGTTCCAATAAATGAGAGGCAGCAACACTTATATTCAGAAGCTGCGTCATGTTTGGTATGCACTTACAGGACCTGCCCTCGACTGTTGTAATATCAGCTAACACATGATGCTTTCTTTGTCCCAAGGCAAGACTTGTTGTCTCATCGAGTGACCTTGGCTTGACTTATTCCTTTTATTCCCATTGCCGATATGCCGAACGGGAAAGTAACGCCTCTCTACTCTCTCCATGGTGTTGCGCTCCACCGAGACCCTGCTGCCCATGTGCAAGGATTTGCAGGAGCTGAGTGCATTGTGGGGATATGTTAAGCCACAGCTGCACCTTTTACACTTTACTCACGCCAAGTTTGATTGGCTATTGGCTTTGAGATTGTCTTCCGAATGAGGAGCAGTCATGAGAGCTGGGTTACAATGCCACCTCCATCAGTGCTTTTTGGAATTCCCTGTTTATGTTTATTAATATTATTTATTACAGAACTACAAAATTAAAATGAGCAGACGGGTGTCCTAGGCAATGCAGTGGGCAACTAATCTTCCGACTTGGATGGCCAAGGAGAAAGGTCGAGTGAGGACTAGCAAATCCTGCTCCACAATAATTGCCACATTTTGAACTCCACTTGCCTTCCAACACTCATCTTAATATAGTTAATTTTTTTTACGGTACCAAATTCAGGCCACTGTTATGTCCCAGCCCTCGGCGCGCGCGCACGAGGGCTGGAGGAGTAAGCTAGGCCGCACGGCCTGTGGCGCAGCGCCAGCGGGAGCTCAAATAACTCGCACGCACACACGGGTGGATGGTCTGCCCCGGAACTGCCTCCCGAGCGCGGGGGCGGGGCTTTTATTCGGCACGCCCTGCGTCACCGCGTAGCGGGACGCAGGGCGGAACATAACATTCCTCCTTTATTATAAAACAAACAAACATAACACTAACTTGCATCAACTGTGAGTGCAAACATCTGCTCACGCTCTTAACCAATAATTGTCCGGCCATAGTGTCCGTGGTCCAGGTACCTCACACTACCACACATAGGGCCTCATTCCGAGTATGGCGGTAAGGGATAGCGGCCACCGGTAACGAGACCGGTGGCGGTATTCCCTTACCGCCATACTCCGAGTTCCCTCTGCGCCCTCGCCCTTAACGCCTGCTTTGAGCAGGTGTTAAAGTCGAGGGCGCAAAGGGGCCTCCAAGCCAATAACGGTGACCGTAATGAACGGTCACCATTATTTGCATCTTCCCCATTCCCATTGAGCCCTATGGGGGCTCATTTAGGAATGGGGAAGAGCCTTGGTGAATGGGGAATTACCGCCCCGCCAACCTTGGAATGGGGCGGTGATTCCGCCATCCACCAAGGCGCTGCCGTTCCGGGTACGGCGTCAACCAAGGCGTAAATAGCGCCATTGGTTAGCGCCGTACTCGGAATGAGGCCCATAGTCATTTAGCTTGGCCGGCGGCCTCGTGGCCGCTCTCAGACCGTACCGCCCTTCTCGGGGCCTGCACCCCCCCGGCTCCTGATCTGGCTCACCTTCACTGGTCATGTCCTCGAGGCCGGGGGCCTCCAGCGGTTCCCAGGTTCCATCCGCCGCTCCTGTCTCATCCGAGATGGACCTAGGCTCGTCTTCGCTGGGCGTCCTCCTCTTCCAGATGGCACTCACTGTCAGTCCACAGGTTGCGAGGCACCGCCTTGAAGCATGATGAGTTCCTCGTCACTTGACGGTGTCCTCGGGTCACAGTCACCATGGTTCCATGCCGATCGCTGACGGTCCATGGCAGTTCCTCGTATCTGGTGTCGAGTTTTGATTTGGTGGGGTTTCGTAGCATGACGACTTGGTCCCCCACTTGGTGATCAGACTGCCTCGCTCTCCTCTTGCCGCTCATGCGGGCATTGGCACTCCTTCTCCTCATTTCCGTGCGTCCTTCATTGACCTCATCCGGGGTCCTGCTTGGATGGTGCAGAATCGAGGATCGGATGACGGTGCCGACCATGAGATCCGCCGGCGGTATGCCGGTTGTGCTGTGGGGGGTAACCCGATAGTTCCTGAGGAATCGGTAGAGGTCGATCTTCCATGGGCTGGCGTTCGCCTTGGATACCCTTAGCACCTTGTTAATGGTTCTCATGAAGCGTTCGGCGTCCCCGTTGGCCTGGGGCCACCTCGGCATGATGTGGTGATACTTTATATTAAGGTCCTGCAGATAGTTCTTGAATTCCTCCCCGGTGAACGGTGGCCCATTGTCACTTTTGATGGAGGTTGGTAGTCCGTGAGTTGCGAACATTTTTTCTATGGCTGGAATGACCACTTCCGCTGCTGTGGATTCGACTATTTCAACCTCCGGATATCGGGAGTGGTCATCAACTGCTACCAAGAGGTGGAGGCCTTCCCGTAGCTTGTAGAAGTCAATGCTGATGGCCTCCCACCGAGAGCGGCCGCGTGCCGCCGATAGAATTGGTTCTGGTTCTGGCGGGGCTCCTGTTATCTGACAGGCTAGGCACGTGCTGATGAGTGTCTCGACCCGTTCCTCGATCTGGGGAAACCATACCCTGTGCCGTATGCGGGCCTTCGTCCTTGCCAGCCCTTGGTGTCCTTCATGCGCTAGGGCCACTATCCTGTCTTGCATCCTGAGAGGGATTGTGATGCGGTTACCTCTTAGTATCACTCCGCCTTCTGTAATTGACAAGTCTTGCCGGACGGTAAACATGCCGGACAGAAATCCTTTTGCTTCCGCTGTTCTGTTGTTTGTGTGTCTCATAAAGGTTTTCCAGTCCCCTGAGATTATGGCATCTTTCACTAGATTGCAGAAGGGATCCTTGTTGGTTTCTGCCTCGATGTCTTCGATGCTCACCGCTTTTGGTTTCATTGCGCGAACCACTTGGCATATATGTTCCTCTGTCTCTTCGGCCACTTGGAACTCGTGTTGGGTTGCCGCTCGCGGGTGCCTCGAAAGGAAGTCCGCAGGGTTTCCACTGCCTGGTTGGTAGATGAGATCAAAGTCGTATTGCTGGAGATGTAGTAGCCATTTGGTGATCCGTGCCGGAGGGTGTGACAACGTTCCCATGAAGATGGGTAGTAGGGGTTTGTGGTCGGTGACTGCTGTGAACCGCCGCCCATATAGGTACAGATGAAAGTGCCTGCACCCCCACAGCACTGCGATGGCCTCTTTCTCAATGTGGGAGTACCTCTGTTCGGTTTCCGTGAGGGCTCTCGAGGCGTATGCTATCGGTCTTTTCTCCCCTTCTCTCGTCACCTGCATCAGGATGGCACCGAGCCCAACGGGGCTTGCATCCACGAATAGTTCTGTGGGCAGCTCGGTGTTGTAATACGCCATCTTGGTGTCGACGGACAGGGACTCTTTAATACTTTCAAACGAGTCTTGGCACTTCTGCCCCCAGTCCCACTTGGCGTTTGCTTTCGTCAGCTCCCGTAGTGGCTCATATAGGGTGGCCAGGTTTCGAATTAACCTCCCGCAGTAGGTTGCCATCCCTAGGAAACTGCGTACTTCTGTGGGGGTCATCGGTGGGCTTGCCGCCTGGATGTCTGCAACCTTCTGGGGATCAGGGGAGATGCCCGTGCTGCCAAACTTGTAACCAAAAAAAGTGATTTCCGATCTGGGGAACTCGCACTTCTCCCTGTGTATGGTCAGTCCAGCCTCTTGTAGTCTGTCCAGTAGGGTATGAAGCCTCTTGAGGTGCTCCTTCTTGTCGGGGGCGTGAATCAGAATGTCGTCGCTCACGTTGAGGACCCCAGGGATGCCCCTGATGACCTCCTGGATAGTTTGCTGGAATACTTCAGCCGCAGACGAGATCCCGAAGCTCAGGCGTTTGTATCTCCTTAACCCCAAGTGCGTCGAGAATGTTGTAATGTAGCGCGAGTCTCTGTGGAGTTTGAGTTGATGATACCCCGCTTTCAAGTCAACTTTCGAGAAAACACAAGACCCTGTGAGGTCCGCCACGATTTCGTCAATCGTTGGGGTGATGTGGCGTTCTTGTTTGATGGCAGTGTTAGGTAGACGCATATCAATGCAAATCCGGACCTTTCCAGGCTGTTTAGGCTTTCGCGTGACGACCATTGGGGAGACCCATGGTGTGGGCCCAGTAACCGCCTCTATGATGCCAGCTTCCTCCAGAGCCTTGAGTTCCTGCTCCACTTGTTCTCTCATGTGGAAAGGTGTCCTCCGATGCCGTACGGCCTTCGGCTGTACTGTTTCGTCAATGTGCAGCCGGATGGTTTTGCCCTTCAAGCAGCCTATTCCATCTTGCAGCTTGGGGTATTGACTTAGCATTTTCTCCACCTCTTCGGCCTCATCAATGTGGCAGATGAATTTGACCACTCCCAGATCTTCTGCGGCGTCTCCACTCAGGAGGCTTTCGATTCCTGCCTTTACGACATATACTTTCGACCACAGTCTGTTTTCGCCGTGCTCTAGCGTGGTGCAGAACTTGGCTATGACTGGTAGGCATACAACAGCGTATCCGTGCTTTTCAGGACTGGTTGAGGCTTCAGAGTCTGAAATATGCTTGTGGGCATCACGTTCACCGAAGCGCCGGTGTCAATGGTCATGAGAATGCGCTGGTCTTGGACAGTGACCATGCACTTGCGCCTTTCGGACAGATTTTCTTTGTGTGTCTTGGCCTTGGCTTAATGCGGACACGAGGTATATCTTTCTTCCTTTCTTCTCGTTGTCCTTGCCGGGATCTTGCTGCCCTGTCGAGATATCATCCCCTTCTTCCTCCGTGGAAGAGTTGGCCACTGCGACCCTCCTTGCACTGGCCTGCTTCTTTTTCTTGGTCGCGTTTTTGTCTGAAATGTTCTGTGGGGGCTGCGTGGAGGCGCCCGATGATCTGCACACCTTTGCATAATGATCCTTCCTGCCACAGGCGCCGCAGGTGGTGCCTTGCGCAGGACAGTTGCGGCGGCCATGTCGTGGGCCACCACACCAGCCACACTCTGTGGGCCCAGGAATGCGCGGTTGCCACCTGTTCTGGCCATAGCCCCCACTGTATTCATCCCTCGAGGATTGTTTGTTGGTGATCTGGGCCACCATGGCTGTGTTGAGGACCGGTTGCAGTCTGTGCAGAGTGGCCTCCATGTTGGCCGCTCTGGTGTGGGCTAGTTCCCTTTGTCGTCCTAATTCAAGGATTCGTTGCAGGGGGATGCCTCTCTCGCTGAGAATTAGGCGCCTTAGTTTTTCTGAGTGTACGCCGTTAATGATTTGCCTCCTGATCTCCCTCTCAACATTAGTGAACTCGCAGGACATGGCCAATTTTCTTAACCGAGTGTGGTAGGCATACAGGGTCTCCTCTGCTGCCTGTATGGTGGTGCAGAAGATGAAAGTCTCATAGTCCGGGTTCAGTTGGGGGAGAAAATGAGCTGTGAGGGCATCTTTTGCGTTTTGGTACGCATCTTGGCCATCGGCCACATCCAAGGAGTTGAAAATGCGCAGTACCTCGTCACCCACACTGAGGAGTAGGTGCGCCTTCATCTTCCTGGCCGACGTCACATCTTTGCACTCCATCGCCATCTCGAATTTCTGGATCCACAGCTGCCATCTGGGTCCACTCGAAGATGGGTCGGTAAAGGGGTAAAACGCCTGGACCAGTGTCGATGAGCCTCTTTGTGTGCGAGGCTGTGGGGACGTTTGCCGCAATTCTGGACGGCGTGGTGGGCCCAGGGGTGGACGTGCCGGCCGCCATGTCGACGTGTACCTGTTCAGTGCTGTCGTGATCTCTTCAGGCAACCACTAGCGCAGTGAAGTTGGGCCTTCCCTGGAGGTGCCTTGGTGTCCGATGCCACGTCGTGATGGGGCCCCTGGTGTGCGATACCAGATGTGAGATGGCTCCACAACGCCCAGTCATCACTTGTAGGGCGAGTGATGATGAGAAGATTGAAGGAGAGAAAAAAAATATTTATTTTTTATTTTTTGGGGTGGGGTGGGTCACGTGTGCGATCCCCCCCACCGGGTGTCCAAAAATTTGGCCGCGATGGCTGCAGGCCATCTAGGCGCCGTGAACGTCGAGCGCGTGTTTGTCCTCGTTCCACCTCGTCGCCATTGTTATGTCCCAGCCCTCGGCAGGCGCGCACGAGGGCTGGAGGAGTAAGCTAGGCCGCACGGCCTGTGGCGCAGCGCCAGCGGGAGCTCAAATAACTCGCACGCACACACGGGTGGATGGTCTGCCCCGGAACTGCCTCCCGAGCACAGGGGCGGGGGTTTTATTCGGCACGCCCTGCGTCACCGCGTAGCGGAACATAACAGCCACTATGTTCTACTCCCATCGCTTAGCTTATTGACTTTTTTATTTTAGTTAGGTGCTTTATTTTGTTGCTTTTGTAAAGTAAAACCTTAATCCACTGCACTGCACTGCCCTACGTTCGCTCACCACTCCTCCCTCAGCTGTTCACACATATGATATGATAGGTTATTTATAACATGCTTAATACCCAGAGTTTTCTAAGCACAGGCACGGGGATCGAACGCATGGTTCTCAGTGTTGTCTTGCTTCCAAGGCGAGCACGTTGCCCGTGAGCTATCCTCCTGTAACGTAACATAACAGCAACTAGGTCCCATGTGAAAAGGTGCAGGGTGCGAACAGAGGTGGTATTAAGCACCCTGCATGATTTCAACATCTTCACCAAAGCAGCCACCAAAACCCCAAGTTTAAAAATAATATAACTAGCTAAGAAAAGCAGGCCAGACGACAGTGCAATTTTCAATAAAGATTTCACAATCAAAAGACACCGTTGTAATTATTTCTAGTTTACCCAATGAGGTTGGTATTTTATTTCAAACCATTAGTGGGAGTCTAAATACACGGGGAGACTAAGGCCTGCTAGCAAGCAGTGACCAGAACCCTCCCACCTGCTGAGCCCCTATTGTAAATGCTGCTCTAAGTGCATCTAAATGTAAATACAGTATTGCAAGTTGGGACTAGTAGTTATATTCTGTTTTGGTTTTATTGTTTTTTGGTGTAATTGTTTTGGAACCTCAAAACAAAAGCACCAAAATCTACTTTAAAAAGGTTAATTCAAAAAGGAGCTGGCAGGGTGGGAGTCAAATTTTCTTCACTGCCTTCCTGCCGCGGGAACGTACTCACAACCTCACAACTAATGTCGTAGTGATGAAGCCCGGCGAAGCGCAGATGAAGCATCACCCTATTGCATGTGTCACAATGTCCTGTACCTCAGTTTGCAGGGATCTATGCCTCTCCAAGCGTGTCAGTTTCTGTTTCCATTTACACTGTTACAAAACCAAAAGAAACAAGCATTGACATATCACGTTTTGACATTTGTATGTGGGTCCGCAACCTAAAATTCTCCTGATGTTTTGGACAACTCCAGCTATGATGCCTTGCCATTGACAATGCAGGATAGGGCTGATGTGAGTAGTGATCCAATAAATGTTGTCAGGTCTGTGTTGTCTCACCCAATGTCCTCAGGAGATGCTGACCCCACGGTGCCTCAAAGGTGTTGCACCCTCAAACGCACCATCAACCAGATTCTACTATGGCTGAGTCTGAAAACACCCCCAGGGGAACATTGAAGTGGATAAAATAACAAACCGATCAGATTCCAGGCCTTGACTCTGGTGCATATCTGTATTGGGATGAGAAAGGCTACACGTTAGTTTAACATTCTTATTTAATCTACCCCCCATGTCCTATTTCTTCCCCTGGAATGTGCTCACTGTACCTGCACTTCCCTCTCTAACTGCCTAAGGGATAGTTTCTTGCGAGATCTCTTTTTTGTTTGTCTTCTTGAAAAAGTCTTTGACAATTGCCAGATTTCAACATTGAGAAGTCTTCACCTAATTGCCTTAGCACTGGGGAACAGCTTAACAACTGAAATGACTAATTTACAAAGTGACTGTAAGAGGGACTTTTTTTTAACAGAGATTCACTCCATCTGTTCAACAAATGCAGTTCATAAGGTTCTCTGTTCTTTCATCGCCAGGCATTTTCACGACGGCCTTTCTAACGAGTACATAATTACGAAAAGGGCCATTGAAATTGTATTTTTTTGGGGCCTATTTTTAACTATTCCCTTTTCTGCCCTTTCCCCCCCATCCCCAAAATTTCAATAAGCTTTTTCGTAATTCTCTACTTGTAAAGATTGCAGTCGTTAAAATGAGTGGCGATGAAAGGACGGTATACATTTCATCAAATGTTCTGTGCCTACGCGCTCCAAAGAAAAAGCAAAGTGGTCAGAATTATAGGTTACTGCTCATGAATGCAATATCACGGATGCCCACTAGAGGTCCTCCAAATCCGAAAGCTTCCGCAAGCCGCACTCTGTCATTCTTTCGTTCCTGTTATTGTTCGCTGCTACAAGTGCATTACTAACTCACAGTGGTAGCTTATCAGACCTTCAAGCTTTCCCTCACAGATGGTGTCACAACAACATAACACGCTGCTTCCAAATACACCTGTGCTGCAAAGTCTGGGGTTGTGTTTCCTGGCCTGCTTCTTGTTCCCCTCTGGAAACCCGCCAACCGGCCCCGGCGTTCCACACCTCTACCGCCGTAGGCCCATGACACACCAGGCCATGCCCACACACAGCCGTCTGACACTGCTTCTTTATCTTCGCGGGCACCAGGCAGCCCGCACTATAACAAAGTACAAGCTCTGGACCGCCCTCCTCGTCCCCAAAGTAGTGACCTGCCACTTGGCTTCTGGGCAGGTCTCGCCAATTACCGGGGATCTCCCGCAATTACAGTCATGCTGCATTCATGCCGAGCGCAAACCGCAGGGAGCACGCTGCGGCATCTGGACCACCGGATGCGGATACCAGAGCTGAGGGCACCCAGCTGATGTCAGCCTAGGCTCTGGTGGCACCCAGGACAGGGCTGCGACAATGGGCCGTGCTCACACAACGGTCCGAACTCAAAGATCACACAGACTCAGAGTTGCCACTTCCTGGGGCTCTGCTGCAGTGCCTCTCACGTGCCAGCAGAGCCCCTTTTATTGAAAACATTCATGACAAGGTCATGACACACTTTCTTAAAGGGGCAAGGTGCCCACCATTAAATGTGCCACACACAACACTGTCCTCATCAGAGCAGAACCAAGGGGAGTTTCAGAGCGATCTTGCACAAATACTGGACTGCTATGTAAGTAGGAGTGGGCCAGTCTACAGGAGTTTCACAGCTATGGTCACCTGCAGCGTTCTACCGGGCAGCTTCGGACTCCGGGGGACGGTATAGGGGTTACAGCCAAGCTTCTCTCTTGAAGTAACCGGAGAGGCACTGCAGAGAACCACATGAACTAGCTCTTAGCCGCTGGTCACAGCGTTTGGGGCGGGAGAGAGAAACAGGAGCACATGTCTCAGGAAAAGGGAAGTGCGATGAAGCACGGAACTCCAGATTTCGCAGGAGGACAATCACTGCAGCCTGAAGACGCTCTGTACTGTAAGGCATAGTTCGTGAGGCGGCAGTAGAAAAACATTTATCATATTAAAATAAACAATTGACATAATTACCCCGCATTTCATATTTCTTTGAAAACTGTTAATGCGATGCATGGAACATGTTTTTTTTTTTAAATGTATGTTCTATCAGCAAAGAAGATACATATAAAAAAACTCATCTTCAATGCATCGCATTAACAGATTATTATGCTGCATAATAAGCCTGACTTCTGTGTCTTTAATTGAATATAACCCTCCCCAACCCCCACCCAATTATTGTGGTAGGTGGCGAGTTAGCAATGAGCAGTCTAGTCCTTTTTTGACCAATCAACCTGGCGGGAAGTTTAAAAGCAGCAAAAACAATGAAAATGGAGTCAGCTGTGGAAGCAGGTCTACGGATTGCTGAAGAAGCGCAGACCACTCCTGGAAAGCGGTCTGGCAGACGGAGTACTCGAGAGCCCCAGCGTGATGCAGAGAAAGCGGGAAGCAAGACTGAAAGAAGCTGGAGGCCTGCAGCAAACTATGGAATGGGAACTGAAATGACCAAGCAAAGTTTCATTGTAATGTCCAGGCTGGGAGAGACGCATCAGTGGCGGGAGCAAAGCCACGGAGAGCTGCTGTGGAGATAGAGTGAGGCGCCGTACGAGAGAAAGAGCGAGCTTGTGGCGGCCGGCAGCCTTGCTGGAACGCCGTAAGCACCGACCAGAGAGTCAACCTAGGAAGGGGGACAACAGGGCGGCAGGTGAGTATGTTACACTGGTACAAGCTTTAATGAATGTCGATGCAAAGGAAAACAAGTTCTTTTGAATAACGATTTGAATGAAAACAAGAAAGCAAACACTTTTTAATATCGATTTGAATGAAAGCAAGAAAGCAAGTCGGTGAGATAGCACAGCGAGTAGAGCGCTCACTTTGACATCAAACTGCCAACGTAGGTTCGAATTCCTCCGCCTTTCATCCTTCCGAGGTTGATAAATGAGCACCACACACCATGGGTAATAATAAGCAGCGCTCATATATCTGAGGGTCCGTATCGCTATATTAAAAAAAAAAAATTGGAATACCAAACCGAATGGAAAGAAAGAACTGTTGAATACTGAGCAAATTTGTGGAATGATATGCTGCTAAGGATCTGTATAATTTGAGAGAACAAGCATTGGCAAAAGCCACAAGAAGATGTGAAAGTGCAACAAGTGAATAGTGGCAAAGCAGGCAAATGAAAAATCATCATTTGGATGTGAAATAAGAAACAATTAGGCATCACTGTAGATGTGAAACAGTGGCAACATGCATACCAGGAAGAAGAGGCAAGACAGGTTTCTCAGTTGCGTGAGCTGTTGTGACAAATCAACTTCTGGGGCATCCGTAGTCTAGGGATGAATACCGGTTTCTAAACCATCAATCAGGCCCATACCTCTAGTAGACGAAAAGAGATCCAAACAGATTAGAAACACAAGTCAATTATAAACTTCCTTGTCCAATTTAAGTAAAGTGGATGGAACGGCAGGCTTATCTCCGCAAGGTCGTGGATCGTTGGATAGTTGCCACGAAAGGCCACATATATTCATTGTATATGTGGGTGATTAAGATCACAGGTAGAGCAAAATGGGAGGTCTGTAGTTGAATCTCCTCGCTCGACAATTGGACCCCTACAATTGCTGGGCTTGGCAGTTTTCTGACTCCTCACCGGGGGTCTCTTTGTCTGTAGCCCCAACGGTCCTTCTGGGGGGCTTGACGGGACACTCTTTAAGGAAGTGGCCGGCCTTTCCACAATACAAGCACAACTTCAGCTCTCTCCTTTTCTCCCGTTCGGCTTTGGTTAAAGGAGGTCTGACTCCTCCTATTTGCATGGGTTCAATGGCACCTTCAGACCCTTGAGGAGCTTGGTCTTTGGGTCGCACAAATACAGGGCGGGCATCCAGCTTACCACGATCGCTTTTTCGATCTTGCAGTCGCTGATCTAGTTGCACCACTAAGCTAATGAACTCGGCACACTCCTGAGGTGGGTCCACCACCTAAGCCAAAACGTCCTTTAGCTCCCCTCTCAGACCCCGGTGGAACAGGGTGGTCCGTTTGTCCTCAGGCCAATCCACCTCTACCACCAGTCTATTGAAAGTGGCGATGTATGCCAACAAGTCCTGGTTCCCTTGACGAAGGGACAAAAGTTCATTATCTAAAGCCTGTCCATGGTGGCGTTGGGCGAAGAGCTTTTCCAGCTCCTGTAGAAACCCTCCAAAGTCCTGCAGGAGGGGGTTATCCCGACTGATGAATGGCACCAACCAATCTGCAGCACTTCCACTCAGGTAGGATAGGACGAAGGCCACACGCGATTGGTCGGTGGGAAATGCCCCAGGTCTACACAGAAAATGGAGGCGACACTGGTTCATGAAAGTCACATATCGTCGGGGATCTCCCGAGAATCGCTCCGGAGGGGCTAATGGTACTGTTCCAGGTAGGTTGATCTGGACCGGATTGCTCACTGCAGTTGGCATTGAAGGGGCGATCCCTGGCAACGGGGCTTGCCCGGCTTGTGATTGAAGAAGTTGCCTTCTAAGGTCGTCCGTTCTTTCTTTGGTCACAATTAGTTCCCTCCGCAAGGCGTTGGTTTCCTGCCACAATGAGTGGACCCCTGCGTGCAACTGCCCCAACAATTGGGCCAACTGATCAGTTTCTGAGGTTTCCATACCGGCGTCAGGGTGGATTATTAAGTACGGCTTCGCGTTCTGTAACTGTTTGCATCCACAGGGGCGCCTCTCGACTGGTCTGGGATTCTTCTGGGTACACTGCACCTTCGCCGGGGTTCGTTCTGCCAGGAATCCGTTCTAGAAGAAAGCAAGTGGATTTAGTGACGTCTCCTTCCTACGAGAGACCCACCTCCCTGCGTTTCCCTTCTGGTTTCCCCGTGGGACTTCTCTCACCTTGATTTTCGGAATGTTGCGCTCTCCGTCCTGCCGTGCTGGGCAAGGGTGCGTCGATGTTGGCTTGATCCACTGAGTTACTTCACTGACGATTGCATGGAGTCCAGACCGGCTGCGACTCCACTTTTCAGATAAGTCTTTTTAGTGTTTTTTGAGTAGTGTCTGCATTGATGAATGCTCCAATAACCTTCTTCTCTTGTCTTGCAGGGGCTGATGTAGCGAGCCTAGGCTGACGGCAGAGTCCTAGAAGGTAAGGATGCGCTAGATGCGGCTCTGAAAGGGTCCTTGCAAGTTGACTGACCTGTGCTGTTGTTCTTTACAGGTCACAGAGGATTCCTGGAAGCGGCGATATATTGGGACCAAACGCTGAGGATGAGGTTCGGAATGGCGGAGGCCTTCCAGGAGAGCTGAGTAAGTAGCTTCTGATTCTTGCCTCTATTTTCCTAGGAATGTAGTAGGAGAACGATGGAGAAGTTACCGAAGACTCCGACAGGATGGAGGAGCTGGAGCTGAACAGATAAGGATGGCGGTGTTCTTTAAAGTCTCTCGCCCGTATAGGCCAGGATGCAGAGCAGGACCGGGTGAATGTCACGCTGCAAGAGCAGAATAACGTGAAGCGCGTGCCTCAGGTTGGGTGTGGTTTAAATACCCGGCAGGTATCCCAGGTGCCTTTGGGGCGGACCCCGCCCTGATGCCAGACTGCTTGTTGCAGTTCCCCGATGATCCTTGTGGGGGCAGCCATGTTCACCCATTGTCTATTGGAACCCATACTCGCCGATGCCAACGGTGCCAGGATTGCGTCCAAGGCACCCGCAACAGGCTGAAGTAGGCCTCTCTGGCCTTGTTAAGGTACTGGGCAGGGGCCATGGCGCCTGAGTCCCATGGTCTGTGTTAAGGTCATGACAATAAGCTTTTGGTTTTCAGCTAGATGTTGAGAACATTTACTCTCTTTGATGGTCTGTCTACAACACAACTGTATGTTTCTTTTTATTGTGGCATACGTATTGTGGTCACCAATAGAAGTTCTAGCACTTCTAATCTCATGGTTGCGTTTTCATTTAGTTTCCGCTATTTGAACACTAAATTTGCAATCACATGGTTTTACATCATTTTTTTGTTCATTAGCTAAGGCTGACAGGTGGCATTGTATCACATCTGTGTTTAGTTTATTGATCTTGGTTTTATTCCACACCAATGTATTCATAGCTTCATAGCGCCAGATATCGCAATTTACCAAATAAGTATGCATATGATTTGAGGTTAAGTATTAAAAGGCCTCCTGTGTAAAAGAAATCGTATGGTAAAATAATCCAATTTCTGTTCAGGACAATTGACATCAGCTTTTCTGTTCAGGGGAAATGGCTTCAGTTTGTTTTCAGGGGAAATGGCTTCTGTTTCTGTTCACAACATTCAAACACTGACCTTTGCCCTATCTTCTTCAAGCTACAGCAGTGACAAAGAAGGAATTTACGATGCGTTGGGACCTGCTTTCAAATAAAAGCAACAAAAGATCCATTGGTCCTGGTAGAAAGAATGCTAATGGATTAATTACAGGCAACCATCACAGAAAGCAGATGTCCAGATCTCATGTGGAGAGAGGAAACAAAACTTAATGTGCAATTGAAGTAAAAATATGCATATGTTCAGAGATTACCCAGAGTCTTTAGCTCATTATCTTTCACAGAGGAGAAATATCTAATACATATCAGTCTTTGTCCTGCCCTAGGGAAGTCCAGCACCGAAATGCTAATCAATTCTCCTCTGAACAAGAGTATCAACAGCAACCCGAGACACGTGTTCCAGTCTAGTCGAACCTCATCTGTAGGGTGGAGCTGTGCCTCTCTAAGAATTGTGAGCAAGGGATTCACGTCTGGATTCCCCTAGTAACTTAAGGTGAGACCCAAAGTTACTTAAATATTCAAAAACCAAGGGCGGTCCTGGGAGTCCCTCTGCCAGACATTAATCCCAGTTACGAGAGACTTTCCCAGACTCTTTAGCTCACTATCGTTCATAGAGGAGAAATATCTAAAACATATCAGTCTTTGTCCTGCCCTAGGGCAGTCCAGCACCGAAATGCTAAGCAATTTTTCTCTGAACAAGAGTACCTACAGCAACCCCAGACACGTTTTAAGGTCTGGTTGGACCTCATCAGTAGGGTGGAGCGTTGCCTCTCTAACAATAGTGAGCAAGGGGTCCACCTCTGGATTCCCCTAGTAACTTAGGGTGAGACCCAAAGTTACTTAAAAATGCATAAAACAAGGTGGGTCCTGGGAGTCCCTATGCTGGACATTAGTCCCGGTTACGAGAGATTTACCCAAAGTCTTTAGCTCACCATCTTTCAAAGAGGAGAAATATCTAAAACATATCAGTCTTTGTCCTGCCATAGGGCAGTCCATCACCAAAATGCTAAGCAATTCTCCTCTGAACAAGAGTAACAAAAGCAACCCCAGACACGTGTTTTGGTCTGGTTGGACTTCATCAGTAGGGTGGAACTGTGCCTCTCTTAGAATAGTGAGCAAGGGGTCCACGTCTGGATTCCCCTAGAAACTTAGTGTGAGACCCAAAGTTACTTAAATATGCAAAAAACAAGGGGGGGGTCCTGGGAGTCCCTCTGCCGGAAATTAGTCCTGGTTACGAGAGACTTATCCAGAGTCTTTAGACTTCATCTGTAGGGTGAAGCGGTGCCTCTCTAAGAATAGTGGGCAAGGGGTCCACGTCTGGATTCCCCTAGTAACTTAGGATGAGACCTAAAGTTATTTAAATATGCAAAAAACAAGATGGGTCCTGGGAGTCCCTATGCTGGACATTAGTCCCGGTTACGAGAGACTTATCCAAAGTCTTTAGCTCACTATCTTTCACAGAGGAGGAATATCTAAAATATATCAGTATTTGTCCTGCCCTAGGGACATTCAGCACCGAAATGCTATGCAATTCTCCTCTGAATAAGAGTACCCACAGCAACCCCAGACACGTGTTTTCGTCTGATTGGACCTCATCAGTAGGGTGGAGCTGTGCCTCTTTAAGAATAGTGAGCAAGGGGTCCACGTCTGGATTCCTCTAGTAATTTAGGGTGAGACCCAAAGTTACTTAAATATTCAAAAAACAAGGGGTGTCCTGGAATTACCTCTACCGGACATTAGTCCTGGTTACGAGAGACTTACCCAGAGTCTTTAGCTCACTATCTTTCACAGAGGAGAAATATCTAATACATATCAGTCTTTGTCCTGCCCTAGGGCATTCCAGCACCGAAATGCTAAGCAATTCTCCTCTGAACAAGAGTACCAACAGCGACCCCAGACACGTGTTCAGTCTGGTTGGACCTCATCAGTAGGGTGGAGCTGTGCCTCTCTAAGAATAGTGAGCAAGGAAGGGGTCCACGTCTGGATTCCCCTAGTAACTTAGGGTGAGACCCAAAGTTACTTAAATATGCAAAAAACAAGGCGGGTCCTGGGATTCGCTCTGCCGGACATTAGTCCCGGTTACGAGAGACTTACCCAGAGTCTTTAGACCTCATCAGTAGGGTGGAGCGGTGCCTCTCTAAGAATAGTGAGCAAGGGGTCCACTCCGGATTCCCATAGTAACTTAGTGTGAGACCCAAAGATACTTAAATATGCAAAAAACAAGGGAGGTCCTTGGAGTCCCTCTGCTGGACATTAGTCCCAGTTACGAGAGACTTACCCAGAGTATTTAGCTCACTATCTTTCACAGAGGAGAAATAACTAAAACATATCAGTCTTTGTCCTGCCCTAGGGCAGTCCAGCACCGAAATGCTAAGCAATTCTCCTCTGATCAAGAGTACCAATAGCAACCCCAGACACGTGTTTCGGTCTGGTTGGACCTCATCAGTAGGGTGGAGCGGTGCCTCTCTAAGAAAAGTGAGCAATGGGTCTACGTTTGGATTCCCCTAGTAACTTAGGGTGAGACCCAAAGTTACTTAAATGTGCAAAAAACAAGGGGGGTCCTGGGAGTCCCTCTGCCGGACATTAATCCTGGTTACAAGAGACTTACGCAGAGTCTTTAGCTCACTATCTTTCACAGAGGAGAAATATCTAAAACATATCAGTCTTTGTCCTGCCCTAGGGCAGTCCAGCACCGAAATGCTAAGCAATTCTCCTCTGATCAAGAGTACCAATAGCAACCCCAGACACGTGTTTCGGTCTGGTTGGACCTCATCAGTAGGGTGGAGCGGTGCCTCTCTAAGAAAAGTGAGCAATGGGTCTACGTTTGGATTCCCCTAGTAATTTAGGGTGAGACCCAAAGTTACTTAAATGTGCAAAAAACAAGGGGGGTCCTGGGAGTCCCTCTGCCAGACATTAATCCTGGTTACAAGAGACTTACGCAGAGTCTTTAGCTCACTATCTTTCACAGAGGAGAAATATCTAAAACATATCAGTCTTTGTCCTGCCCTAGGGCAGTCCAGCACCGAAATGCTAAGCAATTCTCCTCTGATCAAGAGTACCAATAGCAACCCCAGACACGTGTTTCGGTCTGGTTGGACCTCATCAGTAGGGTGGAGCGGTGCCTCTCTAAGAATAGTTGTTGTTACGGACCAGTTATGAAAAATGACCACGGCCAACACACGACTTCATCTGAATCTGACTTGTTCTCAACATACAATTATTAATTGAAAACAAATGCTATGCTGAAATCCACAACACCTCGAACCTGAGTGGAATCAAATTTTGTGACCCTTTCACCGACCCTTCACAATTAACTATACAAATAAAGCTTTACTAGCTGTGTCATGCGCTCTGAGTAAAAGAACAGGTGCGCCTGGCATTCTTTGCTACTACCCTCTGCAAACTAAACAACCTGTAATGAGCCAGGAAGAACTGTACGTTTCCAATGAAATGATGTGTGGCATGACTTTACCATCTGAAGAAAAAAATTATCATCATTACGGACTCCACGTTAACATCATGGAACGATAGACAAAAAAAAGGTCGGGCTCACTGGAGAAAGACAAACCTTCACAAATATCCGGGTTGCCCGAAGTTCAAGACTAGAAAACTCAGATTTAAAATCGCTGGGCTTGACGGCCTTGCTGGAAGAAAACTTCTTTTCACAAATGGAAAACAGTGCAATACAAAAATCTTCTCAAACAAATGTATCGCTTACTCATTGCAACACTCCCATTCCGGGGCAACCATCGGAAAACCCGAATGACTTGACGAAAGACTTGTCACAATCACCTTTAATGTTTGAACGTTCTCTGCAAAATTTAACAATGTCACCCACTACTTATACTGATCCAACACCGCGTAAAAACGGGTCAATTTCATAACATCCTTGTGTAGTCTGACAAGCGATACACCTACAATAACAACGCCTCCTCTATTAGAACTGACACTAAATGCAATGAACACTACGCTTTCTTCTTTTTTTTCACATCAATTAGCTCTAAAAGGCAAAAAAAACAAGCAACCAGAAACAAAGGATGTCATTACCAAGGAATTCCATAATATCTTTGATTCGCCAAGAGCAACTAAACAACATACAAAAACTCACAGCCCCCTTACTCAGGCACAAAACAAATCTAAAAACATGGTAAGAGTGTAAAATGTAAGCTCCTCAACTCCCAAACGTTTCGTCAAAGCCAATACACTTAAAAATTCACAAAATAAGATGACTGCTCCAAGATGAAAAAAATCAACTAAAGCAATAAAACAAAACACAGAAACTAAACTCTGCTTGTAAAAGTGTACTCATTTATCAACCACTGGATGAATTAGTCGAAGCGGCTAACCAAGATGCGGCTATTACATCACCGCCAGCAAGGCAAAATTACCAGACCAAGAGTACATATAGTGTACCTCAAAACAACTCAAACAATAAGGCTACATTAGACCAAGATGTAATTAACTAAGACCGAAGCCAAATAGAAATTCAAACGTCCTTGCATGAACCTTTCAGCAAACAACATAGTTATTGTTTCGGGGCAGGATGTACAACCTTTTTTCCAATACACGAGAATAATAACCCGGTGCAACTGCAAAAATAAATTCAAATGAAACACAATTGCCAAGAACACTTAATCAAACCGAACCTCAAAGAAACATAAAAAATAGGACTCCTAAACAAATAACTCACTTAATCATGAAGAAGTCAGAACAATCATTGCATCTGCACTGTTTATTATTGAAATGCAGACCTGCACCACATTCTTCATTTGATTTAAATAGAGGAAGCGTGCTAAACATCTTTGAAGAAATCCTGAGCCTCCAAGACATCTGCTCAGTAGGGTGGTCAGTCATAATCCCGAATTCAGAATCCCGAAAATAAAAATCTCGAATAAAAAAGGCCGAAAAAAAAATATCGAATTTTCATATATTTTTTTTTTGGCTCTAGTTATATAATTAAAATAAGTAAAAACAAAAAAAAGGGGGGGTTGGGGGGGGAACCTCCCCATTTCGAACAAAAAAGTCATAAAAAAAAATTCGATATTTTTTTTTTCGGCCTTTTTTATTCGAGATTTTTTTTTTCGGGATTATGACTATAAACCGCTCAGTAGACATAAACTTAGTAGAATTCACACACCAAACCGATTTATCGGTAGTTAGACTATTTATGCAGTCATGTGTGGTCTACAATAACATATGACAAGCCAGGAAAGAGTTGTACGACCTCAGCTTTGAAATACGTCAAGACTTATCAGTGAAAGGTTCTGAATCAAAAGCACAATCAAACAGCAATCATCTTTTTCAAGCCCTTACTCCTAATCATCCTCTGATGCTGTCTAATTGTTTCTCAGCTTTAGCCGTGAATTTAAGATCATACAATTCCATGCCAATTAGAGATAATCTCTCACCACGATTATAACAACCCAACCCAAAAGCACATGCCCTAGCTACGTTAGCGAGTTGGAACACCGGATGGCATGTCCATTTGATGAATACATTGCAACATGAATTAAATAACTATCATGTAGTGGCCCTTCAAGAAACGTGGCTTCTAGATGACCCTATATGGGATGGGTATCACATTTCCACCATAAAAGCCATATCAACAGCCACAGGTTGTCCATCAGATGGATTATTGGTTGCAGTACAAATTGCAGCAGGATATAAATGTGAAGCTTGGGCTTCACCAAATAACTATATGCAGCTAGTTAAAATTACACAAGGTTCGTACACACTAGCTCTTATCAATTTATATTGAAATCATTCAAAAATGTCTGACAAAAGTTTTATAGAAGATCTGAACACTTTGATGAGACTGGAAACTTCTGCAGTGGACATCTCAGCAACAATGATAATTGGGGACTTCAACTTGCATTTAATCGATGCTGCCCGACCACAAGATGACCAACTCATTAGTCAATGGAAAAATGTCATTAAGGCAGACTCCTTGTACCTAGCGATTGGTACATTGCAAGGAGACTGCCCTGCACGACATACATGGTGAAGAGGCAGCCAACGTTCAATAATTGACTACATATACATGGACAAACGCACCTTCTCAAATGGTGAACATTTGAAAATAATCAAAAAATCTCACAGTGATCATAGTATGATAACTTTGACTTAGCGACATGAAGCCCTAAACATGTTAATAACAACCTCACAATATTCACACCCATTAGACATTAATCCAGGAAGAAACCGCTTCCGTTGATCTGGTGAAAAACTGGAACAATTGCATCATGCTGTTAGTGATAACGTAAGCTACAGCCTCCAACAAAGACTGTCTCATACAGACCACTATTTTACAGCCCTGGAGCATTTTGTCAGTCACACCAACAATACCCCGAGACCTTAATATAAAATGAAACACGCATATGATCAAGAATTACATAAAATGAAGACAGAATATCGAAGGAAAAAAACAAGCTACTAAACACTTTGAATCAAGTGACCGGATAAGGACCCTGAAAGCATTAAAAATACACATTCTGAATTGGACACAAAGCAGATAGGCTTACATGTATCAACAAGAAGATGGAGAGTCAATGATCCAAGCGCTGGCAGAAAATCATCAGCTGCTATTTAGAAATTACTAAACATTGCAATGAACATCGTTCAAGAAGCAATCCAGATAAACGGTGTAACAAAGAAAGAGTGGTATAACCATTTCCTTCATCTATATGAAAGCACAATAACATCGTACCAAGGACTTCCCAATGACAGAATCATACAGCCTAGATTATGACTTCACAATAACTAAAGAAGATATCAGATACTTTATCCAAAAGTCTAGTCGTTCACAGGCGCCGGGCCCTAACGGCTTTAGTAACAGCATGCTTAAAGAATTTACCACTGAATGGACAGATATACTATACAACATCTTCCAACAAGTCAAATCCACAAAAGAACTACCTAGCTCATGGGTAAAATCGGTAGTGATACCAATCTATAAAAAGGGAAACAGACAACTACCAATGAACTAACATCCAATAGCCTTGCTACATGCACCAAGCAAGATGTTTACATGCTTCATTCTGAAAAAATTCAATAATTGGACTGTAGACTCTGGAAACCGAGATATTTACCAATGTGGGTTCATAGCAGGATTGGGAACATCGCTCTGTCGCAAAAAAACCCTCTATATTTTAGTTTCATAGATTTGCGAGGCGCATTCAACCTCTGTGGCAAGACATCTTTTATACATGAAACTAAAAAGCAAACTGCCCATAGGCCATACTATTTTGGATAATACTTTTCCATACAAATACCACCATGCAAGTACGGCTCTCGTTGGATGGTCAGCTATCCCAACAAATTCCGATTTTTAGAGGGCTAAAGCAGGGGTGTATCCTCGCTTCAGCCCTCTTTAATTTTTTTATCTCGGATCTTGTGAGAGACCTGATGTTTCTGTTAACTGAGGCACCGAAATTGGGCCCTAACTGCACACCATGCTTATTTTATGCAGATGACCTGATTTTGATATCTAAGACCCCAAAGGGCCTACAAAGAATGCTTCATGCCTTGGACAAATATGCAACAAAATATTTGCTAACCATCAATATAGAAAAATCGAAAGTAATGATATGCCCAGGAAGCAGACAATAAAAATTATCTCCAACACTTGGACCCTTGCCAAAATGCCAATTTACCTAGGAGTAAATACAAATAATAGCTCGACAGACATACCCTACTTCACCTCAATTTTAACCAAGATGCGTGTTGCTATTTCACAAGCAAAAATTATAAGCGCAAAGTATGGGAAGTTTTCATGTCTCCCAATTATCATCTTTTTCAAACAGAAAGGTTTAACTTTAAGAACTACCATATCCTTATAAAAAGTAGTATATGGAGGTTTGCATGAGAGAGTCTGTAATTCACTAACCCTGTGGGCTGATGATAAGGCCACAAGAAGAACAATTTTTAATGTTAGAAGCCTCAATGGACAGGAGTGCAGAGGCTCAAAAGGTATACAAGTTAGAAACTTAAGTACTAGATTTAAATCCCAAGTTGGGGCATGAAAAGGTACTGGAGGCTATACATTAGTAAGCCCTTTTAGGAATTGAATGATTAATGGTATTTTGAAGTATGAAACCTCTTCCGAAGTGCGCTTGAAAATGGACAGCGCAGCCAGATATCCTTTAATTGTTCCTATCTGGAGCCCCAGATTGGCTAGATGTAATAGAAAAAAAAGCACTATTGGGGTGCCACATTGAAAAGGGTCCACATCCTTATCTTTGCACCAGTTACTGAACTTGTTCCAGCGACATCTGTACAAAGACTTTGTTGCTGGCCTTCTGGCTGAAAGCAAGATCTCATTACGTCATCCGGAAGATCCCAATCCTTGTATCTCAACCTCTCAGAAACCATGCGTGAAGGTTGAGTGTCTTGACCTCTGGATGGAGAACCCGACCTTCCTCTTGCGAGAGAAGATCCTCTCTTTGCGGAAGACGTATTGGAGGGCAGATGGACATGTCTAGAAGGTCCGGGTACCACGTCCTCCTCGCCCAATCCCGGGCAATTAGGATCATGGTTTTCCTGAACTTTCTCAACCTCCGGATCACTTGAGGAATCACGGGGACTGGGGGAAAGGCGTACAGCAGTGGAAACCTCCACTCCACTACAAATGCGTCTCCCAGAGCTCCTCTTCGAGGTAATTCCCTTGAGCAGTACTGTTCGCACTTCCAGTTGATCTCGGTTGCGAACAGATCCACTTGAGGGGTCCTCCAAAGGGCGAAGATCTCTTGAAGGACTTCCTGAGCTAGCTCCCCCTCGTGGGAGACTGTGCTCTGCCTGCTCAAAGCATCTGCCGCCGTGTTCTGCTCTCCGGCTAGGTGAATTGCCGATAGAGAGATTCCTTCTCGTATTGCCCAGAACCACAGCTGCATTGCCTCTTTGCACAGTGGTAGTGACCCTATGCCTCCTCACTTGTTGAGGTAGTACATGGCCACTGTGTTGTCCATCATTATCAGGACATTTTATCCGTGTACAGAGGGCAGAAAGGCCTTCAGCGCTAGTCTGATTGCCCTCAGCTCCAATAGGTTGATGTGTAGTTTGGACTCCGATGGAGACCAACGACCGCTGATTGTCAGATCGTTGATGTGTGCTCCCCACCCCGTGAGTGAGGCATCCGTTACTACTGTTATCTCCGGCCATGGTTGCCAAAAAGATTCTCCTTTGAGGATATTGTCGTTGCAAGCCCACCATAGAAGATCCTGAGCAACTGCTCTCGGGACTTGCAGAAGATCCGACATATTCCCTGAGAATTGGGACCACTGAGTTCTGAGTGCCCATTGAAGGGATCTCATTCTCAATCTGGCCTCTGGCACTAGGAAAATGCAGGACGCCATGAGGCCGAGCAACCTCAGAAAATCGAAGGCCGGTAGATGCTGGGCATTCTGGAACTTTGTTACCATCTGCAGAATGTGGAGAGCTCTCATCTCGGGAGGCGAGGCTTTTCACCGAGGAAGTATCCAAGAATGTTCCGATAAACTGGAGCTTTTGGGATGTTATCATGTGGGACTTCTTGAAACTGAGGGAGAAGCCCAATTTGTGAAGGAAGTGGCAGGTGACCGAAAGATGTTCCTGAGCTTGTTCGGGAGAACGTGCTCTGATCAAGCAATCGTCCAGGTAGGGGTAGACGTGAATCCCCCCTCTCCTGAGACTCGCTGCCATTAATTTGGTGAAAACCCTCGGGGCAGAGGTCAACCAGAATGGCAGAACTCGAAAATCGCGAACCTCAGGTACTTCCTGTGCTTGGGATGGATTGGCACATGAAAGTAAGCATCCTGAAGGTCCAATGATACCAACCAGTCTTGGAGTTGTAGAGCCTGAAGGATCTGAGAAAGGGTCACCATCTTGAACTTGTCCTTCCTGGGGAACTTGTTCAAGTTTCTTAAATCCAAGATGGGTCTCAATCCTCCTTCGTTTTTTGGGATAAGAAAGTATGGGGAGTACCAACCCCTGTTCCTCTGCGCTACAGGTAACTGTTCTATAGCACCTTTCTCTAGCAGGGTTAACATTTCATACAACAGGAGCGGGTCTGGAATTTTGAAAGAGTTGGCTCCCGGTGGATGATTCTGAGGCCTTTTTTGGAAGGGGAGACAGTAACCTTGAGCTACTGTTTCCAGTGCCCAAGCACCTGAGGTAATGCCCCGCCATTCCTTCAGATGCTGAGAGACCCTGCCTCCCACTGGGGTTTTGTGTAACAAGGTCTCAGAGTGATTTGGAGGCAGCTGCAGGAGCGGCTGAGGGCAAACATGCCGCTCCTGAGGCTGATTTTGCACCTCTTCCTCGTGCACCACGAGGGACATTTCTTTTGCCTCTTTGAAAAGCCTGTCCTTGTCCTCTACCAAAAGAGGAGTAGTACCGAAAAGAACGACCCCTCCCGGAAGATGAGCCGGAATAGGGTTTCTGAGGCTGGCGCATGGAGGCACTAAGAGATTTAGCTGCCGCTTTTGAGGTCTGTAGTTTTTCTAGGCTTTCATCAGCCTTACTGCCAAACAGCCTCGAGCCATCAAAGGGCATGTTGAGAAGTCTGGCCTGCACATCTGTGCAAACCCTGACTTCCTCAACCACACAAATCTGCATAGGACAGTGCTTGCAGCCATGGATCTGCTGATACTATCAGCAGTATCCAGTCCAGACTGGAGACATTCCCCCATTGCCTCTTTTCCGTCATTGACTATATTCAGGAAGCCTTCCCTTTCCTCGCCTTCCGGAATATGATCAGCTGCCGCCGAAATACAGTCCCACAGGGTATGGGTGAACCTGTCCAGGGTACAGGTGACATTGGTTGATTTAAGGGCCATGCTGCCTGAAGTGAAAACTTTACGGGCCCAAGCATCAACTTTTTTATCCTCTCTATCCGGAGGGATAGTGGGATATGCGGTTTGTTTAGATGTAGATGCTGCCTGAATAACTAGACTTTCTGGAGTCGGATGCCTGTTTAAGTATTCAGGATCAGAACCAGCTGATCTATATTTCTTGGGAAAATTACTGTTTGCAGCAGCAATACTTTCAGGATTTTCCCATTTCTTTTCCACTGTCCTCTGAAGTGCCTTATGGAAAGGGAGAACTGGATCTTTTTGAGGATCTCTGACAATTATGTCTGTCATATCGTCCTGTTCAAAAATGGGTGAAGTGTTACCCCAACCCATTTATTCAATTACTCGAGTCATAAGACTCTTGTACCCTGAATCTGCATGTTCTGCAGGATCAGGTCTGGCAAACTCTAATTCTGGTGATGTGTCAATGCCACCAGCAGAATGCAGAGTGTCATTCAGGTCTCTCATTTTTGATTCTGGATCTATAAATTCCTCTGGAACTTGTTTTGTGCCATATTGTACTCCAAAAGGAGAGATTTCATCATCCTCCGAGCCAGATTCCTCATTAATTGAGGACATAGACTTAAAAAAGTCTGATCTGGGTAATGGAGTAAATCTCCTCTCTTCCTCCACAATATTTGTCAAAGGAATGGAAAAATTCTTCGAAGTTGTCGAAGGAATCTTCGATGACTTCGATGAGGACTTTGACACAGGCGTCGAAGACGCTTTTGGCTTCGATGCTGAAGCTGTCGACGCCGATGGCGTCGATGAAGTCGTGGAAGTCTTCGACGACTTATGCTTTTTATGTGGCACCGGAGAGGTACTCGACTCTCGAAGAGTCCTCGACGACTTGGCGTTGACTCGTGTTTTTCGAGTATCCTCGACACTACTGGTTTTAACCATAGTAGTTTTCGACTTCCCTTTGTTGTTTAACGGAGCGACTTTAGGGGTATGGCTCTTCTGAGGTTTATTAGAGGGGGTCGGGCCGCAGTATCGAATACCGCCATCATCTTTTTTTGAAAGTCCTCCCATTTTCTGGCGGAATCCGATTTTGTCGGGCATCGAATCTCTTCGGTCGGTGACTTGGAAGATGACGAAGGAGATCTATGTCTCCTCTTCACTCTTTTAGACGAGGAAGATGAAGAGCGTCTCAATCTGCTTCGAATCGGTCAATTCTTTTATGTTTTTTGGACACAGCCTTTGCTTTAGAAGCTTCCCTCCCCACCAACAGTTTACCTCTCCTCTCATGAAGGGCCTTCTCCGTCATAGACTGACAGGTGCCACAGTCGTCGGTTCGATGGCTTGAACTGAGGCACCAGAGACAAACTCGGTGAGGATCCGTAATCGTCATTTCTGATCCACAGTCGATGCACTTCTTAAACCCAGTCTATGGTGTTGAAGGTGTAATAGAAGACAACATTTTCCACAGAAAATCTCAAAGCTCGCCGTTCTCGATTGCGAAGCGATCGGAAAAACGGAACTGAAGCAACAGGCGTGGCTCGAGCTATTTATACCATCAGTGACGTCGACAGAGTGCGGAGCCCGTCGAGGGTCAGTCAAAGCTGCAACCTCGAGCACAGCGCCCTCTGCCGAGAACATTTTTTCCGAAGCAGCAAAGCTGGAGATAACTAATTATCATAAGATGAGGAATACGTGGGAGGACACAACCCATTCGAATGACTGTATTGGAAAGACCTGCTCTATTTACCAAAGGCAACTCCTATGGCTTTGTTTCGATATGAATTAGGAGCCGCTTCCTTGCACAGTGCTTATACGTGGAAGTTATGTTTGCTCTATAGAAAATATACCATGTGTGAGAACACAAATCATTTACTATATATCACAGCAAACTACTTCAGTACTATCAAGTGAAGGTTCTGCACTGAATGGAAGAGAACTGGGAAAGAAGCTTTAAGGGTAGCAGAGATCTCAGATGACATTTTTATGAACAACCCTATGTGTGCAAAACACAAATTACTGCTACTCAATTGGATAAAAACATGTGATTCTTGCTCAAATTACAAAGATTTTATCCAGAATCCCTTTGTTCCGAAAGCTCTGGGCACAATCGAGGGGTATATGATCAAATGTCCCTAGATTAAACTGAGAAATACTTGGTTGAGGTTAAGACTTAACTTATGGCCTACTACACACATTTTAGCTTGGCACAATAAAATATCTACTAACCAAACTGAATGCTGATACTGCCAAAAAACGGATCAAGTAGAGACACTAAAACATCTAATAGCAGAATGTGTAAACCTGAGTGCACAGCGTACCGTGCACTTTAGAACGATACTCTCACACATAAAAGGTTTGGACATAGACACTTTTTGGTCTTTGATATTTAACACTGATAACATTTGTGTGAGAATTACCACAATACATTTTTTGGAAGCACTGAAATGGGATCATGAAGAGCTGACAGCCCTCGTTCATAACCAAATGACTGTAACATTGGAAGAATAAAAATATAGAAATATAAAAAGAAAATAGTAACAGAGAAAATGTATGATCAGTTTGAGGTGCAGTCTTTGACAAATGTATTATATACTGTTTAGGATCTTTTCGCCTGAATTTTATAATTGTGTTATGAAAAACCAATTTGTTTATATGAATTGAACATTTTAAAGTTAGACATCAAATTGAGATGTTAGTGGAGGGGAATAATAACCTTTCCAGATGGGCAGTGTATTGAATTATGTACTGTATTGACTGAGATGATTGTGATTACAGATAACATCATTTGTTTCTGTTTTGTCTATTTTGTTAGGTTTATGTATGTCACTGCACCTCGAAAAACTGTATAAGTTTATATCCTGTCAAACTGTCTACATTTTGTAACACATTTTCTATGTAAACATATTGGAAAGTTGATATTATCAGCTGTGTCAATAAAAAAATAATAATAATAATAAACTACTATCTCCCCATCTGTTCCTCTTTGTGCGATTTTTGCAAAACATGTTTTTTTGTGAGGGTGGCATTATTTGTAAAAAGGGTATGATTTGAACTGTTTCGCCAAAACAAAGTACATTTGCCCAGCCCTAGATTTCAACCTCTGGCTATGATTATGCTGGAAACGTTTTAGAGGGTCCATTGGGACTTTAAATTGGCAATTGTGCAGAAGACTGATATGATTTGTATTTGGTGTGTTTTTACGGCGTACCTGGCCCAAAGGCATGATGATGGGCTGACTGTGAAATCCCTGTGCTGAAGTGAAAACTAAGATGTTCTGTATTTTTATAGATATGTTTTAAGGGTGCATATTCTTTGTATTTGTACTGTTTTCTTGAAGTGTTAGAGATGAAAAGATTGTTGACACATTTTCATTATTATTTAAATGTTGATTATTACATTCTAGGCTTTTTATTTTTAGTACACATATAAGTCTTAAATATTACAATTACTCACTAAAAAGAAAATCCCTTTTTACTAGGTTTCTTTTTATAACAATTTTGCAAAAGCACTTTTTTGTGAGGGTGACCTTTTAGCAGAAAGGGTGAAATTCAAAATGTTCCAGTAAAGCACACAATAATGTGTCCAGCCATAGTTTGTAACAATTGGTTATGATTTTTCTGAAAGGTTTTGTGAGGGTCAAGTGGGACTTTAAATTTGCAACTGTACAGAAGGCAGTTATAATGAAGGCTGTGAACTCCCTGTGAATAAGTGACAGCTAACGTGATCTGTATTTGATGGATGTTTTTAAAAGGTGCATTTTTCTTTTTACTTGTCCCTTTATTTTTTGAAGTAATAGATTTGACTACATTATGGAAACTGTTTTATTGATTGTAAATAATACAATCACTGAGAAGAAGAACCTTTCTAAAAGGTTTTTTTAATTTCTTAGTTTTCAATTGTCAGCATAACAGATGTCCAATGGCACATAATCAACTGTTCCTTATATGTACAATTTGAACATATCTTATGTTCAAAACTGTCCCTTCCCTCCCCATCAACCCCTAATAGGTTTCTCAGAAGAGCAAATTGACTATTTTTTCGAACTGAGTTCCTTTTTGTAACATTTTGAGAAACTATCTTTTTTTTGTGAGAGTAACTTTGTTTTCTTAAAAATTGTACGATTTGAAATGTGCAAAAAACAAGGGGGGTCTTGGGAGCCCCTCTGCCGGGCATTATTCCCTTTTTACGAGAGACTTACCCAGAGTCTTTAGCTCACTATCTTTCACAGAGGAGAAATATCTAAAACATATCAGTCTCTGTCCTGCCCTAGGACAGCCCAGCACCGAAACGCTAAGCAATTCTCCTCTGAACAAGAGTACCAATAGCAACCCCAGACACGTGTTTCGGTCTGGTTGGACCTCATCAATAGGGCGGGGCTTTGCCTCTCTAAGAATAGTGAGCATGGGCCCTCATCTGGATTCCCCTAGTAACTTAGGGTGAGACCCAAAGTTAATTAAATATGCAAAAAACAAGGGGGGGGGGGGTCCTGAGAGTCCCTCTACCAGACATTAGTCCCGGTTACGAGAGACTTAACAAGAGTCTTTAGCTCACTATCTATCACAGAGGAGAAATATCTAAAACATATCAGTCTTTATCGTGCCCTAGGGCAGTCCAGCACCGAAATGTTAATCAATTCTCCTCTGAACAAGAGTACCAATAGCAACCCCAGACACGTGTTTCGGTTTGGTTGTACCTCATCAGTAGGATGGAGCTGTGCCTCTCAAAGAATAGTGAGCAAGGGGTCCACGTCTGGATTCCCCATGTAACTTAGAGTGAGACCCAAAGTTACTTAAATATGCAAAAAACAAGGGGGGTGCTGGGAGTCCCTCTACTGGACATTATTCCTGGTTACAAGGGACTTAACCAGAGTCTTTAGCTCACTATCGTTCACAGAGAAGAAATATCTAAAATATATCAGTCTTTGTCCTGCCCTAGAGCAGTCCTGCACCAAAATGCTAAGCAATTCTCCTCTGAACAAGAGTACCACCAGTAACCCCAGACACGTGTTTCGGTATGGTTGGACCTCATCAGTAGGGTAGAGCTGTGCCTCTCTAAGAATAGTGAGCAAGGGGTCCACATCTGGATTCCCCTAGTAACTTAGAGTGAGACCCAAAGTTACTTAAATATGCAAAAAACAAGTTTGGTCCTGGGAGTCCCTCTACCGGAAATAAGTCCAGCTTACGAGAGACTTACCCAGAGTCTTTAGTTCACTATCGTTCCCAGAGGAAAAATATCTAAAACATATCAGTCTTTGTCCTGCCCTAGGACGGACCAGCACCAAAATGCTAAGCAATTCTCCTCTGAACAAGAGTACCAACAGCAATCCCAGACACGTGTTTTGGTCTGGTTGGACCTCATCAGTAGGGTAGAGCTGTGCCTCTCTAAGAATAGTGAGCAAGGGGTCCACGTCTGGATTCCCCATGTAGTTTATGGTTAGACCCACAGTTACTTAAATGTGCAAAAAACAAGGGGGGTCCTGGTAGTCCCTCTGCCGGACATTAGTCCCTGTTACAAGAGACCTACCCAGAGTCTTTAGCTCACTATCTTTCACAGAGGAGAAATATCTAAAACATATCAGTCTTTATCTTGCCCTAGGGCAGTCCAGCACCGAAATGCTAAGCAATTCTCCTCTGAACAAGAGTACCAACATCAACCACAGACACTTTTTTCAGTCTGGTTAGACCTCATCATTAGGGTGGAGCTGTGCCTCTCTAAGAATATTGAGCAAGGGGTCCATGTTTGGATTCCCCTAGTAACTTAGGGTGAGACCCAAAGTTGGGTCCTGGGAGTACCTCTGCCGGACATTAGTCCCGGTTACGAGAGACTTAACAAGAGTGTTTAGCTCACTATCTTTCGCAGAGGAGAAATATCTAAAACATATCAGTCTTTATCTTGCCCTAGGGCCGTCCAGCACTGAAATGTTAAGCAATTCTCATCTGAACAAGAGTACCAACAGCAACCAAAGACACGTGTTTCAGTCTGGTTGGACCTCATCAGTAGGGTGGAGCTGTGCCTCTCTAAGAATATTGGGCAAGGGGTCCATGTCTGGATTCCCCTAGTAACTTAGGGTGGGACCCAAAGTTACTTAAATATGCAAAAAACAAGGGAGGTCCTGGGAGTCCCTCTACCAGATATTAGTCCCAGTTACGAGAGACTTACTCAGAGTCTTTAGCTCACTAGCTTTCACAGAGGAGAAATATCTAAAACATATCAGTCTTTATCTTGCCCTAGGGCAGTCCAGCACTGAAATGCTAAGAAATTCTCCTCTGAACAAGAGTACCTACAGCAACCCCAGACACGTGTTTCAGTCTGGTTGGACCTCATCAGTAGGGTGGAGCTGTGCCTCTCTAAGAATATTGGGCAAGGGGTCCATGTCTGGATTCCCCTGGTAACTTAGAGTGAGACCCAAAGTTACTTAAATATGCAAAAAACAAGGGAGGTCCTGGGAGTCCCTCTACCAGATATTAGTCCCAGTTACGAGAGACTTACTCAGAGTCTTTAGCTCACTATCTTTCACAGAGGAGAAATATCTAAAACATATCAGTCTTTTTCTTGCCCTAGGGCAGTCCAGCACTGAAATGCTAAGCAATTCTCCTCTGAACAAGAGTACCAACAGCAACCCCAGACACGTGTTTCAGTCTGGTTGGACCTCATCAGTAGGGTCGGAGCCGTGCCTCTCTAAGAATATTGAGGAAGGGGTCCATGTCTGGATTCCCCTAGTAACTTAGGGTGAGACCCTTAGTCCCAGTTACGAGAGACTTAACAAGAGTGTTTAGCTCACTATCCTTCACAGAGGAGAAATATGTAAAACATATCAGTCTTTATCTTGCCCTAGGGCAGTCCAGCACCGAAATGCTAAGCAATTCTCCTCTGAACAAGAGTACCAACAGCAACCAAAGAAACGCATTTCAGGCTGGTTGGGCCTCATCAGTAGGGTGGAGCTGTGTCCTTCTAAGAATATTGAGCAAGGGGTCCATGTCTGGATTCCCCTAGTAACTTAGGGTAAGACCCAAAGTTACTTAAATATGAAAAAACAAGGGGGGTCCTGGGTGTCCATCTACCGGACAATATTCCCGGTTACGAGAGACTTACCCAGAGTCCTCAGCTCAATATCTTTCACAGAGAAGAAATATCTAAAATATATCAGTCTTTGTCCAGCCCTAGGGCAGTTCAGCACCGAAATGCTAAGCAATTCTCCTCTGAACAAGAGTACCAATAGCAACCCTAGACACGTGTTTCGGTTTGGTTGGACCTCATCAGTAGGATAGAGTTGTGCCTCTCTAAGAATAGTGAGCAAGGGTCCACGTCTGGATTTTCGCAGTAACTTAGGTTTAGACTCAAAGTTACTTAAATATGCAAAAAACAAGGGGGGTCCTGGGAGTCCCTCTGCCGGACATTATTCCTGATTATGAGAGACTTAGCCAGAGTCTTTAGCTCACTATCGTTCACAGAGGAGAAATATCTAAAACATATCAGTCTTTGTCCTGCCCTAGGGCAGACCAGCACCGAAATGCTAAGCAATTCTCCTCTGAACAAGAGTATGAACAGCAATCCCAGACACGTGTTTCAGTCTAGTTGGACCTCATCAGTAGGGTGGAGCTTTGCCTCTCTAAGAATAGTGAGCATGGGGTCCACATTTGGATTCCTCTAGTAACTTAGGGAGAGAACCAAAGTTACTTAAATATGCAAAAAACAAGGTGGGTCCTGGGAGTCCCTCTGCCGGACATTAGTCCCTGTTACGAGAGACTTACCCATAGTCTTTAGCCAACTATCCTTCACAGAGGAGAAATATCTAAAACATATCAGTCTTTGTCCTGCCCTAGGGCAGTCCAGCACCGACATGCTAAGCAATTCTCCTCTGAACAAGAGTACCAACAGCAACCCAGACACGTGTTTCAGTCTGGTTGGTCCTCATCAGTAGGGTGGAGCTGTGCCTTTCTAAGAATAGTGAGCAAGGGGTCCATGTCTCAATTCCCCTAGTAACTTAGGGTGATACCCAAAGTTTCTTAAATATGCAAAAAACAAGGGGGCATCCTGGGAGTTCCTCTGCCGGACATTAGTCCTGGTTATGAGAGACTTACCCAGAATCTTTAGCTCACTATCTTTCACAGAGGAGAAATATCTAAAACATATCAGTCTTTGTCCTGCCCTAGGGCCGTCCTGCACCGAAATGCTAAGCAATTCTCCTCTGAACAAGAGTACCAACAGCAATGCCAGACACGTGTTTCGGTCTGGTTGGACCTCATCAGTAGGGTAGAGTTGTGCCTCTCTAAGAATAGTGAGCAAGGCCTCCACATCTGGATTCCCCTAGTAACTTAGGGTCAGACAAAAAGTTACTTAAATATGAAAAAAACACAGGGGTCCTGGGAGTCCCTCTAGCGGACATTGGTCCCAGTTACAAAAGACTTATGCAGAGTCTTTGCTCACTATCTTTCACAGAGGAGAAATATCTAAAACATATCAGTCTTTGTCCTGCCATAGGACAGTCCAGCACCGAAATGCTAAGCAATTCTCCTCTGAACAAGAGTACCAATAGCAACCCAGACACATGTTTCCGTCTGGTTGGTCCTCATCAGTAGGGTGGGGCTGTGCCTCTCTAAGAAAAGTGAGCAAGGGGTCCACGTCTAGATCCCACTAGTAACTTAGGGTGACATCCAAAGTTACTTAAATATGCAAAAAAACAAGGTGGTTCCTTGGAGTCCCTCTGCCGGACATTATTCCCGGTTACTAGAGACTTACCCAGAGTCTTTAGCTCACTATCTATCACAGAGGAGAAATATCTAAAACATATCAGTCTTTATCTTGCCCTAGGGCAGTCCAGCACCGAAATGCTAAGCAATTCTCCTCTGAACAAGAGTACCAACAGCAACCAAAGACACGTGTTTCAGTCTGGTTGGACCTCATCAGTAGGGTGGAGCTGTGCCTCTCTAAGAATATTGAGCAAGGGGTCCATGTCTGGATTCCCCTAGTAACTTAGGGGAGACCCAAAGTTACTTAAATATGCAAAAACAAGGGGGGTCCTGAGAGTCCCTCTACCGGACATTAGTCCTGGTTACGAGAGACTTACCCGGAGTCTTTAGCTCAATACCTTTCACAGAGAAGAAATATCTAAAATATATCAGTCTTTGTCCTGCTCCAGGGCAGTCCAGCACCGAAATGTTAATCAATTCTCCTCTGAACAAGAGTACCAATAGCAACCCCAGACACGTGTTTCGGTTTGGTTGTACCTCATCAGTAGGATGGAGCTGTGCCTCTCAAAGAATAGTGAGCAAGGGGTCCACGTCTGGATTCCCCATGTAACTTAGAGTGAGACCCAAAGTTACTTAAATATGCAAAAAACAAGGGGGGTGCTGGGAGTCCCTCTACTGGACATTATTCCTGGTTACAAGGGACTTAACCAGAGTCTTTAGCTCACTATCGTTCACAGAGAAGAAATATCTAAAATATATCAGTCTTTGTCCTGCCCTAGGTCAGTCCTGCACCAAAATGCTAAGCAATTCTCCTCTGAAAAAGAGTACCACCAGTAACCCCAGACACGTGTTTCGGTCTGGTTGGACCTCATCAGTAGGGTAGAGCTGTGCCTCTCTAAGAATAGTGAGCAAGGGGTCCACATCTGGATTCCCCTAGTAACTTAGAGTGAGACCCAAAGTTACTTAAATATGCAAAAAACAAGTTTGGTCCTGGAAGTCCCTCTACCGGAAATAAGTCCAGCTTACGAGAGACTTACCCAGAGTCTTTAGTTCACTATCGTTCCCAGAGGAAAAATATCTAAAACATATCAGTCTTTGTCCTGCCCTAGGACGGACCAGCACCAAAATGCTAAGCAATTCTCCTCTGAACAAGAGTACCAACAGCAATCCCAGACACGTGTTTTGGTCTGGTTGGACCTCATCAGTAGGGTAGAGCTGTGCCTCTCTAAGAATAGTGAGCAAGGGGTCCACGTCTGGATTCCCCATGTAGCTTATGGTTAGACCCACAGTTACTTAAATGTGCAAAAAACAAGGGGGGTCCTGGTAGTCCCTCTGCCGGACATTAGTCCCTGTTACAAGAGACCTACCCAGAGTCTTAAGCTCACTATCTTTCACAGAGGAGAAATATCTAAAACATATCAGTCTTTATCTTGCCCTAGGGCAGTCCAGCACCGAAATGCTAAGCAATTCTCCTCTGAACAAGAGTACCAACATCAACCACAGACACTTTTTTCAGTCTGGTTAGACCTCATCATTAGGGTGGAGCTGTGCCTCTCTAAGAATATTGAGCAAGGGGGCCATGTCTGGATTCCCCTAGTAACTTAGGGTGAGACCCAAAGTTGGGTCCTGGGAGTCCCTCTGCCGGACATTAGTCCCTGTTACGAGAGACTTACCCAGAGTCTTTAGCCAACTATCCTTCACAGAGGAGAAATATCTAAAACATATTAGTCTTTGTCCTGCCCTAGGGCAGTCCAGCACCGACATGCTAAGCAATTCTCCTCTGAACAAGAGTACCAACAGCAACCCAGACACGTGTTTCAGTCTGGTTGGACCTCATCAGTAGGGTGGAGCTGTGCCTCTCTAAGAATATTGGGCAAGGGGTCCATGTCTGGATTCCCCTGGTAACTTAGAGTGAGACCCAAAGTTACTTAAATATGCAAAAAACAAGGGAGGTCCTGGGAGTCCCTCTACCAGATATTAGTCCCAGTTACGAGAGACTTACTCAGAGTCTTTAGCTCACTATCTTTCACAGAGGAGAAATATCTAAAACATATCAGTCTTTTTCTTGCCCTAGGGCAGTCCAGCACTGAAATGCTAAGCAATTCTCCTCTGAACAAGAGTACCAACAGCAACCCCAGACACGTGTTTCAGTCTGGTTGGACCTCATCAGTAGGGTCGGAGCCGTGCCTCTCTAAGAATATTGAGGAAGGGGTCCATGTCTGGATTCCCCTAGTAACTTAGGGTGAGACCCTTAGTCCCAGTTACGAGAGACTTAACAAGAGTGTTTAGCTCACTATCCTTCACAGAGGAGAAATATGTAAAACATATCAGTCTTTATCTTGCCCTAGGGCAGTCCAGCACCGAAATGCTAAGCAATTCTCCTCTGAACAAGAGTACCAACAGCAACCAAAGAAACGCATTTCAGGCTGGTTGGACCTCATCAGTAGGGTGGAGCTGTGTCCTTCTAACAATATTGAGCAAGGGGTCCATGTCTGGATTCCCCTAGTAAGTTAGGGTAAGACCCAAAGTTACTTAAATATGAAAAAAACAAGGGGGGTCCTGGGTGTCCATCTACCGGACAATATTCCCGGTTACGAGAGACTTACCCAGAGTCCTCAGCTCAATATCTTTCACAGAGAAGAAATATGTAAAATATATCAGTCTTTGTCCTGCCCTAGGGCAGTTCAGCACGAAATGCTAAGCAATTCTCCTCTGAACAAGAGTACCAATAGCAACCCCAGACACGTGTTTCGGTTTGGTTGGACCTCATCAGTAGGATAGAGTTGTGCCTCTCTAAGAATAGTGAGCAAGGGTCCACGTCTGGATTCCCGCAGTAACTTAGGTTTAGACTCAAAGTTACTTAAATATGCAAAAAACAAGGGGGGTCCTGGGAGTCCCTCTGCCGGACATTATTCCTGATTATGAGAGACTTAGCCAGAGTCTTTAGCTCACTATCGTTCACAGAGGAGAAATATCTAAAACATATCAGTCTTTGTCCTGCCCTAGGGCAGACCAGCACCGAAATGCTAAGCAATTCTCCTCTGAACAAGAGTATGAACAGCAATCCCAGACACGTGTTTCAGTCTAGTTGGACCTCATCAGTAGGGTGGAGCTGTGCCTCTCTAAGAATAGTGAGCATGGGGTCTACATTTGGATTCCTCTAGTAACTTAGGGAGAGAACCAAAGTTACTTAAATATGCAAAAAACAAGGTGGGTCCTGGGAGTCCCTCTGCCGGACATTAGTCCCTGTTACGAGAGACTTACCCAGAGTCTTTAGCCAACTATCCTTCACAGAGGAGAAATATCTAAAACATATTAGTCTTTGTCCTGCCCTAGGGCAGTCCAGCAACGACATGCTAAGCAATTCTCCTCTGAACAAGAGTACCAACAGCAACCCAGACACGTGTTTCAGTCTGGTTGGTCCTCATCAGTAGGGTGGAGCTGTGCCTTTCTAAGAATAGTGAGCAAGGGGTCCACGTCTCAATTCCCCTAGTAACTTAGGGTGATACCCAAAGTTTCTTAAATATGCAAAAAACAAGGGGGCGTCCTGGGAGTTCCTCTGCCGGACATTAGTCCTGGTTATGAGAGACTTACCCAGAATCTTTAGCTCACTATCTTTCACAGAGGAGAAATATCTAAAACATATCAGTCTTTGTCCTGCCCTAGGGCCGTCCTGCATCGAAATGCTAAGCAATTCTCCTCTGAACAAGAGTACCAACAGCAATGCCAGACACGTGTTTCGGTCTGGTTGGACCTCATCAGTAGGGTAGAGTTGTGCCTCTCTAAGAATAGTGAGCAAGGGCTCCACATCTGGATTCCCCTAGTAAATTAGGGTCAGACAAAAAGTTACTTAAATATGAAAAAAACACAGGGGTCCTGGGAGTCCCTCTAGCGGACATTGGTCCCAGTTACAAAAGACTTATGCAGAGTCTTTGCTCACTATCTTTCACAGAGGAGAAATATCTAAAACATATCAGTCTTTGTCCTGCCATAGGACAGTCCAGCACCGAAATGCTAAGCAATTCTCCTCTGAACAAGAGTACCAATAGCAACCCAGACACATGTTTCCGTCTGGTTGGTCCTCATCAGTAGGGTGGGGCTGTGCCTCTCTAAGAAAAGTGAGCAAGGGGTCCACGTCTAGATCCCACTAGTAACTTAGGGTGACATCCAAAGTTACTTAAATATGCAAAAAAACAAGGTGGTTCCTTGGAGTCCCTCTGCCGGACATTATTCCCGGTTACTAGAGACTTACCCAGACTCTTTAGCTCACTATCTCTCACAGAGGAGAAATATCTAAAACATATCAGTCTTTGTCCTGGCCTAGGGAAGTCCAGCACCAAAATGCTAAGCAATTCTCCTCTGAACAAGAGTATGGACAGCAACCCCAGACACATGTTTTTTGTTCTTGTTGGACCTCATCAGTAAGGTGGAGCTGTACCTCTCTAAGAATAGTGAGCAAGGGGTCCATGTCTGGATTCCCTAGTAACTTAGGGTGAGACCCAAAGTTACTTAAATATACACAAAAACAAGGGGGGTCCTGGGACTCCCTCTGCCGGACAAGGTTTTGAGAGAGTACAGTGGCACTTTAAATTGGCAACTGCACAGAAGGTAGTTATAATGAACAGCTGGGTATGTGATCCCTGTGATGAGGAAAAAGCAAAGTTGTTCTATATTTATGTATAGATCAGTTTTTACAGGTTGATTTTTCTTTTTACTTGAAGTTTTATTTTCTGTAGTATTAGATTTGAATCGATCATTGAAGCTATTATATTAATGCTTGCAATATTCATTATTAAAAAAGAATAAAATTATTATTAAATTAAATTATGTAGTCATTATTTAAAAGAAGAATGTTTCAATAGGCTTAGTTTTACAAGATGAAACCTCTACTTCTTCCAGATAGGTACTTTTTGTAATATTTTTGCAATACATCTTTTTAGTGAGGGTGACTTTTATGTAGAAAGGTTAAGATTTGAAATGCTCCAGCAAAGTATATTTGTCCAGCACTACTTTTTAACCCCAGCTATGGTTATGCTGCAAAGGTGTTGGTAAAAGGTCCAGCGTGGCTTCAAATTGGGAACTGTGCAGAAGGCAAAAATAATGAAGGGCTGACTGTGAAATCCCTGCACTGAAATGATAGATAAGATGCTCTGTATTTGTACGGCTGTTTTAAAAAGGTGCATTTTCTTTTAATTTGGATTTATTTTCTAAAATGATAGAGGTGAATAGATTATTGAAACATTATTTAAATATGGCATTTACTTTTAGTTTAATTATTACTCTTAAAAATTAAGATGATTTTTTTTGTAAATGTTATTATTTGATTCATTAATTATGGAAAAGAAACAACTTTTTTATTAGGCTGATTTTTGTGGGGAAAAGCATTCTATTTTTTTTTTGTGAAGGTAAATTTTTAGCAAAAAAAGTGTAAGATTCATAATGTTCCAGCAAGCAGAGTACATTTGCCCAGCCATAGTTTTTAACCACTAGTTATGATTTTTGCTACAAAGTTTTGTGAGGGTCCAGGGGGACTGTAAATTGGCAACTATGCAGAAGGCCTTTATAATGAAGAGCTATCGTGAAATCGAAACTTTTCCCTAGACTCCGCAGAGCTTTTATTTTTCTTCGAAGCTTCCTCCCCACCGCCAATTTACCTTGTCGTTCTTGAGAGATTTACCCGTCATAGCTTGACAGAAACTGCAGTCGTCAACTCGATGGTCGGAGTCGAGGCACCAGAGGCAAACTCGATGCGGCTCGGTTATCGGCATTTTCTTCCCACAATTCTGCCATTTTTTTTAAGCCAGTTTTAGGGTAGAAGGGTTAGACGAAGAAGACATCTTGAAAATTGAAGCGCCGTTTTGATACACACGAAGCAAAAGCTTTCGGACAAACAGAACTGAAGCCAACGGGCGCGTCTCGAGCGCTTTATACTGCGGATGATGTCAACACTCTATGGCAGCCCTCGAGGGACATCGATGCCGCAACCTCGAGCACAGCGCCCTCTGGTGGGGCAACATTCTTTTCCGAAGAAGCAAAGCTGAAGATACGAATATATCTAAGATGAGGAATAAGTGGGAGGACACAATCCATTCGAACTTTGTTTTTTTAATCCATTGTAACCTATGAAGGTTGCAGAATCATTCACCTGAAGATCACTCCCAGTGATAATAACTGTGTGAACGTTATCTTGCTGTATCAGCCACCAGAAGAGATGCCCAGTTTTAATGAGGAGATTGTATGCCTTTTGTAGTTTTAGCAAGGGTGGAGTTAATCGTGGCGGGACTCCCTTTCTCCTGCGCACCTCCTCTTTTCTTGTTTACGAATCTGACCAGCAGCCTGGATCCTGGTTTGTTGAGGAACCAACTCCGGGGTTCCCATTTATTTGTGGGAATTGTGGGGATGACAAACTCTGGATCAATTGGGCGCTGGTAGGGTATGGTGGTCCAATGGTCGCTGTTGATCGATTTGATCAATTATATGGTCCAGTCAGGTCATAGTCATTAATTTGTTTATTTTTGGTTAGTTAGCAACAAAGAAAACATCATTGTAGAAATGAATGACAAGTTTTTTGACATGGTAACTCGCTACACAGCCGACGCGCGTTTCAACCTAAGTCTTTTTCAAGGCCAATTGAGTTAAGGGGTGGACTTCAAAATGCTGTAAGCTGGTCCTCCCAGATAAGTGCGACAGGGGGGCTGGATAGCCGATCGTTGGCCGGGTCCGGCGAGTTTGTTGCTCACACGCGAGTTACCATGTCAAAAAAGTGTATGCCTTTTGGTCTCATTATATAAACCAAATTGATCTACTATATTAGTATAATACTGGGTAACCTTAATTGATGGCTCGGAGACGCCTCCGATAAGGTGGCACCAAATCTTGATCAGCATCTCAATAATATTTATTTATTTATTTTTGCATTTATTTCAGTGCACAAAACCCATAGGCATCTAGGAGCTAGTTAAAGAAAGTGCAATGTATTGTTTTGAAGTGCAGGAAATACGCTAAAGAGTTACAGATTGAGTACACAGAATGGGGAAGCCTCACCTCATGGTATGGTGGGCTACATCAGGTGTGCAGACAAGCAAAGGACAATCAATGGGTGTGCACAGTCTGGTAAATTCTTGCCTCATGGTACGGGGGGCTACATCAGGTGTGCAGACAAGCAAAGGACAAAATCAGTCGGTGTGCACACTCTCATAAGGCCTCGCCTCATGGTACAGGGGGCTACGTAAGGTGTGCAGACAAGCAAAGGCCAAAATCAGTGGGTTTGCATAGTCTGGTAAAGATTTGCATCATGGTACAGGGGGCTAAATCAGATGTGCAGATTAGCAAAGGACAAAATCGGTGGGTGTGCACACTCTGGTAAAGCCTCGCTGCATGGTACAGGAGGCTACTTCAGGTGTGCAGACAAGCAAAGGACAAAAACTGTGGGTGTGCAGAGTCTGGTTAAGCCTCGCCTCATGGTATGGGGGCTACATCAGGTGTGTGAGTGGTCAAAGAGAAACAACAGTTGAAATGGCACACATATTGAACATAGTTGTGGTAGATCTATGTTAGAGGTGGTTTGGAAATGTATCACAAAGGGCCAGGGCAGCTTCAGTAGGGAATGCAGTACCTCACTACTGGATGTGTTGTGACATGCAACGTGGCCAGCCCACCTTAAGGGGAGAGCCACTTTAAAGAGGAGAGGAAGGAAACCAAAGGACACAGGGGAAGGAAGGGAGGAAGATGAGGGGCTAGCGGAGCTCGGGCAGACAAGCTGTAGAGGGAATAAAGAGAGGTTGTCGATTCCCTTGCCTCGGCGTGTTATGTGCACAGTGTGCGAGGCCTAGAAGATTGGGACTCCATGGAGAGAGGTAAACCCAGTCACAACAACTGGCGATGAAGGGAAACGCTCCACGCAATGCGCAAGCTTGTTACTGCATGCCGGAGCAAAGACATGAAGGCAGCATGAACCAGTGAGGGGACAGACGCCTCATCCGCAAGTGTAACTGTCCACCGAAGAAGTCGGATGGTGAGGACTGACCCAGAAGCGGTGTGGCCCATGAGTTAAGGGGTCAGGCTGATGTGCTAGCGCCCACGCAAGAAGGCACCTCGTGGCAGAATGGACAGTGTCGGCGACGGAGATCGCCTGCGTAGACAGGAACGCGAGGCAACATGTATCCGGTGAGGTGGAGCAGGAGTTTGAGAAGGCGGTGTGCAGCACGGAGGTGGGGAAGGCTGGCGCACATAGAGGACCGGGAAGTGCAGCGGTGCAACAAGCCGCGTATCACACACACCAAGTGGCAACACGAGACGACCCCACTAGAACGCAAGGACCAGGAATCGGGCGAAGCAACAGACACTACACCCGCCGCGGGAACTATGGCTACAAACGCTCCACCATAAATTAACCACGCGGAAAGGCCAACCCAACAGACCACATGGGAACACACTGAAGCACGTATGCCTGGCCTTGCAAGGCAACAATAGGTCACGACTGTCACGTCTCCCAGGATTTCACAAAGCTGCTGGATACACCGCAACACGTGCCAGCCTCAAGCTGCCAAACAAAGCAACAAAACAGGGGCGACACAGGGAGAATTGACACATGAGAGTCATGGCGCACAAAGCATGAGGCAGACCACTGACAGCATAAGGATCAGGACATAGTTGGGCCTGCTGAGGACCAGGAGTATGACGCAGAAGGCACACTAGGAGAGAGAAGAAGCTAAGGTACAGAGCAACATGGCAGGAGACAGACGGATTAACAGTGAGGCCATCAGACGGCAGGAAAGCAGAAACGCAAGGCGCATGTGATGGGGGTGATCTTGATGACCCTGAGGTAACGAGAAAGCTGGAGACGGAAAACGTGACGGCCACAAGAGAGACTGCCCAAGGAGGGGGCTACAACAGAGATTGCCCAATGAGGGGGCCAAGGAAGAATATTTCCAAGGAGGGGGCCAATAAAGAATATTGCCCAAGGAAGAATGTGCCCAAGGAGAGGGCCGAATGAGGCACAGAACGTAGGAGAAGGCAGACCCAGGACTGCTGGAGGCAAGCGTACCTAAGGGTGAGGAGGACCCACAGGACGCCCTATAAGGGAAGGAAAGACCTGGCGAAGGAGGAGACTGATCCAGGCAGGAGAAGTGGACAGAGGCAAGAAACACTAAATGCGGTGTAGCAGCTGACACAGAAGAGGCAGTGCCCAGTGCTAACCGGAAAGCAAAGGAGGGTCAACAAATGAAGCATAGCACCACCACGGAACCAGAGCACATCCCAGGAATGAAAGCTCGCAGGACACAACCACGCATGCCCGACAAGACGACCAGAGACAGAGCAGGGGGCAGCCACCCACAGAGACCCCGCAGTCAAGCCGTTAAGACCAACAAGACAGGGGCTTTAAAGAAACTCATCGACATCCACAAAGAAGCACAAGCAAGAGCATCCACAAACACAACAACCCAGAAACAGCACAGACAATGGCACAATGCAGAAGAAAAGAGAGCGGGGGCAAGACTCCACAAAGGCACACCCAACACATGGAATGGCCAGCTACCAATCAGACATGCCCAGTGGAGTGAGTGGAAAAAGGAGGCACCACACCCAAACACAAGTCCACCACTGCCTGGTGAGTTACCATCATCATCGAGCGACGGTGAAAAGTAAAAGCCCAAGACAAGAACAGAAACCCATCAGAACAAACACAAGAGCCTAGTGAGGAGCATCACCAGACACTGCAGCATGCCCAAACCAGGGGGAAGAAGGGCTGAACAACAAGCGCCCCCCAGAAACCTTCGGGAAGAGGCTGGACTGCAGAAGCGGCACTCCTAAAGCTGACTGCAACCGAGACTACCCCTTCCAAGGGCAAAACACAATGCTGTCGGGGGAACGTCACAACAAGACCACCACCCAAAAGAACAGCGCACCCCACACAGTGGCAGAACAGAGCCAGACCGCAGTCTCTCAACAGGTGTCCCCTGACAAGGGTAACACCCTACTCACAGAGGACAAGCAACCACAACACAGCAAGGGACAGGCGTTGAGGCAGCACGCCTCAATGCTAGAGGCTCCTCAAGGACTGCAAAGTGAGAGGAGGGGGTACTCACTACTCAAAACAACAGATGGAATACGCACAGTAGACTGCAAGGAAGACGCAGGCAACCACCGGGTCCTCCCAGCTGAAACCTGGACCACTGCATCCTCTGTAGCCAGCACATTCACCACTGCGGATCAGAAACTCCCCGAGCAGGAGCAAGAGGAAATGGCGGGATCCAGCTACCAAGAAGGGCATGTGCAGTACAGGCAAGTGCATCAACAACACTGCCAGCCAAAAAAAGTTGGTAGCAGATCTACCGGGCAAGCGTCATCAACAGTCACCATGACGAAAATGGGCTGTCAAGGGTCTCGACTGGACAATCAACCAAACAGCACGCCCAGGCTGGTACCAGCACCCCAGAAAGCCCGGCCACCATTACAGCATCCAATACACGCCCTACCACGCAGGCAGCCTGCGCTCTAACCATGAAGATCCCAGGGGACGAAAAGGCAGTCGCGGACACCTCGATGTATGACTATGATGAAAATCTGAATAGTCACTACTACCAGAACACAGGGCGATACCACAACGCAAGTCTCCAGGACAATTACAAACCCTGTCCACACAGCACGTGAACCTAGGGGGATGGGAAACAAACGTACCTCCCAGCCCCTACAACAGCGGCACTCGAATGTCAAGGCCATCAGCGCAAAGGCTGAGTGAAACTGGAAAGAGAAACACAAGATCAGGACTGCTCAGCAGCATGACAAAGACATGAGGCACGGGGTGAATAGCTTGAAGGGACAGAAAGAAGAGCCCACCCTGGGCAAGCTTGCCAGGAGGGCACGTAGGACTTGGTGGGGGTACAGAAGTGGAAAACAGCAAATAGGAACGAGGCCAAGGAGAAGACAACGATGGCCACCAGAACACACGAGAAGAAACACCAACCCCTACAAAGATTATAAGCAAGGCAGGGGGTGTTGTGAAATGCAACATGGCCAGCCCACCTTAAGGGGAGAGCCACCTTAAAGAGGAGAGGAAGGAAACCAAAGGACACAGGGGGAGGAAGGGAGGAAGATGAGGGGCTTGCAGAGCCCGGACAGACAAGCTGTAGAGGTAGTAAAGAGAGGTTGTCGATTCCCTTGTCTCTGCGTGTTGTGTGCACAGTGTGCAAGGCCTAGAAGATTGGGACTCCATGGAGAGAGATAAACCCAGTCACAACAGGATGCACTCCAGGGCTCATTGAGCGAATAGTCAACACTGTCAAAGTATATACATTAGTGTGATGGAACACTAATGTTCCCTGCCCCACCAAGTGGTCCCCGGACTCTCCTCTCCCCCCTCTTCCACCCCCTCTGCCTTCCTGAGGTTGTCACATACACCCCCTGAAGCATCGAGCCGGTCGGGCCGATCCATGCTTCTTGAGAGATAGTCTGGAACAGCGAGGTAGGAAGCCGGATTATGGACGGTTTTGGAGCAGAACGCCTGTAGAGTTTGCAGCGGTCACCTTAAGACCCTCTGGTTCGAGTCTTTGTGGACGGCCAACTATTGCAGCGCAGCTTGATCCGTGAAAACTGTGAAGCTTCAACCTAACATGTAGTATCTGAGTGTTTCTATGGCCCATTTTATGGCCAGACACTCCTTTTCCAATGTAGAATATGACAACTCATGGGGCAGAAGTTTTCGACTGATAAACGCCACTGGAAATAGGTCTTCGTCGGTGCCTTGGGAAAGCACGGCTCCTAGCCCCATACCTGATGCATCAGTCTGTACAAAGAATTGTTTTTCAAAGTCAGGGCAAATTAGGATCGGTAGTGTGGCAATGTGGCATTTTAGAGTTAAGAAGACGTTTTGGGCAGAGGCGTCCTGTAATAGATCCCTTTTATAGGTGGATTTAAGAGCTTCTGTTAGAGGGCCGGCAATACTGGAGAACATCGGTATGAATCTTCTGTAGTAACCTACGAATCCCAAAAACGCCCTTATCTGTTTTCGGTTACTGGGCGTGGTTAACCGCATAATTGCATCCACATTGTCCAATTGCGGTTTGATGACCCCTCTGCCCACCAGGTAACCCAAGTATTTTGTTTCTTTGGCGGCCAATATTGTTTTCTTTGGGTTGATATGTAGCCCGGTTTTTCCAAGTGCAGTAATCACTTTGACCAGGTGATTCAAGTGTTCTTCTGGCTGAAAACAATAATGTCATCTAGATATGCTGAGCTATAAGGTATATGAGGGGCTAAGACCTTGTTCATTACTGCCTGAAAAGTGGCTGGAGCTCCGTGCAAACCGAAGGGTAGGACGGTGAACTGATAAAGTCCGGAGGGAGTAGAAAAAGCGGTTTTTATTTTGTCTTCTTGTCGTAGTGAGATTTGCCAGTACCCTTTGGTTAGATCAATCGTACTAATGTACTGGGCCTGTGCTCAGGCGTTCTATTAGTTCATCAATCCTAGGCATTGGGTAGGCTTGATATGTAGAGATTGAATTTAATTTTCTATAGTCTATACAGAACCTGGTAGAACCGTCTGGCTAGGGCACCAGCACGATTGGTGATGACCAGTGACTTGTAGATGGCTCGATCAATCCTAGGCGTAACATCTCTTCCACCTCGGTTTGTATGGCTGCCCTTTTTGATTCTGGTAGTCTATAAGGTCTAACTCGTACAGTTTGTGTCGGATCGGTCTCAATAGTATGTTCCACCATGGTCGTTTTACCAGGCAAAAACGAGAACACTTCTTCCAACGATTGTAAGTGGGTCTTGAGCTCTTTTCTTTGGTTTGGGTTGAGTTGCTCACCCCATTGTACTGTCTGTAAAGCTGAATCTGCCCCATTCACCTGTAACTGGTCACCCTTAGGCTGTCGGGTTCGGCTTCCCTCCATTCCTTCAAAAGATTAATATGATAGTTCTGGTGTTTCTGCCTTCTGTCCGGCTGTTCCACCATGTAGTTAATGAGGTCCCAAAACTCCCATGATTTTGTAGGGTCCCCTCCACTGGGCCAACATCTTATTGGAGGTAGTGGGCAATAACACCAGCACCTTGTGACCTACTTGGAATGTCCTAGCCCTGGCATTCTGGTTGTAGTATTTCGCTTGCTTTGACTGTGCTCTCCCCAGGTTCTCTTTTGCCAATTCTCCTAGTTTGGTAAGGTTCTCTTAACTCCAATACATATTCTGTAAGATGGGTTTCGTCCTCTTGTTCTTCCCACTCGGTTTTGGCGATATCGAGAATGGTTTTGGGCCTATGGCCGAACAACAACTCAAATGGGGAAAATCCTGTGGATGACTGTGGCGTGTCTCTCAAGACCATCAAGACCCATGGTAGTACTCGGTCCCAGTCCCTACCAGAGGGTGCTGTGACTTTTTTGAGCATCAATTTGATAGTTTTATTGTATCTCTCCACTAACCCATCAGTTTGTGGGGATTAATGGAGGTACATATCTGTTTGATACGCAGTTGTTGGCACACTTTCTTCATTATGCCAGACACGAAATTACATCTACAATTACAATTTCTGAGGGCAATCCTACCCTGGCAAAAAACGGAACCAGTTGGTTACAGACTTGTGTGGCACTAATACCCTTCATGGGAAAAGCCTCTGGGTACCTAGTGGCGTAGTCCACTATAACCAGTATGTAGAGGTGTCCATGACTGTTTGGTTCCAGTGGACCCACTAGGTCCATACCGATTCTTGAAAATGGTTCTTTTATGAGCGGCATGGGATGCAAAGGTGCTTTTTTGGGTGTATGTGGACTTGTCTTTTGACACACCGGGCACTCCTCACAATACTTGGCCACTTCTCTGCACACTCCAGGCCAAAAGAAGCGCTTTTACAGTTTTTCTTGATTTTTTTCCTTCCCAAGATGTCCTCCTACCACATCCTCATGTGCCATCCTCAACACCACCTGTTTATAGTTTAGGGGTACGAGTAATTGTTCGGTTTTACCTTTACTTTGGTCTGTGGTTATGCAGTATATCAGTCCCTTCTTTGTCTTGAACCAGGGGTAACCAGCTCCTGTACTAGCGATAGGTACTGCTTGGTCTCTGGCATTCTTCAGAGTTGGGTCCGTTAACAGTTTGTTCCGGAATGTTTTCTTGCTAGACTCCGGTAGCCAATCTATTAGGCCTACATTAGGCCTACGGTTGTTTTCTGCCCACTGTCTTTTGGACTCTCTTACTTCTCGTCTTGTTTTCTTTGGTGTTTTATTACTGTTGGGGCAAATCTTGCTTTGAGAATATGGGGCTGTTCTGAGCCACTCAGTGTCTTTCACGCATTCCTTGAATAAAGGCATGTATTTATCCACTAGCACCTGTGCTGGCAATTGTGGCATTATGGCGACCCTTGTCCTTGAACTGACCCTTTTGACCTCTAGGTCTACCTCCTTGGATGGATATACCTTCGTGTCCCCATGCACACATTTAATAGAGATCGGTTGACTCCCCGCCCCTTCAAGCCTACTTACTTACGGTCTTATCGCGGTCTGCTCACTTCTGGAGTCAAGAAGAGCTTGTCTTGTAGTTCCATCCACCCGGACCTCCACGAGATATGGCTCCCTTCTTCGTCAATATTCTCTGGATTGAGTATACCCGACTTCCATTGGTTCGGTTTTTGTTTTCCGTGGACAGAACCGGGCTATGTGCCCCCATTCCCCACAGTCAAAGCACTGTGGTTGCCTGCTGATAGTGGGCCATCCGAGTCCCTTAGCCTCCGGGAGAGTGTTCTTTAAATCCGGGCACGCCGTTCGTCTGGCTACTGGTTTGTTGGTTTCTAGTGGGGTCAGGTGATTTGGTCCCGCTTTCGGGAAGGCAGACGCAATGTCAATGGCTTCGGCCAGTGTTGGTCTGTGGTGTTGACGTACCCACTGTTGCATCGCCATGGGTAGGGCCTCGTCAAACTGCTCAAGTTTGACTTTCTCCATGATTTCCTGTACTGACCCAGATGTTGCCTTTAACCATTTGTCACATAGATCATGGATCCTATAATACAACTGTCTGGGGGTTTCCCCATTACAAAGGCGGGTCTCTCTCAACCTAGCCATGTAGGCCTCTTCGTCCACCCCCATCCTTTCCATGATGGTTTTCATAATGTCTGCATATGTGGCATCACCTGCATGATTGGCAGCTTGATAAGCCCCTTGCATGGGCCCCGTTAATAAGGGAGCGATGAAGTGCCCCCATTTTTCCACCGGCCATTGGGAATTCCACGCCACTCTCTCGAAATTGGTAAATAAGTACCCCGGGTCTTCTCCTTGCTGGATTCTCTGTAGCACATTGGTTGGGGCTGTGGATGTACCCCTTGTCGCGGTCATGGTCTCAGTGATCTGCTTGATTGCATCCTGGGTTGCCGTCTGCAATTGTAGCGCCTGCTGTAACTCTTGCCGGTCAGTCTGTGCTTGATGTGACTGGACCTCCATCAATTGTTGTAGTTGTTGCTGCCCCATCAGTTAGCGCTTTTATTATGGCTTCCATGGCGTTCTCGATCCCACCGCTGCCACCACTTTTGTGATGGAACATTGTGACTCAGTGTTCTGTTTAACCAAGGATAGTCTTTATTGACTAATAAAGGAAATAATATGAAAAGAAACTGGAATCAGGTCTCCTTATTCAAGTCAAATAAAACAAATTGGAATCAGGCTTCTTCAAGGAGTATGGCAAGAACCTATGTCTAGTCCTTGTAGGCCCAGCGGAACGGAGCAGCCTCTTCTTCGCTTCCACCTCGATTCTACAACAGAAAGGAGAAGTATCCGGCAGCCCTTTCTCTTTGTCGGTCTTATATAGGGGCTGGAGCCTCATTGACCAATCAGGTCCTTTCATCAAGCATAAGCTTGAAAAGTACCCGTAAGCCCTGCCCCCTTCGTTCGTGGATGCCGGGCTCCATAACTGAACCCACACTGGTGACTCAGGAAGGTGTCTACCTTTTTCTCCTTCAGGCCAAGGAGTTATTGGTAAGGTAGAATAGTTTTTACTGTACTCTGTGTCTTTAGGGAGCATTTCTGTTTTATTCTGTTTTACTGTACGTTGTACGAGAGGTGGCTCGTAAGGAGTCCTTTCTTTACCTATGTTTCCTGCAGCATAACAGTGTCCTGGCCGTTTAATCCCACCATTCTTCTTGGTTGTGACATGAAAGGAAACCCATTCTCCGCTCCTGTCATTGTAATGTTGGATACAGATTTGGTAGTCTTGTTGAATTCTGATTGATTGCTATGGCTCTCAATGATTGGGTATGGGCCACTCGTCGGCAGCCGCTTTGCCGTACTCGGTGGTTCCCTGCCCTACCAAGTGGCCTCCGGACCCTCCTGTCTCCCCTCTTCCACCCACTCTGCCTTCCCGAGGTTGTCACAATTAGGAATGGATGTGCAAGGCTGTGAACGCACCATGTGCATGGAACAAAGAAACAACGTCCAGGTCTGGGAGAGCCACACTCAATGTGCTGTGGGCTACTACAGTAGAGGGAAGCGAGATGTTACAGTCACAGCACCATGCTTATGTGAGGCATATGCCAGAGGAAATTGGCTTGCAGGCTGAGATCTGGCACTGTAAGGCGACGTGTACCCTGCTGTGCCTTGGTCAACATATGTAAACCCGAGCCATACAGGTAGTGAATTCATCGGAGGTGGGAGAGGACCATCACTAGGTGGGGATAGTGTGACATTGTAGCAGGCAAGTATAAGCACATAAAGAGCATGGGCTCTTCTTAACCTTGCATGGATGTTCCTGTAGAAGAGACAGCAATACAACAGAATTAAATGTCACTACAGAAGCTCTCAGGAGGGCTGGGGTTGCAGCATTATTTCCAGGCAACATGGCTCACACGGCCTGACAGGGCCAAAATGGATTAACTTCAGTAGTCTTAGAAGGCTGCCCTAAAGGGGAGTCGGCATCGTTTGCTGGCTCCCGAGAGGAAGTTCCATTTGCGTAGCAGTTCTCCTATCGACTGCTGCAGAAGGTGGGCAAACAGGAGGCAGACATCAGGAGGACTCGTTCTTAGCAGCGAGTCAGCCATTTTCAAGTTGCTTCCTGCAATGTGTAAATCCAGCCCAACCAGGCTATCTTGGTGAGATGTTTCGACATGCTGAGGGTCATGCTGGCACCCCTGTTCCACAATGTTCGACAGACAGGGTACGACAGGGATTAACTTCAGTAGCCTTAAAAGGCTGCCTTAAAGGGGCCTGCCAGCTCCCCGGAGGAAGTTTCTTTTTGTGTAGCAGCCCTCCTATCGGCTGCTGCAGGAGGCGGGCAAACAGGAGGCTAGACATCAGGATGACTCGTTCTTAGCAGCGAGTTGGCCATTTTCAGGGCTATCTTGGTGAGATGTTCCGATGTGATGAGGGTCATGTGGGCACTCCTGTACCACAATGTTTGGCGGAAAAGGCCATAATATTGATATTACAGTACAAAATAAAGTACCCACGCATGTTAGAGGAAACATCTTAGACTGGGTAGCATCCCGGAATATCAATATAGAGGTTGTAGAAACTAAACCCTGTATCTGATCTGACCACTTGTCTTCTCCAGCTACTGGAGAAACTAGTGCAAAAAAATGAATGGCCTTAAGAAAGTTATCAGTAGGATCCTGAACAAGGTAAAATCAGAAGACCTAGGCAACTGCTTAAAATTACTCATGGACTATCCCACTGACTTAGATAATCCATATGTGTTAGTGACTTCCTATGGAAGGCACTTGGTCACACTGATGAACAAAGTTGCTCCCACGAAGCCAAAAAGTATTAGAGATGGACCGTGTCATCATAAGTGGTTCACTCCAGCTTTAACTAACCTCAAAAAGAAAAAAAGGCAAGCAGAGTGTATCTGGACATAAAACAAGTCGGACAGAAACAAGGCATCCTGCACATTGCTGATAAAAATCTATAAACTGAAAATGTATGAAACGAAAAAAAGGGTTTCTTTAACAAACAAATTGAAGCGCTGAGAACAACACTAGGACACTTTTTGAAATCTTTAGAAAACATGAAAAGCCCAAAATGCAACCACAACACCTCGCTCCCACTAACAAAGATGGTGTTAGAGTACAGCAGAAATGTTTAGAGAAGGTCAACCTGGTCCATACAAAAATTGTCAATACCTTAAGTAGGGATGCACAGCCTCAGATGTTGGAGGCCAAGGAAACGAAAGTACAACCTAATTTCTGCTTTAAACTTGTCATTGTGGCAGAGATGGAGAGAGTTCCTGAGAGTATGAATCCCACCACTTGCCCAGGCGATGTATTTCCATCTAAACTTATATTGAGAAATGCAAAGCTATTTGTCCCTTTCCTTGTATGTTTTGTCAATGTGACATTCGTCCATAATATGGTCCCTGGCACAAATATATAAGCTTTGGTAACCCTGCTGCTAAAGAAATCAGACCTTAACCCAAAAGAACCAGCCACTACAAACACCCACTTTCTCCTAAAGATTGTGGATAAGATCGCTGCTATCCAGCTACAGGAACATCTAGAATGTTCTAGTCTCTCCACCAAAGGCAATCAGGCTTTCAGACAAACTAAAGGACAGAAGAACAAGTTACTTACCAACTGGTAACGTTCTTTCGATTGGATGTTCCTCCAACGTATTCCTCATCTTTGATGTATTCCATCCAGCTTTTGCTATTTCGGAAAAATATTTCGTAAGAGGGCGCTGTGCATCGATGTCGTCGAGTCGATGGTTCCTCGAAGGCCTCCGTCGAGGGTGACGTCATCGGGTGTATAAGTAGCACGCGCGGCGCCCTATGGCCTCAGTTCTGTTTTTCTCCCTTCACTATTGATGTTTCACTGTGTAGATTGTGCCGGCAGACAGGTATTCGCCTTGCGAGAGTTTAAGTGGCAATAACCTGGAAAAATCTACAGAGGGGTAGGCTGGGAGGGCGATGAGGAATACATTGGAGGAACATCTAATCGAAAGAACGTTACCAGTTGGTAAGTAACTTGTTCTTCAAGTGGATTGTGTCCTCCAACGTATTCCTCATCTTAGAGTCCCAAAGCAGTATGGGCAATTTCTCTGGAGGAGGGGTTAGATTTTTCGATACCTTTAGATGGCTGAATATAGTACTGCTTTACCAAAATTCAGCTCTTTAGACTGGGAAGCATCCAGACTATAGAATTTTGAAAAGGTATGCAGTGAAGACCAATTTGCTGCTTCACAAATTGACTTTATAGGAACACCTCTTTGTGGGGCTGTCGAAGAGGCGATGCCTCTGGTGGAATGAGCCCTTAGACCGGGTCTTTTTTCTGCTAATCTGTAGCATTCCTAAATGCAAAGCACAATCCAGCGTGATATTGTTTGCTTTGTCACCGATTGACCCAATTTCCTTCCTGTGTAGCCGATAAACAGTTGATTGTCCACTCTAAGCTTGGAAAGCCTAGAGATGTAAAAGCAGAAAGCTCTTCTTGGATCCAACCTGTGTAATCTTTCCTCCTCCTTACTAGGATGAGGTGGAGGATAGAATGCGGGTAAAACAATTTTCTGATTTAAATGAAAATCAGACACCACTTTAGGTAAAAATGAGAGTTTAACCCTCAACACAACTCTGTCCTTATGGAACAAAGTATAGGGTGGCCCAGAAGACAGTGCATGCAATTCGCTCACTCTTCTTGCAGATGTTAAAGCAACTAGGAAAGCAGTTTTCCATGTCAGTAATCTTAATGGACAAATGTGCAAAGGCTCAAAAGGAGCACACATTAAGAATTTTAGGACCAGATCGAGATCCCAAATTGGCACTTAAAAAGGGTAAGGAGGAAACACATTAGTGAGTCCTTTTAAGAATTGCACTACCAAAGGAATTTTGAAAAAGAAGCATTCTTCCGACGAGCGCTTGAAGATGGAAAATGCCGCAAGATAACCTTTAATGGTTCCAACATTTAGACCTCTATGTGCTAGGGACAAGAGGAAGGACAGTACTTCCAGAATAGAACACAGAAAAGGATCGACATTCTTTTCTCTGCACCAGTTGCAAAACTTTTTACAACGGCAACGGTAGGAAGAGACTTGTTGCTGGCCTTCTTGCTGAAAGCAACACCTCCATGACGTCATCTGGAAGGTCCCAATCCTTGTATCTCAGCCAAGGATTGGCTGAGATACAAGGATTGACAAGGATACCAAGCGTGAAGGTTGAGCGTTTTGACCTCTGGATGGAGAACCTGACCCTACATTTGTGAGAGAAGGTCCTCTCTCTGAGGAACACGTACGGGGGGACAGATGGACATGTATAGCAGGTCCGGGTACCACGTTCTCCTGGCCCAATCCGGGGCAATTAGGATCATGCGGTTCCCGAACCGTCTCAGTCTCCTGATGACCTGAGGAATGACGGGAATCGGAGGGAACGCGTACAATAGTGGGAAATTCCACTCCACCACGAACGCATCTCCCAGGGCTCCTCTCAGGGGATATTCCCTTGAGCAATACCTTTCGCACTTCCGGTTGATTCCGGTTGCAACTAGGTCTACTTGAGGGGTTTCCCAAAGGGCGAAGATCTCTTGAATGACTTCCTGAGCCAGTTCCCATTCGTGAGACACCGTGCTCTGCATGTTCAGAGCATCTGCTGTCATATTCACCTCCCCGGCAAGATGAACTGCCGTTAAAGAGATTCCTTCCTGAATTGCCCAATACCAGAGCTGCATTGCCTCTCTGCACAGAGGCAGTGACCCTACACCTCCTCTTTTGTTTAGATAATGCATGGCCACTGTGTTGTCCGTCATTATCAAGAAATGTTTTCCCCTGACAGAAGGCAGGAAAGCTTTCAGCGCTAGTCTGATTGCTCTCAGCTCTAAAAGGTTGATGTGTAGTTTGGACTCCAATGGAGACCAACGACCGCTGATTGTTAGATCATTGGCATGAGCTCCCCACCCCATGAGTGAGGCATCCGTCACTACTGTGATCTCCGGCCATGGTTGCCAAAAAGGTTCTCCTTTCAGGATATTCTCTGTACAAGTCCACCATAGAAGATCTTGTCGAACCTTGTTCGGAATCTGGAGAAGATCCGACATTTGACCTGAGAACTGGGACCACTGAGTCTTTAGAGCCCATTGAAGGGATCTCATCCTCAGACGTGCCTCCGGCACCAGGAAAATGCAGGATGCCATGAGGCCGAGTAACCTTAAGAAGTCGTAGGCCTGGAGATTTTGGGCATTTTGGAATTTGGAAACCATCTGACGAATGTCTTGAGCCCTCAACCTGGGAGGCAAGCTCTTTCCCAGGGATGTGTCTAATACAGCTCCTATGTATTGGAGCTGTTGAGAAGATGTCATTTGTGACTTCTTGAAATTGAGGGAGAAGCCCAGTCTGTGGAGGAAGTGGCAGTTGACTTTCAGGTGATCCGGTGCCTGTTCGGCAGAATGTGCTCTGATCAACCAATCGTCTAGGTAGGGGTAGACGTGGATCCCCCTTCTCCTGAGGTGCGCTGCCACTACTACCATAAGTTTGGTGAAGACCCTCGGGGTGGTAGTCAATCCGAATGGCAGGACTCGAAACTGATAGTGTGAGTCGCCAACTATGAACCTCAGGTATTTTCTGTGCTTGAGATGAATCAGCACATTAAAATAAGCATCCTGGAGGTCCAATGACACCAACCAATCCTGAAGTTGAAGGGCCTGAAGGATCTGAGACACGGTAACTATCTTGAACTTGTCCTTCCTGAGGAACTTGTTCAAGTTTCCTAAGTCCAAGATGGGTCTGAGTCCTCCGTCCTTTTTGGGGATCAAAAAATACGGGGGCTACCATCCCTTCTTCCTTTCCGCTGCAGGTACTGGTTCTTTAGCACCTTTCTCCAGCAGAGTTAGAACTTCCTGCTGTAGGAGCGGGTCTGAAAACTTCAAAGGGTGTCTCCCTGGTGGATTGCTTTGAGGTTGCATTAGAAAAGGAAGGCAGTAACCATGGGCTATTATTTCTAGAGCCCAAACATCTGAAGTAATGGCTCGCCATTCTTGCAGATGCTGTGACAGCCTGCCTCCCACAGGTGTCTTGTGATGCAAGTCCTCAAAGTGGTTTTGTGGCGGTTGCTGCAGCCGCTGATGGCAAAGAAGCTGTAGCTGGAGCTGGCTTTGCACGTTTTGCTCATCTACCGCGATTGGCCTTTCTCTGGCCCCTTTGACTGGCCATTCCTCTTGCCTTTCCATATGAGGAGTAGTAACGATAGGATCGTCCCCTCCAAGATTGACCTGGAGCACAAAAAGGCTGAGGGTTCAGTTTTTCTGTTCGCTTTGCTTCGGATCGAAATAAAACGGCGCTTCAGTCATAAGCAAATTATGTCGTCTTCCTCGAACCCATCTACTCTGAAAACAGGGTTTAAGAAATGTCTAAGGTGCGGAAGAAAAATGTCACTGACCGACCCTCACCGTAACTGCCTTTGATGCCTCGGGTCCGAACATCGGATCGACGACTGCGGTTCGTGCCAATCCATGACCCATAAGGCCTTGAAAGAAAGACGAGTTAAACTGGAGGTGGGGGAGGAATCCTCGAAGTTTTCTTCGAGAGCGAAGAAAGATTCGGCTGAGTCTTCGGCGAAACGCCATAAAAAATCACGATCGAGGAGTAAATCAAGGAAGTCCTCTTCTTCTTCGTCCAAAAAGGCAAAAAAGAGACAACACCGATCTCCCTCTTCTTCTTCTTCCTCGACTTCGGAGGAAGTTTTTACTTGTCCAACTAAACATGACTCCCCTAAAAAGTGGGAAGCATTTAGAGAGTCGATGATAAAAAATGTTGAGAACGCGTCCCCCAGACCCCCTCAAAAATGTCTGTTGAAGGTCATGCCTCTACTCACAAAAGAAGTGACAGGGGAAGGTCTAAAACTAGAAAATCCAACAAGAAATTGTCAAGGGTGTCTTCTAGGGACTCTTCCGAGACACCTAAAAAGACAGACTTTAAGAAAAAGACTTTCGACGTCGATACGTCATTAAAGACCTCAACGAAAACAACTTCAAAGCCTCTGTCGAAGGCTGTTGAGTATAAAGGGTCGACGACCCAGCAGAAAAAAGTGACGTTCAGTGTTTTATCGACGACCTCGAAGACTTCTTCAATGGCGTCGAGTGTTTCGAAGACTCCTTCGATAACGTTGATTGCCTCAAAGATTCCTTCGACAGCATTTGTAGTGCCTTCGAAAACATCAAAGAATACCTCGACAACATCGAAGGTAACGGCCATGACTTCGACGCCATCGACACTTCTGTCGAGGTCGACCCCAAATACACGGTTGAAACATATTCCTGAGACAAAAATTCAGGATTTGTATGAATGTTTACAGTCTGCAAGTGGAATAGATATCTCCGCTGAATATGAATTTGAAGGACCAGATTCAGCAGAACATGCTGATTTGGGTTACAGAAAACTTATGAATAGAGTAACAGAGTTTATGGGATGGGGTAATAATGCACCTGTATACCAGGATGATGATATGACAGATATTTTGTCAGGAGGCCCTCAACCATAACCCATACTTCCCTTTCATATTGCCCTGCAAAGGAGAGTAAATGCTGCTTGGGAAAGAGCGGAATATAGTCCAGCAGTAAATAAAAAATATGTGGCAAAATACAGACCTTGTAACTCTGACCCAGAGTATTTGAGTAAACATCCTTCTCCTGAGAGCCTGGTAGTTCAGGCAGCCACATTAACAAAAATGCTGCATACCCCACAATTTCCCCTGTTAGGGATGACAAAAAGATAGGTACATGGTTCAAAAAAGTCTTTACATCAGGCAGCATGGCTCTAAAGTCCACCAATGTATCTTGTATGCTGGCTAGATTTAATTATACTCTGTGGGACTGCATATCAGCGGCAGTTCAACACATCCCGGAAGGAGAGGAACGTGATGGTTTCCTATCCATAATTAAGGATGGTAAGGAGGGTTCGGGAGAATGCCTTCAAGCAGGTTTGGACACTGCTGACAGTATCAGCAGGTCCATGGCGTCTAGCGCAGTGCTACGCAGATTTGCGTGGCTAAGGAAGTCAGGTTTCGCACCAGATGTTCAATCTAGACTTCTTAATATGCCATTTGATGGCTCGAGGTTGTTTGGCAGCAAGGTGGATGAAAGTTTGGAGAAGCTGCAGACCTCCAAGGCAGCAGCAAAGTCACTTAGTGCCGCTATAAGACAACCTCAGCAATGCCCCTACGCAGGCTCATCTTCCTGGAGGGGTCGTCCCTTTCGTTTTTACTCCTCATTTGGGAGATGAAGGGGACAGGCCAATCAAAGAGGGCAAAGAAAATGTCCTAGAGGGCGAGGAAGAGGTGCTAGATCTTCCCCAGCAGCGGCATCTGTCCCTTCAGCCTCTGATGGAGCTGCTGCAAAACCACTCTGAGGTTTTGACTCACAAGACCCGAGTGAGAGGAAGAATGTCACAGCATCTGAAAGAATGGCGAGGCATTACTTCAGATGCTTGGGCACTGGAAACAGTATCCCAAGGTTACTGCCTTCCTTTTCTAAAGAAACCTTACCTTCAGCTGTACTGCTTTGGAAATTTTTTCTCTCTCCACCAGAAGGCGCTCCACTCGAGGCGGCGGCATCGATGTCCCTCGGCGGCATCCGTCGAGTGTTGACGTCATCCGTAGTATAATTGCTTGGAGCGTGCCCGTTTGCCTCAGTTCTGTTTTTTCGTGTATCAGAGCCCATGTATTATAAACAAAGACGTGCCTCTTATTGACCCAAGCCTTGAAAGAATTTAGAGTGCAAACCACGTAAACTGTTCTGTGTGGTAGGATGGGAGGGTCGATGAGGAATACGTGGGAGGAACATCCAATCGAAAGAACGTTACAGTTGGTAAATAACTTGTTCTTCGAATGGATTGTGTCCTCCCACGTATTCCTCATCTTAGATAGACTCCCAAAGCAGTTTCTATTGGAGGCGGGAGTACAGATGCCTTTTAGTCATGTACCGAATGTAGTACAGATTTGGCAAATAGACCTCCTTGAGAGGTAGTTGAGTCCAAAGCATAATGTTTGATAAAAGTATGCATGGATGACTATGTGGCTGCTACACAAATGTCTTGCACTGGGACACCCCTCTTAAGTGCTGTTGAAGTTGCTATGCCCCTAGTTGAATGGGCTCTTAAGCCCTCAGGGGGATCTCTTCCAGCTAGCCTATAACACTCTATTATGGCTAAGACTATCCATCTTGATAATGTTTGTTTGGTTACAGCTAGTGCCAATTTACGGCCAGTGTATCCCACAAATAGTTGATCACACTGACGTATCTAAGATGAGGAATACGTGGGAGGACACAATGCATTCGAAGCCCAGTCTGTGGAGGAAGTGGCAGGTGACTTTCAGGTGATCCGGTGCCTGTTCGGCAGAACGTGCTCTGATCAACCAGTCGTCTATGTAGGGGTAGACGTGGATCCCCCCTCTCCTGAGGTGCGCTGCCACTACTACCATCAGTTTGGTGAAGACCCTCAGGTGGTAGTCAATCCGAATGGCAGGACTCGAAACTGATAGTGTGAGTCGCCAACTATGAACCTCAGGTATTTTCTGTGCTTGAGATGAATCAGCACATGAAAATAAGCATCCTGGAGGTCCAATGACACCAACCAATCCTGAAGTTGAAGGGCCTGAAGGATCTGAGAAACGGTAACCATCTTGAACTTGTCCTTCCTGAGGAACTTGTTCAAGTTTCCTAAGTCCAAGATGGGTCTGAGTCCTCCGTCCTTTTTGGGGATCAAAAAATACGGGGGCTACCATCACTTGTTCCTTTCCGCTGCAGGTACTGGTTCTATAGCACCTTTCTCCAGCAGAGTTAGAACTTCCTGCTGTGGGAGCGGGTCTGAAAACATCAAAGGGTGTCTCCCTGGTGGATTGCCATGGGGTTGCATTAGAAAAGGAAGGCAGTAACCATGGGCTATTATTTCTAGAGCCCAAACATCTGAAGTAATGTCTCGCCATTCTTGCAAATGCTGTGACAGCCTGTCTCCCACAGGTGTCTTGTGATGCAAGTCCTCAAAGTGGTTTTGTGGCGGTTGCTGCAGCCGCTGATGGCAAAGAGGCTGTAGCTGGAGCTGGCTTTGCACGTTTTGCTTGTCTACCGCGATTGGCCTTTCTCTGGCCCCTTTGACTGGCCATTTCTCTCGCCTTTCCATATGAGGAGTAGTAACGATAGGATCGTCCCCTCCAAGATTGACCTGGCGCACAAAAAGGCTGAGGGTGCCTAATAGCAGCTCCCAAAGACTTGACAGCTGCTTTTGAGGTCTGCAACATCTCAAGGCTCTCATCAGCCTTGCTGCCAAAAAGGTGAGACCCGTCAAAGGACATGTTCTGAAGGCGGTTCTGTACGTCTGGTGCGAAACCCGACTTCCGTAATCACGCAAATCTGCGCATTACCGTGCTAGTGCCCATGGACCTGCTCACACTATCTACAGTGTCCAATCAAGATTCAAGGATTCCTGCATGGCCTCCTTCCCATCTCTAACGATGGCTAGGAATCCTTCCCTTTCATCCCCTTCTGGTATTTGCTCCGCCGCCATTGCAATGCACTCCCACAGGGTGTACGAAAACTTTGCCAAGGCACATGTGGAGTTGGCTGATTTTAACGCCATACTCCCAGCTGAAAACACCTTTCGTGCCCAGCCATCCACGCGCTTATCGTCCCTGTCCGGAGGGATAGAAGGGTACGCCAGTTTGTTAGAAGCTGTGGATGCCTGTATGACCAAACTCTCAGGAGTGGGATGTTTAGACAGATAACCGGGGTCGCTACTGGCAGGGTGGTATTTTGAAGTGAGGGAGTTATTCACTGGCGGAATAGAATCCGGAGTCTCCCAATTTCTGGCCACCCTATTTTGCAAGGCTACGTGAAAAGGTAGTATTGGGTCTTCAGTAGGACCATGATCCAATATGTCTGTTAGATCATCTTGGATGAATTGGGCTGGTGGTCTGGCCCATCCTAAGTAATCTACCACCTTTGTCATTAGCTGACAGTATGATGGACTGGCATGTTCTCCTGGTTCTGGTCTACCAAAGTCATTTTCAGGAGATGTATCAATGCCACTTGCATTGTGTAGTGATTCAACCATATCCCTCATCCTGCTTTCTTCTGAAATCAGGCATTCTGGGACATTTAGAGTGCCATATTCCAGCCCAAAGGGTCCAATCTCCTCATCAAATTTCTCCTGCTCCTCAAAGATTGAGGTCAGGGACTTGAAGAATTCCTTCCTAGGAAGAGGTTTGAAAACCTTTTCTGGGAGAGGTGGAGGAGGAGTATTAATGGGTCCTGAAGGCATTACAGATCTTGTAGCCTTCTCTTTCCATTCGAAGACTTGCCCTTCGAGGTGCGTTCGGTCTCGGACGGCGTCGATGACCTCGAGCGGTTGACTCGATTTGAGCAGCTTTTCTCGCTCGGCATCCTAGAAGGTTCCCTATCCTTCCTCTTTCGATCACCCGGGCTCGAGGCCGCACGAGTGTCGGAGCGTTGACGCTCCCGGCCGGCTTCCAAAGAAGGCGCAGACCGAGGCTTCGCTTTTTCGAACACCTCCATCATTTTGACCGTGAATGCTTCCCATTCTTCGGATGACGAATGTTAGTGGGACATTTCATCCTTTTTGGGGTTTCGTCTGAGGACGAGGTGGAGGGGGACCTTTGGCGTTGTTTCTTCGATTTTTTTGTCAAAGACGACGAGCAATGGGAATCGCTTCGGGATCTGGACCGATGACTTTCGCGTTGAGGAGACTTCTACTCATGGGACCCCGACTCAACGCTAGAGGCTTTACGATCAGATTTACGACTTACCTGTAGTTTTCCCCTCCTCTCACGCAAGGCCTTCCCCGTCATCGCCTGATACTTCGTACAGGCCTCCATGTTGTGGCCTTCCCCGAGGCACACATGGGACCCCGACTCGACGCTAGAGGCTTTGCGGTCAGATTTACGACCTACCTGTAGTTTTCCTCTCCTCTCACGCAAGGCCTTCCCCGTCATCACCTGACACTTCGTACAGGCCTCCATGTCGTGGCCTTCCCCGAGGCACCACAAACACTCTCGGTGCGGGTCTCTGATAGACATTTTTCAACCGCACGAATTTACTATTCTCACAGAACTCGAGACACGCTGAATCTCTGAAGTAACGTATACTGCGTAAAAACGGAACTGAAGCCAACGGGCGCCGCACATGCTACTTATACACCTGATGACGTCACCCTCGACAGAGGCCTTCGAGGGACCATCGACTCGACCACATCGACGCACGGCGCCTTCTGCCGAAAAATATTTCCGAAGCAGCTAAAGCTGGATGGAATACATCTAAGATGAGGAATACGTTGGAGGACACAATCCACTCGAAAGCGCCCTGTTGGACCTCCAAACTCAAATGCTAGATACCATGGACAGAATAAGACAAGGCTGCTGATATTATTAGATCTATCAGCAGCATTCAATATTCTAGATCACCTTCCAAAATCTCTATTGACCATAGACAACTGTTGAAGGCATGCTACAGATTGGATCTGCTCATTTCTGAGCAACCGAAGCTCTACAGTGTGCTGGGCAAATGCTGTTTCTGAACTGGCGCAAATACATTGTGGAGTACCTCAGGGTGCATGTTTATCCCTGGCCCTTTTTAATGTATACATCAAACTCCTTTGTGACCGGCTGGAAAAAATGGGAGTACAGTTCACTAATTATGTGGGTGATAATCAACTCCTGATGGAAGTAACTGACAATTAAACCAGTGACTCTGACAGGTTAGGGGATAGCCATGGATATCCATGGGTCTGTGAAGAATTGGATGTCAGCAAACTTGATGTGCCTGAATAATGTGGAGGGCCGTGGTATTTTAGTGCTGGATAATGTGAAGACCCTTAGTCTTCTTTTCGAGGCCTCGCTATGCGCAGATGTGCATGTTGATGGCACTGTTAAAAAATCCCAGTATCATTGAAAGTGTTGAGGTGGGTTAAACCATTCCTCTCCAACAAGAATTGTGAATCCTTGGATAGAGGCATAATTATGGCCAGAGTAGACTATTGCAATGTGCTATTAAATGATGCCAGTAAAGATTGTATCTATACACTCCAGTTGGTACAGAATGAGGAAGTCAATATAGTGGGAAATGTCCCAAGAAGAGAGCATATCTCCATCATTAGGAAAGAGCTGCACTGGCTGCCGGTAGTTGCTAGAGTGTGCAAGGTAACCATCTTGACTCATAAGTGACACTATCGGAATGCACCTACCTATCCCAAACAGAGTCTGGAACGGTAAAAACCAAGTAGACCCTTACGCTCAAGCAACACTAAGCGCCCAGTCTGCCCTAGAGTTAAACGAGTAAGGAGAACGGTCGTGCCTTCCGATCTGAAGCGGCTCATGCCTGGAACATCTTGCCCATGGATTTGAGTACACATTTTTTGCAACCTGATCCTTGTACCATGTCCTGTCTTTCAGCAATGTACTTTTGTTGATGTGTGCCCTGATGCCTGCAGACTTGCCGCGTGACAAATAAATAAATGTAAATAAGCAATTTTTTCTAAATCAATAATTTTTCGTGAGGGTGTCCTCTTCGTAAGACGGGTAAGATTTTAAATGTTCCAGCAAATCAAAGTAAATGTGTCCAGCCCTAGTTTTTTACTTATGGCTATGATAATGCTGGTAAAGGTTTGAGAGTGTCCCATGGGACTTTAAATCAGCAACTGTGTAGATGGCCGTTATAATGAGGAGCTGGCTGGAAATTCCTGTGAAGAAGTGAAAGCAAAGATGTTCTCTATTTATATGTTGGTCGGTTTCTAAAGAGGGCATGCTCTCATGCTCTTTTACTTGTACTTTTATTTTCTAAAGTGATAGATTTCAATAGATTATTAAAATGCATTTGTTAATTATTAGAATGTGAATTAATACATTTTGAAATTATTATATTTACTATTATTATTAGCATTGAGCGTTTAAACATATTAATTATTTAAATAGATTACTGAAAGTAATGGATTTTAACAAATTATTGAACAGCAACGTTTAGAAGGAGGGTGCAATAAATGTGTTTGAATGAATGGAGGACATGTTGGAAATTAGCTCTTAGTTACCTGTGTAACATTTGTAATTGAGTTTACAAATAAAATTCTAGTTCGATTTATGGCTTTTTCCTCTTTGTTTAAATGACGTTTTCATTTTCTCTGCAACATAAAAAAACGAACAAAGAGAAGTTTACAAAGTTGGTTTCCCATGAATATGACGAACAGCATTTCAAATATGTTTGCAATATTTACATATGAGAATAATGTAAAACTAAAATTAAGCATAATTATAAACACAATACTGTAAAACCTGTATATAAAACAAGCATAAAACAATCATAGCAAAGCTAATATGCACTTCCACTTCTATTTCTACTGCTACTTCTATGAATCTTTAAGATGTCCTTATGATATAAACTATGATAAAGCAACAACACACTAAAACAAGGATCATTTAACACTATGACACATTTCATATAGAAAAAGTAAGAACATTATTCCTGTGAAAAATTGGGAGGGTGAGGGAAACCTCCCCTGGTGGCAGTTCCTGTTCAAAAAAGAAAGAGAAGGCACATATAATTAGTATCATGTCATATTTAGTCAATTAATTAATTTATCTTTCGGAAAACATACTGAACACAAAATAATTATTTAAAATATGTAGGCGTATAATTCGTAGGGCACAACAACAATTTGTATATCATTTGTTTAGGAATACATTCATAAATGAGAAAATACTCTGGTGACTTTTGGCGCCATTAAAGAGCTCTAATTTGTGGACATCATAAATAAGTGAGACACGTCCACCATTCAGGAAGGAATCAGGGAGTGTAGAGTCATTTGGCATGGGATAGAGGGACAGCTGTGCCAATGTCAGTGCTATCTACAAAGGAAGGTGTTGTCTGAGAACAGTAAGTTTTTTTATTCTGAAATTCATTGGAAACAATTTCCATTTGCTCATGCTGCAAAGACATGACCTCTGATTAAGCCACCGTTTGACATCAGTTAGTTCAATCACAGAAGGCACACACTCCAATAGCCCCCTGATTACTGAAATGGAATGTAAAGGATTTGTTGCTTCTGTGGGCCAGGACATGCTTGCCCTAAACCTGGAGGATGACAAGTGGGGTTGCCAGCTTGGTGGCATACTATAACATGCACTAATGTGGAGTGGAAACCTCTTTTCCTTGCTCCCTCATACATAACTATAGGCAACTGATGAAAGATTCTTAGTAAATAAAAGGCAACATGATGCTGAAAGATTGTTACCTATCACACCAGACGTGTTATCAGTAATGGGGACAAACTGGAAAGCCTGTCTAGCCACTGCCGTTAGAAATCACAGGACTACACCAGTGTTAGTCTCGCTAGGGCACATGGTCTAAATACCGTATGCCATTATGCCTAAAGTAGAGATACTTAGGATTCTGCAGAATGGTGCTTATTCTTGAAACTCTTGAATGCTTTGCAAATCTTTTAACTCTCTTTTTTTCAACACATGAATGTATCACTGAGGACTCTGATCAGACATGACCTATTGCAAGCTTCTGCTCGAGGGAACTGAGAGCTACACATTCTTAACTGCCAGAAGGCCATTTTTTACCAGCTCGACACAGATAAACTCACATTTAATGCCAACCAGGACCACTCGCAGCCAGCCAAGCCCATGGCTCTAATCCTGCTACAAAGACCACTAAAGAAATGCGCAAGATGTCTATCAACATTTTCTATTCTCCTAAAACTATAATGGAAACCTGCAATAACATTTTATTATAAGGCACCCTTTGATTAACCATTTAGAACCATTAGGGTGAATTCTCTTCTTGTGATCCTATTTGTACAATTAGAGCCTTAAACTAATTTTGAGTATTTTCATTACATTCTTCATTTGGTCATGGAGTTAGTTATTTCTTGGTTTCTGGAGAAATGAGCACATTAAGTCAAAACATCCCAGAGATACGTAGGCACATACCTGCACGAACCACCGGTGATTACTTCCGCTTCTGGCAGGGAAAGCAGCAGCAGCGGAGTACCCTACAAGGAGGAAAAAAAACATCACTTTCAATAAGGCCTGAATTGTCCTGCTGAACATGATTTATTCTAAGGGAATATTTTAAAAGCATTTAAGAACTTGACACACCATGATAGACCTCCCATTGCACTGTTGGCGGAAAGAATGACCTGTTGTGTTCGGCATACTATGGAACATTTTATTATTTGTGTTTATCTTTGGGTTTTTAAATTGCACTGCAACAACATTTTTTAAGATTGGTAGTGCAAGAAGTTGTTTTTCAACTATATGCACTTATATAAAGAAAAAAAGAAAAAGAAATATTATGGACCATTACATAATGCCTAATAGCTCCAGGGCTCAGGCCATGAGGGTACGAAGCCGTGAGTGAGCACTTGTGTGGGTGTGGCATTCTTCATGTGTTTGTGTGTGTATGTAGCATGTTCTTTCTCCAGGTCGCATCTCCACTTTTACAAAAAGTTGACTGACAAACATATTTCCTACCTCTGCCACCACCTCCTTCTCCGAGATGTTTCTGGGGTGGGAGGGCTGTAAAACAAAGAAAATTAAATGATTGCAGTTCCATTTGAGCTCTTCTTGTACAGGGCTCTTCTGGTGGACACAGAGGTTCACCTTTCCCGTGGAGTACACCCCATTCCTGATACATGATGGATGATCACTCAGTAACTTCACATCACTCACCTCGCATCACATGCGCTACAACCTCTCCACCCGGGAAGGGTACAATGGAAACCCTACATTCCAACGTTAATAACATTCTTCTCCTGGGTTAAAAACTGTACAGGCTCTTTCTATTTGTTTAAAAAATATATATGTATATAAATTGTGATCATTATTTGACAAAACACAGATTTCAGAAGTAGTACATGCTTCCCGACTCTGAACCAGCAATAGACTTCAAATGTCTGATTAGTTAAAGGATGTTATCCATTTATTTAAATACCGACAGCCCAAGATTCCTGGAACTTACAGAATTGTTGGACTCACTAGCAAACTCTGTCACAAGGTTAATTGTTTCCTAGTGCTTTACAAGGATTCTGGTAAGAAGGGATGCAGAGACTCAGGGTCAAATGATCCTGGCTAGGAAGGGAAACAGATGGTGGATCAACATGTACTAGGCAGGAAGGGATGAGGAGTGGCTGGGTAAAACTATCCTGGGTAGGGAGGGAAGAAAGAAGGGACGGTAAAAAGGATACTAAATAGGAAGGGGTGCAGAGGGGCAGGGTAAAGCTATCCTGGGTAGGGAGGGAAGGAAGAAGAGAGGGTAAAAGGATACTAGATAGGAAGGGGTGCAGCGGGGCTGGGTAAAGCTATCCTGGGTAGGGAGGGAAGGAAGAAGGGAGAGTAAAAGGGTACTAGATAGGAAGGGGTGCAGAGGGGCTGGGTTGAAAGATGCTTGTAGATGGGACAATGGGACAATGAAAAGTCACTTTACCTCCTAACAGCTCTGCTCAAAGGGAAAGGGTTCACATGTCTGTCTGTTGTCGTCTTATTACCATAAATGACAGAAACATGTCCTTCTGCTACAGAGAATAACGCAGTGCCTATCCCATAATATCTGCCATTAATGCAAGATAATATCAGAAATACTAAACAGGTGAGTTCCATAATATAAATTCCTAGAAGTACTTACAGGGGCTCAGAACTGGTTGGTTGCATCTCGTCACCTATAGAATAACAATACAATCCAAAAGAATTAGGAAAGGGAAGTCACGTGGCTGTAAGTGAGTGACAAGGCAACATGTAAAAAAGAGTTCAGAGAGGGATAAAGAGAAAGAGAGCACGAGAGATACGGAGGAAGAGTGCAAGAGAGAGGGAAAACAGTAATTGAAAGACAAAGGAGGACATTAATCGGGTACAAGATGGAGAGCAAGGGCCAAAATAATAGCGTAATACAATATTGAAATGGGATGTATAGTTGTTTTCCCCTGAAGTGTCACTACAGTGTGGAAGAGGACTGCAAGAAAGCACTGCAGTGGGTGGAGTGCCTTTCTACAATGCACAGTAGGAATATCTTGCCATCCAATAGACTTTCTGGGTCCAGCTGCTCGCAGCGGCCCATGCGCAGGCGCAATACTAGAGTTTGTGAGATGTGACACAGAGCATTTCCAGATCTCCAGTTAGGCATTTATATGTAAAGACAATGTGCTGACCCCATGACGTGTCTATTTATATGGACCTACTCTATAGAAGGCATTACTCTCTCTAACCTGGAAGTGACCCCCACACATCTGTCTGGGGACCTCTGCGCACAATACCTGCAGCAAATGGTGGACCTGGGCCAAGACTGTGGCAATGCGATCTAGAGGCTAATATGTCCTGGGAAAATAATAAGTCTGAGGGTGAAATCATGGACATCTACTTTAAGTGGGACATAAGGAATCCTGATTTTGTTAGACTGTGGGATGAACACCTTTACAGAAAGGGAAGCTGAATATTCCACCTCTGGAAGGTGCTGGACTCATGGGTCTTCAGGGATATTTTTGGCTTAAATTCATTAACTCTATAACAGTGGGAGCATGGTCTAATGTGGCCAATCTTATGTTCCTCTGTGCATGCTTATGCTGAAATACCAAGAATACATCTGGAAATCACAATCCTTACCAGATTTTACAGTGTCCATTGTTGAAGCCTGTAAAATACAATAAATTAATCAGTGGTATACTTTACAAACAGAATCTCCTGACATTCCTGCAGTAAAACATAGAGCAGTGTTAGTATAAAGCAGAGCTACACGACCACTACAAGAGCAGCCAAAGGCAACACATTGCAATCACAGAGTGTGGCACTCATGGCCGGCCATGCATATCCCAAGGATTGCGATAGGGCAGTGACTTAAATGCAGATAACAGTGTCAGGGGGCCCTGGATGATACATTGCAGGGCTGGATAAGCTCGACTATGGACAAACCACATTGCATAGTGGAATTCAGAGGATAAAAAGATCTTAACAAGCCCAAGAATGGGCTCTGGATAAAAGTAACGTGCGGTTGATGGCTACAAGCTTATACAAATGAATCTTCAATACTGACTGGCAATTGCTCTGGGCAAACCTTCAGCCCATCGTTTTTCAGCCTGCCACGCCATTATAGGAGGGCAAAGACCATATAACAATCAAGCATGGTCCCACCCCAAAAAGGGCCGCCCAGTCCAAACTTCTAGGTCATATCCTTTCCTTTCTGCACATGACCACACACATCCCCAGACATGTTTCAGCGTAACTGGCCGTCATCAGTGAAGTGTAACTTGGGTCCCTGGGCACAGCAGGCTCGGGACCCACATCTGGGCATACCTGTCACAATCAAGGTGACGAATGAAAAATTTGAAGGTTGATAACTGAAAGGTGGGACCAGGCCTATTTGCATATGGACTTTCCTCTTCTGTAATGGCATGGCAGGCTGACAAGCAATGCTCTGGAGGGTTGCATAGAGGGTTGCCAGAGGTTATTATTCATTCAAACCTTCTATGCATCCCCCGTTTCTGTTTCAAGATAAATGTTAGCTGTCTGCTATCCTGCCCAATGGTAGGACATTCCACAGCCAGTGAATCTCAGAGGGATCATTTGCTGGGAACAAAGGGATCCTTATAAGACTTTATCTCAATCAGCAAAATGATAATAATGTTGATAAAATAGTCTGGTTCAGTAAAACACACATGTATGGCCTTCTGCAGACTTCATTGTGAAGCTCAAACACTCTTGATATGGGGTGTTTCCTATGAATGACACTATATTCGGTGATATACTCTTAGTGGCAGCAGATAAAAGAAATTATTAGCAACTATTTTCTCTTGATCATTGTGTACGTCTGGTGCACTTTCCTCAAGGGCCTGATGGGAATGACAACAAGGGATAATTGTCATTTGCTATTATGCCCAGAATTATCTCACATGAGGGGGCATGAGAACCCTTGGGGTCTTAGTATAAGGAGAGAGATGGCTTTCGTTCCTAATTAGGACCAGGGCTACATCAGGGCAGTTTTAAATGGCAGTCCAGGGTGGGCTGGATTAGGGTAAAGGTGGCAAAATCAGCCCTGAAAACTGTTAGTACTAATAGATATCTTCCTTGTATCCTTACCATTTTTAATAGACCTGTGTCTGTCTCTTGTACCCACAAGTTCTATCCATATTTGCACTTTGGGCACCCCTCTGGTCAGTGCTCCCTTAAAGACATGATCCGCATTTAAAAAAAAACACTCTCCCTATTACGTGTAAGGTTTAGTATGAATTGAATAGCCCGGGAAACTGAAAGGATCAGTGATTAAAGATATATTGGTGCATATTCTATTCACCCACTTAAAGAACCATAACAAAGACATTCTGTAACCTCAGCTGGAACACCAAAGGGGGTAAATTGACAGGTATATACCCCAGGTTCAAAAGTAGTGGTTCTTCATTGAGACTGCGTGTCCCTATACTCTCTGCCTGTGCTTTGATATTGGGGTGCAAGCCTTTGTTGAAAGCCTTCCAAGTATGTGTGCAGTGCGAGATGATCATTCTGTACTGAAGGTATGTTTTCCTCTGCTGATTATAGTGGATGGCTTTTAATATATTTTCTACCGGCTATACAATTGAAATTATTTGTAACCACAGATACATGTTAATTGGTCCTTATTTGGAGATGCAGCTTTCTGGCTTGGTGACAAGTTTGAATTGGTTTGAAGCTTGACTAAATATCACTGATCCTGCAGGAGTAGCCTCTGCGGGTGGAAAGGTATGGATGGGGATCTAATGTCAAAGGTGAAGAAGTCCATTTCTATCATATTCCAAATCCAGCATCCATGTTTACACCAGAGCACAGATGGTTATGTCAATTACTAATCCAACCTAAAAGGTGTCATACATATTCCAGTGTCCTGAATGCATACATTTAAAATGAAGCCCTTATTTAGATGAAAAAAGACTTTTTACCTCTGTCCAGTCTTCCGTAAAGCGATGGCAAAACCCTGTCTCGTTCTCACTGAACTGGCTCACGATGTCATCCTCCTCCTCACTGCACTCCGAGCCCTCTCCCTTCTCCTCCTCACCCCACTGGCTAGCCTCCCCCTCATCCTCCTCTCTAATACACCCCTCCAGACTAAACTGACTACCTACTCCCTCCTGGCTACCCAATTCCTCCCCACACTCTACGCTACCCTCCCCCTCCTCCTCTGATCTACTCTGACGCCCACACCCCTCCTGGCTACCCACTGCCTCCCCACACTCTATGCTACCCACTCCCTCCTCCTCTGACCTACTCTGACACCCACCCCCCTCCTGGCTACCCAAATCCTCCCCACATGCTATACTATCCTCTCCCTCCTCCTCTGATCTACTCTGACACCCTACTCCCTCCTGGCCACCTATGCCCTCCTGCTGCTCCTCACCTCCTGTACCCAACCCACTGAACTGTCCCTCCCACCCCCACTCCTGTTCTGTTCCCAGCCCTTCCTGGTGCCCTCTATCCTGCCTGCCCCACTGCTGTCCAATGTAGTCACTATCCCACCCCCAGTACTTCTCCCCAAACTCACTCTCCCAACCCTGCTGCACCACAGTACTCCATGTCCCCTGGCCAGAAAATGTACCAGCGTGAGTCGACCATGTCCATGCCACACCTTCCTCTGTCAACACCGCTGCGATGTAGTTAGAGGCAGAGTGGTATGTCAGTGATACGACTCCAGGGGAAAAGAATCCTGCTGTGTAGCTGTCCCTAGCATAGTGGGCTACACACATCCCTGTCTCAGTCCACTGAAATACAGTGGCTGATTGGACAGCAGTCTGACCTACGCTCTCTGCCTGCCCCTCATCCTCCTCTAGCAACCTGACACTACTCCTGTACAGCACCACCTGCCGGCCAGCGCTCTCCTCCTGACAGGGTTCTTGCTGATCTGGGTGCCTGCTGATGGTCCTTATTGTCTGAAAAGTAAAGAATGTGAAATGTTATTTTACTTTCCATGCTTTTGTTGATCCATTCCAATATCTTCAGGTGAATCGGTGCAACTTCTCACACCAGGTGCATTGGGCATAATGTGGACAAAAAAGGTTTATTGAACACGGTTTTCAGAACCTCTGTTGTTCTGATTTCTGAAGTAGTCCTAGATGAAATTAATAGTGTTTTGTTTCCACAAAATTCCATGTTAGGTATTAATTAGCATTTAATTTTGTAGCAAAATGTTCACATTTAAATACAGTGCATTGTTTCCTTTTAAACATTGTTCTGCCTTATTTGAACATCCCCGCCTGCACACTGCTTAGTGGTTTTAGAGAGTTTGAGTTTAGAGCAGAAGATATTTCTCCAATTTCACAGATGTTTTCGTATGTGGTTGTTCACCCACTGAACCCTAAGCAAAAGAGAAACACAGAAAGGTAAACATGCTTGCCAGCGCTTTTTGAAAAAAAGCAATTTTTCTGATGATGCATAGAATGCGTTTCAAATGACCACGATTCTTCCAAGGACATTGCACTGAATGGCAGAGACACATCAGTTCCTAAGTGCAGATTTCACCAGCTCCGCAAATACCTCCCCTCTCGAGCTCTTCGCTCCTCTACCTCCAACTCACTCAGGGTCAGTCGTTTTTCTAAGAAACGAGATGGGGGTAGATCTCTGTCTTCGGCTGGGGCCTCCCTCTGGTACAGCCTCCCTGCCACTCTAAAACTTGAGGAGAACCATCTCCGGTTCCGGAAGCACCTCAAGACCTTCCTCTTGTCTTCTGCCTTCGCTCCCCCTCTCCCCTGCTGATCTGTTCTCTCTTGGCACCGTGCACCTGGCCACCCTCTGTCTTTTGGGCCCAGGTACCTGCTCATCCTGCCACCCTCCCGCACTGCCTCCGGGCCACCCCTTGCACTGGGGTCTGTATCTGTACCCATACAGCCCCCCTTTTTCTTCCTGCACTTATCAGACCTACCCTGTCTGCTGCCTTAAACCTAGCACTTGCAAATTGATGGCTGCATTACCACTGTTTGTTGCCTTTATTATTTATTTATTGTTATTTATCTGTTTCTCCTCTGCTTCGCACTTTCCACCTCTCCCCCCTTCCATGCACTTTCCCCTCCCCCTCTCCCATGCACTTGCGCGTTCTCAATGTCACTGGGCCTAGTAAGATCGCTGTTTTGTTCTCCCCTGTTCCCCTCCCTTGCCTTGTCGCGCTCTGAAACACTTGTGTACGAGCGCGATAGAAATAAAATATCAATCAATCAATCACCTCACTTTGCCACGCTCCAAACTGTTTCAAGAAGGTGACCGTGGCAACTGGTTTGAACAACTCAACCTGCCATACAGCTAGAAAATGACCAGCAGCCCTGAATGCCAAGGCCTGATTCAAATGGCCAGTGAACCCAGGCATTCTGCTGGTCGTTCGGTTGACGCTATCTTTACAACTAACACCTTAATTGTTGCAGAACCTCCTCCATTTTCATTGAGTGATGATTCCCACATCCTAATTCACTCTTCTTACTTCCACATTTCCTGCAATCCCCAAGTTTCTTCCTCCAACTCTCTCCAAGAAAAGGAACAGGTCAGGCGTCACAGAACTCACAGCAGCTCTATCCCACTCCTTGCTGACCATCCTCCCCTCTGCACCTCCCACAGAGCCCCAACTCTCATTTATGACTGTTTAAATGTAGCCCTTAGGAGCACAGCGACATGGAAACCTGCAAAATCTCATCCAACATCAGGCTACACCAAATGGTTTACTGCAGACCTGCATGCCCTGAAGCTCATCAAAAGTACCTCGGAACCACACATCTATGGCTGAAGCTGACAAATCCCGTTCATTCGTCCACTAAAAGGCACCGTTCCAGAGCCAGGTATACCAAAAGGAACTGCAAGAATCACCAACTTGTACAAGACTTAATAAGAGATTTTCTTTAGCTTAGAACTGTCCAAACATCTCTCCACCTATTCCCTTATTGCACCCTCTTCGCTCTAAGAGGTGAAAAGTATTGTATTCCAGTGGCCTCTCGCCTATTGATCCCTTCACTTAACCACATTCAGTGCTACAAGCTTCTCAAGATCCATCCCCTCAGCACAACAAAAAATCTCTTTCAAAGCAAATGTGATGCCTGGAAATTAGCTTCCAGGCATCAAGTAAGCGCTACAGCCCCGGTGCCCCCAGAGCCTATTTTGGCCTTAACCTCCAAGCCGGTCAAGTGGCACAGCGAGTAGAGCGCACGCTTTGACATCCGTGCAGAGCTTGCTAACGCAGGTTCAAATCCCGGCGGGGCCAAACTCAGCCTTTCATCCTTCCGAGGCCAATAAATAAGCACCACACACCTCGGGTAATAATAAGCAGCGCTCAGATACCTGAGGGTTTGTAGCGCTATATAAATGCCAAATTATTATTATTATTATCCACTGGCAGGCCAGCGCGACCCTCATGCTTTCCCCCCTGACTTCTTGCCGCCTCCCGTGACAGCCCCCGGGCTCTATTGGCCCATCCATACCATCCACAACAACAAGGGCCTAACCCTATGCATGCTGCTTACCTGTGCCATTTAGCTTACAGGCATCAGGTAAGCGCTGCAGCCCCAATGCCCCCAGAGTCTTTTTTGGCCTTAACATCCACTTGCAGGACAGTGCAACCCTCGTGCTTCCCCCCGACTTCTTTCGCCTTCCTGGCCTTTTTCACGCCTACCGTGCTGGCCCCGGGCTCTGATTGTCCCATACATACCATCCACAACAACGAGGGCCTAACTCTCTGCATGCTGCTTACCTGTGCCATTTAGCTTCCAGGCATCAGGTAAGCGCTGCAGCCCCAGCTGCTAGAGCCAAGAGAAATTGGCTCAACTTAATTTTGAAGCGTCCCGAGAAGCGCAGCGTGCACCATAGTCCCCAGCCCCCTGCCCGCTACCTCCTCCATTCAGATCCCGCCTCCCAAGCCCACCCCGGCATCCTGGTTGGTCCTTTTCCACATATTGGTCAGCACTCTAGGACAGCCCCCTGCCCGGGAGCCCCTCCGGCTAAGGGCCCCAAGGCAAAGGGTGGCTCCTACAGTGGCGGCTCCAAACTGTGTCTGCAGGTATCAGCAGGGCACCTGCTAACAACAACCCAGACTAAACTGCCAACCACCCCCTCAACCCTCAGTCACATATATAACCAAACCGACCGGCTGTGCTCCACCACCTACCTCCTTCACTACACTGAGCTCAAGGAACAGGACCAGCAGTGCTCCCACCTAACTCCCTGGGTGCAGTGTCAAACTCTGCCTATTCGCCCAAGCAACAGCCGACGTATTCCTGCTGCTACCCTACTCATCCAGGTGGTTGCCAAGGGATAACCCCGCCGGCAAACCAGCAGTAGCAGTTGGATACAGTGTCCAGACGCACCAAACGAGGAACAGACTACGGTCAACCAGCATCAACAGATAAGGTAGGCACAATCACTGGTATTAATAACCACATTAGCACTCACCCACCATACAGCACCACCACTTGCAATAATTACATCAACCACGCACATCCGTCACATTCTCTAGGAAATCCACTGTGAACACAAACTGTTTAAAAACCTATTGTACCGGTCCCCCTTCTTACTCACTGAGGGAATGGATGTGCGGCCTCTTCGATCCAGAGCTACAAACCCCACTAAAACCCCAACGCGAAGCATATGCAATACTACTGATAGCTGCATGGGTGGTGCTGGCAAGGAAATGGACACAGAAAGCACCCCCACCACTGCCGAATGGCTACGAAAGGAAAGGGATATACTTGCCATGGAATGGATCACCTACACAATACAGGGTTAGGGAGACAAATGTTGCTTTCAATGGGGGTTAATACTAGACTACATGAGGGGAGATTATATGATGCAATGGTGTCCCCAGAATATGAAAATACTAGACATACTATAATACCCGATGCTTATGTGAAGGAAGATCGCAAAATGACCATTCCTGAAAGTATTGCAGACTATAAAGTGTGGGGCAGGCAATAGCAGGGGGATAAGTGGGAGTTAGAGGGAGGGGGTTTAAAGTTGGGGGAAAATTGCTATTACAATTTTATGGTATGTTATGCTTATTTTGAAATGTCAATAAAAACAAATAAAAAAAACAGCAACCTATACTGTGAAACCTAAGCCTTTCTCCCACTATACAGGAGTCTCACATCTAGGTGTGTTTCTCCCATATCTTCCTATTGTGCAGTGAAACCTAGTCCTTTCTCCCACTATACAGGAATCTCAAATCTAGATGTGTTCTCCCATATCTGCCTATTGTACTGTGAAACCTATGCCTTTCTCCCACTATACAGGAATTTCAAATCTAGGTTTGTTCTCCCATCTCTGCCTGTTGTACTGTGACACCTAGGCCTTTCTCCCACTATACAGGAATCTCAAATCTAGGTGTGTTTCTCCCATGTCTGCCTATTTATTGTGAAACCTAGGCCTTTGTCCCACTGTACAGGAATCCCAAATCTAGGTGTGTTTGCCCATATCTGCCTGTTGTACTGTGAAACGTAGGCCTTTGTCCCACTAGACAGGAATCTCAAATCTAGGTGTGCTCACCCATATCTGCCTAATGTACAGTGAAACCTAGGCCTTCTCCCAATATACAGGAATCTCAAACCTAGGTGTGTTCTCCCATATCTGCCATTTGTACTTTGAAACCTATGCCTTTCTCCCACTATACAGAAATCTCAAACCTAGGTGTATTCTCCCATATCTGCCTATTGTATTGTAAAACCTAGGCCTTTGTCCCACTAGACAGGAATCTCAAATCTAGGTGTGTTCTTCAGCATCTACCTATTGTATTGTGAAATCTAGGCCTTTGTCCCACTTTACAGGAATCCCAAATCTAGGTGTGTTCTCCCATATCTGCCTATTGTACTGTGAAACCTAGGCCTTCTCCCACTAGAAAGGAATCTAATATCTATGTGTCTTCTCCCATACCTGCCTATTGTATTGTGAAACCTAGGCCATTCGCCCACTAGACAGGAATCTCCAATCTAGGTCAGTTCTGCCATACTTGCCTACTCTATTGTGAAACCTAGGCCTTTCTCCCACTAGACAGGAATCTCAAATTTAGGTGTTCCTCCCATATCTGCCTATTGTATTGTGGGAACTAGCAACCCTCCCACTAGACAGGAATCTCAAATCTAGGTGTTGTTCCCCCCTTGCATGCCACTTTCCAAAACCCAGGACTTCCCCACTATCCAGGAACACCAAGCTAGCCACTGGAAGCAATTGCTTAGAGCCAGATCATTGCCCCAGATAAACGTGAACCCACAGTCTAATTTCAGGAGCTATTCAATCCAACAGCGCTACCCTGCATCGAACCCCTTAGTAATCGGACCTTGCTCGGCTTAGACCCTTCGCCATCGGAAGGTAGAAGACTGGAACCATAAACCACTACCCGGTCAACCACTGTTGAAACCTTGAGCTATCCAACCCACATCCTAGAACAAACCAAACCAGGAACCCGCCCCCACATTTACAACTCAGTCTTACGCAGACACCCCAGCCAACCTACAACAGCAGCCCTCAAGAGCACCTTCACTGCCAGGATCATAACCAACCTACAAAGGCACAAGCTCACAGAGTGCACCCCATTATCGCAGCGGAAGAGGACAAAACTCAACAACATCCAAACCACACAGGTGGGCTACAGCCTCTGTAACCCAAACTCCGAACTATCGCACCACCAAAGACCCAAAGATGCCCTGACACAGAGCTGGATGCTGCCAAAGAGAAATGGAACAAAGAACAAACCGACCGGTTACGCGCCCGACTCCTGCAGAAACCACCACAAATACAGAACACACACCGGAAAACACCCTAGCCAATGAAAAAAACATCACGAGAAAAGAAAAATCCCTATATCTAACACTGTACCTCGCAACTGCCTCACCCCCTCGACAACTCAACAGCATTAATACGCCCAGGCATGCTGAGACCCGACCAGAACCGCGCATGAAGAGAAGAGAAGATCCAAGAAGAGAAAGGAACAAAAGCAACGCCCTCAACCCTTATGTCACAAAAACACAAGGGCACCGCAAGCAACCACATCAAAACATAGAAGATGAAGAATTTATCATCAACCCGACAATCAACCTAACATCGTTTCAGCAAGGAAGCAGAATACACAGAGCATCAACTACTTTGTGACCAAAACACAGAAGATGCCCAACAGAACAACCACAAGACAAAGCGAGGATTAAAAAACAGTTCTAACAGCTTTCAAAAGATCCACTGCAACCTAATCAACACCAGATCAATGTCCAAACATGCCACAGAGATTTTCGACCTCTTATGCGACAGTGCTATCGACATCCTATTCATAATCAAAACATGGCTAGATGACAACTACAAAACCACATTGCATAACTGCATCCCTGACAACTTTAAGTGGTTACAAGTAAACAGGAAAAACAAAAGAGGAGGAGGACTGGTGATAGCATACAAGGAACACCTCAAAATTAAAACAGATAAACCACTAAGCATCAAAGACTGCGAACCCCTGATCCTTCTCCTAACAGCAAATCCCAAAATAAACCTCAAAGTTGTTCTGGTATACAGACCACCAACATAGGATGTAACCTTCACGAACGCATTTGCTGAAGCCATCAGCAACCTACAAATCGGACAGGAACACCTGATAATCCTCTGAGACTTTAACATCTGGTTTGATGAAGAATCCGCTAACTCACAAAAATCACTAGCCAAACAACTGAAGACAATGAAACTACATCAGCTATTCAAAGGAGCAACCCACGCTGCGGGACATACGCTAGATGCAATTTTCACCAAAAAAAACTCATCACCACGACGCCACCATTACGGATCCTCTGTAGTGACCACCTCGTCATTCCCTTCACAATCACACTTCCCACGACAACGGCCAAACAACCCGCCAAACTGCCAACTATCATGAAAAGAAACTGGAGAGCCATCAGAGCTACCTATCTAGCTGAACAACTAGAAACCAACAACACACCAGCAACGACCCTGGACGAAGCTGACCTCAAAAAGAAAAACAAAACTCCTTCATAAATGGATTTCTGGAACAATCGACGGCATCTCAAAGGAAAAACCTTTCACCCCATCATGCAAAAGAGTGACAGCAAAATGGTTTACCCCGCTACTCTGCGCGATGAAAAGAAAAAACGCTTGAACTAGAATGGAGATAAAAAGAAAATCAGGTGAAAAAATTACAACTCCAGCGACAAATACACTCATATGAAAAGGAAATCCATAAGGCCAAAAAGAAATACTACGACAACAGAATCACCAAAGCCACCAACAACCAAAAGGAATTAATTAAAATCATAAACGAAATGAGAAACCCTCCTGGCTGCCAAAACACTCCGATACCTTCACTGAAGCTATGCAATTACCTTGCAGACCTCTTCAAAGACAAAATCACCACCGTCCAGCAGATCATACAGAGCAGACCAATAAACTACAACAGGCAACCCATCCAGCCATCTGAGGATCACCAGAACAAACTCTGAAGCTTCCCTCAAATATCAGCGGAGACATTCGTCAAGCTGGTAAGCAACAGCAACAAAGCAGGCTCCCACATGGATCCATGCCCCCAGACATATACACATCAATCCTCACACATGGAATGCCCATGGAATACTACAGAAACCTTTTCAAACAATCACTTTCAACAGGGAAAGTACCGTGATCATTCAAACCGGCATACATCACGCCGCTCCTCAAGGACACAGCAGGAAACGTGGAAGACCTCTCCAACTACAGACCCATATCCAACATCCCCTATTCAGCAAAACTAATCCAGACATACGTCTACAGAAAAACACAACAATTCATAGACTGTGGACCAAGCACAAGTAGGCTTCAGACCCATGAGGGGAACAGAAACAGCACTGCTCTCAATCTGGGCCGATCTAAAGCCTAATGCAGACTCAGACAAAAGCACAGCTCTAATACTTCTGGACTGCTCTGCAGCATTTAACACAGTCAACCATGAAATCCTCCTCAGGAGACTGGAAGAAATAGGAATCACAGACGCAGCCCTACTATGGATTAAATCCTTCCTAACAAACAGAGCAGAGACTGTTGGAATCAAACCTTTCAAATCTACTATAAGGGAATGCACTTGCAGAGTACCACAAGGATCATCCTTCTCCCCATTGCCCTTCAATATATACCTGATGCCACTAATCAAGCTCATCAAAAAACACGGCCTCACATGCTACAACTACGCAGATGACACACAGATCGTTACAAGATACACAGGAAGAAAACAAAATGCTGAACGACTGCCTACAAGAGCTCTACAGCTGGATGAACAACAACAGCCTCAAACTCAACCCGGGCAAAACTGAAATAATGATCATAGCTAAAAGCGAGGAGAACAACCACTACATCCCATGGCCGACGGAACTGGGTACAGCACCGACTCCATCAACGACAGTAAAAAACCTGGGAGTCTTGATGGACAACGAACTAAAGCTTGAGCCACAAGTAAACAGCATTAATTAAGAAATGTTTCTTTCTCTAACACGCAGTAAAAAGAATCCTAGCGTTCCTCTCTTTCACCCACGAAACACTCACCATCAACGCACTCATCATGTACAAAGAGTACACTATGCCAACAGCCTATATCTAAGAATGCCAGAACGACTATTAAAAGAAATTCAGAGCATCCAAAACGCTGTGGCAAGACTCCTGCTCAAACTACCACGAAGAGAACAAATCACCCCAGCGCTTAAAATGCTACACTGGCTTCCAATAAAAGAGAGAATAAACTTCAAAACGATGTGCATAACGCACAGAGCAGTCGACGGCTAAGGAGCAGAGTTCCTAAAGAAAATAATAACCATCTATCATCTGACAAAATCACTCAGATCAAGAAACGACATTCGCTTAGAACCAAATCCATACAATAAAAGACAATTCAGAGGATCATCTTTCGCCCACCTGGCAGCTTTAACCTGGAATAACCTACCAAAAAACAAACGCAACACAAGGGATCATCTGGAGTTCAGAAAACGACTCAAAACTTGTCTCTTTGCTCCAGAAGCAGGAGGAAACATCTAGGAAGCAGGGACCCACAGGGAAATGTGAATCCCCCGGGAGGAAACCATAACTCCTAACCGGGTCCTCTGTTATCAAAGCGGGGGTGGGTGCTCACCGAAAACCCATGTCCACATGCCGCCAATCCTAAAGGGAACTTGGATAGGTGGGGACACCCAACTGGATGGGCAGTGAGGGACCAGTCATCTGACCACAACATTATCAGCCGCAGCGCAGGGGAACGAGCGGAAACCAGCTCAATACACAAGCCACCAGAGTCAAACAAAGGAGAGCTCCCACTCCTCAACATGCCTGCCAACTAGGCAGACAAACTACAGTACCAAACACACAGGACAACCACAGAGGTTGGGCACGGAAACAAAAAGACAAAGTGGTTAGAAATTGACAAAATATATTTTTTTAAAGAATTTTAACCATACCTTATAACCTCAACTTTCTGCATAATCACCATAGGGAAACTCACACCACCACCTCTCTGCACAGCAATCCACATGCACTTCACCACATTGCAACAACAGACTAACAACACATATAGCCCGGCACAATAGCACGTGGGAATTTGGCACCGACCCGAAGACCACACTTAAGCTCAGCGAACGGTGCAAACCGAACTGAAGCAGCCAGCAGGACATCACAACTCTCAGTTTCCTATTCCCACTACACCCTATTGACCCCCTCTTCCTCCCTCCTCTTCACACTCTCCTTTTCAGATCTGCCAGAGCGCCTGTGGACCACAGCAGTGGTGACGGTGTACGGTACAAATACCATTAACATTAACATTAACATAACATAACCGTCATTTGGGCAGGAATTCAATAACATTTTAAACCCTATATTTTAGCAATAAAGAGGAAACCTTCTCACAAAACTGCTTTTATCTTTTAGGAAAAGTGCCTATTGTGCCGACACTTGTTTTTTGCTCTTGTGGCGCTTTCCCCAGGCTTAGGCAACATATGGGACAGAAATGTGTAGGACTACAAGTAAAGTCAAGATCATAATGAGGGAACTGATTGGCTGCCAGTACTACCATTTGCCAGAGGCATAGCTTATTGTCACACACGTTTCTGTACAATGCATCTGTACATATCTGATCTAAAAATAGAGCATGTGTATCTCATAAAATGCGTATCATTAAAATGGTGATTTCTGTAACAATGTGGTCTAGTCATCAACACACCTGAGCCAGCAGGTAAGTTAAATGGGTTTATTAGTTCATAAGTACAGCAGGAAAGCACCGGCACACCCTAGCCAGCCAGCTCTCTATCTCCAATCCCCCATGGAACACTATTCAGATGACAACACCCTGAACACTCTGAGCATAGTGACCTCACCACATTCCACTGACATCACCACTGCAGTGAAGACACAGGAGGGGAGACACTCATTACAACACTTCTCCCTCCCTTAATTTAATACAAAGGTGATCCCTATACGCAAGTACCATTCTACACAACATGATATAAATACGCGTGGCCACCACGTATCTGCCCATCAACACCCAAACTCATATGAACACGCTACCCAAACCCCAGGACCGGTCCACATGAGCCCATTCACACACCAAGGCCAACAACGGAGTACAAACACTCCACCCTCCATAAAGGTAAAAGTGCACTGACACAACTGGAACTAGCTCCCTACTAATAAAACCCTAAGCAGAAAAACAGGTGGAAATATAATCCTGCATAATGGAAATATAACCCTGCACACTACTCCTACTAAAAGGAACCAGATCCAACCTACAACAGCCTAACTACCCACTGTCCACCAAAAACTCACAAAGGAGGAACCCACCGACATGGATAAAGGGCTGCACCTCCCCTCAACTGAACTGCAATACATATCGAGGAACAAAACAAAAACAAGAACTCCACCTGCCTCAAGCTGCCCCTAGAAGCCTAGGGCCTGCCACACCCAGCGTCCCTTAAAACGGATATACCACTGACAACCGAAGCCCCTCAGTGCACCTACAACCTTCCACCCTGGTCCGCGACCCCAGGGTACCAGGGCTGCCACCCCCGGGCACTAACCCCACTCAAAAGAGAAACGGAGAAGTGTCGTAATGAGTGTCTCCCCTCCTGTGTCTTCCCTGCAGTGGTGATGTCAGTGGAATGTGGTGAGGTCACTGTGCTCAGAGTGTTCAGGGTGTTGTCATCTGAATAGTGCTCCATGGGGGACAGTTGGAGATAGAGAGCTGGCTGGCTAGGATGTGCCGGTGCTTTCCTGCTGTACTTATGAACTAATAAACCCATATAACTTACCTGCTGGCTCAGGTGTGTTGATGACGAGACCACATTGTTACACTGGCGACGAGGATGGGATCCTGTCGAGGAGGGGACAGCAGCTGATCAGGACATCGCCCTCCAAGTGTCCACATCTTGGTAGCAGCCAGCTATGCAGCCCTTGAAGTCCGGACAGAGGCTGTAGCCCAGCAGGCCGGGTGGTGCTGGAGGAAGTAGGCTCCCATTCAGTAGGAGCCGGGGCCCTGGTGGAGCAGGGTCCGGAAGAGCTCTGGTGGTCTGCAGCAGGGGAGTGTACCCCTGGGTCCAGAGCGGTGTGTACCGGAGTTGCAGCCCAGCAGGCCGGGTGGTGCTGGAGCGAGTGGGAGGCTCCTCTACATTTGGACCGGGGTCCTGGTATTGAAGGTAGTACCGGGAGAAGTCGAGGCCCTGGAGCTGTAGGGTCCTCAACTTTCAAGAGGGAGAGGAATTGGTGTTCGTCATGACTGGAGGCTGGTGGTCCAGTCATATGTGCAAGGAGCATTGCCATCTGAGAGGAGGCCTGTCGTGACTGGAGGCCGGGTGGTCTAGTCGTATGTGCGTGGAGGATTGCCATCTGGGAGGGAGCCTGTTGACCCCCAGCTATCCGTGCCGCTGCGCTCCCCAGTGCGGGAGGGGGGTCGGGCGAGGCGGCGGCGGCACTCTCCATTCAGAAGACCGTTGCACTCCCCTGGCGGCAGGTGGATTGAGAGCGGCGGCAGAGATGTCTGTGCAGAAGAGGGTTGTTTCTCTGTCTGCCTCGTGCCAGGTGGCCCAGTGTTGTGGCAGTTGTAACGGGTTGCCATCTGGGAGCCAGTGTTGTGTATGCAGGAGATGTGGATGCTCCGATGCAGAAACTGAAATGATGACGTTTCTTTGTGCCTTCGGAACGTTCCTGTACGGTGTACTGGAGCGCAGAAGGATTCCGGAATGCTCTGCGTACCGCTTACGCAGACAACGCAATGACAGCCTCGTTCCAGTTTCAGGAAGTAAGTTGGAACGTCCAGTGTTCGTGGAGAGTTCGGATTGTGTTGTTGCCCATTGAGTGAAGAGCACTTTCTCAATATGGATTGCGATGTGCCCGCTGATGGCTGCAATTTGGATTTACCTCGGGAGTCAGTACCGCGGGTCATTACAGGAAGAGGCTCGCAAATTAATGTGGACAGCGTTTTGTTCATCGTGGATGAAGATGGACTGTTTCCGGGTTCTGTGAGTAAGGGTGAAATGTTGACGCAGCCCAGGAGGAGAGGTGCATGGCAGACCGTAGCGAGTAGCACTCGATTTATATTGCGTGGGTCTGTGCCATGGTTTTGAGGCCTGTGTGAGCGGTGTCTCGTGAATGTGTTGTGGCCTCTTTGTGTTCGGTCTACTTATGGGTGTCGGGGCAGTGTGGAAGTGTGTGCGTGTTCATGTTGTGGCCCAATTTGTTTTAGGATGTGAACATTTAAATGCAAGGGACACAGTTAAACGCTAGGAATGATGTTTTGCATTTTAATTGTTAACGTGTTTTTTTTTTCAGGTTGGTTTGGACTGCGGCATTGGCAGAGTGCCCTCCACGACGTTGTTTACTAATATGTGTATGCGGGGGGGGGGCGTTCCTTCTACGGCACTCGTGGAATATCCTGGCTGACGTTTATTGGGAACTTGGTTTATTTGAACTTGGCCGGCGTTTTGCCTGTTCGCTTTGTGGAAATGTTCAAACTTCGTTCTCAAGTGAATAACAGTTCTACTGGATCCAGTGAATACTACGGAATTTTGTGACTTTTAAGATGTGCCGTTGATTTGAGTTGATGTTTCATGTGTCGTATGTTGTGTTGAGGTGAGTGTGAGTGTTGTGCGCATCTTTATGGTGCGTGTGTGGCGTAGCTTGGTGGTAGCCTAGTGGGATCTAGGGGTCCCATTTTAAGGTTGTGTGTGCCACTTTAGTGTGCCTTTTTGGACGTTTTTGGTGAGTGTGACACTGTGGTAGCCTGGTCAGTTCTGGGGGTCCCACGTTAGGAGGTGGTGTACTAAATTTGTCTTTGGCAGGGACTAGGGGTCCCAGGGTATATAGTGGTGTTGTATTTGGCAGGGACTTGGGGTCCCATTGGTGTAGAGGTGTTTTGGCAGGGACTAGGGGTCCCGTAGGTGTAGCGGTGTTGTGGCAGGGACTAGGGGTCCCAGGGTGTAGAGGTGTTTGTTGGCAGCGACTAGGGGTCCCATGGGTGTAGCGGTGTTTTGGTAGGAACTAAGCTGCCTGTGTGCTAGGTGTGTGCTCACAGGGACTTGATGCACATATTATCTTGAGGTTGGATTGTGTGTGGAGGTAAAGCTGTTCTCTATATTTTAGAGTGTTGGAGCTGATGTTGTCAGTTGTGCTTGTTGTTGCTCATTAGAGTTGTGTTAGTGCCCGGTGGTTTCTCTTTTGAGTGGGGTTAGTGCCCGGGGGTGGCAGCCCTGGTACCCTGGGGTAGCGGACCAGGGTGGAAGGTTGTAGGTGCACTGAGGGGTTTCGGTTATCAGTGGTATATCCGTTTTAAGGGACGCTGGGGTGTGGCAGGCCCTAGGCTTCAAGGGGCAGCTTAAGGCAGGTGGAGTTCTTGTTTTTGTTTTGTTCCTCGATATGTATTGCAGTTCAGTTGAGGGGAGGTGCAGCCCTTTATCCATGTCGGTGGGTTCCTCCTTTGTGAGTTTTTGGTGGACAGTGGGTAGTTAGGCTGTCGTAGGTTGGATCTGGTTCCTTTTAGTAGGAGTAGTGTGCAGGATTATATTTCCATTATGCAGGATTATATGTCCACCTGTTTTTCGGCTTACGGTTTTATTAGTGGGGAGCTATTTCCAGTTGTGTCAGTGCACTTTTACCTTTATGGAGGGTGGAGTGTTTGTACTCCATTGTTGGCCTTGGTGTGTGAATGGGCTCATGTGGACCGTTCCTGGGGTTTGGGTAGCGTGTTCATATGAGTTTGGGTGTTGATGGGCAGATATGTGGTGGCCACGCGTATTTGTATCTTGTTGTGTAGAATGGTACTTGCGTATAGGGATCACCTTTGTATTGAATTAAGGGAGGGAGAAGTGTTGTAATGAGTGTCTCCCCTCCTGTGTCTTCCCTGCAGTGGTGATGTCAGTGGAATGTGGTGAGGTCACTGTGCTCAGAGTATTCAGGGTGTTGTCATCTGAATAGTGTTCCATGGGGGACAGTTGGAGATAGAGAGCTGGCTGGCTAGGATGTGCCGGTGCTTTCCTGCTGTACTTATGAACTAATAAACCCATATAACTTACCTGCTGGCTCAGGTGTGTTGATGACGAGTCCACATTGTTACAATTTCTCCTTTAACCTTAGAACCCTTTGTTGGATCTTCGCCAAGAGTGACAGGCAACGATGTGATCAAACATGCTAAATTTGGTTAGAATCCTTGTTGTGGTTCAAAAGTATAAGAAGTTGAACGAAATAGATGTTAACTTTATTACAATGGCGACATAGATATATAGATAGATAGGAGGAGCGTGGCTAGCAGTCATGGAGTAGAGACGTGTCTCATGTTAGCTCCGGCATGATTTGCCCAATGATAAGCCTCCAGCATGATCATATGCTGAATTTCAGGTAAATTGGGGACCGGAGATAGTCAGGAGCTGCCAGGTGAAGTTTTGCAGCTCAGATGTTTGTGGAGGAGAGAGAGCCGGTCGACTGTGGAGCGCGAGGTGCCTGTGATGGCACCCACAGCCTGAAGCAAAAGAGGCGCGCGCCACTTGTGATACTGAAGATGTATTGTGGGTGGGCTTGGATGAGCAGCACAAGTGTAAGTCCAGGCAGACCAGGATGGATGCCTTTGCGCTCAAGCATGAGGGGCGCGGCGCAGCACAAGAGGAGGGAGTTGCTGCTCAGGTATTTCCGCCCCCACTGGTGCAGACAGAGGAGAGCCAGATCTTGAAGGCCATCGCTGTGCTCCAGACCACATTGGAGAGGAAGATTGATGAGGTCATAATAGATGTTGGACTGTTAAGACAGGATGTCCTGCTCTGGCCGACAGGGTGCGGACGGTGGAGACTCAGGTGGACGAAAATAGACAGAGCATCACAGGTGTCCTGTCAGAGGTGCGTGAATTGGCGAATGTAGCAATGCTGGAAAACAGGGCAGAGGATGCAGAGGGAAGAACGTGATGAAACAACGTTCATTTGCTGGGTCTGCCTTAAGATGCAGAGGGGAATGACCCCATGACATACATAGAGAACATGCCGCTTGGGGGGCGCTCTTGCACTCATACGAAATGGCCACCTGAACGAGTAGCTCCGTGTAGGGGAAAATCCTTATGCTTGATCCTGCCTCAATGGTGCTGTTTCATCTGCTGAAAACGCTACAAATTCATTCCTGCTGATCTGCTGAGGAGACTGCCCGACTGCCGTACCGCAGGAGGAGACCGTCACGGAGATAACCCTGCTTTCAAATTGCCGATTCGCCACTGAACGACGCCCCGTGCTACGCCTCCACAGTAAGAGGTTCATAGAGCACTCGAGTGGCCGGGCTCCCGGGCCTGACTGAGGGAGGGGCAGCCGCCTCATTGCGCAGAACGACCTTGCCTGAGACCATCGCACACCACGGTGGCCGGCCCTTGGTCTCCCCAAATCTCTGCAGTTTGCGCTCTGGCAAAAACACACAGATGCATCTTCACCCGCCTCCTTACTGGATGGGCAACACCCGACAACTACTGCCGGAGAGCCGCGACCTAACTGACCACTGACAGTGCACCTTGCTCCATCTGGACTTCACAGTCCCTGCACTGGGACCTCTTCGGTGGCCCTGCTGTCCATGAGATCCATCCCCCCCATGTGGATGGTAGCCGACCATGCGGACATTCAGCGGAGCACAGTGCTGATTCTACTGGGACATGGTGGACCGTTGCTGTGCCGTACCATTCAGGCTAGCAGCGCAAGGTACGGATTCCCCTCCTGCTGCTGCGCACCAGACGGCATAGCCACTCGGCTGGCCCATTGGCATTGGGGTGGCACAAAGGTCAGACTCGGCCTCCGGTGCTGGGTGACAATCCTGGGTGAGGCCGCAGCACCGAGCGCAGAGCCTGCAGTCGCCCTTAACGAGTTTGCCGTCCGCGGCTCTCTCCAGGATGAGTCACCTGGCCCCTCAGTCCACCTTGCCCTGAGACCCACCGGGTTCCCCTGTTTACGTCCCAGACCCCAGCATTCGCCAGAGACCACACAACCTCACTCTCCGGCAGCTCACTGCTTCACCACCAGTGTGTGCAACCTTGCTTATGGCGCCTCTGCCTATGAGTGCCCTGAGACTTATCTCCAGCTACTTGGCTACTAATTTTGCTCACATTCATTGCTACACATCACTCCACCGCATGTTGAATACCACGTATGCGCAGTGATAGATTGGCCGATCCTACAGTGGGCAATCATCAGCAACTATTAAGCCAGACTGCCCAGCGCTGCTCTGTCAGAAGGGACAATGCACAGGCCTCACCCTTAATAGTACCACCCCCTGAGATATATATACGGGAACACTGTTGTCATACCTGGAACTGCTGGGCACCGCTGGGTCGTCCTCCTAGCCGTCCCGCTCCACTACTGCTGCACCTCCAAATCAGCCTTGCTTGTCTCAACGGTGAACTGGGAAGGGTGACCTCACATTTCAACATTTAATCAAGGAACGCCTTAACCATCCTTGTCATCCGCCTTTAATCGCTGGAGCGATTCTTCTGACCTGGAACCCTCTCCTCTGAGCTCAGAAGCTCCACACAAACTTGTTTTTCACGTGACTGATGTGATCACGACCAAGGTCTCAGATAACTGACTCTACTCCCTCTGAGACTACCCAACCGAACATACAGCACACACTCTCCTCGTCCCATTTGATGCCTGTTTAATAGCCACTTAATAATTCTGATTCAACGGGGTGTCGCACCCGCGCCTGGGCTACTGTGCCTGTACTCTCTCAGAGGGTTAAATCCCTGCACCTCATTATGCCTGCGCTGAATGTGATACTTACCTGAGCTAAACCTCACTGCCCATTGCTAATACTCGCTACCTACCCACGTGCAGTACACCTTTGCCTCCCACATGTCTTGGTGTGACCATGACCAAAGGAACTCGCAAAAACACGGAGCCGTCGATACGGGTAAACCCTAATGGTCCTACTTTACCCTGGATAACTGGTCCTGCCTCTACTGCGACTACCCCTTGGAGCAAAGCACACCTCTTCTGGCCCTCTCCTTCTTCTTCCCTGACCAGCCACTTGTCTGTCCCCTTGACCCACTGGACAGCTGGGGCCGGACCTGTACATCCCTTCCCCATCATACAAGAGAGGCCGCAACCCACCTGAATCCGGTCAGAGTCAGATCTGTTGGACTTGAAGGTCACTGCTAGCCATCCCTACCTAACCTTACCTCCACTGCAACCACCTACGGGGTACTTACGCATGGTTTTTTGAACCTCTTACCCGGGTTTTCTGTCTGCACACCTCATCGGTCCACACACAGGTCAGCCTACTTTCACTGCAAGATACGCTATGCTTAGACCTACCACTCCACTGCAGACTATGTCGGATAACCCTATCGCTCATCGTCATCCGCTGAAGCCGGCTCCCTGGCCCGAATCGGTCACCCCCGATCCCTGTACTCTGCGAGAGTTGTTGGGATCATGACCAAAGGAGCAAACAAAAAGCAGAGCTCCATCAACATGTTCGCAAAAACTGCACTGAAACCGGGTGAACTCATATCTGAACCTGAGACTTCCACGTCAGCACCCCCCCTCCCGAGTCCACTGAATCCCAAAAGATGATGGATTACATGCGCGAGGGATTTACCACTCTACACTCCAAACTAGATGACATGAATGGGACCATATCATTGATCAAAGCCCATATGGAAACAACTGACAATCGGGTTACGGAGGTGGAGACGAGGGTTGGTGTAGCCGAGGATGACATTGCCGCCCTTCAAGCTAAAGTGACTGCTCTCTCCAGACAGGTCCTGAATGTTAGCAAAAAGAATGAGGACCTTGAATCGCGCTCTAGACGCAACAACCTCCGCATTATTGGGGTCCCAGAAGATAAGATGGTCGGCCCAATGGAAGACTACGTCGAATGCACCCTGCTTATGCTACTGGATTCCCCAAAACTCTCCCCGCAGTTCGCAATGGAGAGAGCCCACCGCGCACTGACACCATAACCCAGGCGGGGTGCACCTCCCCGCCCAATCATTGCAGGAGTATTAAACAACCAAGATAGAGACTTGCTTCTTCTTGCGGCGAGAGCCAAGGGGGACCTCTTCCTCGGCTCCTCCAGAGTCCACCTATACCCCGACTATCCTGTGTCTGTTCAACAGGAGCGTTAGAACTTCCTAGCTACCAACAAGAGGCAACGAGACCTAGGGGTCAAATACTCGATGCTTTATCCTGCCAAACTCAGGATTGAACACTCAAACAAAGTCTTTTTCTTCACTATCCCCGAAGAGGCCTCCAAATGTATCAACAAACATTTTCCAGGATGATCAATCACAACTGAGATGCTGTGATCACGTCGATTTGTCCCTTGAGGATTATGCAACAATACCAAGTCCGGAACTGGATTTTTTTCATAGAAGAATCCACAGTTTGCTGTTTAGTCCAGATCGACTAATATTTAGTTCTGTCTCGTAAGTTTGTCTTCTTTACCTATTATACATTGTTTTCGTACCATGCACCACATAATGCCTAGTCAATTCCCTATCCCGGAAGCATTTCCTCTCATGGCCAGCGCACAGCCCCCCCCAGGCGATGCTGCCACTGTCTTTGGTTCTGCTAGAAGTTGTTTGGGTTTTCACCTCTCTGATTGGGGGAGGGGTAGGTGCTGGGGAGGAGGGGTGTTTTGTTAAAAAATGCTTGACATGGGACAGGGAGCCAGAGTACCCAAACATACTCAGATGTGCACATATAGATCGGGGGCCTACACACATTTCTGCTGGGCCTTGTGACCCAACTTCTGATTCAATCTTCTGCTCTATTAATACCCTTTACCTGTCCTAATGGCTGAAGACAGCCTGGTTTGTATGAGTTGGAATGTCAGGGGACTGGATAATTACACCAAAATGCGTAAATTGCAGTTATATATTGAACTGCACAAAGTTAAATTGCTTTTTCTGCAAGAAACGCATGCTCGCGCTGGTGAATGTGAGAGGTTCGGTAAAGCATGGGGTCCCCAAAGTTACTACACTGACTACTCCACCCAGAACTGTGGGGTCATGACCCTGATACATAAGAGTCTTAAGTTTCAACAGAAGGTGGTTCATGTGGACTCCCTAGGTCGCTATGTCTTACTGTTTGGGACTCTGCTGAACAGAGAGGTTGTATTACTTAACATATATGGCCCCAACGTAGATGACCCTGATTTTTACACGCATCTGTCATCCCTACTTTTCGGGTTCCTCCATGTCCCTATCCTCTGGGGTGGGGACTTCAACACTATTTTAGATGTTGATCTTGATAGATCAGGCTCCAAACCCCGCAAACTCTCCAGAGCAGCTAAAAACATTATAGAAGTGCAGGCCCGGTTAATAGTGTCGGACGCATGGAGGTTGATCCACCCTGATTCTCGCTCGTACTCCTTCTACTCCTCAGTACATGATTCACATTCACGAATTGACAGATGGCTCATCTCGGATATACTAATCAGAACCATCACACATATGGCGATTCTCCCCAGAACATTCTCTGACCATTCACCGATAATCTCCCTTGAATGGGGTGCAGACAACGCAGGGGCTCGTTCATGGAGGTTCCAATCACATTCCTTCTTTGACATTGCCTTTGAGACAGAACTGGCTACTGCCATAGATGACTTTTTTACATTAAACACTGGTTCAGTCCAAACACAGGCTACCCTCAGGGAGTCGTTTAAAGTCTACATTAGGGGCATAGTGATCTCCAAGGATTCTTAAAGTGATCCGGAGGGGCATCACAGAGAGCGAATCTCGACTCTCCTCCCTTGAGATCCAGTACGCCTCTTCTCAGTTACCCAACGCCCTTTCTGATATAGGCATTAAATTAGATACATTTCGCTCTCATGCAGAACGGGAGATGAAGTTCCCATAGATGACCCAAATTCTGCTCTCAAATACGGGGAGGGTGAACGCCCTGGTCGTGTCTTGGCTAGGTTGCTCCGCCGGGAGAGCGGTTCACCTCACATTCCGGCTACAGAGAGGGCCGATGGCACCCTGGCCCTATCATCGCAAGCTATTAATGCAGAATTGCGCTCATTCTACAAATCACTCTATTCCAATGTTGACAATGTCTCTGCGGTTGATGTTATACTTAGAAAGTCTTCCACTCTCCGTCCTCTCCACCGAGACCAGGCACTCCCTACACAAACCAATTTCACCTGAAGAAATATCCAAGGCCATTGACTCTCTGCCTCTGGAAATGCCCCTGGACCCGACGGCCTTCCGGTCGAATTTTACAAGCATTACAAGGCCTGCTTGGTCCCCCAACTGTATGCTCTGTGGGAGGAATCTTGTGAGTTGGGCATTCTCCCCCCCTCCCTTCGAGAAGCTTTAATTTCTGTATTTCTTAAGCCAGGCAAACCCCCCACTCAATGTGGCTCATACCGGCCTCTCTCCCTCATCAATTGCGGTGTCAAGATCTATGCTAAAGTGTTAGCCTTGAAACTGGCCCCATACATGTCATATATCATACACCCAGACCAGTCAGGGTTCATCCCGGGGTGCTCTACTTCCCTTAATCTGCGTCGCCTATTAAATATTCTCGCCCGTATTGACCCAAACATACAGGCAGTGGCTGCCACCCTCGATATGCAGAAAGCATTCGACTCAGTTTCCTGGAGCTACCTCTGGCGGGTCCTTGAGAAGAGCAACTTTGGGCTTGCTTTCAGTCCTGGGTCAGATTTCTTTATTCTTCTCCCGTAGCCAGTGTCCGCACTGAGGACAGGTGTTCGGCCCTTATCCAAATAGCCTGGGGCAGAGGCAGGGTTGCCCCTTCTCACCCCTGATTTTTGCTATACCCATCGAGCCCTTAGCTGACAGGATACGTGAAATGCATGCACATAGAGGTTTGAGACTGTCCGGCCCTCCTGAGATCATCTCCCTATATGCTGACGACGCTCTCCTCTTCATTCGCTCTCATGCAGAAACCCTTGCCCCCATCCTGGATGATGTCGTTCTCTTCGGCGAGATATCGGGTCTCAAGGTAAACTGTTCTAAATCTATTCTGTTTCCACTAACCAAAGTCACCCACCCCCCCAGTCGCCTTGGGTTTCACATGGTCACAGGCCGAGATCACCTATCTTGGAGTGGTGGTTGCACGCCAACCAAACCCTCTATACATAGCCAACTTTGGGAAATACCTGACTACCCTTGCCAGAAAATGTGCAGGCTGGGCTAAATTACCAATCTCCCTGGCCGGTAGGATCGGCGTCCTTAAAATGATTGTACTTCCCCATCTCCTTTATAGGTTCCTGAATGTCCCCTTATGGCCAGGCCGCAAATTCTTTCAATCACTGACCAGCATTGTAAATACCTTTCTGTGGCATTCCTGTGCGGTCCGCTTAAAACTAGATACACTAACTACCCCTATGTCCAGTGGTGACTTTGGCGCCCCTAACTTTGAGAGGCATTGGATAGTTGCTCACACACAATACGCCTCGCACTGGTTTATGTACACAGACTCTCCACTGCATACTAAGCTTGAACGTCTTGCTGTAGAGGGTCGCGACATCTGTTCTTTAACTCTCCCCTCTGAGCATGTTAAATTCGAATCCATCTACCCCGTAGGTTCTACGACACTGGCCCTGTCTAAGCTGTGGAAACTGGTTAATACCTTACATCCGTTTCATGGTGGCCTTCCCCTTTGGAATTTCCTCCCGGAATCTCCCTGTGTAACGCCAGCAACAATACACATAGGGAAACTCACACCACCACCTCTCTGCACAGCAATCCACATGCACTTCACCACATTGCAACAACAGACTAACAACACATATAGCCCGGCACAATAGCACGTGGGAATTTGGCACCGACCCGAAGACCACACTTAAGCTCAGCGAACGGTGCAAACCGAACTGAAGCAGCCAGCAGGACATCACAACTCTCACTTTCCTATTCCCACTACACCCTATTGACCCCCTCTTCCTCCCTCCTCTTCACACTCTCCTTTTCAGATCTGCCAGAGCGCCTGTGGACCACAGCAGTGGTGACGGTGTACGGTACAAATACCATTAACATTAACATTAACATAACATAACCGTCATTTGGGCAGGAATTCAATAACATTTTAAACCCTATATTTTAGCAATAAAGAGGAAACCTTCTCACAAAACTGCTTTTATCTTTTAGGAAAAGTGCCTATTGTGCCGACACTTGTTTTTTGCTCTTGTGGCGCTTTCCCCAGGCTTAGGCAACATATGGGACAGAAATGTGTAGGACTACAAGTAAAGTCAAGATCATAATGAGGGAACTGATTGGCTGCCAGTACTACCATTTGCCAGAGGCATAGCTTATTGTCACACACGTTTCTGTACAATGCATCTGTACATATCTGATCTAAAAATAGAGCATGTGTATCTCATAAAATGCGTATCATTAAAATGGTGATTTCTGTAGCAATGTGGTCTAGTCATCAACACACCTGAGCCAGCAGGTAAGTTAAATGGGTTTATTAGTTCATAAGTACAGCAGGAAAGCACCGGCACATCCTAGCCAGCCAGCTCTCTATCTCCAATCCCCCATGGAACACTATTCAGATGACAACACCCTGAACACTCTGAGCATAGTGACCTCACCACATTCCACTGACATCACCACTGCAGTGAAGACACAGGAGGGGAGACACTCATTACAACACTTCTCCCTCCCTTAATTTAATACAAAGGTGATCCCTATACGCAAGTACCATTCTACACAACATGATATAAATACGTGTGGCCACCACGTATCTGCCCATCAACACCCAAACTCATATGAACACGCTACCCAAACCCCAGGACCGGTCCACATGAGCCCATTCACACACCAAGGCCAACAACGGAGTACAAACACTCCACCCTCCATAAAAGTAAAAGTGCACTGACACAACTGGAACTAGCTCCCTACTAATAAAACCCTAAGCAGAAAAACAGGTGGAAATATAATCCTGCATAATGGAAATATAACCCTGCACACTACTCCTACTAAAAGGAACCAGATCCAACCTACAACAGCCTAACTACCCACTGTCCACCAAAAACTCACAAAGGAGGAACCCACCGACATGGATAAAGGGCTGCACCTCCCCTCAACTGAACTGCAATACATATCGAGGAACAAAACAAAAACAAGAACTCCACCTGCCTCAAGCTGCCCCTAGAAGCCTAGGGCCTGCCACACCCAGCGTCCCTTAAAACGGATATACCACTGACAACCGAAGCCCCTCAGTGCACCTACAACCTTCCACCCTGGTCCGCCACCCCAGGGTACCAGGGCTGCCACCCCCAGGCACTAACCCCACTCAAAAGAGAAACGGAGAAGTGTCGTAATGAGTGTCTCCCCTCCTGTGTCTTCCCTGCAGTGGTGATGTCAGTGGAATGTGGTGAGGTCACTATGCTCAGAGTGTTCAGGGTGTTGTCATCTGAATAGTGCTCCATGGGGGACAGTTGGAGATAGAGAGCTGGCTGGCTAGGATGTGCCGGTGCTTTCCTGCTGTACTTATGAACTAATAAACCCATATAACTTACCTGCTGGCTCAGGTGTGTTGATGACGAGACCACATTGTTACACTGGCGACGAGGATGGGATCCTGTCGAGGAGGGGACAGCAGCTGATCAGGACATCGCCCTCCAAGTGTCCACATCTTGGTAGCAGCCAGCTATGCAGCCCTTGAAGTCCGGACAGAGGCTGTAGCCCAGCAGGCCGGGTGGTGCTGGAGGAAGTAGGCTCCCATTCAGTAGGAGCCGGGGCCCTGGTGGAGCAGGGTCCGGAAGAGCTCTGGTGGTCTGCAGCAGGGGAGTGTACCCCTGGGTCCAGAGCGGTGTGTACCGGAGTTGCAGCCCAGCAGGCCGGGTGGTGCTGGAGCGAGTGGGAGGCTCCTCTACATTTGGACCGGGGTCCTGGTATTGAAGGTAGTACCGGGAGAAGTCGAGGCCCTGGAGCTGTAGGGTCCTCAACTTTCAAGAGGGAGAGGAATTGGTGTTCGTCATGACTGGAGGCTGGTGGTCCAGTCATATGTGCAAGGAGCATTGCCATCTGAGAGGAGGCCTGTCGTGACTGGAGGCCGGGTGGTCTAGTCGTATGTGCGTGGAGGATTGCCATCTGGGAGGGAGCCTGTTGACCCCCAGCTATCCGTGCCGCTGCGCTCCCCAGTGCGGGAGGGGGGTCGAGCGAGGCGGCGGCGGCACTCTCCATTCAGAAGACCGTTGCACTCCCCTGGCGGCAGGTGGATTGAGAGCGGCGGCAGAGATGTCTGTGCAGAAGAGGGTTGTTTCTCTGTCTGCCTCGTGCCGGGTGGCCCAGTGTTGTGGCAGTTGTAACGGGTTGCCATCTGGGAGCCAGTGTTGTGTATGCAGGAGATGTGGATGCTCCGATGCAGAAACTGAAATGATGACGTTTCTTTGTGCCTTCGGAACGTTCCTGTACGGTGTACTGGAGCGCAGAAGGATTCCGGAATGCTCTGCGTACCGCTTACGCAGACAACGCAATGACAGCCTCGTTCCAGTTTCAGGAAGTAAGTTGGAACGTCCAGTGTTCGTGGAGAGTTCGGATTGTGTTGTTGCCCATGGGCAGCGGATTTGTGAAGAGCACTTTCTCAATTTGGATTGCGATGTGCCCGCTGATGGCTGCAATTTGGATTTACCTCGGGAGTCAGTACCGCGGGTCATTACAGGAAGAGGCTCGCAAATTAATGTGGACAGCGTTTTGTTCATCGTGGATGAAGATGGACTGTTTCCGGGTTCTGTGAGTAAGGGTGAAATGTTGACGCAGCCCAGGAGGAGAGGTGCATGGCAGACCGTAGCGAGTAGCACTCGATTTATATTGCGTGGGTCTGTGCCATGGTTTTGAGGCCTGTGTGAGCGGTGTCTCGTGAATGTGTTGTGGCCTCTTTGTGTTCGGTCTACTTATGGGTGTCGGGGCAGTGTGGAAGTGTGTGCGTGTTCATGTTGTGGCCCAATTTGTTTTAGGATGTGAACATTTAAATGCAAGGGACACAGTTAAACGCTAGGAATGATGTTTTGCATTTTTATTGTTAACGTGTTTTTTTTTTCAGGTTGGTTTGGACTGTGGCATTGGCAGAGTGCCCTCCACGACGTTGTTTACTAATATGTGTATGCGGGGGGGGGGGGCGTTCCTTCTACGGCACTCGTGGAATATCCTGGCTGACGTTTATTGGGAACTTGGTTTATTTGAACTTGGCCGGCGTTTTGCCTGTTCGCTTTGTGGAAATGTTCAAACTTCGTTCTCAAGTGAATAACAGTTCTACTGGATCCAGTGAATACTATGGAATTTTGTGACTTTTAAGATGTGCCGTTGATTTGAGTTGATGTTTCATGTGTCGTATGTTGTGTTGAGGTGAGTGTGAGTGTTGTGCGCATCTTTATGGTGCGTGTGTGGCGTAGCTTGGTGGTAGCCTAGTGGGATCTAGGGGTCCCATTTTTAGGTTGTGTGTGCCACTTTAGTGTGCCTTTTTGGACGTTTTTGGTGAGTGTGACACTGTGGTAGCCTGGTCAGTTCTGGGGGTCCCACGTTAGGAGGTGGTGTACTAAATTTGTCTTTGGCAGGGACTAGGGGTCCCAGGGTATATAGTGGTGTTGTATTTGGCAGGGACTTGGGGTCCCATTGGTGTAGAGGTGTTTTGGCAGGGACTAGGGGTCCCGTAGGTGTAGCGGTGTTGTGGCAGGGACTAGGGGTCCCAGGGTGTAGAGGTGTTTGTTGGCAGCGACTAGGGGTCCCATGGGTGTAGCGGTGTTTTGGTAGGAACTAAGCTGCCTGTGTGCTAGGTGTGTGCTCACAGGGACTTGATGCACATATTATCTTGAGGTTGGATTGTGTGTGGAGGTAAAGCTGTTCTCTATATTTTAGAGTGTTGGAGCTGATGTTGTCAGTTGTGCTTGTTGTTGCTCATTAGAGTTGGGTTAGTGCCCGGTGGTTTCTCTTTTGAGTGGGGTTAGTGCCCGGGGGTGGCAGCCCTGGTACCCTGGGGTAGCGGACCAGGGTGGAAGGTTGTAGGTGCACTGAGGGGTTTCGGTTATCAGTGGTATATCCGTTTTAAGGGACGCTGGGGTGTGGCAGGCCCTAGGCTTCAAGGGGCAGCTTAAGGCAGGTGGAGTTCTTGTTTTTGTTTTGTTCCTCGATATGTATTGCAGTTCAGTTGAGGGGAGGTGCAGCCCTTTATCCATGTCGGTGGGTTCCTCCTTTGTGAGTTTTTGGTGGACAGTGGGTAGTTAGGCTGTCGTAGGTTGGATCTGGTTCCTTTTAGTAGGAGTAGTGTGCAGGATTATATTTCCATTATGCAGGATTATATGTCCACCTGTTTTTCGGCTTAGGGTTTTATTAGTGGGGAGCTATTTCCAGTTGTGTCAGTGCACTTTTACCTTTATGGAGGGTGGAGTGTTTGTACTCCATTGTTGGACTTGGTGTGTGAATGGGCTCATGTGGACCGTTCCTGGGGGTTGGGTAGCGTGTTCATATGAGTTTGGGTGTTGATGGGCAGATATGTGGTGGCCACGCGTATTTGTATCTTGTTGTGTAGAATGGTACTTGCGTATAGGGATCACCTTTGTATTGAATTAAGGGAGGGAGAAGTGTTGTAATGAGTGTCTCCCCTCCTGTGTCTTCCCTGCAGTGGTGATGTCAGTGGAATGTGGTGAGGTCACTGTGCTCAGAGTATTCAGGGTGTTGTCATCTGAATAGTGTTCCATGGGGGACAGTTGGAGATAGAGAGCTGGCTGGCTAGGATGTGCCGGTGCTTTCCTGCTGTACTTATGAACTAATAAACCCATATAACTTACCTGCTGGCTCAGGTGTGTTGATGACGAGTCCACATTGTTACAATTTCTCCTTTAACCTTAGAACCCTTTGTTGGATCTTCGCCAAGAGTGACAGGCAACGATGTGATCAAACATGCTAAATTTGGTTAGAATCCTTGTTGTGGTTCAAAAGTATAAGAAGTTGAACGAAATAGATGTTAACTTTATTACAATGGCGACATAGATATATAGATAGATAGGAGGAGCGTGGCTAGCAGTCATGGAGTAGAGACGTGTCTCATGTTAGCTCCGGCATGATTTGCCCAATGATAAGCCTCCAGCATGATCATATGCTGAATTTCAGGTAAATTGGGGACCGGAGATAGTCAGGAGCTGCCAGGTGAAGTTTTGCAGCTCAGATGTTTGTGGAGGAGAGAGAGCCGGTCGACTGTGGAGCGCGAGGTGCCTGTGATGGCACCCACAGCCTGAAGCAAAAGAGGCGCGCGCCACTTGTGATACTGAAGATGTATTGTGGGTGGGCTTGGATGAGCAGCACAAGTGTAAGTCCAGGCAGACCAGGATGGATGCCTTTGCGCTCAAGCATGAGGGGCGCGGCACAGCACAAGAGGAGGGAGTTGCTGCTCAGGTATTTCCGCCCCCACTGGTGCAGACAGAGGAGAGCCAGATCTTGAAGGCCATCGCTGTGCTCCAGACCACATTGGAGAGGAAGATTGATGAGGTCATAATAGATGTTGGACTGTTAAGACAGGATGTCCTGCTCTGGCCGACAGGGTGCGGACGGTGGAGACTCAGGTGGACGAAAATAGACAGAGCATCACAGGTGTCCTGTCAGAGGTGCGTGAATTGGCGAATGTAGCAATGCTGGAAAACAGGGCAGAGGATGCAGAGGGAAGAACGTGATGAAACAACGTTCATTTGCTGGGTCTGCCTTAAGATGCAGAGGGGAATGACCCCATGACATACATAGAGAACATGCCGCTTGGGGGGCGCTCTTGCACTCATACGAAATGGCCACCTGAACGAGTAGCTCCGTGTAGGGGAAAATCCTTATGCTTGATCCTGCCTCAATGGTGCTGTTTCATCTGCTGAAAACGCTACAAATTCATTCCTGCTGATCTGCTGAGGAGACTGCCCGACTGCCGTACCGCAGGAGGAGACCGTCACGGAGATAACCCTGCTTTCAAATTGCCGATTCGCCACTGAACGACGCCCCGTGCTACGCCTCCACAGTAAGAGGTTCATAGAGCACTCGAGTGGCCGGGCTCCCGGGCCTGACTGAGGGAGGGGCAGCCGCCTCATTGCGCAGAACGACCTTGCCTGAGACCATCGCACACCATTGTGGCCGGCCCTTGGTCTCCCCAACTCTCTGCAGTTTGCGCTCTGGCAAAAACACACAGATGCATCTTCACCCGCCTCCTTACTGGATGGGCAACACCCGACAACTACTGCCGGAGAGCCGCGACCTAACTGACCACTGACAGTGCACCTTGCTCCATCTGGACTTCACAGTCCCTGCACTGGGACCTCTTCGGTGGCCCTGCTGTCCATGAGATCCATCCCCCCATGTGGATGGTAGCCGACCATGCGGACATTCAGCGGAGCACAGTGCTGATTCTACTGGGACATGGTGGACCGTTGCTGTGCCGTACCATTCAGGCTAGCAGCGCAAGGTACGGATTCCCCTCCTGCTGCTGCGCACCAGACGGCATAGCCACTCGGCTGGCCCATTGGCATTGGGGTGGCACAAAGGTCAGACTCGGCCTCCGGTGCTGGGTGACAATCCTGGGTGAGGCCGCAGCACCGAGCGCAGAGCCTGCAGTCGCCCTTAACGAGTTTGCCGTCCGCGGCTCTCTCCAGGATGAGTCACATGGCCCCTCAGTCCACCTTGCCCTGAGACCCACCGGGTTCCCCTGTTTACGTCCCAGACCCCAGCATTCGCCAGAGACCACACAACCTCACTCTCCGGCAGCTCACTGCTTCACCACCAGTGTGTGCAACCTTGCTTATGGCGCCTCTGCCTATGAGTGCCCTGAGACTTATCTCCAGCTACTTGGCTACTAATTTTGCTCACATTCATTGCTACACATCACTCCACCGCATGTTGAATACCACGTATGCGCAGTGATAGATTGGCCGATCCTACAGTGGGCAATCATCAGCAACTATTAAGCCAGACTGCCCAGCGCTGCTCTGTCAGAAGGGACAATGCACAGGCCTCACCCTTAATAGTACCACCCCCTGAGATATATATACGGGAACACTGTTGTCATACCTGGAACTGCCGGGCACCGCTGGGTCGTCCTCCTAGCCGTCCCGCTCCACTACTGCTGCACCTCCAAATCAGCCTTGCTTGTCTCAACGGTGAACTGGGAAGGGTGACCTCACATTTCAACATTTAATCAAGGAACGCCTTAACCATCCTTGTCATCCGCCTTTAATCGCTGGAGCGATTCTTCTGACCTGGAACCCTCTCCTCTGAGCTCAGAAGCTCCACACAAACTTGTTTTTCACGTGACTGATGTGATCACGACCAAGGTCTCAGATAACTGACTCTACTCCCTCTGAGACTACCCAACCGAACATACAGCACACACTCTCCTCGTCCCATTTGATGCCTGTTTAATAGCCACTTAATAATTCTGATTCAACGGGGTGTCGCACCCGCGCCTGGGCTACTGTGCCTGTACTCTCTCAGAGGGTTAAATCCCTGCACCTCATTATGCCTGCGCTGAATGTGATACTTACCTGAGCTAAACCTCACTGCCCATTGCTAATACTCGCTACCTACCCACGTGCAGTACACCTTTGCCTCCCACATGTCTTGGTGTGACCATGACCAAAGGAACTCGCAAAAACACAGAGCCGTCGATACGGGTAAACCCTAATGGTCCTACTTTACCCTGGATAACTGGTCCTGCCTCTACTGCGACTACCCCTTGGAGCAAAGCACACCTCTTCTGGCCCTCTCCTTCTTCTTCCCTGACCAGCCACTTGTCTGTCCCCTTGACCCACTGGACAGCTGGGGCCGGACCTGTACATCCCTTCCCCATCATACAAGAGAGGCCGCAACCCACCTGAATCCGGTCAGAGTCAGATCTGTTGGACTTGAAGGTCACTGCTAGCCATCCCTACCTAACCTTACCTCCACTGCAACCACCTACGGGGTACTTACGCATGGTTTTTTGAACCTCTTACCCGGGTTTTCTGTCTGCACACCTCATCGGTCCACACACAGGTCAGCCTACTTTCACTGCAAGATACGCTATGCTTAGACCTACCACTCCACTGCAGACTATGTCGGATAACCCTATCGCTCATCGTCATCCACTGAAGCCGGCTCCCTGGCCCGAATCGGTCACCCCCGATCCCTGTACTCTGCGAGAGTTGTTGGGATCATGACCAAAGGAGCTAACAAAAAGCAGAGCTCCATCAACATGTTCGCAAAAACTGCACTGAAACCGGGTGAACTCATATCTGAACCTGAGACTTCCACGTCAGCACCCCCCCTCCCGAGTCCACTGAATCCCAAAAGATGATGGATTACATGCGCGAGGGATTTACCACTCTACACTCCAAACTAGATGACATGAATGGGACCATATCATTGATCAAAGCCCATATGGAAACAACTGACAATCGGGTTACGGAGGTGGAGACGAGGGTTGGTGTAGCCGAGGATGACATTGCCGCCCTTCAAGCTAAAGTGACTGCTCTCTCCAGACAGGTCCTGAATGTTAGCAAAAAGAATGAGGACCTTGAATCGCGCTCTAGACGCAACAACCTCCGCATTATTGGGGTCCCAGAAGATAAGATGGTCGGCCCAATGGAAGACTACGTCGAATGCATCCTGCTTATGCTACTGGATTCCCCAAAACTCTCCCCGCAGTTCGCAATGGAGAGAGCCCACCGCGCACTGACACCATAACCCAGGCGGGGTGCACCTCCCCGCCCAATCATTGCAGGAGTATTAAACAACCAAGATAGAGACTTGCTTCTTCTTGCGGCGAGAGCCAAGGGGGACCTCTTCCTCGGCTCCTCCAGAGTCCACCTATACCCCGACTATCCTGTGTCTGTTCAACAGGAGCGTTAGAACTTCCTAGCTACCAACAAGAGGCTACGAGACCTAGGGGTCAAATACTCGATGCTTTATCCTGCCAAACTCAGGATTGAACACTCAAACAAAGTCTTTTTCTTCACTATCCCCGAAGAGGCCTCCAAATGTATCAACAAACATTTTCCAGGATGATCAATCACAACTGAGATGCTGTGATCACGTCGATTTGTCCCTTGAGGATTATGCAACAATACCAAGTCCGGAACTGGATTTTTTTCATAGAAGAATCCACAGTTTGCTGTTTAGTCCAGATCGACTAATATTTAGTTCTGTCTCGTAAGTTTGTCTTCTTTACCTATTATACATTGTTTTCGTACCATGTACCACATAATGCCTAGTCAATTCCCTATCCCGGAAGCATTTCCTCTCATGGCCAGCGCACAGCCCCCCCCCCAGGCGATGCTGCCACTGTCTTTGGTTCTGCTAGAAGTTGTTTGGGTTTTCACCTCTCTGATTGGGGGAGGGGTAGGTGCTGGGGAGGAGGGGTGTTTTGTTAAAAAATGCTTGACATGGGACAGGGAGCCAGAGTACCCAAACATACTCAGATGTGCACATATAGATCGGGGGCCTACACACATTTCTGCTGGGCCTTGTGACCCAACTTCTGATTCAATCTTCTGCTCTATTAATACCCTTTACCTGTCCTAATGGCTGAAGACAGCCTGGTTTGTATGAGTTGGAATGTCAGGGGACTGGATAATTACACCAAAATGCGTAAATTGCAGTTATATATTGAACTGCACAAAGTTAAATTGCTTTTTCTGCAAGAAACGCATGCTCGCGCTGGTGAATGTGAGAGGTTCGGTAAAGCATGGGGTCCCCAAAGTTACTACACTGACTACTCCACCCAGAACTGTGGGGTCATGACCCTGATACATAAGAGTCTTAAGTTTCAACAGAAGGTGGTTCATGTGGACTCCCTAGGTCGCTATGTCTTACTGTTTGGGACTCTGCTGAACAGAGAGGTTGTATTACTTAACATATATGGCCCCAACGTAGATGACCCTGATTTTTACACGCATCTGTCATCCCTACTTTTCGGGTTCCTCCATGTCCCTATCCTCTGGGGTGGGGACTTCAACACTATTTTAGATGTTGATCTTGATAGATCAGGCTCCAAACCCCGCAAACTCTCCAGAGCAGCTAAAAACATTATAGAAGTGCAGGCCCGGTTAATAGTGTCGGACGCATGGAGGTTGATCCACCCTGATTCTCGCTCGTACTCCTTCTACTCCTCAGTACATGATTCACATTCACGAATTGACAGATGGCTCATCTCGGATATACTAATCAGAACCATCACACATATGGCGATTCTCCCCAGAACATTCTCTGACCATTCACCGATAATCTCCCTTGAATGGGGTGCAGACAACGCAGGGGCTCGTTCATGGAGGTTCCAATCACATTCCTTCTTTGACATTGCCTTTGAGACAGAACTGGCTACTGCCATAGATGACTTTTTTACATTAAACACTGGTTCAGTCCAAACACAGGCTCCCCTCAGGGAGTCGTTTAAAGTCTACATTAGGGGCATAGTGATCTCCAAGGATTCTTAAAGTGATCCGGAGGGGCATCACAGAGAGCGAATCTCGACTCTCCTCCCTTGAGATCCAGTACGCCTCTTCTCAGTTACCCAACGCCCTTTCTGATATAGGCATTAAATTAGATACATTTCGCTCTCATGCAGAACGGGAGATGAAGTTCCCATAGATGACCCAAATTCTGCTCTCAAATACGGGGAGGGTGAACGCCCTGGTCGTGTCTTGGCTAGGTTGCTCCGCCGGGAGAGCGGTTCACCTCACATTCCGGCTACAGAGAGGGCCGATGGCACCCTGGCCCTATCATCGCAAGCTATTAATGCAGAATTGCGCTCATTCTACAAATCACTCTATTCCAATGTTGACAATGTCTCTGCGGTTGATGTTATACTTAGACAGTCTTCCACTCTCCGTCCTCTCCACCGAGACCAGGCACTCCCTACACAAACCAATTTCACCTGAAGAAATATCCAAGGCCATTGACTCTCTGCCTCTGGAAATGCCCCTGGACCCGACGGCCTTCCGGTCGAATTTTACAAGCATTACAAGGCCTGCTTGGTCCCCCAACTGTATGCTCTGTGGGAGGAATCTTGTGAGTTGGGCATTCTCCCCCCCTCCCTTCGAGAAGCTTTAATTTCTGTATTTCTTAAGCCAGGCAAACCCCCCACTCAATGTGGCTCATACCGGCCTCTCTCCCTCATCAATTGCGGTGTCAAGATCTATGCTAAAATGTTAGCCTTGAAACTGGCCCCATACATGTCATATATCATACACCCAGACCAGTCAGGGTTCATCCCGGGGTGCTCTACTTCCCTTAATCTGCGTCGCCTATTAAATATTCTCGCCCGTATTGACCCAAACATACAGGCAGTGGCTGCCACCCTCGATATGCAGAAAGCATTCGACTCAGTTTCCTGGAGCTACCTCTGGCGGGTCCTTGAGAAGAGCAACTTTGGGCTTGCTTTCAGTCCTGGGTCAGATTTCTTTATTCTTCTCCCGTAGCCAGTGTCCGCACTGAGGACAGGTGTTCGGCCCTTATCCAAATAGCCTGGGGCAGAGGCAGGGTTGCCCCTTCTCACCCCTGATTTTTGCTATACCCATCGAGCCCTTAGCTGACAGGATACGTGAAATGCATGCACATAGAGGTTTGAGACTGTCCGGCCCTCCTGAGATCATCTCCCTATATGCTGACGACGCTCTCCTCTTCATTCGCTCTCATGCAGAAACCCTTGCCCCCATCCTGGATGATGTCGTTCTCTTCGGCGAGATATCGGGTCTCAAGGTAAACTGTTCTAAATCTATTCTGTTTCCACTAACCAAAGTCACCCACCCCCCCAGTCGCCTTGGGTTTCACATGGTCACAGGCCGAGATCACCTATCTTGGAGTGGTGGTTGCACGCCAACCAAACCCTCTATACATAGCCAACTTTGGGAAATACCTGACTACCCTTGCCAGAAAATGTGCAGGCTGGGCTAAATTACCAATCTCCCTGGCCGGTAGGATCGGCGTCCTTAAAATGATTGTACTTCCCCATCTCCTTTATAGGTTCCTGAATGTCCCCTTATGGCCAGGCCGCAAATTCTTTCAATCACTGACCAGCATTGTAAATACCTTTCTGTGGCATTCCTGTGCGGTCCGCTTAAAACTAGATACACTAACTACCCCTATGTCCAGTGGTGACTTTGGCGCCCCTAACTTTGAGAGGCATTGGATAGTTGCTCACACACAATACGCCTCGCACTGGTTTATGTACACAGACTCTCCACTGCATACTAAGCTTGAACGTCTTGCTGTAGAGGATCGCGACATCTGTTCTTTAACTCTCCCCTCTGAGCATGTTAAATTCGAATCCATCTACCCCGTAGGTTCTACGACACTGGCCATGTCTAAGCTGTGGAAACTGGTTAATACCTTACATCCGTTTCATGGTGGCCTTCCCCTTTGGAATTTCCTCCCGGAATCTCCCTGTGTAACGCCAGCAACAATACACATCTGGGCTGGTACAGGTTTCGAGTCTGTCCGAGATGTCTTCGATTAGGGTAACTTCCTCGAATGGCCAGATTTACCAGTGTCCCTACGGGGGAAGCACTCCCATTGGCTCCAATATGCGGGTGTCCGTCGCTCCCTTAAGATCAGGTACCCAGACTTTACCGCAATCCCCTCAGATGATCCTATATTGTCTGAAATACTGAATACTATGTCTTTCAAGGGGAAGGTCTCCAGACTGTATACCCTGCTGCAGTCCAAGGCCATCGCCTCTTTTGATAAACTCAGACGCTCGTGGGGCGAGGATCTAGAAATCAAAATAACTGACCAACGCTGGGACCGCATGTGTGCCCGTATCCACAAAATCTCATTTAACTCCTGCTTTAAACTGATCCAAATTAAGGTACTCCACAGATTCTCCTAGACCCGATCAGACTGCATTATATGTCAAGAGACCACCCCCCTAGATGCAGCTCAGATGCTGCAAATTACATACATATGATGTGGTCTTGTCTGCGTCTTTCTCAGTTCTGGGAGAAGGTATGCTCTACTATGTCTGAAATCCTAGATTACACTATTACCCCATCCCATTGTTATGTCTTTTTCATGAACTCCCCAGACTAGGGCGTGGCTCCAGGAAACTAGCTGGGCTATGTATGCTACTAGCAGTCCATTGTATTCTGCTGCTCTGGCTTCGCCCTGGGATCCCCACACATGCTCAGTGGCTTCGGGCTTTTACCTGGGCCTCGGACACGGAGGAGGCTTGGCAAGCCAGCAACCACTAGTGTCGAGACCCAGAAACATTTGGATTCTATTCCGTTCCTATATCTCTTCTATGTCGGCCGACGCCGAAGATGATCCTGGTGATCTATCCTGCCCAGCTCCAATAACCGTTTAATTTATGTGCCTTAATTGCCACTGTAATATGTTTATTTCTGATTACTGTACCACCAGTTGGCTCCCTACCCCCCTGGTCAAACTACTGTCATACTGTGTATGTTGATCGTATATATTGCCTAATATCTGTAAGTTACTCGCGTTCTTGTTGTAATGTCAAGCACAATAAATAAAGTAAAATAAAAAAAGAGAACATGCTGCTTCAGGAGGTGGGGCATGGGCACCTCGTTGCAGGGGTTCATGGTGGATTGGGCTCTCCGGTACCTGTCCAGGAGGCCGCCGCATGGAGCACCCCCAAGACTGTTGATTGCTAGAATCCTAAACTACAGGGATAGGAAGATGATACTGGCATTCTCCAGAAAAGGGTGTGTCATTGAGAGGGGGTCAGCAAAGATAGCAATATACCCAGGTTATACACGATGGAGCGGCTCCGGCGAGGTGGACTGAAATATATGCTGATCTACCCAGCCTGACTAATGGTCATCCACAATGGAATTTCACACTACTTTGATAATACCGAAGGAGTGCTCGATTGGATGGATACTGTTGGAATCGCCCCACTTCTGAGGTGACCGGATGCAGAGACTGATTGTTGGGGGACTGATTGAGAGGTTTTGCTATTGGCAGATAAATGGGAGGCATCATGACTTTGGGTATGATGTGAGGGAAGCAGGGACACGACACTGGGATGCTGGTACAGGAACTGGTTCCGCCCTAGTGGCTGCTGTTCTCTGACTTTCTTTCTTTTGAGTGCTGGTTTTGGCACTTCACCATTGCGGGCGAGACCGGTGGTCCAGGTTGAGGAGACCTGGCTGCGCACTAGAAGGTGCTTGTGCATGAACGAGTTAGTTGTCATTGGGTGGTTGTTGGTCATGTTTGGGGGTTGGGGGATGTTTGGGGTTCATTTTCAATGCATGCTACAAAGCTCCCCCGGTTTATAGTCATAATTTAGAAAACAATAATGTTGAAAGTCATTTTTTAGAAAAATAAAATGTCGAAAAAAAAATGTCGAATTTATTTTTCAATACGTTTTTTTTTTAAATGGGGGGTTCCACCCCAAACCCCCTTTTTTAATAGTTTTTTTTTAATTTTACCAATTTTTTTACTTACCAAAGCCAAAAAATACATATAAATAAAAAAATAATACGTTCGTAATTTTTTTTTTCGACATTATTTTTTCGACATTTTTGTCATTCGACATTATTTTTTCTAAATTATGACTGACCACCAGCTCCCCCTGCCTGTGGATTTGATAGTCCGCGGCTGTATGCCCGAAAGGGGCTGCTGGTTGGAAAAGGGGGGAGTCCGTGTTGAGGGGGAACTTGGAGCTCTTGCACCAGGAGGAAGTCGGTGGCTGGCCAGGATGCAATTGGTCAAGGGGGAGATAGAAGATTATGGGGAGGGGCGAGTGGGATGCCAAGATGGGTGGAGATTGCAAAACAGCAATGAAGGATATTAGGATTGTTTCCAGGAATGTCCAGGAGCTCAACAGTTGCATCAAACACAACAGAGTGTATACGTACATGAAGAGAAAGGGTATACATATAGCTCACCTGCAAGAGACACATCTCACAGAGGCTAGACAGGCCACTCCCCTTAGGAAGTGGGGGGACATGTGTACGGATCCACCTTTTCAGCTTACGCTAGGGGCACACTTATATGGCTAGCCCCTTCTGTACCTTTTAAGCTGCTCGAGTCCAGGTGCGATAATGAGGGCAGAATGACCATTTTGCACAGGTTTCTGGAACAGCATGAGATCTTCTTAATCAATACATACGCTCCGAACCACGATGTCACCTACTTTTTCAGGTACTTGTACCCCAGATTGGCACTGTATCGGGGGGCCTTGTGGATATTGGGGGGGGATTTCAATTGTACATTCGATCCTAAGGTGGATAGGTCTGATAGTAAACACAGCAGGCCGGCACCCCCAGCAAAGACTTTGCGTGCCATGTTAGAGGACTTGGGATTGCTAAACATCTTTAGGAGGCTGCAGGGGGACAGGAGAAGGTACTCTTATTTCTCTAGCCCACCTGGGGTAAATACACTAATAGTCTACATGCTTACGGGTATGGAGTCCCTGGACGAATTCATCAGAGCTGAATACAAAGCTAGAGTGCTCTCGGATTATGGACCTCTTGCAGTCACATGGCAGAATACCAAGAGTAGGCCACTGATCCCGATGTGGCAACTGAGAGCGGAAGCACTGCTTGATAGTTCGTTTAGAGCACATGTGGGGGACTAAATTGAGGAATTATTTGCGCTAAACTCAGGGAGTGTGGATAGTGCCGGAAGTCAATGGGAATACTTCAAGGTAGTGATGAGGGATGAGGCGATTGGCAGGATGGGAATGCACAAAGGCAGCATCACTGACAAAGAGGCTGAAATAGAGGAACTGATGGAAGGGTGCAGCACCAATGGAGGGGAGGGAGAAGAAGCTAATTGAGCTGCGTAAGGCATGCATCGCGGACTGGGAGAGGTTGGGGAAATATGACTGTGCCAAATATACAGAAAATCTCCATGAAGGCGGGGACAAACCTGGGAGAGTGCTAGCATGGCTGTGCCATGCAGAGGAGAGGCGAGTGAACATTCGTTCTATCAAAGATGAGTGCAGGGAGGAACCGAAGGCACAAAGTGAAATAAACTCTGTCTTTAGTGGGTACTACCTGTGGCTGTACAAGGTGGGAAATGAGGGTAGCACAGTGGACGTACAGAATGCCCTGTTGCAGGCCATGCTGCCCTGTCTGGAAGGAGAACAGGTTGACATGTTGGATGCTAGGATTACTGCAGATGAACTGTTAATGATAATACAGTCATTGCCCACAGGTAAAAGGCTGATGGCCGACGGCCTACCGGCAGAAATTTATAAGGAATATGCAGGTGCTCTGGTGCCCCAACTCTTGCAGATGCTAGAGGAGGCCTTTGAGAATGGCCAGCTGCTTGAATCCCCGAGAGTGTCCATAATTATGCCAATACTTAAACCTAATAAGTCCCCACTGGAATGCAGTTCCTTCAGACTGCTCTTGATGATTAATCAAGATTGCAAGATACTCAAGGCGCTTCTGGCAAACTGTTTGTACATGGTGATTAGCACCCTAATAGGCCATGAACAAACAGGATATGTTCCGAGTAGGAACACATCCTGGAATTTACATAGACTGTGTCATGTGATGTCCAAACTAGTGGTGCTAGGACAGATTGTGTAGTGGCCTCACTTAATGCGATAAAAGCTTTCCATGCGGTGAAGTGGGTTTGCCTACACGACATACAATTAGGAGATGGGGTGGGCACTGCTTTGTTTCTACTTATTCACTTTTCTGCAGTCAATTGTGGGGGCTCACCCTTGAGCCTAGGCACTAGGTTCTGAAACAATATTCATACAATAGGGCTGAACAACTTCCAACCCTGGGTGAGCTCGCTCTCACTCCCCTCAACGGGTTTCAATTCATTCTCATCAGTAATTTATATTTCTTCATTAAGTAATCCACCATTTTTGTTATAATATTTCCAATATTTCAATTGTTTATTTATTCCTAACCAATCAGTGTTTCAAAATTATTGCCAATGCATTTCGGACATCCGTCCATCATCAGGGCTATCAACACTATTTGTTATCAATCAATGATATTCACAACATCATTACCCATTCCCAATGATTCACCCAAACGTGAAATCGTAAAGTAAATGCATGCACATACCAGGTTAAAGTTGTGTTCCATCATGGCGTTCACATCAATATAACAAGTCAAAAAAATACAAAAACATCCATTATAGATCATTGTTGAACCTCATTTCACAATATAATATCATAATATACCAAACGCTTTCTACCTGTTTGGCTTTTCGTCCCCAGAGTGTATGTTCACCTCTGTTGCCAGTATCCTTATCTAGCGCGTATCCTCTGAAACAGATATTTATATATATGTGTATAACTATTTCCTTATCTGTGGTCCCCCTCCTTCAGTATTCCCACTTAGCCTCCTCTTCCGTTGTGCTTACCTCTACTCTCCTGCTCTCCGTACGCCACAGCTATTCAAAAAGAGCTGCCGCCACTCGTAATAGCATTTATCAACACTACTCATTCCCGCGCATGCGCGCTGCTGCGCGCAATGCCGTGATGCGTTTCACTGATCTCCTCCGCGCATGCGTGAATGTGTCTTTTCAACACTTCAGAAATATTATACATATATCTGCTCGTATAACTGTCTGTCTATTTAAGTAGGCTTAACTCTAGGATTCACGGACTCTTTGATTACACAACAACTGTTATTCACTATGAAATCACTCCATTTATACTCGCATAAATAACTTAGATCATGGGGACCCCCGCTCATGCTGTGGTCCAATCATAGTGTCTCTATATTGTGCAGTGTGTGAATGTAAATGTTAATTCTATATCAAACAGCTACCATTATAACCTTGATCATTTTAGTTGGAGAATCCCTAACCCTGCAAGCAATTTGGGCTGGGACAGAGATTCTTGAGGTGGGTGAAACTTATCTACGCAAAACCAATGGCTATAGTCAGGACGGGGAGGCATATTTCGAACAGGTGATTGTGGCGATTGGTGTGTAGGTGAGACCCATACTCTGACAACATACTGCTGACAGCAATAGATGGGAGAGAACAGGGTGACGTTAGCAGTTTCAGACGACATTGGGAGCCAAACGGGATTATCACCCTGGGGGATTTCTTTAGTGACGGCATCCTGGAAAGCTTCCCAGAGTTAGAGGAAAGGTATTAGATCCATAGGGGATGGTGCTTAACATATCACAGGGTGATCAGGGCTGCAGAAGCCCAGTGGCCGGAATTCGGGTTGGGGCTGGAAGGAGACGCGGTTCTGGACTCTCTTTATGATTTGTTGGAGGGTGGACATGTGATCTCTAGGCTCTACGAAATGTTACTAGACACTCTTACAAAGTCAGAGCTCGGTACGGTCCCAGTGGGAAGAAGATGTAGGCCGAGCATTCACGGACGGAGATTGGGCAGGGCGCTGCTATATGCATGGAGGGTGTCTAGAAATGCTAGGCTGAAAATGATGCAATTGTATGTCATACACAGGGCGTACCTGACCCCAGAGGCAATCTCACGATTCCCGTGTGACCCCAAACAGAGTTGCCCTTAGGTGTGCGAGTGCACAGGCAGGTATATTGCACATGTTTTGGTCCGGTCCTGTGATCAGGACTTTCTGCCAAAAGGTTGCGGACAAGGTGTTGTCAGCGGGGATCAACATGCATGACTGGACACCTGAAGCATGCTTGTTAGGAATGTTTCCCCACAGGTGGGGGGAGGCTCACCTCACCAGAATGAAAGACCTTATATGTGTTTTGGCAAAGCGTAGGATAGCAATATTTCATATGCTTGTATTTCATCTAAATATCTTTTTTTTGTTTACTTTTCTTTATTATTTTCTAACAACAAAGAACCAGAAAGGAAAGAAAAACAAAAAAGAAAAACACAAAGAAGTCGTACAGTGGCATACCTTGCAGCATGGCATTAATTCAGAAAATCACATAATTTCCCATCCATGTCCCATGCCTCCCCTCTGTGTTTCCATCAGGTGCGCTCTTCAGAGCCAGTGATGTGACTGAATATATTCCAGTCCAAGTATGCCCATTTTCCGCCAGACTCTTGATAGGGCCAGCCCTTAAATGCAGCAGTAATAGCGTTACCACTGCATTTAAGGGCTACCATCCAACTCGTGATGAGGCTCAAATTTAAACTCCGAAATAAAGGAGGAATCCCGGTGGTGCACTCATACAGCAAATAACTGAGTGCTGTCTCTATCTATTTCTGGGAAAGGATAACTTATGAACAATAGTGAGATAGAGACAAGTCTGATAGGGTAGGGAGCTGAAAGATTTAACAATCTGACTCTTTCAGTCTTAAAAACACAGTTTAATCATCAAAAAACAGTAATGTTATTATGATGCTTGTTAATCTGCTTAGAATCACATGCTGTGCATATGGTGCGACATCCAGTGGTAACCACAGAGTATTGCATTTTGTCTTTCAGGGACCGAAAGGGGTCTGAAAGGGGACGTCGGCATAGGCGTGTCTGTAACACTATCCCTATCGTGACGTGTAGTGTACCCAAAATCCCTCACGCGCTGAGGTCTCCCAGATTGGTTTTTTCCACCCAGATAACTGGTCGCCTTATAGCGGAGCTCTTACATAAGAGACATTGTTTATCCTAAACCGACTTGTCGGTTATTCCCCCCTTAAGTCATTTCGACGCCAAGAACAACTTTGACGAAGACTACGGGCGACTTGTCTACAGCGTTGGATTTCGGCACCTACGATCCAGCGGCTGAAGCATCCAAATGGCCGGGCCTTCTGGCCGGTTTTTACAGTAGGGAGAGTAGGGTCGGGGTGGCCATATATCCGGTAAGTCTTTCCTCTTTCCCCCTCTTTACCCTCTAGGTCTGGTCATCTTCCCCTTTTGCTATGGAAAGGACTCCTTTTAGGTTCTGCCCTAAGTGCAGGGTCAGATATCCGTGGAAGGACGAACAAAGGACGTGCAACTCCTGTCTCCCCTTAGATCAAGATGAGAAGCAGTGTGCGGTTTGTAAACTCCTTCGGCCTAAGACCCTTAAGGAGCGCCGTGTAAAGTGGTGGGCCGCGTACGATATGACACGGGTGGAACCCTCTTCCTCCACTGCCACACCTGCCGAACATGATGGGGACACCTCCAATGACCAAACATCTGTTGCGGATGTGATAGACCTCGAGACGGACACTTCTAGGTCCGGCAAACCCATCCCTTACCCTTTAAGGCCTGTCTCTGGTCTCGCTTCAGGGACAACACCTGGCGACAGGGGCGTACAATTGGATTACATTAAACACACAACCCCTACACCTATTTCGACGGGTATGTCGAAAAAGGTGAAAGCGCCAGCAGGGCCGTCGAAATTTTCAGCGGAATCCTCGGATCGTTCAGATCCAAAGCCTTCCCCGCATCCGCAGCAGCATCTTGCAGCTGGGCATTCCAAAACAAACAAGGGCGCTACCCCTAAATCAGGTTTACACGACGAAGCACGGAAATCCGACGATACGACGGTCCCAAAGGCAGCGGTAGGCCCAGAAATCATGACTAGGCCTCAAGCCGAAAAACCGATTGCTAGGCCCTCTAGCGCCGCGGAAGGCAATAAATCTATCGATAGTCCTTCGGACCCATAAACTCACGCCGATTCGGCAGTAATCGAACACAGCATCGCAAGAATTACTTCGGCAGTTGGGCTTATTCCTGTTCCGCCGAAAAACATGGGGCAGGCCGCGGACACATCTTTGGATACGCCATGGTGCCCCGATTCACACAATACCTATGAGGACAGTCAAGAGCCTCTTTCCAACACCCTGAGAGACAATTTTCGACGCCAAAGGGCGGAAGACGATGCTTTTCCACCCGTAGGCCCTTCTGGGTCCTCTAAATGGACAAGGGAGAAATTTGAAGGGTGTGTGGACCATCTTGAAAGAATTATCAATTTTTCTGAGCATCCTTCCCCGAAAAGATCTCGTGGAGAACTTAATCTTCAATCTGCTTCACATTTCCAAGAAAATCAGACTTCTCTCCCCGTCCATCTTGAAGACATCGTCCAGATGGATACTTATCGGGACATTTACAGTGAAGATGAAGAACCTTCCTTCCTATAGAATTACGTTGAGGACCAGGAGGATGCCACAGACAATTGGGAAGAAAGCCAGCAAGTGGGGACGGACCCATGGAAGCTCCACCATCAAGATCAGGACGCTGATGTATTGTGCCTGGATTCCCCTCCGTCCACCCCGGCTCGCCAGGCCTCGACTGTAGATGACCAGATGGCCTTTAATACCATGTTAAAGAAGGCAGCTGAGCATTTTCAAATCTCTACTCACGAGGCAGTGCCTGAACAGGACTTTGTAGAAGATATTCTTAAGGAGAAACCTCCCTCTAGCCAGGCCATTCCCATCCTTAATTCTATTAAGAGAAGATTGGCTCCCTCCCTGGTATCACCAGCTCAAACCCGGGCAGTGAACCTAAGAGTTGAAAAGTTATTTTGGCCAGCTCCTTCAGACCCTAAATACATTAAAGGGCACGCCACCCCCGATTCTCTGGTAGAGACTACCACCCAGAAACGGGCAGGAGTACCCTTTGCTACGGGGGAGGCACCTCCAGATAGAGAATCCAAGAGGCTATATGCTCTAGGTAAACAGGTTACCTCGGCTGCTGCACATATCATGCGCATAGCGAATAACACTACGCTATTGCCGTGTTATGCTGACGCTCAATGGAACCTAGTACATGAAGGTCTCCAAGAGGTCCCAGAGCCCGTCAGGTCCAAGCTTCTCACTATTGTGGCCGAGGGCAGGCAAGTGAACCAGAATGTACTAAAGAACACTCTGGACACGGCTGAAACAGAAGGCAGGTCTCTGGCCCAAGGAACCTTACTCAAAAGGCACTCCTGGCTTCCTACCTCAGGCCTTCTCTCATCAATAAACCAATTGAAGAAGCTAATCTCTTTGGAAAAGCGGTCGATGAGGCCCTAGAGACAGCCAAAAAAGAGCATGAGACTCTTAAGTCTCTGCAAAAAATCACTCAAAGACCTTCCCCCAGAGAGGAAGTAATTCTCGGCGGTCCTTTCGAGGGCAGTCTCGTGCAAGTCAGAACAACTATGGCACAGGAAACTTTAATGCTGGACAAACATCAGGAAGCCCTGCATGCTACCCTCCAAGGGGTCAGCGACGTGGCAAAGCCAGAGGTAGTGGCTCCAATCCTAGAGGAGCCACAGCCTCCGGTCACAAATGACCATCAGATCCAGGTCCCCTCCCATGTCACCCCGGTCCGGGGGTGCTTAACATCTTTCCTCACAGCATTGGAGGGGATAACTTCAGACCAGTGGGTCATAAAGACGGTCGCCCACGGGTACTGCAAGGAATTTGCCCGACCTCCACAATTCAGACCACCGCGCTCATGCCGCCTCTCCCCAGACCATCTGGAGATCCTGAATCAAGAGGTGGAAGCCCTGCTGGGAAAGGACGCCATAGAAGCCCTCCCTATTCTTCAGGTAAACAAGGGTATTTATTCAGTGTACTTCCTTGTACCCAAAAAGGACCTCACCATGCACCCTGTTCTAGACCTGCGCCCAGCGAACAAGTTCATAAAACCTCAGAAGTTTCGCATTGTAACGCTACAGGAGGTGATCCCACTGTTGAAACAGGGGGACTACATGGCAACATTGGACATGAAAGATGCACACTTTCATATTTCAATGTTGCCAGCGCACAGAAAATATCTAAGGTTCATGAGAGAGGACAGGCATTACCAATTCAAGGTACTCCCCTTCTGCATCGCCCCGGCGCCAAAGGTGTTTACGAAGGTCATGGCAGTAGCTGCTGCACACCTGCGCAGGTTATCCGTCCCGGTTTCCCCTTACCTCGACGACTGGCTCATAACAGGGGACTCGTACGACACATGTTTCTTGAACACCCTTTTGTTCAGTCTGGGGTTCTCTATCAACAAGAAGAAATCCAGTCTAGCCCCAGTCAAAAGAAATTTCTGGGAGCTCTAATCCGACGAAAGACAGCCTGGTCTTCCCCTCCAACGAAAGGGTTCAGAACATGCTTTTTCAGATCCCTCAATATGTAGCCAGTCGGGAGTTGATGGTGTGCAAAGCCATGCGTTTGCCAGGAATGATGGCATCATGCATATACTTGGTTCCCCACGCGCAGCTGCGCATGCGTCCCATGCGTCCCATGCGTCCCATGCAAGAGTGGCTCAACAGCCAGTGGTGTCAGGCCAGCAGACAATGGGAAGATCTGGTAGCTGTCTCGCCAGCCCTCTTTCTCTCTCTGCAGTGGTGGTCAAGAGAAAACCTCTTGAAGGGGAAGACCTTCACCACCCCTGCAGTGGAAGCCACTCTCATGACAGGCGCATCTCTCACGGGGTGGGGGGCTCGCCTGCTTCAGCAGACAGCACATGGAGTGTGGTCCCCTCAAGTAGCATCCAATCATATAAATTTGCTGGAGATATTAGCGGTGTACAAGGCATTAAAGGCCTTTCAAATGCAACTACAAGGGAAGACAGTGCTGATTCTAACAGTCAGCACTACAGCCATGTATTACCTGAACAAACAGTGGGGGCACTCACTCTCCAGGGCTATCCAAGCTGTCCAAAAACATTTGGATATGGGCTCTCAAACACAAGATGTTTCTGTTGTCCCACCATGTTCCAGGGGAACTCAATCTTCTGGCAGACGTGCTTAGCAGAGATTTTCCCGAAGAATACGAATGGCATCTGCACAAAGACATTGGCCCTCATTACGACCCTTGCGGAAATCGACTGACCGGAGCGCCACAGCGTAAATAGCGTTTCCGCCATTGCACGAAGGAGCAAAGTGCGGCCTATTCCGACCCATCGGGCACGAGCACCACGGCATGGCGGAAGTGCTAAGTCCGCGATGGCGGAAAAGACCCCAAAACGGCCCACACCGCCGCCGTACGGGGCCCCAGGTGCAATACCGCCACCCCTCCTAGCGGTCACCGCAGTGTGCGCCTACCGGAAAGTACGGTGGCCGGAAATATACGGAAACGGAAGTTAAAACACGGGCCCGGAACGGGAAACATCCCGGCGTACACCTATAAATACACTAAAACCACACAACCACTAAAAACACTACCCTGAGACACACCCCACCCCGTCAACCACCCTAGCGAAACCAAGAAAAATGGGAAAAGCAGCGAAGAAAGCGTGCGACCGCAAGCGGCAGGTCCACTTCTCCCGTGAGGAACTCACCGTGCTAACAGAGACCCTCCAGGAGAATGCTGCCGTGGTCTTCTCCACGCAAATGACCAGGACGGCACTTGCAAACAAGAAGGCCATATGGGCTCTGGTGGCACAGCGGGTAAGTGCGGTGGGGACCGCACCCCGCACCCCACAGCAATGCCGCAAGCGATGGGACGACCTGCGGATACGCGTCCGCAGCATACTCTCTGCCAACCGCAACATTGCCACAGCCACCGGGGGAGGTCCTGAATCACCCATCAAGTTGACCCCCTGGGAAGAAATCTGTGCCTCCACCATCGGAATGGAGAGCATTGAGGGAGTCGGAGGGATGGAGAAAGGAGTGCAGATATCCGAAGATTCAGGTAGGTGGGCCAGACATAACAAGCCACACAGTCCATCCATGTGAAGCACCATGCGTCCACATAGTGCAACAGAAACACATGTCCAGGATAACGTCCACACACATCGGCCTGATAGCGCACGTTAAAACCCACAATAAATACATAAATAATTAAAAACCCCTAATACACGCACTACACGTGCAGCAGGCACACCCAAACTGCAGGCTGCCAAACAACTGCACCCTCACTCCACACACAAATGAAAGCACCTCCAAGGCCCCGACCCAAATCACCCTCAGGTACCACCCCAAAGCATGTGATACAATGCCATTCCAATTCCCACAGACCCATCAATAACCCTCGCCCTCCTTTACTCCACCACAGGGTCCGATCCAAACGACGAGCCACAGGACACCCCTACCAGCACACCTGCAAAGAGGGCCAAGACCAACGGCCAGAGACCCTCCACCTCAGCTGCACGCATCAAGACACGGCAGCAGCACAAATCAGGTGGTAGCACAGAGGAGGGAACATCAACAGGCACCCCAGCAGCCAGCATGGCCACAACACCACCACCACAGGTCCCCCCAATGGATGCCACAGAAGGCACTGCCTCTGGTGGCAGCAGCACCATAGGTGACACCCCATTGATGGCAGCATGCTCGGACACAGAAGACGGGGATGTCGAGGTCAGATCCATCCATGACCTGTCCCAATCCCCCTGTCTGTCCCATCCCGTACAACATGAGGATACCACGCAGGGGCAGCCACAAGACGACGACTGGCCATCCCCCCCAAGCCCTGTGGCAAGGCAACATGAGGACAACAGCCCCTCTGTGACACCCCCGCAAATGGGCATGGCCCAGCAGAGGCAACAGACCCTCGACAAGTTAATCGTCCAACAGCAGCAAATGGCCACACTCCTCAAGGACCATGCCGATGAATGTGGGGGCACCAAGGCAGACATAGAAACATCAACAGAGACACTTAGGGCAGAAATGGAGAGATGTACAGAGACGCTAAGGGCACAAATTGAGAGTAGCACCGAGAGCCTGAGAGTCCAAATGGAGAGTAGCACCGAGAGCCTGAGAGTACAAATGGAGAGAAGCACCGAGAGCCTGAGGGGGCAACTGCATGCGACGTCCAAAGACGTATGTGCCGAACTTGCCGCAGTGCGCCGTGTGCTCACTGAGCTCTCGCAAACCCTTAGGGACATGCATGGACGTGAGCAGGCAGACACATCATCCGTTGCAAGTTCCGTCCAGGGCAGCCCCCAACGTAGATCAGGGAGGAACCTGCGCTCCACAGGCAGGGGTGCCCCTGATACCCGCAGAGGGGGCTTGCAATAGCGACAGGCCACTGACAATGAGCATCTTTGGACACTGGTGTTCGGGTGGGAGGTAGGAGGGTGGAGGGGGTGTGTTGGGCTCACTTGGGTGGCGGGTCGATAGGGTGTTCAACATGATATCACATATGCCATAAAAAGTGCACGATCACCCAATGAGATGTGTGGACATTGATCTTTGTGTACTAGGCCATCATAGGCGTACAGTCCATATTGTGCATGTCCCAGACACACGCAGTGCCACGAGTCCCGTGTCCATGTATCAGCCCCCAGGCGTGAGTGCTAGAAGCATACATCAATGAGATGCTGACGGATGTCACGGCCCTCCGGTGCCTCGCAGACTCCTTGAGGTGCTGCCACATCCCCACCCTCATCATGACCATCATCCGGTGCTTGCAGTTCAGCGTCAGGGGGCATGGGCACATTTCTACGTACGCACATGTTGTGGAGCATGACACATGCCATGACCATCTTTGCAACCTTCTCATGGCGGTACAGGAGTGCCCCGCCAGACCTGCTGAGGCAGCGGAAACGAGTCTTCAGTAGGCCGAATGCCTGTTCTATGACTACACGGGTACGTGAGTGGGCATGGTTGTAGTCCTCCTCATGCAGGTCCCGTGGGTTCCGGACTGGTGTGAGGAGCCATCTCTTCAGTGGATATCCAGCATCACCTGTATGTGGACGATAAACGTAGGATGTGGAATGCCATTGATACGTACGCACACCCCCCCCCCTTCCTGCCAGTACATTGCCAAATCACATACCCCACATCATCATGCATGCAATGAGACTCACCGAGTAGCCAGGATCTGTACCCTGCGTGTCGCTCCATGTAGCGTGGTATGGTAGAGTTCCTCAAGACCATGGAATCATGGGTTGATCCAGGGAATCGGGCACAACAATGCGTAATGATCCTGTTGGAGTCACACACCATTTGTACATTCAGGGAATGAAATTGTTTTCGGTTGCGGTACTGGGCCTCCATGGCATGTGGGACGACCAATTCAACATGGGTGCAGTCGATGGCACCAATGCAACCCGGTATGCCGGCAAGTGCATGGAATCCCACTTTTGTGTTCGTAATTTCCTGCTCCGAGCGTGGTAGGGAGATGTAGTCGTCTGCGTGCTGCAGGAGGGCATCGAGCACTTGGAATAGTGTCCGTGAAAACAGTGGCTGTGATATGCCATGCAACTGTCCGACTGTGTGCTGGTAGGTGCCTGTGGCCAGGAAGTGGAGTACAGACACCACCTTCAGTAGGGGTGGGATTGCGGTTGGGCTATCTATCATGCTGACTAGGTCAGCCTGTGTCATGTCCACAATGGCGGCTATGGTGCCCCGGTCCAGACGGTAGAGGGTGTGGATCTGCTCATCAGTGAGGTTGAACGGATGTGCTCGGAGGCGTGGGATTGCGGGCTGCCTGCGTGGTGGTAGTGGCTGTGCTGCTGGGCCTTGCTGGCCCTGCCTTGGCCTCCTCCTCCTCCTGCGTCTCCTCCGTGCGGCTGGTTGTAGTTGTTGTTCGTCTTCTTCTTGGAGTCGGAGCACTTGCAGTGCTATCAGGTCCCCCAGGGCCAACATCGCGAGTCCTGCCGGTAGCATTTCGCTGTGGTTGTGGGAGGAGACTGGCTGTGCAATTTATGTGTTTTCAGGCTGTATGGCCTCCACCTGTGGTGATTGATTCCACCTGTGCAAACGGCTCTCCCCTTTGGCCGAGCACGTCCCGCGCACTACGCTGCAATTCGGGTAATGGTATCTTGCTATTGCAATCATGTATTTGTACCCGATGGGCGTGTAAGATTGGTTGATCTGTTCATTCTGCTGTGGTCCCATTGTTTCCCATACTATCTGTGCAGTCGCGAACAGACTTGTGAAGGGTCAGTGGAACGTAGTACTCGAGTAACGGTGGGCCCTCATGCATCACTGTACCGAGTTGCAACGACGGGCGGGGCGTCCCATTTGTGGGTGAAGGCAGTTGCCATTTTCACACACAGCCGCACTCGATGGAATAATTAGTGATTTCAAACGGCCACAGATGCCTTTTCGACGTGATGTTGCAAATGAGGAATTCGAAGGGCGGCGCTTTCGGTTTCCAGCTAGCGGCGAGGAGATGCCCACAGGTCTGACTGCAAATGTAACGTTCTATTGTTCTATGTCCTTGAGACAGGGCCCATGGCGAGGGAGCAATGATTGATATGAATAGTTTGGGATGCGCAATAGCTACGTGGGCGATGAGGCCGGCCATTCCCAAATACATGTTACTTCACAACACTGGATTTACGGGCTGGGGCACTGTGGATGTAGCAGGCTGCATTACGCACAGTCTCAATGGACGTTTCTAATGTCATGTGAGTAATTATTCAGGCGTTTTGATCCCGGGATGAGGGAATGATGAATGGATGCATGGGCAGGTGATTTGGTGCAGAGTTTGCCATGTACAGGGCTTCTTGGGATCTATCCGCCTCCCCTACGCTATGTGATGCAGGGCTGCCATAGTGGGACCATCGTCTATCTGGCCTTGTTGAGCCCTCCCTGTCTCGACGCGCCCTCAGACACTTGTGTCCATGCACGTTAACATTCCCATCAGATGGATTCTGTTTTTGCAGACGCATGCACAGGTACACTCGTTCGTGATGGTGTTTACACCTAGGTATAGATGGTTATGAGTCGCAAGTGGCTTTGGGGTGTTGATGATCCTTTGGAGTGGGCTGGCATGCATATGGCTGTGGATTTCGTGTGCTCATTGAAGTGAGTTGTTCGAATGTAGTTCTGATGGCCATTCTGTTCTTGTTCTTTTCTTTTGGTTGACAGGTATCTCCTCCCCTTTTGCCACTGCCATCTGTATGCCACTCCTGCAGATGGATTTTACTCCCGACACCTGCTGCTTCGTGTTAATCGGTGGAGCAGCATTACGATCTTATGGGACGATCGCCAGTGGCCCACATGCCCTTACGCAGTACTGGTGGCTCGGAGCAACATTTCGGCCTTTCAGCTGGACTAGTGCCTCCCCATTGGGACGGCCCTGCGGTTGTGTGCGCTTCCTTTTTGCCTTTTCGTACGTGATTGTGGCTCTGTGTACCATGATGGGACAGGGCGTCACACAAGTAGTGGCTGGTCTTTTCTTGCGGATGCAGCCCACAATGGTGAAATGTGTTTTGGAGTTCATGGCCTGATGGCTGTATGGGCTTGGTGATTTTGTTGTGCATTAAATTTCTATTCTGATTTGGGCCGTGTAGCGTTTTTCTTTGCAAGTGATGTGGCATGTGCCTATATGTGGGGCGATGTATTGTGAGGAGATCTGCATTGGGTTCCTGCTTCGGGGTTTAGTTGCGTGGTACTGTGCTGGGCGCGTTTGCCTACTGAGCCCGTGAGGTCAGGGATGGGGGCTGCCTATATGACAGTTTGGATGTTGTCATGCTCAGGGGCGGGGGATTGGGTTTTGTGTGACAGATGGCGGTCAGCCAGGTGGACTGGTGGAATGATGTTATTTTCGGAATGTTGCTGGTCACAGGTGCCTGTGTTTGCGTGCGTTTCGGGGGGGGGGACTGTGGTCATGTCCATTGGGATGGCTTCTGTATTCGTGCCATCTGTGCCCTGCAGCTCCCATTGGCCCCTGTTGTGTTTCTTTTGTTCGTTGGCATGCATGGGTGCTTTGTACATTTCAATGGTTGCATTGTGACTTCATTGCACCTACAGGGAGTTGTACTTTGTGGGCAGGGAGCGGTGTACAGGCACTCAGTGGGTCCGTTTACGGTTGATTCGCGATGCCGTACTTCTCGCCATGGCGGAATGGTCCATTCCGCCATGCCTGATGGCGTTAGGTACATGTCCGCTAGGGTCGGAATTGGCGTACCGTTGCACCATGGTGGTGTTTGCGGTTTGGCATGGCGCGCGCGCGCGTGCTTAGTGCAGTTAGCGTTGGCGTTCACTACGGTGTCGCTAATGGCTTCGTACTTTGCGGTGACGGGTCATAGTCGCACCGAGCGCTATTCGATGGCGGTATTGCATTTCCGCCATCGTTTTCCCCTTTCCGCCAGGGTCGTAATGAGGGCCATTGTGTCCAACATCTTCGCAGAATGGGGCTTTCCAGAGATCGACCTGTTCAGAACTCAGGAGAATGCCCAATGCCATGACTACGCCTCCAGGTATCCCCAGAACCGCACCAAGGGGAACCGTCTCTGGATAACATGGTCAGGGAAATTTGTCTACGCTTTTCCCCCCGACTCCCCTTCTCAACAAGATAGTGCACAAGATGCACCAGGAACCAGTTACCATGATACTGGTGGCCCCCATGTGGGCCCGTCAACCCTGCTTCGCTCATCTGATGGAAATATCCCTCTCCCCACCAGTAAAAGTACCCTGCCCATACAACATGTTGTCTCAGGACAGGGGGGAGGCCCTACACCCATGCCCACAAACTCTGAACTTAGCAGCTTGGCTCCTGAGGTCATAGAATTTGGACACCTACATCTCCCTCAGAGGTGCATGGACATACTCAGGGAAGCTAGAAAACCCAACACATGTTATTGCTATGCCAGCAAATGGAATCGTTTTGTCATCTGGTGTAATTCCAAGGGCGTCAATCCCATTGTTTGCTCACCCACACACATTGTGCTGTACCTAACCCATCTGTTAGACACTGGGTTGGTCTTTAATTCCGTAAAGGTTCATCTGGCTGCTCTTTCAGCCTAGACCACATCACAACAAATGGTGTTGTGGTGGAAGATACCAGTGATTAAGGCCTTTATGGAAGGGGTTAAGAGGATTTATCCTCCCATTTCTCACCCAGCTCCAGGGTGGGACCTAAATGTGGTTTTGACCAGGCTCATGGGTGCTCCCTTTGAGCCAATTCATAAAGCAAGTCTAAAAGACCTGACTTATAAAACAGCCTTCCTAGTAGCTATTACTTCTATTAGAAGGGTTAGCGAACTACAAGTGCTTTCTGTTTTAGACCCCTTTGTTACAGTCCACAGGGATAAGGTAGTTCTGCGCACTCACCCCAGATTTGCGCCTAAATTCATCTCGAAGTTCCATGTGAACCACTCGATTGAACTACCTACCTTTTTCAGAATCTCACTAGCATGGCCGAAAGAAGCCTACACACACTAGATCTGCGCAGGGCAGTCATGTTTTACCTGGAAAGAACTAAACCACTGAGGAAAACAAACCAATTTTTCGTTTCAGTGGCAGCTGGTAGAGAAGGGGATCCTGTCTCTAAATCAGCTATCTCAAGGTGGATTGTCAAATGCACACACTATGTTACACTCTTGCTATGAGAGAACTGCCCTTAAAGCCTAGAGCACATTCTACTCGAGGCACTGGGGGTCCATAGCATTCATTGCAAATGTTCCCCTTGAGTCCATTTGCAAAGCGGCAACCTGGAGTTCTGTATACACCTTTACAAAACACTATTGCCTAGACACTCATTCTAGGTCTGATTCTCAGGTGGGACAAGCAGTACTAAGACATCTTTTCTCTACTGTTCCTTCTCACAACCCACCTCCAACTCTGGGTACTGCTCGCTAGTCTATGCAGATTAACAAGCATCAGAAGACATGCATTACTTACCGTAATACCATTTCTGATGATTGTATCTGCTTAGATTCACATGCACCTCCCTACCTCCCCACTCGGGGTGGAAGGAACATAGATATCTTACTACTTTCTCTCATCTTCATGTACTCACTCACAGTAGCCTTGGGCTCCCTCATGGCAGAAAAAATACAATCGGAGGGACCTCGGCGTGTGAGGGATTTTGGGTACACTACACGTCACGATAGGGATAGTGTTACAGACACGCCTATGCTGACGTCCCCTTTCGGTCCCCGAAAGACAAGATGTAAGACTCCGCGGTTACCACTAGATGTCGGACCATATGCACAGCATGTGAATCTAAGCAGATCCAATCATCAGAAATGCTATTACGGCAAGGAATGCATGTCACATAAATAAAGACATTAATTAACAAAGGTGCATGATTATTAAATTTTAAAAAAACCACCAGGACATGTTCACTGGTCCTGCACAAATATAGATTTCCACAGGAGTGGCCTGAGTACCATAACATACAAAATATGTAGCTTGACTTTTGAACACTTGTTATCTTCTGGTAAGCAAATTGAGGAAAAAAACAGAAGTCATTTGTGAACCTCAGTGTTCTGTTACAACATTTTAACACTCTATAGTCAATTTACAGTATCGATTCTCAACATGTTGCAGTTCAGAGTTACAAAAATGTAGAACATTCATCAGGAGTTGATAACCCAGTGGTTTGAAGCGTGTTACTGCGCTATGGTGCTTGAATTGGTTTCTACGTGGATTTTTTAATCTTCCTTCACCTGCATTGGTATTCTTGAGGGCGAGACCATTGGAATTAATGGTGGTCAGGACTGGGATGTATTTACCCTCCGCCCATCTGACATACCCTATCTACTTACCCTCCTCTGCACTCTTCCTTCCCCCTCCCCTCCTTTCCTGTCCCTCTTCTTCTTAAAATGTCTTTCCTTCTCTCATACTTGAATGCCCTAAAAATGTTAATTCGTTATTTATCTTGGTATGTTGCAAATCACCAATAATATATAAAATCGCATATATTGAAAAAGAAATTCTTTTTAAAAACAAAGAAAACGTATGTGAAGCACAGCCTCACAAATCCAAATATGAAGACAGTTGCAATGTAAATAGACTATAGTAAAAAGGTAACAACATAAAATACACCCAAAAGGACATAAAACGGAGGACGTTAAAAGCAGCTCTCCAACCACTAAACTGAAAAACATTAACTATAGGTAGGCCGCTGAAGCCGTCTATATATAGGTGATAGGGGCCGATGGCGTGTGAAGGGAGGGCGCATGCCGGGGGCTATGAGTGTAAAGGGGCTGAACTCTAAACTGTAAAAACGCAGATGTTTGAAAGAAAAGGAAAATTCCTGGCTTGGTCGGCTGCAGGACGTAAAAGTAACGGTTGTGTTTCATAAACTGCAACAGCTGTGCTCTGTTAAAGCAAGAACTGAGAGAGTGATGATGGATCATTTTGACAATCAAAGCAGACAAAATAATGAGACACCATGCTACTTATATAAAGGAAAGCAGGAAGAAACAGTTTACACATTTCAACATTTAAAACCTTAAATCTTATTAAATCTTAGTAACAATCTTACAAAACTAAACATAAACCCTAGAGAAAAACACATCTCTAAACAGCATTCTACAAAGGTACATCAATGAATGCATTTAAATTATTTGGATAAACAATAATCTTTTTAAAACTACTTGTAATAAATTCAGTTGACTGTTGCTTTGTGTGAAAACCTAATCGATCTAAGGAATATTTGATGTGTTGTACATTTTTATAATTCTTTACTTGAATGTTGGTTTCTTTCAGGGTGTTCCAGCCCTCAATGTGGCAGAATGTCCAAATGGAAACATTAATAGAAAAACAACAAATGTACTTTACATACACTCATACCTAAATCTGTGCATTTATCTGCCACTGCATCCGGAACCAATGGGTGACAATGCTTGAATAGGAACCGAACAATTCAAATGTTACATTTAAGAAACAGTGGGCCTCATTACAAGTATGGCGGTCCGTATATAGCTTTGCTGGTCGCTCCACACTGGCACCTTTTTCCGGACCGGCGTAGTCTGAGTTGCGATGCCGGTAACACTGCAAGTGACCCGCCACATCCGGCTTCACCATGGCCGGAATCTGCAGAGAGACGCGTCAGCTGTGCCTGAGATACCATAATGGCGTTAGTAAGTGCACATTCTGACCTTCACCGACATGCAAATACTGGCATTGACATGCCGTTGGCACTGTGAAAACCATACCGGAAACATTGGCATCGTGGACCAGGCATTAAGTAGACTCAGGTGTGTAGAAACATGCCACAGGTATCCAAAATCAGCACAGGTGGCCCCAAAGAGCACTGCTACAGCACAAAAGGACCACTCCCACAGCTCACACACCTTCCAACACTACCATGCTATCAGTAGCAGTAGCAGTAGCAGTATTGGAGCTAGAGGCCCTACCTGCAGGCCTCGTACTCACAGCAAAGGCAGATCCATTGACTGGCTAGCTGATCACAACTGCTCATCGGCAATTACCTCCATCTCAGCCCTTCCATGGACGGACCATCACCTCATCCAATTTACCATTCCTACCACGCCTACTCATAAAACCTTAACCCATGCCCCACCCGCTAAAGTAGGAAGCTCCAAAAAACTCACTGCTGCCAACCTCGCCCCTCTCCTTGATACCTCACAACTCAAGCATCCATTCCCCACTGACCCTACATCTCTAGCCAACATCTATTCCAGCACACTCACTCAAGCCATCGATCTCATTGCCCCGCTAGAAGAAAAAAAGGGAAAAAATCTATGCACTGCAACTCCTGGTTCACTGAAGAACTATCCGTCCTACGCACCAAGAAACGCAAAGCCCTAACCAGGTGGCAAGCAGCGCCTAATCAATCCTCGCTTAAAGACTTTAAAGAGATCTCTCTGACCTACAAAAAAGCCATATTCCTTGCTAAATCCGAATCCTACAACCAGAGAATCACTAATGCCAGTTCCAAATCAAGAGAAATTTTCTCCATATTCAAAGAACTCACCACACCAGCCTCTAGCCCAGACAAAATCATCAAGGATGAAGCATGGTGTACAGGCATCCAGGCTGCTCTCCTCAACAAAGTTAAATCACTCCAAGACAAAATAGCCTCCCAACGCAAAGCTCTCAACACCCCCACCTGCCCGCCCATACCTCACACCAACAACTCCCCATCACAAACACCCCTTTTTGCCTTCAGAGAAGTCTCGGAGACGGAAGTCAATGACCTCCTTAAAAAAATCAAACCCTCCACTTGCAAAGGGGATATCTGCCCACCCTCCGTAATCAAAGAGAGCGCAGAATACCTCACCCCCATCATCACGGCTTTTATCAATGCCTCTTTCACATCTGGAAGTGTACCACAATGCCTAAAAGAAGCCTGGGTCCGCCCGCTCCTAAAAAAACCCTCCCTTGATCCTTCCTCCCCTAACAACTACCGCCCCATCACCACCGTCCCCTTTCTCCTTAAAATCTTGGACAAAGCTGCACACAATCAAATCCAACACTACCTGGAAACAAACACCATCCTAGGCAAAAGACAGTCAGGTTTCCGCAAAGGCCCTGGGACTGAAACTGCTCTTCTAGATTTAAAAAATCAGATTACTAAAATAATGGACACAGGCAAACCTGCCCTCCTCCTCCTACTCGACCTTTCTGCAGCATTCGATTTGGTCGACCACAGCATTCTCACAACGCACCTCTCCGATGCTGCACACTTCTCTCACAAGGCTACCACATGGATCACATCCTTCCTTGAAGGCAGGGCCATGAAAGTGTACTCTGACCAGGATAGCGCCCCCCCCACCACTATCAATTGTGGAGTCCCACAAGGGTCCTGCACCGCACCGACCCTCTACAACCTATTCACCAAACCCCTCTTTGACCTACTGGACTCTCTCAACATAGCGTACACCAACTACGCTGATGACACGCAGGTCCTCCTCCCCCTCTCTGGAGACTACGGCCTTGACTCAGAAGCCCTCCTCAAAATCTACTCAACTATCCAAACATGGATGGCTATCAATGGCCTCTGCCTAAACGGAGACAAAACCGAAATCATCATCCTAGCCCCTAACGAAACTCTAACCAAACTCAGCCCCAATTACTCGCACTTGATCATCGACAGTATTAGCATACCTGTCTCCTCTGCCGTCAAGACCTTAGGAGTCTACATTGACGCGACACTCTCAATGACAAGACAAACCAGCGCCATTGCCTCAGCTTCTGCTCTGACTACCAAACTCATCTACGCCATAAAACCCTACCTCACCACGCCCAACTGCCTCTCCATAGCCAGAAATACTATAGGAGCCAGACTGGACTACTGTAACGCCCTCCTGGCAGGCACCTCATCAAAAAACCTAAACAAGCTCCAAATAGTGCAAAACAATGCCCTCCGTGCTGCACTACACATGCCCAAAACTGACCATATCTCACAGGCCAGAAGACGCGTCCATTGGCTCCCAGTCAAGGAAAGGATCAACTTTAAAATCCTCAACCTCACACACAAATGCATTAACCACACAGCACCCCCCTACCTATCTGAGACTATAACCAAGAACTCCTCCATCCGCCCCAGAAGAAGTCACCACGCCAACCAACTCCAAGTACCCACTGTAAAAAGAGCCAAAGCCGGCGGCATTGGCTTCCCTCACATAGCACCTAAGCTATGGAATGCCCTCCCCAACGCGCTTAGAGCAGAACCATCTCTGTATCTCTTTCGCAAATCCCTCAAAACCACGCTATTCAACTAACTCCACCTTCCCTTCACCCACCTCAGCTCGCACACATCTGATACGAAAAGTGTTCGATACGAAATGCTTCCTGTAATGAAAATTGCTTTGTAACCATCTTCCTTCCATTGTAACCAGACTATGTATGTATTCATGTAACAGCGCCACGATGCCCCCCGGCTGACGTGCGCTTTAAATAAATCTGAATAAATAAATAAATAAATAAAGTACTTGAAGAGGTAGGAAGGCAGAGGATGCGGCGGAGGCGCTTCAGGTGGAGGAGGGCCATCATGGCCCAGCAAAAACCTTATTTCCAGCAGGTTGCAGCCCACAGGCAGCCACCAATTCCACGCACAAGGGCCACACTTTTCAACCTTAGCCAAAGCCAGATCCACACCCTGCACTGGCTAGACAGGGACACCATCACTTCTATAGTGGACCTGATCCAGGGCAACCTGGTCATCCTGATTCATATCCGCACAGCCACCCCCCCTTGCTCAAGGTAGTGTCTGTGCTACACTTCCTAGCCACAGGCACATACCAGCACACTGTGGGTGAACTGCAAGGGATATCACAACCCTGTTTTGGCATGTCCTGTTCCAGGTCATTGATGCACTCCTGCGTCATGTTGGAGACCACACCAGCCTACTCAGGACGGCTGACCAGTTCAATGGCACATAAATTGCCTTTCATGCCCATGCAGGCATGCCAAACGTGATCGGTGCATTGGACTGCACACATGTGGAACTTGTGGCCAGGCATGCTTTGGAGGCAGTCTACCAGAACAGAAAACTGTATCACTCACTTGGGTTTGGGAGGATAGCTCAGGGGCAACGTGCTGGCCTCGGAAGCAAGACGACACGGAGCAACACAGGTTTGATCCCCGGGTCTGCACTTAGAAACCTCTGGGTATTAAGCGCGTTATAAATAACATATCATGTCATGTAATGTCATGTATCATGACTCACTGAACGTGCAGATGGTGTGTGATACCCGCCAACCCATCACTCACTGCTGCGTCAGATTTCCCGGTTCGACCCATGACTCCATGGTTCTGCGCAACTCCATGCTGCCTGTGTCTTAGCACATCAGAGTGGACAGCGTACCTGGCTGCTTGGTGAGTCTAACTCCGCGGGCATGTGCACTGTTTACTTATGGGCATGTATAACACTGATCAGCAGTGGATGTGCGCAGTATATGCATTCATTAATTTGTCGTTCAACTATTATACGCTCATACAATGGCAAAACACCCTGAAAGCGCACATAGGGCAGACAAGGTGTGTAAAGGGGAAGGTAGACCATGAATTAGAGCAAGGATCAATATATTCTACAATAGTACAACAAGTAATGATAGAAAAAAGTGAGGGGCGACAAAACTACTTTGGGTTGTGAGTGCATTCAATGTGCAGGTGTACAGGGGGAAATCAAGGTGCAACACTGTAATAGCATGCCTTAGTGCAAGGTCTTGACCTGCGTGTCTCAATTGAAGGAAATTATCTTGCGCATGCATAACAACATCAATTTTATACACCAATACGAAAAACACTACATGTACCAGAATGCCACACACCAGAGTGACAAAAAGAAGCAGCATAAACACAGTCAACAAAGCCCACACCACCTGATGCACAGACAGAGAATACTTATGCTCCCACCCACATACCAACATTGGCCTGCACACCAATTAGCCAGGTCCACTGCCTGTCGGAAGTGCACAATCATATTTGTATTGCAATTAGAAATGATTTGCAGTACATATCTATGATTTGGTGTCAGACATAATAGTGTTATTGCTTTGTAACACAGTAATAACACATACTCCAGTTCCATTTGTGTGAGTTGCATTAAAAGGGTTAGAGGCCATGTTGGCTGTGAATGGGCCATGTCAAAGCCACTGCACACCACACGCCCACCACGCATCATCACAATGTGCATTTCTAGTACCCGAAATAGGACATATGCAAGCTAACCTGCATTTTGCATGTGCATTACTGTATTTTTAAGTGAACACTATACAGCCTGTACCAACATGATATGGGCAGAAGTATGACATTGTAAACTTTCTGTTGCTCCCGTGCAAGTGATGCTGGTTATCCCCTGATGCCATGGCTAATGACCCTCGTGGGGCCACACAACCATCACCCCCAGGCATACAACCGTGCCCATGTGCGTACTCGGTGCACAATTGAGAAGACATTTGGCCTGTTAAAGGCGGGGTTCCGCTGCCTGAGCAGATCGGGGGGAGCACTAATGTACAACCCTGTAAAGGTGGGAAAGATAGTGCTTGCCTGTGCCATGTTGCACAATATGTGTATCAGGCGCAACGTACCACTGCCCCCCAACATGGACATGCACCCACCAGAGGCGGAGGAGGACAGTGATGAGGAGCTGCCAATTGCACAGCGCTGTGATGGCATGGATGGATGTGTAGCACAAGATGAACTTATACACCACTACTTCTGATCACTTGACACACACGCGGCACAGCCAGATAGCGCAGTGAGCACTGGACACTGAGCACTGCACATTAATAAAACCACTCACACTGAAAAATCAATAATTTGTGCTATGAAAATATATACAAATGTGAAACGGATTAACTGGCAATACTATCCCCCAACTACCCCCAATCGCCCTCCCCAACTATACCCCATCCTCCTGCCCAACTATCTCCCCTAGTCTCCCTCGCCAACTATCCCCACACACCACCTCTCCAACTATCCCTCCTCATTCCCCCTCCCCAATTGTCTCTAGGCAACTTCTGTTATGTTTGGCAATGTTCATTTAAACAAGTCACAGACAGGGCACATATTTTCTTCCCCTTTTTGGGTCCGATGTGCGGCTGTGTTCCGAGCAGGACAGCCGCATGGAACGTCGCCTTGGGCTGCTCTGCACGGAACTAGCAGGTGTGCTTGTCGATGGGCAGGGGGTGGTGCCATGGGCTGTCGGTCCAGGAAAGCCTGGAGTAACATGGCCATTGTCTCTGTAATGGAGGACATCACACTGTTCCCCTTCCGTACCCTCCTTGATAGCTGTACGATAGCACGTGTACAGCGACCAAGTGCACAAGGATTACGGCGTCTACTGGCCTGGATGCTCTCGCACATGAGCTGCGTCTCCTGAAGGCGATACTGCACCAGGGATGTCAGGGCATCCTGGTGTTGTTCAATTCTGGTCAGCCGTCTATCAATATCCCTCACACTGGGGAAGAGGGGACGTTGTGGGCTAATTGAGCCCATTGGGCTGAATAGCATGGGCTCATCAATGCTATGGCTGGTCGTATCTCCGTTTTTCACAGCACCGCCGTCAGCTGTGTTCTCTACAATGCATGCATGTGCACGCCCTTGTGGCTGTGGTGGTGGCAGCGGTACTGCTGCATCTGGGGCTACCGAAGTGGGTGAATCTTGTGGGGCCTGAGGTGGCTGTGCTTGTTGCACGACTGGGGCCTGTGGTGGGTGGGCTGGTTGCACCACTGGGGCCTCAGGTGGTTGGGCTGGTTGCACCACTGGGGCCTGAGGTGGGTAGGCTGCTGGCACTACTGGGGCCTGAGGTGGGTGGGCTGGTTGCACCACTGGGGCTTGAGGTTGCTCGACGGATGCAGCTAGGGTCGCAGTTGCAATTGTGCCTGTTGAGTCTGTGGAGACCTGGGCTGAGGTGGTGGTGGTCCGTTGGGTTCCTCGGCATTGACGCCTGGTGCCCCTCGAGGTGCTGGGATAGACATTCTCATTGCCAGATGATGTGCCTGAGGGAATCAGAAAGGCAGGTCGTCAGTGAAGAGTGTGAATTGATGAGGCAGATTTATGCTTTGGCTTTTTAATGAGAGTGCTGTGTCAGGGACATGGCGGGGGACATGGCATGGTGCACACATGCTTGTGTCATGCATACTGTGCGGGTGGATGTGTGATGTACGTACATGGTGTGTGTTGTGCCAGAGATACTGTCGTGGTGTACTGGCAATTGCTGAGTAGGGTTTTAGGGGTATGGCACACATGCCGTGTGATGTTGTGTTGGGAAGGGTTGTGCCATTGACGGGGTGGCCCTGTGCCTGCTGCCTGTAGCACTTACATGGATAGGTGGTAATTTGTGCTCCTGGGTCGGGCTGGCTGGGACGAGGGAGTCACAGGTTTCCTTGGTGTGTGATGCTGGTCATTTGTGGGTGGTGAAGGTGCTTGGAACTGACGTAACTTTGTGCCAGGGTTAGCACGGCAGACAGACACCAATTCTGCTGTAGCAGGTGGATGTGTGTCTGAGTGGCAGCAGGAGCATGTTCTGTTGGTGACAGAGGGTGCCTGTGGTATGTTCTATATGTATTTGTGGTTTGAGTGAGGTTTTGGGTGAAGGTGTGTGCACACAGGTTGCATGCCTCGGGGCGGGGTGGGTCAGGCAGGGCTGTAATGGTGTTGTGCTCGACGCACTACACATATTTTGCTGCTGTAGTGGGTGCAGGGTGGACAGGGAGGTTGATGTGATATTGGGGTATGCGTACTCACCAGCCTCCTCAGATGTCATGGCTCCGGCCTCTGCATCACTGACCCCTCCTATTGCCTCAAGGTGCAGCACACTGCTGCACATCCCCTCCCAGGACAGCAGGTGGATAGTGGATGCGCTGCCGCCACCTGTGGCAATACCCTGTCTGTGCTGGTCATCCCACCTCTTGTGGCAGTCACGCACAGTGCAGGGGGTTGTGCCAACTGATGTGACTTTCTGGTCAGCATCCTCCCAGATGGTCTTCTTAGGCAGCTGTGATATGATATGATATGATAGTTTATTTATATAGCGCCTATACACAATGTGTTTCAAATCGCTTCAAGGCAAGGGAGGGAACAAGGGAAAATACAATGACATTCTTACAGGCCATGAAAAGTAAGGATGTGAAATTAACTATCGTACTCGGTCTGACGACATTTCAGATAGTGCAAGAGCTAAGACATAGATAAGGAAGGGAGTGGGGGAGCGGGAAGGAAATTGAAACAGACAGGCGACTACCATACTAGACCTGAAAACATTTCTGGTAGAGCCGGAGAAAAACAAGAGATGAGGGAGAGGGGTGCAGAAAGGTAGGGGAGAAACAAAACAAGCGACTATCATACTAGGCCTGATGACATTTCAGATAGTGCTGGAGGAGGTGTGGGGAGGAGACAGACGAGGTTGCTATCATACTAGGTCCAGGGACAATTCTGATAGAGTAAGTTCATAGAAGAAAGTAAGGGGAGGAGATAGGAAAAGGGAGAAGGGAAAGGAGGAGAGAACAGAGAGTTAGCAGTCAAAAGAGTGGAGAAGCAAGAGAGGAGAGTGAATACAATTGCAGAAGTCAGTAGTAACACATAGGGCCTCATTACACGGTAGGCGGCAAACCATGGTGCTCTTAGCACCATGGTTGCCGCCGGTACCATACCGGTACCACCATGGAGAAAAGGGGAATTACCACCCTATTCCAAGGTTGGCGGGGCGGTAATTCCCCCTTTCTCCATGGCCCTTCCCCATTCCCATTTTTGCCCCATAGGGCTCAATGGGGAAGGGGCTAATTACGGTACCACGAATTGCGGTACCGTAATTAGCACCAAGGTCCCTTTGCGGATCCCAACTTTAACGGCTGGTCTACACCAGCCGTTAAGGTCGGGTCCTGCAAAGGGACCTCGTAGTAAGGCGGTAAGGGTTTACCGGTACCCGTGCCCTTACCGGTACCGGTAAACCCTTACCGCCTACCGTGTAATGAGGCCCATGATTTTGCAAGCCGGCAAAAGAGCGGCAAGCAGGAAGGCACCAGGTGGGCGGGGCTTGCTAAGTGGTGAAAAAGAACAGCAAGCAGGAAGGCACCAGGTGGGCAGGGCTTGCTAAGTGGTGAAAAAGAGCAGCAGGCAGGAAGGCACCAGGTGGGCGGGGCTTGCTAAGTGGTGAAAAAGAGCGGCAAGCAGGAAGTCACCAGGTGGGATGGGCTTGTTAAGTGGGGAAAAAGAGTGGCAGGCAGGAAGGCACCAGGTGGGCGGGGCTTGCTAAGTGGTGAAAAAGAGCAGCAAGCAGGAAAGCACCAGGCGGGCGGGGCTTGCTAAGTGCTGAAAAAGAGCGGCAAGCTGGAAGGCACCAGGTGGGTGGGGCTTACTAAGTGGAGAAAAAGAGCAGCAGACAGGAAGGCACCGGGGCGGTGCTTAGGCCAGGTGACCTAGATCCACTTGCACATGCTCCCCATCTGCCAAAAGTTCATCAACATGTTGGACAATGGTGTCCGCTAACATGTTGAGCTCCGCCTCGCTGAAGCATGGCTTGCACCTCCGGGTTGCACAGACTCTTAATGCATTTTGTTGTTTTTGATTCTGTGCTCAGGATTCTTGTTTGTAACCTAGGCTGTGAGGACTGCAAAGGATTGTGTTTTACTAATGGCTGCCGGATGATTTCCTGTTCCGGCAAACACTGTATTTCCGGTCATGGTAATTGTGGCACCGTTGTTACAGGTGCCAGTGGCTCCGGGAGCGTGTTGCCAGAATCTGAGTCACTGGCACTGAGGACGCCGGTGTTGGCATTTTGGTTGTTGGTATTACTGGAATGCCAGTGGCGCCATTTTCAGCATGCCGTAATGCGCATGCACGCCAACACAGACTCATCCAGTGTTTCCGTCATCAAAGGTTGACAGACACAGTGTCACCGGCATGCCAGTCATTGGGATTACTTACCAGCAAACTTGTAATGAGGCCCAGTGTGTTGATGTCTTCCAAAAGAGGCTAATTTTACAGACTTGAAAATTGAACATTGTGTGGCAAATACACAAAGAAAATGCTATCTTTAACTCTTAACTTACTCCGAAGAGGGCTATGTGATGCACACAATAAGTTACTATTACTATCTCTGACCTACTCCTGCTAATTCAGAGGTACCCAAATGAAACTAGTAATCAGGAGGAAATCAGAGTTATCCAGGGTACCTATTTTTGCGAATTGTAAAGCCCTCGTAAAGCTATTTATCAAAGTGGCAATTTCAATATCGTAAATATAACATTCTTCATGGTATATATCCAGACTGCAGGCACAAGCAATGAAGGCACAAGAGAAAGAATGCAAGGTGTTTGTGTAAGGTGAAGATTCATTTTTACCACATCCGGGGCAGAATCCTACATACTGCTTACTATAACACAAAATAGATTTCGACCTACCAGGTCTGAGCCTTCTTCCTCCACTTCCCTAAAAAATAAACATAAATGAGATTTAATAATCACATATTTTTGTTCAAGGCAGAATATGAGAATATGCACTTTCAGTTCTGCCAAGCATGACCTACCACATATCTCCTAAAGAAGTTATAAGTTACCGTATCACATTCTGCTATCATTGAATGGAATAACTGTCTGGTAGTGGGCACTATCAAACATATATTGACCATTCCATCGATACCCATATTGCATGTCTAAAGAGAATGACTCAAGCCATACTTAATACCAAGAGTCAAGATGGAGTGCTGGTAACTGCTTGTGGTGCCTATCTCATTTCAAACAGAAGACCTAGGAGATGGCACATGGTGCAAACTCAGTTTCATTGGGTGCATCAAACAACTGCTGAAAGTGAATTGAGGGGCATTTGTTTAGAATGAGATAGGATTCTATCCGGTGTGAGAAAAGTGAAAGGAAAGGATAGAAAAGTCCTTCAGGAGAAAAAGAAATTCAAAATATATTAAAGTGAAATGTGCATTTAAGCTACTGCGGGATCAGGGGTACAGTTAAAAGGCTTTTGAAAGGGCTCTGGAGAAGGTTTGGTGATGCCAGTGAGAGCAAAGAAACCCAGATCAGCAATCACTCCCGAGTAGGACTCGGTCAATTTAATAATGCCTTTGCGTAATAGGGAATTAGGTTCTCAAGCTCTAAGATACTATCAAGTATTGCAAATTTAAGGGTCAAAGAATGAAATGTAACCATCTTTTCCACATGTATCCTACATTTTATTGTATACATTCTCTCCCCATGTGTTTGCAACATCTTAGTCCCCCATTTGATATTTCGGCATATCATTTTCCTCCTCTTAGATTATGCCGTTTCTTTAAAGGGGACAAGCCTAAGCTTTCAGAGAGAGCTTATTGAACGTCCACCACAAGGGTTGATAATCCACAGGACACCTGGGCCAGTAGCTATTCAGAATTAGTACCCGGCATGCCGTGTCCATGGGAAACACTGAACATGGATTGGCTGGTTTCCGAGCCATACCACAGTGTAATCACGTGGACTCACGAACGATGTTCGCGTGCTGGGTACACGCTTTTTTTTTTTCAAGGCAACCTTGGAAAGAGAGAAGGGACCACACGTAGTCCCTTCTCCCTTTCCAAGGTGGCCAGTTTCCTCCCATTCATAAGTACGGAGCAACTTGGCCCAAAATGGCGCCCTGTTGCTCCATATTAATGAAGGAGTACGTGCTTTCTAGTGTTCCTAGAACAAACGTGTACTACAACGAAACCTTTTCAAACAGCAAAAGAAATGCTGCTTGAAAAGATTTCATCAGCCATAAATGTTGCGGGGCTGCAAACTCTGGAAAACTAGTTTCCAGAGCCTGCAGACCCCGCAATACTAATGGCAATAAGCCCTGAGACGGCGGGTCGATACCCCCGGGGGCATTACCTGGGGCGGTATTGGCTCGCCGTCTCAGGGCTTATTGCCACAGTAAAGTACTCTTATGCTCCTTGGTTTCCCTGTAAATGCAGTCTGGAATATCTGACTGAAAAAGAGTTATTGTTCATAATAGTGTGTTCACAGTAACCCACGTGGAACTGGAGCTGCCGCTTGGGCATGCATATTTGTCTTGAAATGATTCAGTTACAGTGAAATTGCTAAAGGAATAATTTGCTTTGATGCTTTGAGGGTCCCGGTCGTGTATGTCTTGAATAACGTTCCTTTTATATTAAATTGATTTCAGCATTTTGGTTAAAAGTACACATAACAAATGCATATAATCATTTAAAAAATGCAAAAGTATTACAAGGGCATGTTCTCTTTCGCGCTAATGCATGGTAGGTCTGATGGGGGAAATGTATACTCAAAATGACGTTGCTCGAATTTTCCCCATATTAAGTGCATTGCAGAATTCATGGTGACACCCCACATGGTATTTACTGGGCACGTACACTTGTATTACATGCCGTAATCTATGCTAATTTCAATGCCCTCAGCTTCAGTATTCTGGATTGTGGATTGTGGCTGTTATTGCTATATCTGCAGAAACCGCGCACAAAAAAATAAAAGGAACTGGAGAGATAGATGGCAGAGTCACAATGGCTACAGACAATGTGCATCTCATCTGTGCTCATGCTCAGAACATTGCACATGGCAGAAATGTCAGAGGAGTCATTGCAGGCATGTGGAAGCAGACACACATCATGAGGATTTCATGCACACGTGGTGATGCCTCATTTGCCTCATTCCATCCCAGTGGAATGCAAAAGGATACTGGAATGCCCTGGTAATAGCCTGTTAATAGCCGAAAGACCTATGTTGGATTATTTGGGCCATTTCCCACAGATATTCCTCATTCATTGGGGTGATAATGTGATTAGTATCTGGATCTCACTTTCAATAGGTTTTAAACACCTGGCCTCAGGAATACTTACCAAGAAGCTATTGATACCTACTGCAAATTGATCCCAGGTGAGCAATTATGTTACATGTTCACATCAATGACCAAGCAAAACTTTCACAGGCAAGTTATCAATCACAGATCCTGGCCTCTGCTCAAATGCCCAGAAGAGCCTGAATGCCAGTACTATGCCAAGGGTGGCCAATGTTTTTTGCCTTGCCACTATCATACACACCTTTGTCGTCCTTTCCTGTTAAGATCATGCCTCTGGCATTTGAGCTGCCACATGCTTAACAGTTTGTTTTGGGAAGGTAGTGCATGAACATGTCATGCTCATTCCGCTTTGCCGTCTTACGCCCGCATTCAGGGCACTTATCAAACAGAGCATGTATGTTGGAGTCTTAAGGAAAGTCCACGGCCAGAAATCTTGTGTTCAATCTGCAAACTTTAGAAAACATCCAAAGATGTTGAATAAAGCAAACTGGCCACAGAAACAATCACTATGGAAGAATTAAAAGAAGGCTAAAAGCCCTCCTGTTCAGCTATCCTTTCACCTTGCTGATGATGGAGATATTCTAGAGTAAATTAATAACAATAAAGATCCCATGATGGACACCTAAAGTTATAATCCAAAACATTTCATGGAAAATGTACCCTTTGGATAATTATTGAGATTGAGAAGGAACAGCACTATGAAGAGTATCTATAAGGCTGAAATGAGCTTTCCTAGAAACTAAGGACAGGGGTCAAGAGGAACTATAGGAACAGAGGATTATGTGGGGGAGTACATTGACTAACATGTCATCAAAAATTTAAAAAACTGTATAAAACGATACTAGAAAATTTGAACAGTAGTAAGTAAAATTTTAAGGAGGCAATTTTTGTTTTCAAAAGGTGTACCAGCATAAGTGATAAAGCGATTAGGAATGATATTAAAGAACAAGAAAAACAAACACTCACTCTGATCCAACTATGTATTTGGATATTATCCCTATGGAAGCTGTGTGATGTGTGCTCGAACCATTACGATGAAACAGTAGATATAGGTTTAGAAAAAGCGTGGTGTTTGAGAAGCCTAACAAACTGCAATACCAAGAAAGCCCTGAAGACTTTAAATGGGTTGTTTTACAACAGATACAGTGGCACTCACTTGAAAAAGGGAAATACCTGCTTGCAAGGATGTAACAAAACATGATTTTCTAACTCAAAGTGATAAAATAGGGTTGAATGAGCACATTGAATAGTAGAGTTTGATAAGAAAACAATGGGCCTCTTTGCAAGTCCGGCGGTAACCCTGCTGGTGCTTCCGGCGGGTTGCCACCGGACCTGTAAAATGTTAACGACGCCTGAATTCCCAGTGCCACCGGGACATTACAAGTCTGGCGGCCCGCGAAGTCAAGCGCCAGTAAAATGTAAGTCCCCCTTCCCATAGATTATCACAGGACTCTAAATGAGTGGGGACTCAGAAGCACCGGCACCATTGTTAACGGTGCCAGCGCTTCCGTGAACGGTCTGCCTACCATGGCTGCTGTGCCCGGCAGGGTCAGACCTGTCAGGTGCAGCTGCCAGGGCAGGCATACACGTAGTTTGCCGGACCGGAAACAAGGCTGCCAGTGAGCTTACCGGCACCCTTGTTTCCAGACCGCCAAATTTGTAATGAGGCACAATATCTCAGTTGTCCTGCTATTTTTTTAATAAAAAAGTATATATAAAAATAAGTTCATCACTTTGGTCAGTTTAATTGTTACGAAACCAACAATGCAATGGAATTTGTTATCTAAGTTGACGTTAGTAAAGAGAAGAAAAGGTATTGGTTTGACCCCTATCATTATTTTTGGGTTTTATAAAAAATTACATTTTTCCAGTTGTTCGCCCTTGCTTTTCTTTAAGGGCTTATTGGAGGTGGCTTGAACTACAAATCCCATGGGCTGTGTAGTTCCTCCTCATAATAGTGCATGCTTTCTAGGTTACTCCATCTATGGAGAATGCTACTTTGTACATTTTTTTGCCAAAAAAAGAAAATATATGAATGACGAGCCATGATAAAAGCAAAAATATAGGCTAGTTTTCTATCATAAATAAGTATTAGAACTGTGTGTTCTAGCAGATGAGAATCTACAAAAGATTTTGGATCCTGTGCCTCTCATTTTAGGGACGAGAGGTCGAAACTTTGTGAAATATAGTAGTTGAGCTCACCGTCAGAATGATGAGGTATTAAGTCAAGCCATGCATCGGTAGAATATTTAGAATGAACAATTCCCCCCTTTATTTCCAGGTCAGCATAAGGTGAGCGGAAAGTTAGAAGGGCAGTTCAGTTATATATGGGAAGTGCAAAATACCAGTTACTCCTATATATCACATTATTATTTTTTACAGTGTTTCTGAATAGAGAGCCCATGAAAAGGGGAAACTGAAGACTAGAAGATTTGGTATAGGTAACTGGTCTCCCTCAAAGCTCTTTTCAAATATTTGATGAAAATTATTTCAAAAGGTTGAAGGATAGTATGCTAAATCCTTTTCTGTTATTCCTACAACTTCTATGGAAGAATGAGTATTTGAAAAGTATAGAGTTACCACTAATGAAAGTCCAGGCACGGGCACGTGAATAAGGACAGAAGCATGTGCATGTGGGGGTTCTTGTAAATTGGCTTCCTTTTTTTCAAGATTTCATTAGAATTGTAAACTAATGTTCTAAAACTATTTTTGCAAATTATTGATGGTTTTTTCTTGTTGTTTTTGATCGTGTTTGCTATTATATTTAAGATTGTATTAGATATGTGAATAATCACTATAATTGTTCTATAGTCATTGGATGAAATATGTATGTATATGTAGATGAAAGGTTTTTTAAAGAAAATTGGCTTTATGGTAGGATACAATTTTGTGTAATAACTGTAAATGAGTTTTTGTATTTGGCCTTTGGTTATGAAACATGAATAATATATTATTAATATATATATAATACATATATACTATATATAATAACATATATCAGCAGAGGGCGCCATGCGTTGTCGACTTGTGACCCTCGATGGCCTCCATCCCCTCTCGAGCATGGCTTTGTCGATGGTATACATATAGCATGCACAATGCCCATTGCTTCAGTTCCTAGTTTCCCTCTCCATCTCGTTTGCACAGACGTCTATAAGGCCACAAGATGACATATGTTGGAAGAGAGGCTAGTGTAGACCACAGAAATCCTCCCGAAGGTAGAGGGGCAGGTTGGGAGGGTGATATGGAATACATAAGAGGAACATCCATGCGAAAGAAGATTACCTGGGGTAACTAATTTGTTCTTCGAATGGAATGGGTCCTTCCATGTTTTCCTCATCTTTGATATACTCCCAAAGCAGTATGATGTAGGAGTTAGCAACAGAAAATGTACTTTTCATTAATGGTGTACAAAACAGCTTACCCAAACATTGCCTCCTGACCTGATGCAGAATCCAGGCCATACTGTTTTGCAAAAGTATATAAGTGAGGAACAGCAGTAGAGATGTCCTACACAGGTACTCCTCTTTGCAAAGCCAATAAAGCAGCCACGCCCCTGGTTGAATGAGCTCGTAAACCAACCGGGACATTCTTACCTGCTAAATTGTATCATTCAGATATGCATAGGATAATCCAGGTGGACAAGGTTAGCTTGGTTACAGACACACCCATCTCGTGACCATCATATCCTACAAAAAGCTGATCATCTTGTCTAAGCCTCAACATTCTATTGATGTAGAAACTCAAGGCTCTCCTAGGATCAAGATGATAAAGCCTGTCCTCCTTTTTGGAGGGATGCATTGGCGAATAAAAAGGTAGGGAGCACAATCTTCTGCGCCAGGTGAAATTCGGAAATCACCTTCAGTAAAAATGAAGGGCAGACCCTCAACACAACCTTTTCTTTGTAAAAGGTGGTAAATGAAGGTTTGCAAGACAGGACTGGTAACTCGCTGACTATGTGAGCCGAGGTATCTGTCATTAAAAAGACAGTCTTGAGGTCTTGAGGTCTTGAGGGTGAGCATCCTTAAAGGGCATGAATGAAGGGGCTCAAACGGAGAGCCCATGAGGAATTTAGAACCAGATTCAGATCCCAAACGAGTACAATGAATGGCACAGGGGTGAAAACATTAGTTAATCCCTTAAGAAACGCCCTCAACTTGGTGAAAGCCTCGGTCAGAGGTGAGCCTGAATGGCAGAACCCAAAACTGAAAATGAGACCTGACAATGGCAAAACTCAGGTACTTCATGTGCTTGTGATGAATAGGCACATGGAAGTAAGCATCCTGAAGTTCCAATGATACCATCCAATCCTAGAGCTGTAGGTTCTGGATGATCTGAGAAAGAGTTAGCATCTTGAACTTGTCCTTCCTGATGAACTTGTTCAAGCGTCTCTTGTCCAAGATGGGTCTCAGTCCACTGTCCTTCTTGGGTATTAAGAAGCAAGGGGAGTACCATCGCTGGTTCCTTATCCACCACAGGCACAGGATATAGTGCCTTTCTCCAGCAGAATGCACATTTCCTGCAAAAGCAGCCGATCGGGAACCTTTAGGGAATGGCTCCCTGTTGGACAGTCGGGGAGGCCTTCTCAAAAATGGGAGGTAGCAACCTTGGACTACAGTGTGCAGGGCCCAAGCATCAGAAGTAATGCCCTGCCATTCTCCCAGATGCTGAGTCAATCCCCCCCAACACAGTCCTGTGGACCAAGCCTGAGAGAGATTTTCGTATAGCTGCAGCAGCAGCTGATGGCAAGGAGGATGCAGCTGCTTGGGTGGTTTTACCACCTCGTCCTCTTCCCCCACAAGGGAATCTCCTCTGGCCCCTTTGTATGGCCTGACCCCTTGTCCTCCGGACTGATGAATAATATTGAATCGACTAGCCCCTCCGAAATTGAGAAGCCGAATGGGTCTGTTGCTGCTGTGAATTGCTCCGGCCAGTGATTTTGCCGCCACCTTTGATGACTGAAGCTTCTCCAAGCTTTCATCAGCCTTGGCGCCAAACAAATGGGAACCATCAAACGGCATATTAAACAATCTCACCTGGACATCACGCACAAAACCAGACTTACACAGCCAACAAAATCTGCTTGAGACAGTACTCGCTGCCATCGCATGTTTCACACTGTCAGCTGAGTCCAACCCTAACTGGAGTGACTGGCCCATCGTATCCTTGCCATCCTTAATGATGTTCATAAAACCATCTCTTTCTTCCCCCTCCCGGTTATGGTCAGCGGCCATAGCTATCACATCCCACAATGTAAATGAACACTTGGCCAATACACAAGTAGCATTGATAGATTTCAAAGCCATGCTACTGACAGAAAAACTTTCATAGCCATGATGTCAAACTTTTTTCATCCCTGTCAGGGGGAATAGTAGGTTAGGCAGCAGTCCTTGATGCAGAAGTGGCAGCCTGCACTACCAAGCTTTCTGGAGACAGATGTTGGATAAAAACTCTGGATCCATACTGAATGATCTATATTTCCTTGTGTGATCCTTAGTAACCACAGGATTAGTATCAGGAGCTTCCCAGTTGGCCAGTACCCTACTCCTTAGAGCAGTGTGAAAAGGTAGAATAGGGTCCTTAGGAGGGCCCTTGTCCAGAATATTGGTGAAGTTGTCCTGCTGAAAGACTGTAGCTGGTCTTCCCCAACCTAGATTCAGTTACCCTACTCATGAGAGCTCTGTAAGAAGCATCTGCATGAGCTGAATGTTCTGAACTGGAACACTCGACCTCAGGAGAGGTGTGAAGGCCACTTGCATCCCTCAATGAATCCACCAGATGTTGCATCTTGGACTCCTCCGAAATAAAATCATCAGGAACATTAGGTGTCCCAAACTCCAGGCCAAAAGGAGGGGTCTCATCAGAAACCTCTTCCGTCTCAAAAATAGAGGACATAGCCCTCATTACAAGTTTGCCAGTGCAGGAAAAATGCCAGTAAAAGTGCTGGGAATTCTGGCACCAAGACTTTTACCGCACCAGGAAACTACAGGTTTGCTGATGGGGGTTCACTGATATACCTCCAGCAAAGAGCTGGTGGTAAATCAGGCCCCTACCGGCAAATAAATGCTGGTATTTCCAGTACTGGAATTACCAGTGCACGAAATACCGGCAAACCCCTCCATGGAGTCCTACTGGTGTTTCCACTGCTTGTAAGATCCTGGTAATACGGGATATCAGGCGGCAGACACAGTAGGTGAGTTTGCTGGTATCCCACTGGAATTACCAGTGGGATACCAGCAAACTCATAATGAGGGCCATGGGGCCTCATTACAACTCCAGCGGTAGCCGTGCCGGAAGAAACGGCAGGCTGCCGCTGGAGTTGTTTTTTTCCGGCCCCTGGATTTAGAGAATCACCGGGGTATTACATCCCCGGCGGTCCGTGAAGCCAGGCGCTGGAAAATGTTACTCCCCCTTCCCATTGAGTCCAATAGGACTCAATGGGAATGGGGAGGACGGAAGCACCAGCACCGTGTGCAACAGTGCTGGTGGTTCCGTCAAAGTCTGTGAGTGGCTGCCGTCCCCGGCGAGCCGGACTGCAGCTACTCACAGAACTCGGAGTGTGCTGGTCCGGTAACAACGGTGCAGGTATGCTTACCGGCACTGTTGTTACCAGACCCGCACACTCGCAATAAGGCCCACAGACTTGAAAAAGTCTTTATCGGTAGAGCTTTGTAAATCTTTGATGGATCAGTCGATGATGTTGACGGCTTTGACGTCGAATGTTCGACAACAAGAAACTCAACTGAGTCTCATTGAAGGAGTAGAATTTTGAGGTTTGGGCTTCACCTTATCTCGAGGCTTCAAGGCTTCCGGAGAGAGCTTCGAATGTTCTGTACCCGGGCTAAGGGCGCACAAGCAGCAACCTTAACGGACACCTTCTTGGTCTTACGAGGTTCGACAGGGTCAGAAACCTTCTTCGGCTCTCTCGAAGGGGTTGTAGAAGCCGCCTTCTTGAAAACCTTCAACATCCTGAAGCAAAAATCCTCACATTCAGCTTTGGTTGCCGGCTTACCTGGATAAGTGACCCTGCGATCAGGCAAGGAGTTGGAAGACGAAGAGCTTGAATGGTGTTGTCTATTCTTGGTCTTTTTACGAGAGGCAGAGGATGAAGAGTGGTGAGAAACACTCTTAGATAGAGAGCGCGTAGTTTTGAGCATTTGCGAGTGTGCTACTCACCCCTGAAACTCTTTTCATCTGACGAGCTCCCCTTCGAACAAGTAGTCAATGGGTATTTAGAATGGACTTAACCACGGAGAGTATCTTTTTCCTCTGTCACAAGACCTTTCCTGTCATGGACTGACATGAACCGCAGTCTCCGGTACCAAGGCACCAGAGGCAGATACGGTGTGAGTCTGTGATATACATCTTCGACCCACAATCCACACATCTCTTGAAGCAAGTTTTAGGAGTCGACATCTGTAATGCTTTTGACTAAAACATGGCATCTGTTCGTGGTGCATTTTGGGTGCTGCCAGAGCCACAAAGAACATTTTCTTCAGGCTTCAGAGAAATCTGCACATTTTCTCCATGTCTCAGTGAAATCTGCATTTTGATGTGAAGCCGAAACGCAGTTCGTATTATTCCACTGGCAGACATGTTTTCTTACTTCTGCATTGCTTCAATGACTGTTTTGAAGAAGGTGCCAGCCAGTGGTCGAAGTGGACGAAACGAAGTAGTGGAACTATGTTCCCTGCTGGCCTGCCCCTGCTCCCCACAAACCCCATCGCCACACCTCCTATGACACACAATCCAAACCCCCAAACAAACACACCTGCTCTTTATGGGAATGTTCAGTGCAGTGCACTGAAGTGCAAGCTTCAACTTCTTCCTATACTTTTATTTTAAAACTAAACCATTGCAGAACGGTTTCTTTTTAAAATAAAAGTATAGGAACAGTGAAACTTAAAAATAAAAAGTATAGGAGCACCGCTCCCGACCGCTCCCACCCACTTCGACCTCTGGTGCTAGCTGTTATTTGATAACATTGCGAGGGAATCTGGCAAAGCTGAAGAAAAGTTATGTAGCTGTTTTCAGGCTTTCATGAGAAATGGAAGTGCTTTGCCTCTTAGGGTTGCGATGGGTCCCTCCGGCAAGGGGCCCATGAGAATTGTCAACAGGTAGAGACTTGGAAAGCCAGAAAGTTCTGAAAAATGCCATCACACATTTGCGGGAGGCTTAAAAATGAGGGGCACTGGGACAGTCAGGCAGAAAGCTTCTCTGGAAGAGTGGATGCACTGCTTCCATGCCCGTTGAGGCAAGGATCTTTCTGCATGCCTGTTTTGGGGCTTTTCAGTGCATTCCTGGTGAGATGAGGATTTCTTTTGTGGTTGCTTCAACAGGGAAGTGTTTTTAAACTTTTTACATTCCTTATATGTGTAGGAATTAAGCATTCATTTTCGTTTTTTACTGCATTCGTTCATGTATGTGTTTAGCTTAGTGTTTATGTACATAATTGCCCTTCAGTGTTTAAGGTTTCTTCATTTTCTGTGCTGGGCCTGTGAAATATTTTCTGTGCACTTTTGAAGAAGATTATATGGCGCTGTGAGCATTGGGTGGCCTTTTGATGTGGAATTCCAGCATTTAGGGATCTGTGCTTAAACGCTAGTGGGCAAGAATTATGTTAAAAGTGTGTTCTTTTTTTCTCTTTGCAGTGGGAGCCAGGCTATTTTGATAAGCATTTTGTGTGTGCACTCTGCATGACTGCATTCAGGTTGCTGTGAATACGTTACTGTGAATAGATCATTGTAAATTATTGTAAATATGAATGCCTTAAGAAAAAGATAAGGAGTCTTCCGCAGGCGGAGATTGCCTTAGTATTATGATTCCAGGCTGGGTGAAGAGCCTATATGATACATTAGCACAAGAATGGGCATGCAGTGCTGCGTGGAGCGAGCCGTGGGAAGAACGCTTAGGCATTGCAGGGCCTGCAGAGGTTGTGTTTCGTTTACAAAATGTCCATGTGGAAAAAGGAAAAGATTTTGCCGCCTTGGGAAGACAGCGGTGGATTTCATGTTTATAGAAAAATGCACCAGAGGAATGTTGAATTAAGCAAAGATATTTTGCATTTGGAGAGAGAGTTAGCTGCTGACAAAGTTTGATTTACCCCCAGCTCAGAGCTGCAGGTGAATCCTCCAACTTTCCGCCCAACTCACAGTTGGGCGGAGTGGTAATGGGATGAGGAAGAGGAAAAAAGATGAGGAAAAAAAGGACACAAATCTAGGACGAGGAGGAAGAAGAGGGACTGCAATGAGGAACTAGGATAAGGAAGAGCATGAGAGACTAGGATGATCAAGAAGGGCTAAAATGGGGAAGAGGGACAGTATGATGATGAGGAGCGTGCTAGAATAATGAATAAGGATGACGAAGAGGAAATAGGACGATGAACAAGGATGAAGAAGAGGGAAAGGGAAGAGGAGGAGCGACAAGGGAAAGGAAAGAGGAACCAGGATGAGCAATATGAAGAGGGACTCGGATGCGTAAGAGCGACTAGAAGGAGGTACTTGAATGATGCCAATGATGCACAATGATGAGGGATGAAGACAATCGAAAAGGGACAAGGAAGCGGAACAGGGACTATGAAGAGGGACTAGATCAAGGAAAAAGGCAAATGATGAGGAAGAGGGACTACAGCGAGGAAGGGGGAAAAGGACAAGCAAAAGAAAGAAGAACTAGGAAGAGGATTAGCGTGAGGAAGCAGGACAAGGAAGACCAAGAGGGACTAAAAGGAGGAAGAGGTTATATTGGAATTGAATAGGATGAACAAGTAGGACCAGGGCAAGGAAGAAGGGCTAGGACAAGCTAGAGGGCATAGCGCGAGGGGCAAGGATGATGAAGAGGCAGAGAAAATAGAATGAAGAAGAGGGACAATGATGATGGACTGCGAAGAAGGAGAAGAGGAAACAGGAAGAGGGTCTTGACAGGGAAGGGTAGGGAAGTGGCAGAAGGGCGATGAAGAGGGACCAGGATGATGAAGAGGGACTAGGATGAGGGAATAGGAAGAGGAGGAACTAGGCTGAGGATAAAAAAGAACGATGGGCAAGAGGGATTAGGACGAGGAAGATGACTACAAGTAGGGGCATGAACTAAAGACAAGGATGTGGCTTGTACGGAGTTAGAATGAGGATGATGCACTACAATGAGGAAGTTTCAATAGGATTAGGAAGACGGTCTATGATAGGGAGGAGTGGGAGGCAGAGGGCCTAGGGCGGGGGAAAGGATAAGAAAGAAGGACTAGGATGAAGAGGAGGGACTAGGATGACAGAGTAGGACACAGGACTAGAAGGAAGAACTAGCACGTGGAAGACTGACAATGACAATGAAACAGCACTAATTAGAGGAAGAGGAAGTAATATGAAGAAGAAGGACTGTGGCAAGGGACTAGGATGAGAAAGGAGGGCTATTGTGGAAGAGGGACTGTAATGAGGGAATATGGTAAGCAAGAGACGAGAAGAAGAGAGACTAGGATGAGGAAGCGGGTCTAGGAGAAAGGACTGTAACAAAGGATATGGACAACAGATGAAGAGATGGGAAAGGACTAGGGCAAGCAGCTGGGATGAGGAAAAGGGACAACAAAGAGGAAGAGGGAGTCAGATGAGGAATAGGGAAAAGAAAGTGGAATGAGGGTCTATAAAGAAGAAGAGGGTCAGGGATGAGGATAGAGAGAGGGATGAGGAAGAGGGACTATGCTGAGGAAGGACGCTAGGGTGAGGGACTAAAACAAAGAACTAAGGCAGGGAACTAGGATGTGGAAGATAGTCTATGGTGATAAAAAGGAATTAGGGTGAGAAAGAAGGTCTGGGGTGAAGGACTTAGAAAAGAAAGGGGGACTAGAAAGAAGGACTCTTTTGAGGAAATGGCACTATGATGGGGAATAGGGACTATGATGAGGGACTAGTACAAGGAAGAGGAACTACAGCAGGTAGATGAAGAGTGACTAGGATGAAGAGGAGGGATACAATGATGGACTAGCATGAGAAAGAGGCATGCTGAAGATGGACTAGGACTAGAAAGAGGGTCAGTGATGAGGGAATGGGAAGAGGAAGACATAGAAGGACAGAAAAGAATGGGAAAGAGACAGGAACGAGAAATACAGCATAGGAGGATGAACAGGGCCTAGGATAGTAGATTAAAACAAGGAAAGGTGCTAGCATGAGGAATAGGGACTAAAATGGGGAAGAGTGACCAGGACGTAGAAGAAGAACTGGGATGGACTAGGGTGAAGAGGCGATATTATGATGAGGAGCTAGGAAGAGGGCCAATGACAAGAAAGAGGGAGAGTGTCCAGGATGAGGAAGAAGGACTAGGATGATGGCAAGAAAGCCCGGACAAGGACATGCATGAGGGACCAGGGAGTCGGGAACATGGACTACTATGAGTGAGAGAGACTCTGAAAAGAGACAGAGACTATGACGCTGTTTCAGGATGAGGAAGAGGAACTAAGGCAAGAGGGACTAGGAGTAAGAAGAGAAAATGTACAATGATGAGATACTAGGATGGGGAAGGGGAGCTGGAAAAGGGGGAGGTACTAGGGTATTGAAGAGAAGGAGGGACTATGATGAGGAAGAGCAAAAGGGGTTAGGGTGAGGACACAGGTAAGGAACTATGCTGAGAAAGAGGGATCAGGATGAGGAGGAACAAGTGGAATGAGGGACCAGGAGCACAATGTGAAGTAGGATAGGATGAGGAAGAGGATCTAGAAGGAGGAAGAAGGAAGATGTAGAGGGACGAGGATAAGGATTAGGATGAGGAAGATGCATAGGGACAAAGAAAATGAACGAGGATGAGGAAGAGGGACTAGGACAAGAAAAAGGAAGAGAGGCTGGCATGAGGCACCGAGATGAGGAAGAGTGTCTAGGATGAGGAAGAAGATGGACTAGACTGCGGATGAGGGTTTTGCACTAGGACAAGGAAGATGAACTAGAATGAGGAAGATGGAGAAGGAGGATGATGATGAAAAGGAACTGGAACCAAAAAGGGGAGGAAGAAGAGGAACTAGGACAAAGATAAAGAAGGTAGTTGAGGAAAAAGAAAGAGGGTGGCAACCAACAGGCAGAAGGGCATGGAAAAGCAATGAGGACAGGAAGGGAAAAAGGGACAAGAAGGGTGAAGAGGGACTCAAATGAAGAAGAGGGATGTGGAAGAGGACGAGGGAGAGTGACATGGGTGAGGAAGAAGAAACAGAGACAGGATCTAGGATTAGACAGTAGGATGGGGAAGAAGGACTAAGTAGAGGGACTAAAACAATGAAGTGGCACTAGGATGGGGTAATAGAACAAGGGAAAATGAATAGGAAGAGGAGCTACATAGCAGAAGAAGAATAGGGATAAGGGTAAGACAGAGGGATGATAAGGAGAGATAGGGACTCAGAAGAAGGACAGGGACTAGGAAATGGCTCCAGAATAAGGAAGAGGAATTAGGAAAAGGGTCTAGAACAATATAAAGAAAGAGGGACTAGAATGAAGAAGAAATACTAGGATAGGGAAGAAATGAGTATCTGAGACTGGAATAAAGAGGAGGGATGAGGAAGAAGTCTTAGGATGTAGAATAGGGATTAGGATCAGGGACTGGGATAAAAAGATTGATTGGGATGAGAGATCAGGTTGAAGAAAATGTACTTGGACAAGCAATGACAATGAATCAGGACAATGACAAGGAAGAAGGAAGAGGAAGAGGGATTAGGATGAGGAGATGGGGCTAGTATGCTAACTAGTGTCCAGAGACTAGAATGAAGATGAGGGACCAGGGAAAAGGGGCAATGGACTAGGATGAGGGGCTATGAAGAGGGATTACAATGAGGAAGAAGAATTAGGATTATAAACAGGACTAGGATGGGGAAAATGAAAGGGAAGAGGGACTGGGATGAGGTACAAGGATGAAGCAGAGAATGAAGGAGAGGAAGACAAAGAGGGACATGAACGAGAATGGGAACTAGGATGGGGAAGAGGAAGCAGGACTAGGACTTATCAAAGGATGACAAGGATAAAGTAAACAAGACGAGAAAGAGGGATATGGAAGAGGGATATGGCTAGGAAGAGGAAAGACGATGAAGGGCTAGGTCTAAGAAGAAGGGGCAGTGTAGGATAAGGAATGAGGAAGAGGAAATAGAACAAAGATGAAGGACGAGGAAAAGGAACTAGGATAAGGGGCTAGGGCAATGGGGTTAGGACAAGTAAGAGGGAAAAGGGACAATGGATCAGGGACTAGGAAGAAATAGAAGGACTAGGAAGAGAACCAGCAACTATGAAGATTGACTAGGGTGAGGAAGAGGACTTGGGACAGGTAAGAGGGATTAGGAAGAGGGGCTAGGACCTAGTCCTTGTTCTTCATCCTAATCAGTCATTCTAGTTGCTATTCCTCCACCTAGACCCTCTTCCTTTCCATTGTTCGAGTTCCCTCACCCAATTTATTTTCCTCTCTCTCACCCTAGTTCCTCTTATTCATCTGTCGTGCTTGTTACATTGCCTCTTCTGTGATGTAGTCCCTCTTCTCTTATCTCATGCTATTGCATCTTTCTAGCCAAAGACACTCTTCTTTTCTCTGCCTCGTCATCATTCTTCTTCTACATTGTATCCTCTCTTTCTCAACTTAGTCACTCTTGATAGTCTCCTTCCCTCCCACTGTCCTTTGTGATATCCCTTGTACTTGTGCATCATTCATGTTCCTCTTCCTAGTCCTAATTCCTTTTCCTAGTTCCTGTTCATCTTCCTTGTCCTTGTTCATCTTACCTCTTCTTTGTCTTAGCCCCAATTTCGATTCCCTCTTCCTTTGCCTAGTAACATTTCTTTGTCCTCAATCAAGTGGCACTTCCTCTTACTCATTTAAGTAACTTCCTCAGGGAATAGGACGAGAGACTAGGATGAGGAAGAGGGATCATGGCGAGGTTAGGTTACATAGGTGCCCAACAACATTATAGTATGCCCGAATAGGTCCCCCCACAATGCCTGCAAACCTCCCTTTTGCATCCACCAGCTTTTGTCTGAACTTAAGGCCAAAAGATTCCCTAACCCCCACAGGGGCCCCTCTGGCATAGGAGGAGAAGGTGGTCCCGACAACCTGTCCCTTCCATCTAGCACCCAATCTCCCCAGGCCCTGTAAAGTGGAAAACAGATTTGGTGAGAAACAGGACTGGACAGTGCTAAGAGGAATAGCAACTAGAACAAAGGAGAAAGACTTAAATGGGGGACTTTTATGAGGAAGAGGAAAATGGAAGGAAAATAGAAAAGGGAGAGGAACTAGGACAACATAGATGAGAGGGAGTAAGAAGAGGAAGAGGGTCTATAAGGAGGAACATGAAGGAGGGACACTGATGCGGGACAAGGGGCCTCATTATGAGTCACCCGGTATGGAAATAATGGTGGCGGTAAATCCGCCGCCACCGTTGTTTCCCTGACCTGGCGGGTTTAACACCAGCCGCCTGCAGGCGGACGTGGAAATACCGGCACCATCACGGGAATGGGGATTTACCACATTCCGCCTCTCCGGAATTCCCGGGTCACTGGGGTCGTAATGCCCCGGTAATTCCGGGAATCACAGAGGCGGAATGGTAATACGAGTCTGGCAGTAACCTGCCGGAATTTCAGGTACGGTTACCGCCGGACTCGTAATGAGGCCCAAGGACTTGGGGCAGGGAGTAGGAAGACAGACTACAATGAGGAAGGGGGATGAGAATTACATACTAGTATGGAGAAGAGGGATTAAGGAGAGGGACAAATACAAGAAACATGCACTAGAACAACGGAAATGGATGAGGAAGAGGCAGAGAGGAAAATGAGGAATTAGAGAGTGGTATTATGATGAGTAAAAGTGTGTAGGGTACGGAAGAAGCAATGGGATGAGGAATACAGCATTAGATAAGAAGATTCACTATGACAAAGAAGCAAAGAAGAGGAAGAGGGATTAGAATGAGGGACTCGAAAGGTGAAGAGGGGCTAGGATGCAGAAGAGGGACAAGGAAGTGGGACAGGATGATGGACTTGGACGAGGAAGAGGAAAAAGCAAGTAGGACTAAAATATTAAAACAAATTGGAATGAGGAAGAGGGACAGTCTGAAGCATTTGATTGAGGGTGATAATAGAGGACTAAGATGAGGCATAGGGACAAGTTTGAGGAAGAGGAAGATAGGCGAGGGTGATGGACCAGCGATTACGAGGGGGATGGGGGACTGGGATGAGGAACTGGGAAGAGTAACAGGGATCAGGAATACGGACAAGGATGAGAAAGAGTAAGCAGGACTAGGATAAGGGATGAGGTAAGAGGGATTAGGATGAGGATGAAGGGCCTGTGGGAGGATGAGGAGGAGGGAGAGTTACTAGGATAAGGAAGAGGTAGTAGGATGAGGGACTACGGTGAAGATGAGCTATTAGGAAGAGGGACAAGGATGAGGAAGAGGGAATAGGAAAGGAAGACAGACTGACAAAGAAGACAAAGAGGGACTAGGACAATTTACTAGAAAGAGGAAGAGGGATGAGGATGTGGGAGTGATACAAGGAAGAGGGATGGTTGAAGAGAGATTAGGATGAGGGAGTAGAAATAGGATACGAAACTATGAAGAATGAGTAGGATGAGGAAAAGGTATTAGAACGGGGCACAAGGACCAGGAAGAGGAACAAAGGCTAGGATGGGGATGATGAACCAAGTACTAGGACAATAATGAGGGACTGAAACCAGGGATTTGAAAGAGGAACAGGGACTGGGAAATAGGCATTAGGATGATGAAGACAACGTGGGTATAGGACAAGGGATGACAAAGAGAAAGAGGGACTAAGGTGAGGACCTAGGACAAGGATGATGATGAAGAGGAGAAAGATTTCCTAGGATGAGGAAGAAGGACTAGGATGAGGGACTAAGATGAGGAAGAGAGATTACGGTGGGGGATGAGGGACTAGGAAGAGGATGAGGAGCAAGGAAGAGGAAAGAGATTAGGGAAAGGGACTACGATGAGACAGATGGACTAGGAAGAGGGCCTTGAATGAGAGACAAAAGGAGGAAACCATACAGGGGTAACATAAGGAATAGTGCCTGGGAAGAGGAAATAGGATAAAGAAGACTATCTTAAGAAAAAGAGACAATGTGAAGGAAGAGAGATGAGGAAGGAGAACTTGAGATAGTAAATGGAAAAGGAAGAGAGAGTAGGACAAGGAACTAGGATAATGGAGAACATTTGTTGAGACACTGTTGATAAAGAACATTATCAGGGGTAAGTCATTTTACCTACCCCTGATAATGTTGTTTCTACTGGATGTTCCTCGCGAGTATTCCTCATCTTCGAAATATCCCATACCCTGCTTGCAGCTTCAGAACCTTTTCAACATCAGAGGGTGCCGTGCGCCGTCGACTTGTGATCCCTCAACGGCTTCAATCCTGATCTTGGCCGTAACGTAGACACTGGTGTAAGTAGCACGCACCGCAGCCGTTGCTTCAGTTCATGTTTTCCCCCCTTTCAGAATAGCTGTCTCAAAGGTTAAAGAAACTCAGATGTTGAAAGGTGTAAATAACAGACATTCACTCAAAGATAGAGGGGTGGGTTGGGAGGGCGATGAGAAATCTGTGGGAGGAAAATCCAGCAGAAAGAACATTACCAGGGGTAAGTAATTTGTTCTTCTAATGAAGGATGTCCTCCCAAGTATTACTCATCTTTGATGAACTCCCATAGCAGTATGTAACTGGAGGTGGTAAAAAAATAATGTACTTTCGATGTATGCTGTGGAGAACAGCTATGCCAAATTTAGCCTCCTCGCCTGATACAGAATCAAGGCAAAAATGGCTTGTAAAGGTGTGCAGTGAAGATCAGGTTGCAGCACTGCAAATGTCCTGCTCCGGCACCCCTCTTTGTAAAGCCGAAGCATTAGCTACTCCTCTGGTGGAGTGAGCTCTCAGACAATCAGGGACATCTTTGCCAGCCAGAGTGTAAAATACACAACACAATCCATCGAGTCAAGGTCTGTTTAGTAACAGTCTGTCCCAGTCTTTGACCTGCATGGCCCACAAAGAGGTGGTAATCTTACTTAACCTTAGCGATTCTGCTAATGTAAAAGCTCTGCTGTGTTTTGGGATCCAATCGATGAATCCCTGGAAGGATGCAGAGGAGGATAAAAACATGGTAGAACAATTTTTGCGCCAAGTGAGACTCGGACACCAACTTAGGCAGAAATGAAGGGCAAACCCTCAAAATAGTGTTATCCTTATAGAAAGCAGTAAACAGTGTCTTGGAAGACAATGCTTGAAGCTCACTCACCCTGCGAGCCGAGGTGATTGCTATCAGAAAGACAGTCTTCAAAGTCAATATCCTAAGAGGACACGAATGAAGAGGCTCAAAAGGAGCTCCCATCAAGAGGTTTAACAATAAATTCCCAAACCGGAAACAATAAAAGGAACTGGTGGCAAGATGTTCGTCAGTCCCTTCAGGAACTAGATAACAATAGGAAGTTTAAAATAAGAGCCTTGTTCAGGCGAGCGCTTGGAAATGGAAAGCGCTGCCAGATAGATCTGGATACATACAACAAGAATGATAACACAGATCGTGTGTCACAGGTAGAAGTGTCTATGTTCTCGTCACTACACCAGCTGCAAGATGTGTTCCAAAGGCAGCGATATAGAGTTTTAGTTGCTGGCCTTCTTACCGAAAACAACACCCCTCTTAATTATGTTTTCCGGGAGATCCCAGTTTCTGTATCTCATCCTCTCGGAAACCAGGCATGAAGGTTTGGAGTTCTTATTTCTGGGTGGAGAACGTGACCTCCTTCCTGAGTGAGCAGGTCTGCTCTTTGTGGAAGACGAATGTGAGGGCAGATGGACAGGTCTAGAAGGTCTGGGTACCACATCCTCCTGGCCCAATCCAGAGCAATCAGGATCACGGATTTCCTGAACTTCGTCAACCTCCTGATAACATGTGGAATGACGGGACTGGAGGGAACGCGTACAGGAGTGGAAAGTCCCAATTCATCACAAACGCGTCCCCCAGAGCTCATCTCTTAGGAAATTCCCTGGAGCAGAACAGGTTGCACTTCCTGTTCATACTGGACGCAAACTGATCAACTTGAGGGATTCCCCAAAGGGCGAAGATCTCTTTAAGGCCTTCCTGAGCCAACTCCCACTCGTGAGAGACTGTGCTCTGCCTGCTCAGAGCATCTGCCACTGTGTTTTCTTCTCCGGCTAGGTGAATAGCCGATAGTGAGATTCCTTCTTGCAGTGCCCAAAACCAGAGCTGCATTACCTCTCTGCGCAGTTGTACTGACCCTACACCTGCTCTCTTGTTGAGGTAATGCATGGCCACTGTGTTTTCCGTCATTATCAGGATGTTCCCCCGCAGAGAGGGCAGAAAGGCCATCAGTGGAAGTCGGATTGCCCTTAGCTCTAAAAGGTGTATGTGAAGTTTGGACTCTGATGAAGATCAACGACCGCTGATTGTCAGATCGTTCTCATGAGCTCCCCAACCTGTGTGGGAGGCGCCTGCAACTACTGTTATCTCTGGCCATGGTTGCCAAAAGGGTTCTACCTTAATCACGTTCTCCTTACAGGCCCACCACAAGAAATCCTCTGCAACTTTGTTCGGGACCTGAAGAAGGTCGGTCATCCTGCTGGAGAATTGTGACCAATGGGATCTGAGGGCCCACTGAAGGGATCTCATCCTCAGATGAGCCTCTTGCACCATGAAAATGCAGGATGCCATGAGACCAAGCAACCTCAAAAAATTGAAGGCGGGTCATTGTTGGGCATTCTGAAACTTTATGACCATCAGCAGATATATGTTGAGCCCTCACCGCGGGTTGCGAAGCTTCCCCTGGGGAAGCATGTAGGACAGCTACAATAAATTGAAGCTTTTGGGAAGGTATCATATGGGACTTCTTGAAAGTGAGAGAGAAGCCCAGATTGTGGAGGGATTGGCAGGTGATGCTGAGATGTTCCAGAACTTGCTCGGGAGAACAAGCCCTGATCAGCCAATCATCTAGGTAAGGGTAGATGTGAATCCGTCCCCTCCTTAGACTTGCCGCTTCTACAGCCATCAATCTGGTAAAGACCCTCGGGCAGAGCTGGGCCGATTGGCAGAACTTGAAACTGAACATGAGAACTGCCAATGTGAGGTTAAGCTTCCCAAAGTCCCGGCTTTCCCTCCTCCTCCTCCTCCTCCTCACCTGACAAACAGGAATCTGGAGTTGAAGATATCAAGGGTCTTCGGGCTCTGTAGTCCTTCTTCTTCTTCTTTTCTTTTTTTTCGGAGCAAGTGTCACCCTTCCGGAAGGAAGCCACAGTGATATGCTATCAAACAGCACTACCCGTGGCCCCTCTCCCGAGAGGGACAGAATGGGGAAAAAGCCTAATAGGCACAAAAAACCCCAACAGTCGATGAGCAGAATAAGGCGTCCGGCAGCTTATAATGCAGAGTGGAAAATGGGCCCCGCAGGCTTCCGGAGGGTGTTGGAAAGGAAAGCCCAAACTAGCTTAACCTCTCACAGAAATTAGTGATTGGACTGACACAGCGTGTATGAACACTGCAAAAGTGCACAGACTTAAGGTAAGCCTGCCTAGAAATCAGGTAAAGAAAGAAAGTATGGCAGAAAATAGCAGAAGCCAGTAAACGGAGAGAGGAAGCAAAACTCAGAAGAGAAAGGTGGAGCGGAGACAGAAGAGAGTGCTGAAGCGGAGAGAGAAACAGGTAAGTGACGGATGAGGAGGTGCACTCCGCCAAAGAGTAACAGGAACGCGGCGTTCTGCGAGGGGCGACCGCCAGGAGAGGAACAGGAACAAAAGAGGATGCCCTGAAAACCCGGGGACACAGAGAGGAAAGAGAACAGCAAAAACACAGCGTTGTAGCAACCAGAGAAAGCAAGCTTCAGCGGCCGCGAGGCTGACCGAAGCGGGGAGCAACGCACAGTGTCTAGGGAGGGCGTGGCTAATAAGCCTCTTAGGTCACTGCCATCGCAACACTAGACCGCTGCCCACGCAAGGCGGAAGAGCGTGGCGGATTAACTAATGGCGGCGTGAAAGCCATGTTCGCGACCACAGTGTCCATGGCAGGTGGCGCATGACACAATGTCGAACCTCAGGTACTTCCTGTGCTTATAATGTATGGGTACATGGAAGTAAGCATCCTAAAGATCGAGTGGCACCATCCAATCCTGGAGCTGAGGGCCTGGAGCATTTGCAAAAGAGTGACCATCTTGAACTTGTCCTTCCTGAGAAACTTGTTCAAGCATCTCAAGTCCAAGATGGATCACAGTCCCTTGTCCTTTCTGGGAATTAGGAAGTAAGGGGAGTACCATCTTTGGTTCCTCTCTGCTGCAGGTACCTATTCTATTGTACCTTTCTCTCACAGGGTGATAACCTCCTGCAATAGGAGCGGGTCTGGGTCCTTCAAAGAGTAGCTGCTGGACGGAAAATTTGAAGGCCTTTTAAAGAATAGGAGTCAGTAACCATGGGCTACTGTTTGCAGGGCCCAAGCATCTGAAGTAATGCTTGACCATTCTTCCAAATGCTGTGTGGTCTGCCTCCCACCACAGTTCTGTGGACTAAAGCCTCAAAGAGGTTTTGGTGTGCGGCTTCTGGGGAAGGCAACGAGGCAGAGGTTGTTTGGGTAGCTCTACCCCCACATCCTTGTAAACCACAAGGTAGTCTCCTCTGTCCCCTTTGAGAGAATTGTCCCCTCGCTGTTCCAACCGAAGAATAGAATTGAAAGGACCGACCCTTCCAAATCTGAGAGGCCGAATGGGGTTTCTGTGGTTGGCAAATCGCTGCACCCAACGATTTTGGAGCTGCTTTGGAAGTTTGCAACTTTTCAAAATGATCATCGGCCTTAGAACCAAACAGTTGAGAGCCATCAAAGGGCATATCCAATAGCCTCGACGGAGCGTCTGGGGCAAAACCTGACCTGTGTGGCCACGCAAACCTTCTGGTTTCAGCGCTTGCCGCCATCACACAACTAACGCAATCTGAGGTATCTAAACCAGATTGCAGAGACTTGCACATAGCATCCATGCCATCCTACACAATGTTGAGGAAGCCTTCCCTTTCCTCACCCTCGGGAATGTGCTCTGTGGCTATTGCCACAACGTCCCACACAGTGTGTAAACACGTTGCTAAGGTACAAGTAGAAATAACTGCCTTTAGCCCCATGCTACCCGCCGAGAACACCCTTTTTCGCAGGGCGTCAAACTTCTTGTCATCCCTATCTGGAGGGATTGTGGCATGGAAAACAGCCTTTGAGGTTGATGTGGCTGCCTGGACAACCAGACTTTCCGGAGTTGGATGTCTTGACAGGAATTCTGGATATCGCAGAAGGCCTGTACTTCCTGGGCAAATGCTTATTTACTGCTGGTGTAGTATTAGGCTTTTTCCAGTTCTCCACAAACCTGTTCATCAATGCTGTATGGAGAGGCAGAACGGGATCCTTGGGAGGACCCTTATCAAGGATGTCCGTAAGATCATCCTTCACATATTCAGCCACAGGCATGCTCCATCCTAAATACTCAGTCACCTGGGCCATGGCTGACCTATATGAGGCATCAACATACACAGCCACATCTGGTGTGGCAAACTCCACTTCTGGAGATGTATCCTTCAAGGTGTCCCCTAGGTCTCTTAACCTTGACTCTTCAGAGATCAGCTCCTAAGGAGCATTTGGAGTGCCATAATCCAATACAAACAGAGGACTTCTCTCCTCCTCCACCTCCTCCTCTTCATAAATGGAGCTCATCTGCGTCAAAGAACCCAACATCGACTACTTCGATGGAGCAGAACAGGAAAATGCATAAGAAGGCGCATGCCTCTCGCCTACTCTATTTAACATCTATACACGTCCTCTGTTTGACTTGCTCGATGGTACAGACATAAAATAGACAAATTACGCTGATGATACACAGATTGTGTTTGTGCTCTCTGGCCATTATGACCTTGCCACAGTCAAGGTGAATGATGTCTACGACCTTATCCAAAGATGGATGGCCGTAAATTCTTTCGCCTTAAATAACGAATAAACAAGTGGATGCTAATTGGCTCTGGAAATCGGTTAAAAGGTTGGACATCAGATACAGCCATCTTAGAATTGCCAACTGCTCCATTCAAATCAGTCCGCAAGTTAAGACTCTCAGAGTTCTTCTGGATTCCGGGCTTAACATGCAGAAGCAAGTCTTACAGGTGAAGGCATCCCGCACCTACATAAGTAAACTCTTACATCAGATTAAACCCTACCTTATCACTGTGAACTTTGCATCTGTTGCGTCTGCACTTGTGAATACCTGTATCGACTACAATAGCCTGGTGATCGGTACCACGAAAAGTAACATTAGAACACTCCAGGTTGCATAGAACAGGGCTGTTAAAGCTGTATCTGGAAATAACCATAGAGAACACATCACAGAAGCTAGAAGATCCCTACACTGGCTCCCAGTCTGTCATCGTATTACAAACAAGGTCCTCACTCTCACCCACGACTGCATCTCAGGCAAGGCTCTGGATTACCTCAAAGTGCGTATACAAAAGGACCCTGAACTTAGAAACAGACGCTCAAGTGGTACTAACAAGCTTGCCATTCCATGCCACAAACTCAGAAGCTTCGGAGGCACAAACCTCAATGTTTGTGCTCCCTCACTCTGTAAGCGGATCCCGCAAAGTATTAGTAAAATATCATGTCTCTCAAATTTTAAAAAGGCTTCAAAAACACACCTCTTCATTTCTAAGGATTAAAATATTGCCCCTCTCTGCCAGCCTATCCTCTTCCCTGATCCTGCTAACTAGCAGGGTTTGTTTTTTTAGTCTGTCTCTGTTTTGTGTGTGCACCGAGCAGTGTTGCGCTTTACAAGAAACATTATAAAAATAATAATATTAATAATAATAATAATAATAATAATAATAATAATAATAATAATAATAATGGCTTTGACTTGACTCGAGGAGTCAAATCACTTTGCACCTTTCGAGGAAAGTTCGAGGACTTACTGCCTCTGTGGCGCGCGAGCAGAAGATTTTGATTATGCCCTTTTGGCATTACGAGATGCGATGGGGTCAGAAGCCTTTTTCGGTACAATGGAAGGGGTGAATGATGCCACCTTTGTGAACACCCCTAACATTTTGAGGCAAAATTCCTCCAATTCAGCCTTAGAAGCTGGCTTACTCAGAAAACATACCTGTTTACTTTTGGGTGGGCAGTCAGAAGAAGATGATCAGGACCAAAGGCGTCACTTCAAAGAATTCTTATGCAAGGACGATAAAGATGAGTGCCGGTAACTCAACCGAGAGCGCTTAGAATGTTTGCTGCGCTATCTAGCTCCGTGAGGTGAAACCTCCCTCAAGCTCTTATCGTCCGACGACCTCATCTCTGATGGGGTAGTGGAAGGGGATTTGGACAAGGGCATACCTAGGGCGAGTTTCCCCTTCCTCTGCTTCAAGGCCTTCAAGGTCATTGACTGGCATGAGCCACAGTCGTCAACCTTATGGCCTATCCTTAAACACCAGAAGCATATTCGGTGTGAATCCATGATGGACATCTATGACCCTCAATCTGGGCCTCTCTTGAACCCAATCTTCAGGGTAGACATCTCGAAGATCTCGATAACACAGTAGATAAATCATTGAGGCGAACAAACCGTTTTGAAGCTTGCTGCATGGAAAAAGGGAGTTGATGGAATGGGTGCGATGTGTGCTACTTTTACCAATTTTGACGTTACAGATGAGAGTGGGGTAGAAGCCACTGAGGAACCACAAGTCAACAACGCACAGCGCCCTCTGCTGTTGGCAAGTTTCCAAAGCTGCAAGCAGGATATTGGACATATCAAAGATGAGGAATATGTGGGAGGACACGATCCATTAGAAAGAAAGGCTTTAGGAGGGAAACGAGGAACTGAAATTATGGACTTGGATGAGGAAGCAGGACTGGGAAGGGAGAAGGAGCACTATGACAAGGAAGAGGGAATAGTAAGAGAAACTGTGATGAGAAAGAGGGACACGAATAAGAGATAATGACTAAGGAGAAATACAGGGACTGGGAAGAGGGACCAGAATATCAACGAGATGGAAGCGGGACAATGACAAGGAAGAGGGAATGGGACAATATAAAGGAAGAGGGAGTGGAAGGAAGAAGAACTAGGTTGAGGACAAGGGATTGTGACGAGTAACTCAGATGAATGAAGAGAGATTAGGATAAGGCACAAGGACAAAGAATAAGAACTATGACAAGGAAGAGGAGAGAGGAAGAGCTACTAGGGTGAGGAGGTGAACTAGCATAAAAACGAGTGACCAGAAGCTAGCAGGAACGTGATGGTTTGGCAAAAAGGGATGAGGTACCACTGTGAGGGAGTGTGGCTAAAAAAATGAACTACAATGAGTAATAAGTAGGATGAGTAGGGGGACAAGGATGAGGAAGAGGGACCATGATGAGACACTCAGGTGATGAAGAGGATAGGTAAGAGGTATAGGTAGAGGTAGAGGAAGAGAAGTGGGGACATGCAAGAGGAAGTGGCATTAGAACATAGAAGAGGGACTGGTACAAGAAAGAGGCACTAGGACCAGGTAAAATGAGAGGGTGTATGACAAGGCATAGGAGGACAAATGACTAAGAAAATGGACTAGGAAGAGGATGTAACAGTAGGAAGAGGGACTAAGATGAAGAAGAGGAACTGGGCCAGGACTTGGATGACGGAGAGGGTATAGGATAAGTCAAAAGGACAACAAAGAGGGAATAGGACAAGCAAGAGGGAAGAGGAATAGGGTCTATGATGAGGAGGAAGGACTAGTGTGGAGAGGAGGGACTGGGGATTAATACAAGTATGAGATGAAAGGGACAGAAGCCAGGTACTAGGAAGATGGGTAGAGACTGGGATGATGAACTAGAGTAAAAGGAACTAGGACAAATTGGAAGGACCATGATGAGGATGAAGAAGAGGAAGAGTTACCAGAATGAGCAAGAAGGACTAGGATAAGGAAGAGAGATTAGGGCGAGGGATTAGCATGTGGAAGAGAAACTAAGAAGAACATTAATAATAAGGTAGAGGGTCTAGGATTAAGAAAATGGGCTAGTACGATGTAGAGGGGCTAGAAAGAGGGGTTTGAACTAAGGACTAAAACAAGGATACACAGACCAGGAGTAAGAAGAGGGATAGGGACTAGAAAGTGGGTCAGCAACTAGGGAGAGATAATAGAATGAAGAAGAGGGACTCTGTTAAGGAAGACACACTATAACAATGAAGAGGGATGAGGAAGATGAACTAGGGCAAGTAAGAGGAAGGGGAATAGATGAGGGACTAGGGCAACAAAGAGGGGTCTCGGAGGAGAAATAGGAACTGAAATTATGGACCAGGATGAGGACGAGGGACTGGGGAGAGAAGGGGGAGTAGGGCAAGAATGAGAAAGACCATCTAGGATGTGAAGGTGGGGCTGGAATGAAGACGAATCTCTAGGGCAAGGAAGAGGGAAAATGAAGAGCAACTGTGATGAGGAAGAGGGACAAGAGTGAGGATAATGACTAAGAAGAAGGGCTGTACTGGGAATAGGGATTAGGATATCGAAGAGATGTGAGTAAGAGGGACAAGGACAAATAAGGGGGACTAGGATGATGATGAGGTAGAAGAAGATGTACTAACAAGAGGAAGAGGAAAGAGGCAAGGATAAGGACAAGAAAAAAAAGGACTATGGCCATGAATAGACTCTATGCCAAGGAAGGCGAAGCAGCTAGAAGGATAAGGACTAAGAAGCGGAAGAAGGGCTAAAACGGGTAGAGGGCCTGACATGAAAGAATACCACAAGGAAGTAGAGTAGTAGGGGTTGGGAGGGGAACCCAGGATGAGGATGAGGGTCTTATAGGTGAAAACGTGTAGAGGAAGAGGGACTAGTACAAAGAAGAGGGGTTTAGATGTCGAAAAATAATAAGGATTACAACAAGGATCAGGGAAGAGCAATCAGGACTAGGAAAAAGAAAAGGGAAGATGAACAAGGACAAGGAGTATGAAGAGGGACTAGGACAAGAAATAGGGACTAGTAAGAGGGACATGAATGGTGCACAAGTACAAGGGATGTCACAATGGACAGTGACTAGAAAGAGGGGAAGGTACTGGTAAGAGTGACTAGGATGAGAAAGAGAGGATACAATGTAGAAGGAGGCCTATGATAAGGAAGAGAGAAAAGAAGAGTGATTAGGGCTAGAATGGGCAATAGGATGAGACAAGGGAAGAGGGACTACATCAAGGAAGAGGGACTATAACAAGGACGATGGATGAAGAAGATGAACTAGGGTAAGGGAAAGGAAGATAAATTGAAGAGGAGGAGAGACACACATCAGGCACAAGGACAACAGATGGGACATGGGAAAGGGACACGTAAGAGGGACTAGGAGAGAAAGACATAATCCAATAGGGAAGAGGAACTACAAAGAGGAATAAGGAAAGGGAAGAGGCCCAATGGCTAGGGAGAGGGAATAGGACAGGATAAGGGGAGAGGGACTACATCAAAGAAAAGGGACTTGTTGCGGAGGGAAATATGTGAGGAAGAGGAAGATCAAATAGGATGAGGGATTAGGACATTGAATAGCAAGATGGTCTAGCAGAAGGAAAGTGGACCAGGATTATGTACTAGGATGAGGAAGATGGAGCAGGACGAGGACGAGGTAGAGGGCCTAATATGAAAAAGGATAAGAAGGAAGCACTGGGACAAGCAAGCGCAAGACGTATTATAAATAGAGACTAGGATGGGGAAATAGTACTAGGATGAAGAAGAGGGGCTAGAATGAGCCGAAGGGACTAGGATGAAGTACTGGGAAGATGGACTAGGATGAGGACAAGGAATAAGAAATCAGATGAGGACGAGGGACTAGTATGAGAGACTAGAATGAGGAGCTGGAAGAGAGATAAGGAAGAGGGACTATGATGAGGAAAAGGAACTAGGGGGAGGGACTATAATGAAGCACTCGGAAAAGGAGGTGGGAGATTTTGGATGAGGAATGGGTACTGGAACAAGGGACTAACATGAGAAAGAGTCACTAGGAAAAAGGACCAGGATGAGGAACAGGGACTAGGAAAAGGAGGGGGGACTCGGATGAGCACCTATGACAAGGAAGAGGGAAGAAAAGAAGGACAAAGGCAAAGAGGAGGAGAAAGATACAATTAAGTTGTGTTGTGCTGCTTACTAGAAAGCCCTCAATCAATCACTCAAGTGGGACTAGAATGAGCGACTAGGGTGAGAAAAAAGGTCAAAAGGTAGGAAAAGTGCAGAAGAGGAGACACTAGGACAAGAAGGAGGAACCGCCATGAGAAGGAAAAGAAAATAGGTCAAGGAAGATGTATGAGGAATCAGAACTAAGACAGGGAAGAGGGAAGCAGACCAAGGAAAAGAAGGGTAAAGAGGGACTAGGACAAGGAAGAGAGACTAGGATGAGGGACATGAATGATTCACAAGGAACTAGGAAGAGAGGACATGGACTAGTAAGAAGGACCAGGATGAGAAGAACATTCTACCACAAGTACTACAACAAGGAAGAAAGATAATGAAGATGGACTAGGGATCGGAACATTGACTAGCATGAAATAAGGGACTAGAAGTAAGGACTAGGATGAGGAAGAGGGATTAGGATTATGGACTAAAGATTTACTTGGATGAGAATGAGGTAGGACAAAAAAGATGGACTAGGATTTATTTATTTTATTTATTTATTTGTATTTATTTATTGAGCATTTGTATGGCACATATACATCAAAAAGTGTTTCCAGGCGTCACAAGACAAGGGTGGTTACAGGGGAGAAAATAACAGTAGCGGTCCTGTTAGGCCTTGTGACATTCGAATTGTGCTATTGCAATAATAGGAAGTGCAGTGAGATGGGCAGAGGGAGAAGTGCAAGGGGTTCAAAGGGCTGGGCAAGTGCTAAAGGAGGCCCAGGAGGGCAAGTGCTCAGGCAAGGGGATAGGGGTCAATTAGTGCCAGGGAGGGGCGGTGGACCAAACTCAGGCTAGTAAGGAAAGGGTATCCAAGGGGTGTCCAAGGGCAAGTGTTGGTAAGGGGGGAGACTGGTCAAAAAAAGGTCTGCCCCAGTAAGGCTTGTGAGGGATACAGGCCACCAAATAGAGGCAGGTGGAACTAGCACAGGAGGGGGAAGGAGGAGGAGAAAAGGAAGGTGTTGAGAAGCTCCCCGAATTTATGGATATCCGGCTCGAAACAGAGAGAGGAAGGAAGGCCACTCTGGAGGTAGGCTCCTGTCGAAGAAAGAGATCTACCCCACACTCTCTGCTTAGAGAAGTGTCTGACTTGAAGAGAGGTAGAGGTAGACGACCGAAGAATGCTAGCAAGGAGGTATTTAGGGAGAGAGAGTTGGATGTAGTGTCGTCCAAGGCACCAGAGGGCCCCAAGGAGGGTGGCCAGAGAGTAGGGGGGATGGAGGGGTAGGAGTCCCAGTGAGAAGGATCTCAGTCTTACTGCCATTGAGTGCCTGGGGACCGAATCCGTTGGTGACGGTGTGCAGTATAAATACCTTAACATTAACATTAAGGCAGAGATTATAAGAAGCACACCATGCCTGAATAACAGTCAGACAGTTGGGAATGAGAGAGGAAGGAGAGGAGGAAGAGGAGGGAAACTTAAAGGAAAACTTAAAGTAGAGCTGAGCGTCATCAGCATAGCGTTGAAAATGAGGAAGGATGGTGGAGATTAGGTGGGGAAGAGGGGCAAGGTAAATGGAACAGGCCCAGTTGAACTTGAGAGGGTATATTCGAGAGGAAAGAGGTTAACCAATCCAGTGCCCTGTCAGTGATGCCTATGCTTTCAACAAGCCGATTAATGAGGGTGGATTACAATGAAGGACTGGAAAATGAACAGGAACTAGGATGAGGACAAGAAAAACGAAATTGGGTGAGAACTAGATGGACTAGTATGAGGGACAAGTATGAGGATTCAGAATACGGACTAGAATGAGGAAAATATACTAGGATGAGGGACTGGAATGTAGAACTAGGAAGAGGTTTATGACATGGAAGAGGAACCAGCAATAAGATGAGTATGACCATTTTGGTTGAGGAATAGGGACAAGGGACTAAAATGAGAAAGAAGAATTAGGAAGACCAAGATGATGAAGACAAACTAGGATGAGGCGGGTGGAATGGGGAGAGGGCCTAGTACAAGGAAGAGGAAAGAGGAAAAAGAACAAGGGCAAGGAAGGGAGACTAGGACAAGCGAATAGGGTGAGGAAAATGGTCAAAGGGGAGGAAAGATGTAGCAGAAGAGGGACTAGTACAGGAAAGACAGACTACTATGAGAATGAAGAGAGACTAGGACAAGGAAGCAGTAAGAGGAATTAAGACAAAAGCAAGAAAGAGGGAACGGGAAAACGGATGAGTGTGAGGAGGGTGAAGAGGGACTAGGGCAAGGAAGGGGGACTAGAAGGAGAGACTTGGATGTTTTGCAGGAACAAGGAGCTTGTAAGGGAGGACAAGGACTTGTTATTGGGCCTAAAGTGAAAAGGCTACTCTACGGCAACAAGGAAGAAAGATAATGAAGAAGGACTAGAGCTAGGAACATTGAATAGCATGAAATAAGATACTAGAACAAAGGACTAGGGTGAGAAAGAGGACTAGTATTATGGACTACAATGAAGAAGACAGAATAGGATGAGAATGAGGAAGAGGGGCTAGGACAAAAAAAAGACTAGGATAAGGGACTAGGAGAAGAAAGAGGAAAACAGAGTGGAATGAGGAAGAGGAACTAGGATATAGGACTTGGAAAGAGGAAGTATGACAGGAAAGAATGGACTAGGATGATGAAAGAAGAGGAAGGGGCAGTAAAATGAGGAAAGGGAACTAGGATGAGAAACAGTGTCTAAACCAAGGCAGAGGAAGAGGGTCTAAGATTAATGATATGATATGATATTTATAACGTACTTAATACCCAGAGGTTTCTAAGCGCGGACCCGGGGATCGAACCTGTGTTGCTACGTGTCGTCTTGCTTCCAAGACGAGCACATTGCCCCTAAACTAGCCTCCCGAGATAAGAAGAGGAAGAGAATGAAGAAGTAGTAGGAGGACCAGGAAGACTGAAGATGAAGAAGGACAAGGAAGAGGAAGAGGAAGAGGGACTTTGGCTAGGACGAGGAACTAGAATGGTGAAGACAAACTATGAAGGGAAAAGGGAACAAGTACTAACAGGTTGAAAGGGAACTAGAACTAGGAAAATGGTCTGGAATACAGGATTATGATGAGAAAGAAGGACTAGGAAGAAGGACTAGGTGCTTGGAAGAGAGGACAAGGACTCGTAACAGGGCCCAGGATGACAAGAACATTCTACGGCAAGTATTACAACAAGGAAGACAAATAATGAAGAGGGACTAGGGCTAAGTACAGCGAATAGCAAGAAATATCGGACGACAACAAAGGACTAGGATGAGGAAGAGGGGCTAGTGTTATGGACTATCATGAAGAAGACGGACTAGGATGAGAACGGGAAAGAGGGATTAGGACAAAAAAGAAGGACTAGGATACGTTAATAAGAGAAAAAAGAGGACGAGAATGTGGGGTGATAAAGAGGAACTAGGAAAGAGGACTCGGAAGAGGGCGTAGGACAAGAAAGAAAGAATAGGATGAGGAGGAGAGAAGCAGTAGGGTGAAGAATAGGGATTAGGATGAGGAAGAGCAACTAGGATGAGTAAGAGAAATTGGAGTAGGAGTAGTAAAACAAACTAAGAAGAGGAAGAAGGACTAAGATGATGACTAGGAAAGGTGATGATAAAGGGATTATTATGTGAATGTGGGACTAGGACAAAGAGGAGGCACTGGGACAAGGATGAGGAAGGGTGACTAAGATTAGAGACCTGGGGGTGCAAAAGGGACTTAGGTGAAGTAGAGGTGTATTGATAAGGAAAAGGAAGAGGGACAAAGACAAGGGGCTAGGAAGAGGAAAAGGGGCTAGGCTGAGGAAGAAGAATATGGATGAGAAAGAGGACTAGGAAGAGGCATAAGGAAAAGTGACTAGGATGAGGAAATAGGACTAAGTTGAGGGACAAATATTAAGGACAATGAAGAACAATTAGGATATGGAAGACAAACTATCAAAAGTAAAAGGAACCAGCACTAATAAGAGGAAGGGTAACTAGGATGGGAAATTGAGACTGGGATAAGGGACTACAATGAGAAAAAGGGTTCTAGTAAGAAATATTAGGATGAGGGTGAGGGAAAGGAAATAGGGTAGGGGCCTATAGCGAAGAAGTGGCAAGAGAAAAAGGAAGTAGGACAAGATAGATGAAGATGGACTAGGACAAGGCATCCTAACTAGGAGATGGGACTTGAATGAGGGATAAGGGTGAGGGCCAAGGACTCGGGATAGGAACTGGGAAGGAGACGAGGAACAAGGACGAGGAAGCGGAAAGGAACTAGTACCAAGCAGAGTGGATAGGAATTAGGATGAGAAAGAAGGTCAAGGACGAGGAATTTCAATGATAGACCAGAACAAGGATAACAGACAAGGAGTAAGGAGAGGGGTAGGTACTGGGAAGTGGAACAGTGACTATGAAAAGAGAATAGGATGTGTACATGGGAGAAGTAATTGGTTGTGTGGCTAGAGAGACTAGTATGAGGGACACGGGTTCAGACTCAGAAGTGGACAAGGGAACAGCAAAATGGACTAGAATGCAGAACTAGGAAAGAGGAACTGAGATGTAGAAGATAGCCTATGACATGGAAGAGGAGCCAGCGCCAGGAGTAGGATCATTTTGAATGAAGAATATGGAAAAGGGACTTAGATAAGAAAGAGGAACTAGGAGGAAGGACCAGGATGGGGAAGACGGACTAGAATAAGGAAGGGGACCTAGGACAAGGAAGAAAAAAGAGGAAAAAGAACAAGCTCTTGGAAGAGGGACTGGAACAAGGTAATATGTTAGGGAAAATGGTCTAAGAGGAAGAAAGATGAAGGGGGACTGGGACACAAAAGAGAGAATACTATAACAAGGAAGAGAGACTAGGACATGGGTAGGTAAAAGGATTAGGACTAGGGAAAGAAAGAGGGGACTTGAAAAAGAATGAGTGTGAGGTGGATGAAGAGAGACTAGGACAAGGAAGAGGGATGAGAAGGAGCGACTTAAATGATTCACAAGAATAGGGAACTTAAAAAAGAGGACAATGACTCATAAGAGGGTAGAGAGGGAGAAGGAGATTCTACTGCAAGTACTACAGCAAGTCCACACCTCCCCAAATGCCCCCTATCTCGAATCCACTCTCTATCCCAGACATACATAGTATCCCTAAGACCATCGAGGCTAAGCATATACCTACTCCATATATTAAATGTGCCCTCCTAAATGTTCGCTCACTCCCTGCCCATGCCTTAGAAATACACAATCTCTTAGTCAACCACAACATTGACTTACTGGCCATCACAGAAACATGGCTACATGAGGCATCCGGTCCAGCCGTCATGCTGGCAGCACTCCCACCAGGTTACACCATCTTTAGACAAGACAGTCAAGCTCGCCTAGGAGGAGGAGTATCCATCATTTTCAAAGAAGCCCTCTCCCTCAGGTCTATCAGTCACCCTATGGCTAGTAACTCAGATATTCTGTCTGCTAAGCGTGCACTGTCCCATAATAGCACCATCAACATACACATACTATATCGCCCCCCCGGCCTCCCATCAAATTTCTAGGAATACCTCATCCATCTACTCTGCAACAATATCAAAGGCTCCACCAAGACCCTACTTCTTGGAGACTTGAACCTAGGGTTCAATGACCCCAAAGACAAAGCTGCCACTACCCTTGCTAAGGAACTTAATGACCTAGGGTTCATACAAAAAGTCTCAAGCCCCACACACACACCAAAGGCCGCACCTTGGATTGGGTCGCAGACCACAATTGTCTCACCACCATCACTTCTAGCACAGCGCTGCCATGGATAGATTACAATTGCATAGAATTCACCTTACCTATCACCTCAAGCCCCAAAACCCTCACTCCTGCCCCCCCTGCACAAGTGAGAAGCTCCAAAAAACTCAACAGCGACAACCTTTGCCCTTACCTGAATATTCCTACACTAGCTCTCCCCTTCTCCAACGACCACAATACCCTAGCAGATTTCTACAAAGACACTCTGTCAAAAGCCGTCAACTCCATAGCACCACTTGAATGCAAAAAAGGAAAGAAGTTACTACACGCCAACTCTTGGTTCACTGAAGAACTGCAGTCCCTACGCTCCTCCAAAAGGGAGGCTCTAAAAAACTGGTAAGCCAACCCGAACGACAATACTAAGAACAGTTTAAATTGATCACCCGCCAATACAAAGATGCCATCACCAAAGCTAAAGCCAATTCCTTCAGCCTGCGAATCTCAAATGTCAACTCGCAATCTGAAGAAATGTTTGCCATCTTCAATGAACTCATCTCCCCTCCCAATACCCCAGACGAAATCATCAAAGATGAAGCCTGCTGTGCTAGTATTCAATCGCCCATGCTAAACAAAATTAATCTCCTTAAAAAAAGAATCCAGGACCACTACAAAACCCTAACTCACCTTTCTGGGACCAAGCAACCAGACCCCCCGCACTCTCCTACAAACTCCAGCAAACCTCTCTTCTCGTTCAGGCACATCACGGAACCTGAAGTTATCAACCTCCTCAAAAATGCAAAGGGGACATCTGTCCTCCGAAGATTATTAAGGACTGTGCCGACCTCCTTACTCCACTACTGACAGCATTCATCAATGCCTCCTTCAGAACCGGCATTATCCATGCCAGCCTCAAAGAAGCCTGGGTACGCCCCCGTCTAAAAAAGCCCACTTTAGACCCCGCACAGCCCAATAACTACTGACCCACAACAACTGGGCCTTTTCTCCTTAGGATCCTGGATAAAGCTGCCCACAGCCAAATCCAAAACTTCCTTGAAGCCCACTCTATTCTCGGGACAAGGCAATCTGGCTTCTGCAAAGGACACGGTACTGAAACTGCGTTGGTGGACATAAAAAAACAGATCACCTAAATCATGGATAAAAGCAAGCCAGAACTCCAATTACTCCTAGACCTATCGACGGCTTTCGATCTGGTTGATCATAAAACACTCACCTCACACCTCACCCACTCAGCTAACTTCTCCAAAGAAGCAGCTCTCTGGATCACTTACTTCCTGGAAGGAAGGGCAATGAAGGTATTGTCCAACATAGCTAATGCAGCCTCCACCACCATCCACTGAGGAGTCCCACAAGGCTCTTGCACAGCACCCACGTTGTACAACTTGTTTACGAAGCCCCTCTACGACAAGCTTGATGCCCTTTGTATCACGTATACTAATTACGCTGACGATACTCAAGTACTCATTCCACTGACCGGCTCGTACAACAGAGACACAGAAATGCTACATACAATCTACACCACAATCCAGGCCTGGATGGCGGCCAACGCCCTCTGCCTTAATGGGGAGAATACCGAAATCATCAGACTAGGTCAACAAACGACCCTAGCCAAATTAGACAAACTATACTCCAACTTCACCATCGATAACACTATCATCCCTGTCTCCACATCCGTAAAGACACTAGGGGTTTATATAGATTCTATGATATCCATGACCAGACAGGTCAGCGCCATCTCCTCCACATCAGCACACACCACCAAAATCATAAATGCAATAAAACCATACCTATCCAAGCCCAATTGTCTATCAATAGCCAGAGCAACTATTGGAGCCAAACTAGACTATTGCAATGCCCTCCTTGCAGGTACATCTGCTGAAAATGTAAACCGACCCCAAATCACGGAAAACAATGCGCTAAGGGCGGCACTAAGCATCCCTAAAAGGGAACACATCTCCCATGCCAGACAGGCAGCTCACTGGCTCACGGTTAAGGAACGCATCACATTCAAAATCCTCACCCTCACCCACAAATGCCTCACCCTCACAGCGCCCTCATATCTATCAGAGACCATAATAAAATCTACCTCTACACAACCTATTAGGACTCGCTACGCTAACCAACTATACACCCCTCACATCCACAGGGCTAAAGCTGCTGGGCTAGGCTTCCCCTACATAGCATCTAGGTTATGGAACGCTCTACCTTCAGCCATTAGAGCTGAAAACGCTCTCCTTGCCTTCAGAAAAAAACTCAAAACCTCACTCTTCATGTAACCTACTGTATGCATTACTCTCTTTTATGCCTGTATTAAAACCTGCAATTGTCACCTTTACCTGTAACTAAGAAAACTGTCTGTAACAAGCACCTCGATGCCTCCAGGCTGTTGCGCGCCTAACAAAAACAAATGTGAAATAAATAAATTAGGTCAATTCTCCTGAGGTCAACTGTGAAAAGGTCAGTTAGTATACATCCTGATGAGAAGACAGAACTCGAATGAGGTGGAAGCACTAGGACAAGGAAGAAATACTATGACTTGAGACTTGGATGTGTAGAGCAACTAGGATGAGGAAGAGGGCTAGGATAAAGATGAGAAAGAGGGACTAGGATGAGTCAGGAGAAAGAGAAAGAGGGAGTAGGATGAGGATGAGGAAGAAGAACAACGCTGAAGAGGGAATGGGGCTAGAAATTGGAACAATGACAAGGAAAATGGAAAAGGAAGAGGGACTATGATGAGGAGGCTAGACTAGCATTAAGATGAGTGTCCAGGGGCTAGGAAGAAAGAGGGGCACTAAAAGAAAGAACTAAGATGAGTATGAAGAATGGGGATGGGTAAGCGAGACTTGGACAAGGAACAGGAGGAGGAAAAGAAACTAGAATGGGGTAAAAAGATCAAAAATAGCAATTGGAAGAGGAAGAGGGACAATGGTGAGGAAGACAGGGGCCCTAGAGGGACTAGAGCTAAGAAGGGGAAGAGGGACGTAGATGAGGAAGAGGGTATGAGATGAGGTACTAGGGCCAGGAAGAGGAACTAGATTGAGGGACTAGTACAAGAAATTAGGATTACTGTGGGAGAAGGAAGAGGGGCTATGACAAGGGAGAGGAAACAGCATTCCGGACTGGGACAACAAAGGGGGGAATATAGGTGAACAGGGATGAGAAAGATAAACAGGAAGTAGGGCTAGGAAGAAGGACTAGAAGGAAGGATTTGAATGATGCACAAGGACTAGAGACTGGATGAAAGTAGAACTAGGATGAGGGACATGTACTAGTAGATGGATTAGGTTGAAAAGGAGACACTATAACAATAAAGGGGGTCAATGACCAGGACTATAGTATGACATAATGGATAACATAATGAGGATGACATAATGGAAGTGGGACTAGGATGAGTAAGGTGATCAAGGACAAGGATGAGTAGGAGGCAATAGGATGATGGACCAGGAGGAAGACCAGAAAACGGCATGTGGAAGAAGGACTGGGATATGGAAAAGAGACTAAGATGAGGACCAAGTATGAAGAACTAGGAAGAGGAATTAGAATGTGGAAGACAGACTGTGATGTGGAACATGAATTTGGGGCGGTGGACTAGGAAGAGGGACTAGGATCTGGAAATGGGACTACAATGGGGAAAAGGGAGGAGAAGAGAAACTAGAGCAAGGAAGAGGGACCATAACATAGGACAAGAACAATGGACAAGAAAGTGGAACTAGAATGTGGAAGACCTACTTTGACCATGAAGTGGAATCAGAATTGAGGAGATTAAGAAGGTAAAGCAGAGGGACTTGGAAGAGACACTAAGAAAAAGAAGAGGGACTAGGTTGAGGGACTAGGACAAAGTAGAGGAAGAGGAACTCGCACAAGGTAGCTGAAGAGGCACTAGGATGAGCAAGCAGGACTTAATGAAGGGACATGAATGAGGGGCAAGAAAAAGTCATATCGAATAAGAAGAGGGAAATGAATTAGGAAGAGGGACTAGGATAATGAAGTACGATTATGATGAGGAAGAGGGACTACAATGAGGAGCAGCGAGTAGGGCAATGAAGAAGGAATAGGACAAGACAAAGGATGATGGACTAGGATGAGAAAGAGGAGCCAGGATGAGGAGGGGGAAGAAGGACTAGGATATGGGATAAAGACAAGGAAGAGAAATGAGGAAGGGGCCTATGATGATGAATAGAGGCTAGGAAAAGGGAGTAGGGTGACGAAGATGGATTAGAAGAAGGGAATTGGATGAGGAAGAGGGACTAGGATAATGGACTAGGATAAGGAATAGGTACAATGACAAGGATTAGGGAAGAGGTAGAGGGACCATGATAAGGAAGGGCAACTAGGAGGAAGCCAAGTGTACAGGGACTGAGGTGAGGATAAGGAATCAGAGAAAATGTACCAGGTACTAGGAAGAGGGAGAGGGTCTAAGAAGATGGACTATGATAAAAAAAAGAGCTAGGATGAGTAAGTAGGACTAGGCAGAGGAAGAGGGGGGACTGGGATGAGGAACCATCCTGAAGAAGAGGGTGAGGAAGAGGGATGATAAAAAGAGCTAGGATGAGTAAGTAAGACCAGGAGGAGGAAGAGGGGGAGGGACTAGGAAGAGGGTGAGGAAGAGGGATTGGAATAAGGGATAGGGACTCATTTGAGGATGATAGGCTAGGACGAGAAAGTGGGAGAGGAACCTGGACACAGCTTCGCAGAAACGGGGACTAGGGCAGTGGACTATGATGAGGAAGACAGAAAAGTTAGAGCGAGAAGGACTAAGCAGAGGAAAAGGGACAAGGAGGAAAATGGGCTTGAACGAGGAACTAGGATGACGAAGAAAGAGTAAAATAAATTACTAGGACAAGGAAGTAGGAAGAGGAAGAGGGACTAGGATGAGGAGGAGGGACTAGGATGAAGAGGAGGGCTCCAGATATTAGGATGAGGATAAGGGAAAAGGGACAAGGGGCTATGCACTAGCGAGAGAGATGGGAAGGCTATGAGGTGAAAAACACTAGTACAGGGAAAGGGGATCAGTGAAAAGAAATTAGTACTAAGACAAGAAAGAGGGATTAGTAACTAGGACAAGGAAGATGAAGACATGCCAGGATGAGGAAGAGGGACAAGGAGGAAGAACTTTAATAATACACAAAGACAACTGGCCAGACAAAGGACAGGAAGAGAAACAGAGACAAGTAAGAAGGACTAGGATAAGAAAGGGAAAATATGATGAGGAAGAATGACTGTGACTAAGAGAGATAAGGAAGAGGGACTAGGGTTAGCTAGAGGAATCGGGATGAGATAAAGGAAAAGGAAGTAGGAAGAGGAAGAGAGAGTAGGATGATGAAGATGGATTAGGAAGAGGGTCTTGGAAGAGGGAGATGGATTCGGAAGAGGTACTTGGATGAGGAAGGAAGAGGCACTATGATGAGAAAGAGGTACTAAAATGATGAAAGAGTGACTAGGAGGAGGAAGAGAAAAGACTAGTATGAGGGACTATGAAGCAAAGAGGGACAAGGATAAGGTATTGGGATGAAGGATGAGGGCAAAGATCCAGGATGCAGAAGATGGACTATGATGAGGAAGAAGAACCTGCAATAACAAGAGGAACCGGGACAAGGAAGAGGGCCTTGGACAAGAGACTAAAACAAGGGAGTAGGAAGATGGTACAAGGACTGAGACCTATGATAAAGAAGGAATAGGAAAAATAACTAGGACAAGATAGATGATGCATACTAGTATGAGACAGAAGGATGAGGAACAGGGGCTAGGGCAAGGAAACAGGACTAGGATAAGGGACTAGAAGGAAGGACAATCAAGTATAATGTGAATAATTGACTTTGACAACGAAGAATCATACGCACTGTGAAGTGGAAAAGCAAATAGGAAGAAGAAGAGGGACTCAGAGAAGGGACTACAATGAAGAAGAGGGACAAGGTTGTGGGACTAGGACAAGGAAGAGGAACTAAGATGAGGTAGATGAAGAGGGACTAGGATGAGGAACATGAGTGAGGAACATTGACAAGGGATGAGGACTTGGTACAGGGACTAGGAAGAGGGAATAGGATTGTGACGAGTCTGTGACAAGGAACTAGAAATATGTACTAGGATGTAGAAGAGGGACTGGGAAGTGGAACTAGCATAAGGTAGATTGACTTAGATGAAGGACTTGAATGAGGAAGAGATAGTGGTTAGAATATGGCAGCAGGACTAAGACAAGCAACTAAGACAAAGAATAAGGAGAAGGATGAGAAAGAGCCACAATTAAGATGGAATAAAATAGGAAGAATGAGTACCACATGTAAGAGTAGCAGGGATTAGGATGAGGGACTAGAAATAGAAAGAGGGACTAGGTTGAGTCAGAAAGACAAGGAAGAGGGAAGAGGAACTAGGACTAAAACGAGTAGGAGAAGATAGAATGAGGAAGCAGGACAGGAGGGACAGGACAAATAAAGAAAGATTAGGTAAAGGGACCAGAATGTGGATGAAGGATGTGGCAGATGGACAGGGATGAGGAAGAGAGAGCATGATGAGGAAGAGGGACTACAATGAGGAGCAGCGAGTAGGGCAATGAAGAAGGAATAGGACAAGACAAAGGATGATGGACTAGGATGCGAAAGAGGAGCCAGGATGAGGAGGGGGAAGAAGGACTAGGATATGGGATAAAGACAAGGAAGAGAAATGAGGAAGGGGCCTATGATGATGAATAGAGGCTAGGAAAAGGGAGTAGGGTGACGAAGATGGATTAGAAGAAGGGAATTGGATGAGGAAGAGGGACTAGGATAATGGACTAGGATAAGGAATAGGTACAATGACAAGGAATCGGGAAGAGGTAGAGGGACCATGATAAGGAAGGGCAACTAGGAGGAAGCCAAGTGTACAGGGACTGAGGTGAGGATAAGGAATCAGAGAAAATGTACCAGGTACTAGGAAGAGGGAGAGGGTCTAAGAAGATGGACTATGATAAAAAAAAGAGATAGGATGAGTAAGTGGGACTAGGCAGAGGAAGAGGGGGGACTGGGATGAGGAACCATCCTGAAGAAGAGGGTGAGGAAGAGGGATGATAAAAAAAGCTAGGATGAGTAAGTAAGACCAGGAGGAGGAAGAGGGGGAGGGACTAGGAAGAGGGTGAGGAAGAGGGATTGGAATAAGGGATAGGGACTCATTTGAGGATGATAGGCTAGGACGAGAAAGTGAGAGAGGAACCTGGACACAGCTTCGCAGAAACGGGGACTAGGGCAGTGGACTATGATGAGGAAGACAGAAAAGTAAGAGCGAGAAGGACTAAGCAGAGGAAAAGGGACAAGGAGGAAAATGGGCTTGAACGAGGAACTAGGATGACGAAGAAAGAGTAAAATAAATTACTAGGACAAGGAAGTAGGAAGAGGGACTAGGATGAGGAGGAGGGACTAGGATTAAGAGGAGGGCTCCAGATATTAGGATGAGGATAAGGGAAAAGGGACAAGGGGCTATGCACTAGCGAGAGAGATGGGAAGGCTATGAGGTGAAAAACACTAGTACAGGGAAAGGGGATCAGTGAAAAGAAATTAGTACTAAGACAAGAAAGAGGGATTAGTAACTAGGACAAGGAAGATGAAGACATGCCAGGATGAGGAAGAGGGACAAGGAGGAAGAACTTTAATAATACACAAAGACAACTGGCCGGACAAAGGACAGGAAGAGAAACAGAGACAAGTAAGAAGGACTAGGATAAGAAAGGGAAAATATGATGAGGAAGAATGACTGTGACTAAGAGAGATAAGGAAGAGGGACTAGGGTTAGCTAGAGGAATCGGGATGAGATAAAGGAAAAGGAAGTAGGAAGAGGAAGAGAGAGTAGGATGATGAAGATGGATTAGGAAGAGGGTCTTGGAAGAGGGAGATGGATTCGGAAGAGGTACTTGGATGAGGAAGGAAGAGGCACTATGATGAGAAAGAGGTATTAAAATGATGAAAGAGTGACTAGGAGGAGGAAGAGAAAAGACTAGTATGAGGGACTATGAAGCAAAGAGGGACAAGGATAAGGTATTGGGATGAAGGATGAGGGCAAAGATCCAGGATGCAGAAGATGGACTATGATGAGGAAGAAGAACCTGCAATAACAAGAGGAACTGGGACAAGGAAGAGGGCCTTGGACAAGAGACTAAAACAAGGGAGTAGGAAGATGGTACAAGGACTGAGACCTATGATAAAGAAGGAATAGGAAAAATAACTAGGACAAGATAGATGATGCATACTAGTATGAGACAGAAGGATGAGGAACAGGGGCTAGGGCAAGGAAACAGGACTAGGATAAGGGACTAGAAGGAAGGACAATCAAGTATAATGTGAATAATTGACTTTGACAATGAAGAATCATACGCACTGTGAAGTGGAAAAGCAAATAGGAAGAAGAAGAGGGACTCAGAGAGGGGACTACAATGAAGAAGAGGGACAAGGTTGTGGGACTAGGACAAGGAAGAGGAACTAAGATGAGGTAGATGAAGAGGGACTAGGATGAGGAACATGAGTGAGGAACATTGACAAGGGATGAGGACTTGGTACAGGGACTAGGAAGAGGGAATAGGATTGTGACGAGTCTGTGACAAGGAACTAGAAATATGTACTAGGATGTAGAAGAGGGACTGGGAAGTGGAACTAGCATAAGGTAGATTGACTTAGATGAAGGACTTGAATGAGGAAGAGATAGTGGTTAAAATATGGCAGCAGGACTAAGACAAGCAACTAAGACAAAGAATAAGGAGAAGGATGAGAAAGAGCCACAATTAAGATGGAATAAAATAGGAAGAATGAGTACCACATGTAAGAGTAGCAGGGATTAGGATGAGGGACTAGAAATAGAAAGAGGGACTAGGATGAGTCAGAAAGACAAGGAAGAGGGAAGAGGAACTAGGACTAAAACGAGTAGGAGAAGATAGAATGAGGAAGCAGGACAGGAGGGACAGGACAAATAAAGAAAGATTAGGTAAAGGGACCAGAATGTGGATGAAGGATGTGGCAGATGGACAGGGATGAGGAAGAGAGAGCATGATGAGGAAGAGGGACTACAATGAGGAGCAGCGAGTAGGGCAATGAAGAAGGAATAGGACAAGACAAAGGATGATGGACTAGGATACGAAAGAGGAGCCAGGATGAGGAGGGGGAAGAAGGACTAGGATATGGGATAAAGACAAGGAAGAGAAATGAGGAAGGGGCCTATGCTGATGAATAGAGGTTAGGAAAAGGGAGTAGGGTGACGAAGATGGATTAGAAGAAGGGAATTGGATGAGGAAGAGGGACTAGGATAATGGACTAGGATAAGGAATAGGTACAATGACAAGGAATAGGGAAGAGGTAGAGGGACCATGATAAGGAAGGGCAACTAGGAGGAAGCCAAGTGTACAGGGACTGAGGTGAGGATAAGGAATCAGAGAAAATGTACCAGGTACTAGGAAGAGGGAGAGGGTCTAAGAAGATGGACTATGATAAAAAAAAAAAAGAGCTAGGATGAGTAAGTAGGACTAGGCAGAGGAAGAGGGGGGACTGGGATGAGGAACCATCCTGAAGAAGAGGGTGAGGAAGAGGGATGATAAAAAGAGCTAGGATGAGTAAGTAAGACCAGGAGGAGGAAGAGGGGGAGGGACTAGGAAGAGGGTGAGGAAGAGGGATTGGAATAAGGGATAGGGACTCATTTGAGGATGATAGGCTAGGACGAGAAAGTGAGAGAGGAACCTGGACACAGCTTCGCAGAAACGGGGACTAGGGCAGTGGACTATGATGAGGAAGACAGAAAAGTAAGAGCGAGAAGGACTAAGCAGAGGAAAAGGGACAAGGAGGAAAATGGGCTTGAACGAGGAACTAGGATGACGAAGAAAGAGTAAAATAAATTACTAGGACAAGGAAGTAGGAAGAGGGACTAGGATGAGGAGGAGGGACTAGGATGAAGAGGAGGGCTCCAGATATTAGGATGAGGATAAGGGAAAAGGGACAAGGGGCTATGCACTAGCGAGAGAGATGGGAAGGCTATGAGGTGAAAAACACTAGTACAGGGAAAGGGGATCAGTGAAAAGAAATTAGTACTAAGACAAGAAAGAGGGATTAGTAACTAGGACAAGGAAGATGAAGACATGCCAGGATGAGGAAGAGGGACAAGGAGGAAGAACTTTAATAATACACAAAGACAACTGGCCGGACAAAGGACAGGAAGAGAAACAGAGACAAGTAAGAAGGACTAGGATAAGAAAGGGAAAATATGATGAGGAAGAATGACTGTGACTAAGAGAGATAAGGAAGAGGGACTAGGGTTAGCTAGAGGAATCGGGATGAGATAAAGGAAAAGGAAGTAGGAAGAGGAAGAGAGAGTAGGATGATGAAGATGGATTAGGAAGAGGGTCTTGGAAGAGGGAGATGGATTCGGAAGAGGTACTTGGATGAGGAAGGAAGAGGCACTATGATGAGAAAGAGGTATTAAAATGATGAAAGAGTGACTAGGAGGAGGAAGAGAAAAGACTAGTATGAGGGACTATGAAGCAAAGAGGGACAAGGATAAGGTATTGGGATGAAGGATGAGGGCAAAGATCCAGGATGCAGAAGATGGACTATGATGAGGAAGAAGAACCTGCAATAACAAGAGGAACTGGGACAAGGAAGAGGGCCTTGGACAAGAGACTAAAACAAGGGAGTAGGAAGATGGTACAAGGACTGAGACCTATGATAAAGAAGGAATAGGAAAAATAACTAGGACAAGATAGATGATGCATACTAGTATGAGACAGAAGGATGAGGAACAGGGGCTAGGGCAAGGAAACAGGACTAGGATAAGGGACTAGAAGGAAGGACAATCAAGTATAATGTGAATAATTGACTTTGACAACGAAGAATCATACGCACTGTGAAGTGGAAAAGCAAATAGGAAGAAGAAGAGGGACTCAGAGAAGGGACTACAATGAAGAAGAGGGACAAGGTTGTGGGACTAGGACAAGGAAGAGGAACTAAGATGAGGTAGATGAAGAGGGACTAGGATGAGGAACATGAGTGAGGAACATTGACAATGGATGAGGACTTGGTACAGGGACTAGGAAGAGGGAATAGGATTGTGACGAGTCTGTGACAAGGAACTAGAAATATGTACTAGGATGTAGAAGAGGGACTGGGAAGTGGAACTAGCATAAGGTAGATTGACTAGGATGAAGGACTTGAATGAGGAAAGGATAGTGGTTAGAATATGGCAGCAGGACTAAGACAAGCAACTAAGACAAAGAATAAGGAGAAGGATGAGAAAGAGCCACAATTAAGATGGAATAAAATAGGAAGAATGAGTACCACATGTAAGAGTAGCAGGGATTAGGATGTGGGACTAGAAATAGAAAGAGGGACTAGGATGAGTCAGAAAGACAAGGAAGAGGGAAGAGGAACTAGGACTAAAACGAGTAGGAGAAGATAGAATGAGGAAGCAGGACAGGAGGGACAGGACAAATAAAGAAAGTTTAGGTAAAGGGACCAGAATGTGGATGAAGGATGTGGCAGATGGACAGGGATGAGGAAGAGAGAGCATGATGAGGAAGAGGGACTACAATGAGGAGCAGCGAGTAGGGCAATGAAGAAGGAATAGGACAAGACAAAGGATGATGGACTAGGATGCGAAACAGGAGCCAGGATGAGGAGGGGGAAGAAGGACTAGGATATGGGATAAAGACAAGGAAGAGAAATGAGGACGGGGCCTATGATGATGAATAGAGGCTAGGAAAAGGGAGTAGGGTGACGAAGATGGATTAGAAGAAGGGAATTGGATGAGGAAGAGGGACTAGGATAATGGACTAGGATAAGGAATAGGTACAATGACAAGGAATAGGGAAGAGGTAGAGGGACCATGATAAGGAAGGGCAACTAGGAGGAAGCCAAGTGTACAGGGACTGAGGTGAGGATAAGGAATCAGAGAAAATGTACCAGGTACTAGGAAGAGGGAGAGGGTCTAAGAAGATGGACTATGATAAAAAAAAAAAGAGATAGGATGAGTAAGTAGGACTAGGCAGAGGAAGAGGGGGGACTGGGATGAGGAACCATCCTGAAGAAGAGGGTGAGGAAGAGGGATGATAAAAAGAGCTAGGATGAGTAAGTAAGACCAGGAGAAGGAAGAGGGGGAGGGACTAGGAAGAGGGTGAGGAAGAGGGATTGGAATAAGGGATAGGGACTCATTTGAGGATGATAGGCTAGGACGAGAAAGTGGGAAAGGAACCCGGACACAGCTTCGCAGAAACGGGGACTAGGGCAGTGGACTATGATGAGGAAGACAGAAAAGTAAGAGCGAGAAGGACTAAGCAGAGGAAAAGGGACAAGGAGGAAAATGGGCTTGAACAAGGAACTAGGATGACGAAGAAAGAGTAAAATAAATTACTAGGACAAGGAAGTAGGAAGAGGAAGAGGGACTAGGATGAGGAGGAGGGACTAGGATGAAGAGGAGGGCTCCAGATATTAGGATGAGGATAAGGGAAAAGGGACAAGGGGCTATGCACTAGCGAGAGAGATGGGAAGGCTATGCGGTGAAAAACACTAGTACAGGGAAAGGGGATCAGTGAAAAGAAATTAGTACTAAGACAAGAAAGAGGGTTTAGTAACTAGGACAAGGAAGATGAAGACATGCCAGGATGAGGAAGAGGGACAAGGAGGAAGAACTTTAACAATACACAAAGACAACTGGCCGGACAAAGGACAGGAAGAGAAACAGAGACAAGTAAGAAGGACTAGGATAAGAAAGGGAAAATATGATGAGGAAGAATGACTGTGACTAAGAGAGATAAGGAAGAGGGACTAGGGTTAGCTAGAGGAATCGGGATGAGATAAAGGAAAAGGAAGTAGGAAGAGGAAGAGATAGTAGGATGATGAAGATGGATTAGGAGGAGGGTCTTGGAAGAGGGAGATGGATTCGGAAGAGGTACTTGGATGAGGAAGGAAGAGGCACTATGATGAGAAAGAGGTACTAAAATGATGAAAGAGTGACTAGGAGGAGGAAGAGAAAAGACTAGTATGAGGGACTATGAAGCAAAGAGGGACAAGGATAAGGTATTGGGATGAAGGATGAGGGCAAAGATCCAGGATGCAGAAGATGGACTATGATGAGGAAGAAGAACCTGCAATAACAAGAGGAACCGGGACAAGGAAGAGGGCCTTGGACAAGAGACTAAAACAAGGGAGTAGGAAGATGGTACAAGGACTGAGACCTATGATAAAGAAGGAATAGGAAAAATAACTAGGACAAGATAGATGATGCATACTAGTATGAGACAGAAGGATGAGGAACAGGGGCTAGGGCAAGGAAACAGGACTAGGATAAGGGACTAGAAGGAAGGACAATCAAGTATAATGTGAATAATTGACTTTGACAACGAAGAATCATACGCACTGTGAAGTGGAAAAGCAAATAGGAAGAAGAAGAGGGACTCAGAGAAGGGACTACAATGAAGAAGAGGGACAAGGTTGTGGGACTAGGACAAGGAAGAGGAACTAAGATGAGGTAGATGAAGAGGGACTAGGATGAGGAACATGAGTGAGGAACATTGACAAGGGATGAGGACTTGGTACAGGGACTAGGAAGAGGGAATAGGATTGTGATGAGTCTGTGACAAGGAACTAGAAATATGTACTAGGATGTAGAAGAGGGACTGGGAAGTGGAACTAGCATAAGGTAGATTGACTAGGATGAAGGACTTGAATGAGGAAGAGATAGTGGTTAGAATATGGCAGCAGGACTAAGACAAGCAACTAAGACAAAGAATAAGGAGAAGGATGAGAAAGAGCCACAATTAAGATGGAATAAAATAGGAAGAATGAGTACCACATGTAAGAGTAGCAGGGATTAGGATGAGGGACTAGAAATAGAAAGAGGGACTAGGATGAGTCAGAAAGACAAGGAAGAGGGAAGAGGAACTAGGACTAAAACGAGTAGGAGAAGATAGAATGAGGAAGCAGGACAGGAGGGACAGGACAAATAAAGAAATATTAGGTAAAGGGACCAGAATGTGGATGAAGGATGTGGCAGATGGACAGGGATGAGGAAGAGAGAGCATGATGAGGAAGAGGGACTATGGTGAGAATCATGGACCAGGGACTAAGTCCAGGATGAGGGACTAGAATGAGTGAGTATGAAGAGAGACAGGGACTAGGAATATCGACTAGGATAAGAAAGAAAAACAAGAGATGAGGATGAAGAAGAGGAGGTGGAACAAGAATAAGTAAGAGGGACTGGGATGGGGAAGAGGGACTAAGACAAAACACTGGAAGAAGAGGCACTAGGGAAAGGGACTAGGAAGAGAACAAATGACTATAATGAGGAAGACAAAAATGAAAGAGGGACAAGGACTAAGAAGAGCAAGAGGACCAGGAAAGGGGACTAGGATGAAGACACAGCAGTAATATGAATGGCTAGGAAAAGTAAGAGGAAACAGAACTAGGAATACGAAGAAAAAAAGGACTGAGATGAGGATAAGAATGTAGGAAAAGTGACTTAAAAGAGAGTCAAGAACGAGGATGATGGACAATGGTTAAGAAGAGGGAATATGATGAAGCCGAGAGACTACATCAAGAAAGAGAGATTATGAAAAGGAAGTGGGAAGAGGAAGATGAATTAGGAAAATAAAGAGAAAGAGGAAATAAGATGAGTAACTAGGACAATGAAGAAGAAGAGGGTCTAGAAATTGAACTATAATGATGGGCTAGACCAAAAGAGGGAGTTGGACATGGGACTGTGAAGTGGAAGAGAGAGGAAGACAAAGAAGGGGGACTAGGAAGAGGGTCTAGGATAAGGGAGACAGAGAAGCACAAGTAAGAGGAAGCACGACTCAAAAGCAAGCACTAGGGCAAGGAAGGGGGCCTAGGAATAGAGACTAGGATGGGAAGAGTGACTAGGATGAGGAAGAGGGACTAGGATGATGGATTAGGAGAAGAAAAAGAAGAAAGACGAGGAAGAAGAACCAGAGGGACTGGGTTGAGGAGCAGGAAGAGGGATGAGGAAGAGTGACTAGGGCGACGAAAAGGAACTATGATGAGGGACTAGGATGAAGGACTATGAAGAGGACCTACGAAGACAGTGTGGGACTAGGATGAATGAGGACAAGAAGATTGGATGGAGTGAGACATGAGGGTTAGGAAGAGTTTCTAGAATGGGGAAGAGGGACAGCAAAAAGAGACAGGGCCTTTGATGAGGGCCAAAAATAGGAAAGGGGACCAGGATGTGGATGATGAAGGGTGTACAAGAAGAGAGAGGGGATTTCAATGAGCAAGATGGGTGAGGAAGAGGGCAGAGGGAAAGGAAGAAGGACTGGAAAAAGGGAATTTGAATAGAGTGAAGGGGGTCTATGATGAGAAAGAAAGATGAGGAAAGGGGACTAGGATGGGGGACTAAAATGAGAAAAATGGTTTTGGAAGAGAAATAGGGGAGAAGGACTAGGATGAGGAAAAAACGAGGGACTACGAAGAGGAAAAGGAAGCGAGACTAAGAGGAGGAAGATAGACTATGACATGCAATACAAAAGGCACAAGGAAAAGGAATAGGGGCAAGGACAATTAACAGGTACTAGGGTGAAGAATAGGGATGAGGATAAGGAAGAAGAAGAGAAAGTAGAAAGAGGGAGTAGTGCAAGAAACAAGGACTAGTATGAGGAAGCTAAACTAAAATTAGGGTCTAGAATGAGGACGAAGAATGAAGTTGAGGCAGATGAAGAGGGTCTAGGACGAGGGACTATGACAAAGAAAAGGGACAGCAACACAAAAAGAGAGAAAAGGGAAGAAGGAGTAAAGCGAGGAAGAGAGAATAGGACAAGATAAATGAAGGGGGCCAGGTATGAGCAAGAGCGAGAGAAACTATGATAAGGCAGTACGAAAATGAGGAGGGCCTTGGGCACAGATCAGAGACTATGGAGGAAGGAACAGTAACACGAAAGAGGGGCAGGGACTGTCCAAATGGACTAAAATGAGGACGAGAAACTAGGAAGAGTAAGCTAGACTGGGGGGGGGGAGTAGAACAGGAAGTAGGAATAGAAAAATCTATTAGGATGAGGGAATACATGAGGAAAATGAAGAGGTTTTAGGATGAAGAAGAGGTACTCATATTTGGAAAAGGATGAAGAAAAGAAAGGGGGACAAGGAAGATGTACTATTAGGAAGAGATATTATTACAAGGAAGATAGAAAAATAGAAGGCTAAAATAAAGAAGTAGGATAAGGACGAGATAAAGGAAGAGGCGTTAGGGTGAGGAAGCGCAAAAGAGACTAGGATAAGGGATTCGGATCATGGACTAGGATAAGGAACTAAGACAAGAAAGAAAGACTAAAATAAAGAACATTGACTTGGGAGGATTTAGAAGTGGCATAGGGGCTTAGAAAATTGACTAGTATCAGGAAAATGAACTAGGGTGAGGAAAAGTGACAAAAAAGAGGAACATGAGTGGGAGTAGGACAAGTACAGGGATGAAGAAGTAGAAGGTGTACTAGACTGAAGAAAAGCAAGAGGAACTAGGATGAGGAAGAATAAGAAGGATAAGGAAGGGACATTTAGATGGGAAAGATGGGCAAGGATGCATTCTAAGACAAGGAAGAAGGAGGAAAATGACTAGGATGAGGGACTAGGACAAGGGAGGGCTATAATGAAGAAGAACAATCCGGGAGAGTAAGAGGGACCAGGACTAAGAAGATGAAGACTGATGAGGGATGAGGAATAGGAACTGGGATGAGGGATTGAGTCAAGGAAAGGGACTAAGATGTGGGACTAAGATGAGAAAGAGGGTCTAGGAAGAAAAAGAGGGAACAGAGGGTAGGATAAGAAAAAAGAAGAGGTACTGCGATTAGGAAAGGGGACTAGGAAGAGGAATAGAGACCAGGACAAATGATTAAAAAATGGTACAAGGACAATGAACAGGTACTAAGGAGAGGAATATGGATGAGAAGGGGGTGAATTTGAAGGATTAGAATGGGGGACTAGGGTGAGGAAGAAGGACTAGTACGAGGATGCTGAACTAAAATGAGGGTCTAGAATGAGAATGAATAATGAGATTGAGGAAGATGAAGAGGACCTAGGAGGAAGGACTATGACAAAGAAGAGGGACTATGACAAAGAAGAGAGACAAGGAAGAGGGAGTAAAATGAGGAAGAGAGAATTGAATATAAAAGAAGAGGATTAAGATGAGGAAGAGGAAGAGAGACTATGATAAGGGACTTTGGCATCATTAGGAGTTTGGTGGTATTTCAGAGGTAAATCCTCTGAGAAACAACCAAACAGATTTACATTTACCACCACTTGGTCCTATAGAATTACCACGAGATTACAAGTGGTGGTAGGCTGCGTAAATCCCCATTTCGGGATTTTTGGTGGATTTACAACTGGTGGAATCACTGAGTGCTAATTCCAGCATTTTTTCTGCACCGCCAAATTACACGTTTTGGCGGAATTACCACTGGTGGAATTACTGAGGTGTAATTCCACCAATTTTTGGAAGGAAAAGTGGAGGATTCACCACCAGCATCAATCTGGAGGCACATACCCACTTTACCTCCAAAAACCATCGGGATTATTACTCAGTGGGCGTCATTACGAGTTTGGTGGTGTGGGAAAAAGTGGAGATAATTCCATTACCTCAATTTTTCCAAAACCGCCAAATTACAAGTTTTGGTCATAACTGCCACCAGTGGAAAAACTAGGAAGAGGGGCATGTACACAGAATAGATACTAGGGTGCATGGACCAGGGACTAGAAAGAGAGATGGGGACTAGGAAAGGGCAATAGACTGAAAAAGAGGAAGAAAAGGAAAGAGAAGGATAAGGAGGGGGACTAGGATGAGAAAAAGGGGCAAGGATGAGGTCTAGGACAAGAAAGAAGGAGGAAGAGAGACTGGTTTGAGGGACTAGAATGAAGAAGAGGGCTACAATGGAGAAGAGCGGACAGGAAGAATTAGAGGGACCAGGACTAAGAAGAGGGAGAGGGATGAGGAAGGAGGGTGGGCTGAGGGACTAGGGAAAGGAAGATGGCAAATAGGGACTAGGATTGGGGCTATGAAGAGAAAGAGGGGCTATGAAGAGAAAGAGTGAAGAGACACCAGGATGAGGAAAAAGAAGATGGACTACAATGAGCAAGAGGAAAAGGGGGTAGGAGGAGGAAGAGGAGTAGAGACTTTGACAAGGAATAAAAAAGGCACAAAGAAAAGGAATAGGGGCAGGCAGAGTAAGCATGGAGTAAGTATGTAATAGGATCAGAGGAGGAGAAAGAGAGAGTAGAACAAGGGTATAGGGCAAGGAAGGAGGAGTAGTATGAGGAGATGGAACTACAATGGGGTCTAGAATGAGGACAAACAAAGACGATGAGGCAAATGGGGGACTAGGATGAAGAAGAGGGATTATGAAGAGCAATGTAAGAAGGAAGAGGAAGTAAAATGAGGAAACAAGAAGAACAAGTTACTTATCCCATGTAACGTTCTGTCGACTGGATGTTCCTCCCACGTATTCCTTTCTTATGATATTTCCAATATCCATCATAGCTGCTTTGGACAATTCTTTTCAGCAGAGGGCACTGCGCGTCAATGTCTGTCGACTCACTGTGCCTCGGAGGCCTGTAGGGGAGGATTGGTCCAAAAAGACCCCCCTTGCCTACATCCCTTCCCCAGGTGAGGGCCATGGCTCATCGGGCGTCCCCTCATACCACCAGGGCCCAGGTGGTGGAGGGCTCACCTGCTGAAGACATTGCCCACACGCACTGAATTTAGCTAGGCCTCAGAAACCATTTTGTCTAAAAAAAAGATGGTGTGAGCTCAGCGCACTGTAGCGCGGCCCCCACCCTCGGAGAGTTTCAATTATCCCAGTGGCCGCAGCTCCCTGGCAGATCCGCTGTGAGCCCGTTCCCACGAACAAGACGGACATGAGCTAGTGTAAGATACTAACACTGTAACATTTCACCTTCCGCAGTGTATCACTGCTCCCAGCATGACCCGGCCAGCGAGGCCTGGGTGAAAAAGAGAACTGTAAAATGGTCCTCGGATAAAAGCAAAAGTTCCCAAATATTAATGCCAAGACAACCTGCAAAGCGTGCATGTCTTCACAAGACTTCTTCTATTAAGGAAACCTGTAAAATGTATAAACATGGTAGAACGCATGCTTACATGACATTATCAATAAAGAACCCACACCACTGCAGTTGTGTGCTAACAATAAAAGAGCGTTCCAGGGGACTATTCGTTATGTGTATCCTTGAAAAGCTTACACCCCATGGTCCCGCGCCATAACCGAACTAATGCTGCTAGAGTGCAAGGGAAGACGAATGTAGCCATACAGAGGGCTCATGTGAAGGACGCGCGAGAATGCACCTGTCATGCGTGTATATCTAAGCCCCTTATGTGCCACTACCGTCACGTACGGTGGCGAGTCATTTTCTATGTGCTCCACCAACCTCACTACTACCTCACTTACTGCAAATGTATATGCATATAACTAAATGTGTAGTTAGTAAAACATAGTGTACAAATAATGTGCTCAGACTGGCTATATTTGAGAGACATTTAGCAAAGTTAAAATGTATGTTTTCGAGTGATCCAAATGAGTATTATAAAGTGTTCAAATGTTTATGATGTTTTCACCTAAAGTCGGCAACACACAAGGAAGATACCTTTGTGAAATATGTGCAAGGCCATTCCCCCTCCCACCCTGCGAAGACTGCCAAACAAGAGAGCAGAGGCCCGCACCGCGCTGCTCCACCTCCCCCAACTAGGCTGGAGCCGCTTCAAAGATTTGTAGCCCCCTCTGCAGCACCCAAGGCCACGGCCTGCCACCTGCATTATTTACAGCACAGCAGTAAACCTCCGCATGAACACACAAATCCAAAGGCGCCCCCTCTTAAACCCCACAACCCACCGGATCACCTTAGACTTATGGCCCCTGTACAATTAGGACACCCAATACTGTGGCAACATACAGCAGCTCATTTATAACGACTTCTAACAAGACAGAAAGACATGTACCGCCTGTCCCATGCCCTGAGACTTAGCCCCTCGACCTATAGTACCGGTCAACAGGACACTGGTAACCACGCACTGATGAATCACCATCAAACCCCTCTCAAGGTGCATTCCTCCTGTGTTGCATTAACCTGTAGAATAACCTATTGAAAGATTTACTAAAAAAGATAACATTGCAATAACTGAATGACTGCGGTGTGCATGGCCTAGGGCAAACAAGTCAGGAAAGGACATTCATCTCTGACACTGGCCACAATGGCACAACAACACCGCCCGGATGAACTCAGCTGACCTGCCAGGCCCAGCCCAACCCACGAGGCTGACCAGTGACGTCCTCCAGCCAAGGCCAACCACATCGCAGCAGCACCTATAGCTAGTCATCGCCACCCAATCCCATTGAACTTGTGCCCCTTATAGTATGTAGGTTCTGATGACGTGTTTTGTAAATATATACGCCTGTCTTTGCTATTGTCAGACAGAGCGCTCTCGGAGTTTGCAGAGTTCTTTGCATGCCCTATTCTGATTGATAAACTCCCATTTACGCTCACCCGCACTCTGTCTTGGCCTTATTCCCATTCTGGGAGAGTCCTTCATTGTCTCGCATTGCGGAGAGGATCGTGCTGGTTGGGGACGCTTGCCTTCAGTGGTGACCCCGAAAGCGTGATTATTATTATTTTTTCCCAACCTATTACTGCCGTCCCCTTTTGGCACGAAAATCTCCGGTCGAAAAGGGATACGCACGGTGTGCCGGCTCCGGCAGGCTGCCCGCCAACGGCGACCGGTACGCTCAGAAGTGCGCACTCAACAGAGAGAGGGTACGGGATCCCGGTTGAAAAATCCCCTTTGGGTACCGCTCGCCGGAGCCGGGGCTGACTGTTGAGCGGACGGCAGCACTGCCTGGACGGACCCAGTTTCGGAGACTATCGGTTCAAGACGGGCACGTGAGTATTGAGTGCGAGTGACCATAAGTGGAGTAGAGGAGGAAATTTAGGACAGGGAACGAGGAGGGGTAGAAAAGGGGGCACGTAGGTCTACTAAGGACCATCTTAAACTTTCTTTGCTTTTTCTTTGCATATGGCCATTAGGATCAAGAGGTGAATAAGAGATAAAAGTGACGGGAACCTAGCTCCGAGAGGGGGTGGAAGGCGGCGCCGCATAGTGCTATCTTGACTAGTACTGGGAATATATGAAGAAGTGGATAATAAGATAAAAGTGTCTGGCAAAGGGGGACACGGAGAATATATTAGTGACTGCTATTCTTTCTATTTCTTTTCTTTAGGGTTGGGGGAAAAATAAAAGTGAGATTAGTACAAAACCATAGAGATAAAGTAAGAGACAGAGAGTTCTACTGTAAGAGTGAAGATCAAACATATATATATATATATATCTATATATGTGCATGCATATATCTGAATAAGACGGACAGGGACAGCCGGCCAGGGAGGAAAGGGAGGGCAAATTGAACTGTGAATAGAGTGTTACAGAGAGGTGTGTGCACATCGTATGCGTCAGGAGATAATTTGGTGTGATGGGTATGTAAAAATGATCATAAATGGATAGCCATTGAGTGGTCATGTTAAGTGTGGCCAGACAAAGCTCTATAAAGACAAGAGAAATAAGGTGAAGTAAGTGTGTACCTTTTTGATTTCTGGGTTAACATTATCGAGATTACTAATTGTTTGCTCTTGTACGTGCCCCCCAAAGAGAATAGAATAGAGACTGTGAACAGCCCTTCTTATGGTGTGCAGGCAGGGGAAAGAACACGAAGGCCCCCACTATTGAGTAAGACATAAAATACGAGGACTCACATGGTGATACGTTTACCTTACGATATTGAGATACATAGAGACACATAAGTACCAGGAGGGCACAAAGTATGGGGGCAGAAACACCCTTATCACATATTTGTAAGAACCTACCGGGGTACGCGGAGCGGATTAAGAAATATCATGACCAATGGATCACAGAGTTGAAGGGAGAGGGGTTGCCCCAGATATGGCCCGAAGGGGGGTCATTTGACAAAAGTGTCCTAGATATGGTAGCCACATGCATTTGTTTGAAATACAAGGGGAAGCAGTTGCATAATAGGAGAGATATATTAGATGTCTGGAGGTTGTTTGAAGAGATACCACCGCCTAAGGCACCAGAATTAAACCCTGACTTACCATCTACCACTGACAATCCACTAATGATACAAAAAGATGCTAAAGCATTGCCCGACGCAGAGCCACCCATAGAAGTAATAAGTTTATACCCAATACTAAACAAGCCAGTGCCCGCAGAGGGGTACAGTGACCCCACTTATGTGCCTCCCCCGACAGCTACTACAACCCAAAGGCCAACGGCACCCCCGCCATACGAGAGTACTAGGGAGCGAGCCCAGGTGAGTACCCCAAGGGTGGACATAGAAAAGCTAACCGACGATCTAGAGTCAAGATTCTCGATAGCCAAAGACGAGCTTTCGAGGATAAAAGGCATATGTGAGCGAACAGCACTTAATGCAGCGAGATCAGAGCACATGTCTAGAGCGCCGAGCGAGGGTAGGACACTTGAAGAAGGGTGGAAAAAAGGAGAGATACTGTTTCGAATTCAAGAAGAACCAACGCGAATAATTGAACTAGGGACAAGAGAAGGATGTACTGACAATGAAGAAAGGCCTATAGGGGACAGGGAGGAGTTACTATGTGATATAAGAGACGATTTGGAGGAAAGCGACAGGTTGAGCATGGCAATGGGAGGGGGAAGCGAAGGGTTGGATGGTGCATGTTCAATGAGAACACTGGACGATGAGTGGACGGGGCGATTAAGGAACAGGGTGGGGAAAATGGCATCATTGGGAATATCCAGAGTGAAGACGGGTACAGACGCCACAATGAAAGGGAAGTTGCAGCTCCCGCTAATACATAGGGGAGGGGGGAGGCCAAATTATATACCCTGGGCTCAAATGGACAAGGCCAACTTACTAAAGCTATTGCCCCCGTTATCGGGGGGGGGCGAGCAAGTGGATATACGCTTTTGAGAAACACACTGCCGGGGTACCCCTAGCAATAGGGGATGTGAAGAGCTTGCGTGTATCAGCAGTGGGGGATCAGGCTGATAGAGTATGGGTAAAGGCTGGTTTCCCAGGAGTAACATTAGACTGCGACCGCCATGATGGGGCCTCCTTTAACACAGTGCGTGCGAGAGTGTGGGATGCCTTGCGGGAAACGTTTCCAGATACCCCAGACTTACAGTCAGTAATGCAGTGCACAATGAATGACGGGGAAGATGCTATGGATTATATTTTTCGGGTCCAAGAGATGTGGAGAGCGGAAACGGGTACGCCCTGGTATCAATCTACAACTTTATTTTACTTCATTATAAAGAGGGGGTTGCCAAAGGAGGTGCAAAAGGCGCTCGACAAGATAGCAGGTATTGAAGCGAAAGGATGGCCTGAGATTCAGAGCATAATAGTGCACCACTGTAAGCGAATAAAAGAAAGGGAGAAGGAGGTGGCGCAGAAAAGATTAGCAGACAAAGCGAAACTAGTGCAGACAAAGTTGGTGAAGGTCGCAGCAGCAGTAGCCGCGCTCCCACACAGCAGGGAGGGAGATGAGGAGGAGGAGGGGCTGGTAGCAATACAAGGAAGGATGGCAACTAATTGGGCTGGAGCAGGACAGCGGCAGTGGAACGAGCAGGAGCAAGGCGGAGGTCCCCAGTGGCAAGAGTGGGCCCCTCGAGGGGGACGAGGTGGGTACAGGGGCCGAAGAGGTGGTGGACTGGGGTACGGGGGAATGGGAGGACATGGATGGCAGGGTCCTAGAGGAGCGCAAGGGAGTTGTTGGAAACGCGGAAGATGGGGACATTACTCTAGGGAGTGCAGAAGCAGACCCAACAACGGTTTTCAAGAGGCAGAACATTATGGCCATCCCCATCCCGGGAGCCCATATGGTCTCCCAATGGGACAACAACAAAGAAACCAAGGACAGGGGTACAATGACCAACAACAGGGGCATCAGTACAGAACACAGAACCACCCACAAAACAATGACAATATGCAGTACACGCCGGGCAACCCTTTTGCGACGACAGCAAACGGAGCCCCCGCACCAGCCCCCTATAGTGGCGTGTCAGTGGTTTCGGGGAGCGTGTTCAACCAAGGGGGGACAATGAGACACCCCGCATTGGACAGCCCACAGAGAACACTTGCGTGTCCAGTTCTATCTACCACCTACGATGCAGCAGAGGAACCATTGGTAGGGGCGCAGATAGGAGACAAGCAGTTCATATTCATGGTGGATTCGGGAGCGGAGAAATCATGTATTAGGGAGGGCCGGTTCCCGTTATCTAACAGGAAGTTAGAGACGCAGGGGTTCTCTGGGGCTGTAATTGAAGTTCCTTACACAGAAGCATTGGATGTAACAGTGGGGGGCAAAACTGTAAAAACACCCTTACTCTATTATGAACCCTCGCCAATAAATTTACTAGGGAGGGATCTCCTTAGCAAACTCAACATGACGATATCCTTCACTGAGAGAGGTATAGTGTGTTCAACACCCAGAATATGCCCATTACGTGTAATGTTGGAAGTGCAGGCTCATACAACCACACAAGAAATACGAGGTCTGCCAGTAAACGAGGAAATGTTTATTGAGGGACTAAAGACACAGGCCCTCATAATTCCTGAGCTAAGAAGAATGGATTGGAGGATTCCAGCGGAGTTCCTCTTCCGCCCAATAGTGTGCCCTGACACAACACCAGGATCAGTGGTATCATTAGATTTGCACGCTGTACAGGTATCTGCGAAAAGGATTTCTGTAATTGGAATAGATATAGAAGGATGTGAGTGGCGTACAGTACTGTGTACGAATGCCAATATTGCCCTAAGAGACTTAACTGATGAGGATCTCTTCTCAGATTCAGAGGGGGATGGTGAAATAGTGATGGAAATAGCAATGCCCTGTGATATTTTAATTCAAGCTAGGGAAATCCCTGTTCAGCTGATGGCAGTGGTGGGAGCACCACCGTCATTCTTCGATGATGACATGAGGCTCGTACCAAATAATTTGTGGACGACAGGCCCCCATGATGTAGGGTTGTTGCATGGAGTACAACCTGTGATAATAAAACTAAAACAAGGAGCAATTCTACCCCGAGTGAAACAGTATCCATTGTCCCGTGAAGCTGAAGAAGGGATAAAAGAGACAATAAATGCACTACTAGCACAAGGGATAATAGTGCCCTCAAACTCCCCATGTAACACATGCATTTACCCAATCAAAAAAAGCGAAGGGAGGGTCTTGAGGATGATACAGGATTTACGCCCCCTAAATGATGTAATTCAGAAAGAGTTCCCTTTGGTCCCGAACCCTGCATCAATACTATGCAGCATCCCAAAAACGGCATCACATTTCATGGTGGTCGACTTGAAAAACGCATTTTTCTCCATCCCCCTGGCTGAAGAGAGTAGATACCTGACAGCATTTACACTAGGGGGTAAGAGATATGAACATTGTAGATTACCGCAGGGATACTGTGAGAGCCAGAGCATATTCAACCGCATATTACATGAAGACTTAGGAAACCTATCAGTTGAGAGTACAATCATTCAGTACGTAGACGATTTACTCGTCTGTGCACAAGACGAAGAAACATGCAGGAAAGATTCAATAACACTCCTGACTCTATTGGCCAATAAGGGGTACAAAGTAGACAAGGGAAAGCTACAGTACTGTCTGACAGAGGTTCTATACCTGGGACAGCTAATATCAAAAGATGGAAAAAGAATAATCCCCGACAGGGTAGAAGCAATAAGATCAGTAGGAGAACCCACAACAGTGAAAGACATGCAGAAATTACTAGGAATGTGCAACTATTGCCGAGCATGGATATTAGATTATGCAGCATACACCAGACCCTTATTACAAGCTCTCAAGGAGGCACAACAGGAGAACAAAAAAATAGAATGGTCAGAAGAAATGAGCGCCTCCTTTAAATCATTAAAAGAGTTGATTTCAAGTGCTCCAGTACTCGCAAATCCTGACTATGGACGCGCGTTTTACCTGTTCTCACACTGCAAGGGAACACTCATGACAGCTGTACTGACACAGAAGACGTCCCTAGGACACAAACCTTTGGCTTACTATAGTGGCACTTTAGATGCTGTGATGCAAGGACATTTCGCGTGCGAGCAATCACTCGCTGCAGCCGCGTTCGCAATTGAGAAAAGTGCCACAATAGTAATGGGATGCCCTGTGACATTGTTTGTGGAACATTCATTATTTGCAATACTTGAGAGGTCAAAAAGCACACTGACAACACAACGGGCAACCGCCTATGAGATAATATTGTCCAGCGCCAACATCCATGTGGTGCGATGCAAGACAGTGAATCCAGCAACATTCATTACAGAAGCATGCACACTAGAGGACATGCAGGAACACGATTGTGCAACTTACACAGGAGAAAGAGGGGAGGACACAGTGGTGTGTGAGAATGCTCTGAGCGAGGGGGAAGTGTACTTCGTAGATGGGTCAGCATCAATTGACGTGGACACGGGAGAGAAACATGTGGGTATGGCAGTGGTGAGATTAGAAGACGGTGAGTATGAGACACTAGTGCAGTACCGCCTCCCATCACATTACTCCGCACAAGCAGCAGAACTGATTGCACTGATAGAAGCACTACATGCAGCTAAAGGTTGTGCAGTGACAATATACACAGACTCAGCTTACATGACGACAACAGTACATAGGGGTCTAGCAAGATGGGGGCGGAGGGGGTTCCGACGAGCAGATGGAACTCCAGTGCAGCATGCAGAATTGCTGAAGGAGTTGATTGAGGCCCTACAAGATCCCACAGCGGTAGCAATAGTGAAGTGCCAAGCACATACATCGAACACAGATGTTGTGTCTTTGGGAAACGCGGCAGCAGACGCTGCCGCCAAGGAAGCTTCTTACTTTCAGAAATAGGAAGCAGGTGAGTACATGCTGCAGCACAAGATAAACGAAGAGCTCCCAGAAGGCTACAATATGATGCCTATATCACAAATACTAGAATTACAGGAAGGAGCAAGTGCAAATGAAAAATTGATGTGGGCGAAACGAGGGTGCAGCAAATCGGCGACAGACTTACTGTGGCGACAAAATAACTCAGGAAAAGTGGTAATGCCAGTAAAGTTATTGGAAATTGCGTTCCAACAACTACACTTCCCAGCACACAATACGAAACAACACATTGCAGCAGAGATACAGGAGGAGTGGTTCGTGCCCTGTCTCCAGGAGCACATATCTCGATTAACACTGGAATGCACAACATGTCAGATGTAAAATTCAGGAATGACGTTACGCATGCTCCGGGGAGCAATTCCAAAACCAATTGGGCCATTCAGAGAGCTACACATCGACTACGCGGACATGGGAGAAAGGTGTAATGGGGCACGTTACATGATTGTAGTTGTATGCCCATTTTTAAGGTGGGTAGAAGCAGGCCCATGTGCACGACCTGATGCTAAAAGCGCTGCTAAATTCCTAGTGAGGGAAATGTTTCCGCGCTGGGGAATTTGCGACGTGATTCGCTCGGACAACGGCACTCACTTTGTAAACAAGCTCTTCAAGGAAGTAACTACATTGTTGGGAATAAAGCATAAATTGTGCTCGATTTATCATCCTCAAAGTAATGGCGTAGTGGAAAAGATGAACGGACTGTTAAAAGGAAGGTTATCAAAACTATGCTTTTCATTAAAAAAGAACTGGATTTACTGTTTGCCCCTTGCGCTGTTTGAGCTGAGAAATCAGCCAAGCAAGGACCACCATTTGTCCCCGCACGAGATCGTGACTGGGAGACGAATGCACACAGCACACAGCCCACTGCGCGAACACTCAGATGCACACAGAAGCGCTGTGATATTGGGAGACGAGTTCACAGACTATTTGAAGAAATTGACAAGGGCAGCGCGCGCAATATCAAAGCAGCTCTCTCCACCTTTCACGCGAGAGGAAGGAAACACAACAGGGTCTGTTACGGAGCCTGAACCACAGATACAGCTGATGCCGGGGGAATTCATCTATGTCAGGAGTTTTGTGCGTCGGTGGAATGCACCACGGTTCCATGGCCCATACGAAGTAGTGTTTTGCACGCCCACAGCAGTTAAAGTAAAGGGCCTGAAGTATTGGGTGCATTTGACAGACGTACGAAGGGCATATAATAATGTGCAGGAAGAGGTGGATGAGGAGGCACAGACAACAGCAAACAATGCAACTGAGCAGAATGTCTGAATATGAACTTGTGTGTGTGACAGTAATGCACCTGAATGGAAAAGTGGCTGAAAAGTATACTTGCATTTTAAGGATATTACACACAAAAAAAAAAAAAACATTTTTTCTCTCATGAACTTATATGTAATTAATGATGCGATAAAATTATGAAGTGTTTACTCCCTTGTCTGTGCATCCACATCCCTATAACCCTACCCGCTTCCATTCCCTTTCAATATATACTGGCACTGGTAGTGCCAACAAAATGTTTACATTCATGCACTTAATGCACTTTTATATCTCAAACAGGAGCTACCATGGCATCTAATGGGCAGCCTGCAACGGATAGATTTACTAGACTTAGAGAGTGGTTAAATGAGAGATGCAGATATTCGTATGAGTGTGGAGTATCTGTGTGTATTACATTGTTTTTTACAATAATGTTTGGCCTGGTTACATATTGGTTCATAGCGTTCATCTCTATCGAGATGAACAAGGGGGGAGGGATTAACAGCACTACCGTGATCAATGCAACCACGGGTGTACATACTAAGGAAGGTGACTTTTTGGTATGGGACGGAACTAAACTTGTATGGGGTTATTATACCACACCATCCAATGCTGTCATCTCAAAAAATGAAGGGCTACAGGGTGAAATGCAAAATAACACAGTGTCTCCGCCAATGATATCTAATTACAATGCTCGCAGTTTAAATGACAGAAACCCGTCCGCTATATCTTGGTTATATAACACCCCCACCAGCCAGCCTGCCCCCATAGCAAAAAACACAATGACAGATAACGTCAAGGAAGAAAAGGAAAGGATGAGAGCAACACACAAAATATTATATGATTACTGGGCAAAGGGGGGCGGGGATGAGAAAGGGGGGCCCATTTTGTCCATCGCCCATGAGGCTGGGAAGTACATGAGGAACAAAAATAACAGACGAAAAAGGGAAGCAGGGAGGAGGAAGTATGATGAGTACTAAGGGTTAGGACTAGATAAAATGGAAGACCCACGACACCCCCACCAGACGAATAAATGGTATGCGGATATGAGTGCAACAGCTAAACAAACAACAAATGAGAGCTGCTATGTCTGCTCCCTCATTCCCCATGCTTCAGGCACACCCAAGGTATTGTTACCCAAAGAGTTGCCTATTGTAGATGCCCAATGTCTCCTTCATCTCACGTTATGCAGGATTAAGAACACCTTCCAGGCACATGAAGTTACTTTAGAATGCTGCAGAACGAGAAGACTTGCTACCCAAAGACGGTAGGAGTGGTATGTCTGGAAGAACCATTTTTTGTGATACAAGGGACACTTTTTTCGGACAACAAGTGGAAGGATGAAGAAGTAATGTGTTAAGCTGAAGCACTGAGAGGTGTGGCACCAGAGAAATTGCAATGGATAGAAGAAACGTGCACACCAGTATGGAAGGAACACATTTCAAAACTAACTTGGGTAACAGCCATTGAAAAACCCTTCAAGCTGCAGAACGAAATAGACTATGAACTATGTTTTAAAGGAGAGGGGAAAACCTCCATGGGGACAAACAAGAACTGTAACAAGACCCTTACAATCCCAGATCTGAGAAAAGGGACAGCGGCCCTGATGGACACGTATTGGGTATGCGGCAACCAGGCATACCTGCACCTCCCCCAATCATGGAGTGGCAGCTGCTCAATGGCCACTCTGCACTCAGCCTTAATGGTAATCCCAGAAAGCCACATTGATGGGAGCAAAAGGACACGAGAAAACACCCAACAGAGTGCGGCCCAGCCGACTGCAGAGTCGCAAATCTATGTCCTGTCATCCGGGAACAAGGAAGAGGTGCTGTCCCGAAACAGACGAGCATCAAACTACATATCAAAGGCATCGTCGGAGTTGCTGGCACAGATCCCAGACAGATATCGATTATTCAGCTCGGCAGAAACATTCTTTGCCTCACTCATCCCAAGTATCCAGGCCAGGGCAAACGCAAAATGGCTCCAGATAACACATTGGGAGCTGATCCAGCTGGCAAATGACACTGAAGAAGGGTTCAACGTAATAAAAGTGGAACTAAGAGCTTTACGGCTGATGACCATGCAAAACAGGTATGTCTTGGACCTGTTGACGGCGATGGATGGAGGTGTTTGCCGAAAAATCGGAAGTGCCTGCTGCACTTTCGTACCTTCTGAAGACGCAGAAAACGGCTCCCTGTCCCATGTGATCGAAGCAGTACACAACCTAGGAGAAAGGATGAAAATGGAAGGTGGAGCAGACGAAAGCACATGGTTCGACAATATCTTCTCCTGTGTTCCCTCATGGCTGGGGATGACTGTGAAATTTTTGATGCCGGCTGTGGTGTTCCTCCTCTTTATTTTCTGCCTGTGCCAGGTGGATCTTCGATGTTGTGCTAACGCAGTACCCAATGGTGCAATGATGATGGTGACAATGGGCAACACCCGTGGTACAATACAAACTATGCAGGAAGTGCAGGTACAAACAGGAACTGATGACACACCCAGGTATCAGCTAGTGCCCAGGTATCATGACAAGGATATCGTAGACAAATTGTGGCATACCACCATCAGAGAGCCCCGTATACTAGAATGGTACCAGGAGGTGTGGGTAGACTTGGAAGGAGAAAGCGGATGTATATACCTGACCTGTACCCCAGATGAATATGCTAGGAGGGGTGAGAGCTTAAGGGGGGTGTGCAGAGCGTGGATGCCCATAAAAGGCACACCAGCATGGGATGACGCAATCATTGACGAAGAAGAGTGAAGGAGATTGGACGAGTTAAAGAATTTGTTACTTAAGTAACGAAAGGGGGGAATTGTAGGGGAGGATTGGTCCAAAAAGACCCCCCTTGCCTACATCCCTTCCCCAGGTGAGGGCCATGGCTCATCGGGCGTCCCCTCATACCACCAGGGCCCAGGTGGTAGAGGGCCCACCTGCTGAAGACATTGCCCACACGCACTGAATTTAGCTAGGCCTCAGAAACCATTTTGTCTAAAAAAAAGATGGTGTGAGCTCAGCGCACTGTAGCGCGGCCCCCACCCTCGGAGAGTTTCAATTATCCCAGTGGCCGCAGCTCCCTGGCAGATCCGCTGTGAGCCCGTTCCCACGAACAAGACGGACATGAGCTAGTGTAAGATACTAACACTGTAACATTTCACCTTCCGCAGTGTATCACTGCTCCCAGCATGACCCGGCCAGCGAGGCCTGGGTGAAAAAGAGAACTGTAAAACGGTCCTCGGATAAAAGCAAAAGTTCCCAAATATTAATGCCAAGACGACCTGCAAAGCGTGCATGTCTTCACAAGACTTCTTCTATTAAGGAAACCTGTAAAATGTATAAACATGGTAGAGCGCATGCTTACATGACATTAGCAATAAAGAACCCACACCACTGCAGTTGTGTGCTAACAATAAAAGAGCATTCCAGGGGACTATTCGTTATGTGTATCCTTGAAAAGCTTACACCCCATGGTCCCGCGCCATAACCGAACTAATGCTGCTAGAGTGCAAGGGAAGACGAATGTAGCCATACAGAGGGCTCATGTGAAGGACGCGCGAGAATGCACCTGTCATGCGTGTATATCTAAGCCCCTTATGTGCCACTACCGTCACGTACGGTGGCGAGTCATTTTCTATGTGCTCCACCAACCTCACTACTACCTCACTTACTGCAAATGTATATGCATATAACTAAATGTTGTAGTTAGTAAAACATAGTGTACAAATAATGTGCTCAGACTGGCTATATTTGAGAGACATTTAGCAAAGTTAAAATGTATGTTTTCGAGTGATCCAAATGAGTATTATAAAGTGTTCAAATGTTTATGATGTTTTCACCTAAAGTCGGCAACACACGAGGAAGATACCTTTGTGAAATATGTGCAAGGCCATTCCCCCTCCCACCCTGCGAAGACTGCCAAACAAGAGAGCAGAGGCCTGCACCGCGCTGCTCCACCTCCCCCAAATAGGCTGGAGCCGCTACAAAGATTTGTAGCCCCCTCTGCAGCACCCAAGGCCACGGCCTGCCACCTGCATTATTTACAGCACAGCAGTAAACCTCCGCCTGAACACACAAATCCAAAGGCGCCCCCTCTTAAACCCACAACCCACCGGATCACCTTAGACTTATGGCCCCTGTACAATTAGGACACCCAATACTGTGGCAACATACAGCAGCTCATTTATAACGACTTCTAACAAGACAGAAAGACATGTACCGCCTGTCCCATGCCCTGAGACTTAGCCCCTCGACCTATGGTACCGGTCAACAGGACACTGGTAACCACGCACTGATGAATCACCATCAAACCCCTCTCAAGGTGCATTCCTCCTGTGTTGCATTAACCTGTAGAATAACCTATTGAAAGATTTACTAAAAAAGATAACATTGCAATAACTGAATGACTGCGGTGTGCATGGCCTAGGGCAAACAAGTCAGGAAAGGACATTCATCTCTGACACTGGCCACAATGGCATAACAACACCGCCCGGATGAACTCAGCTGACCTGCCAGGACCAGCCCAACCCACGAGGCTGACCAGTGACGTCCTCCAGCCAAGGCCAACCACATCGCAGCAGCACCTATAGCTAGTCATCGCCACCCAATCCCATTGAACTTGTGCCCCTTATAGTATGTAGGTTCTGATGACGTGTTTTGTAAATATATACGCCTGTCTTTGCTATTGTCAGACAGAGTGCTCTCGGAGTTTGCAGAGTTCTTTGCATGCCCTATTCTGATTGATAAACTCCCATTTACGCTCACCCGCACTCTGTCTTGGCCTTATTCCCATTCTGGGAGAGTCCTTCATTGTCTCTCATTGCGGGGAGGATCGTGCTGGTTGGGGACGCTTGCCTTCAGTGGTGACCCCGAAAGCGTGATTATTATTATTTTTTCCCAACCTATTACTGCCGTCCCCTTTTGGCACGAAAATCTCCGGTCGAAAAGGGATACGCACGGTGTGCCGGCTCCGGGAGGCTGCCCGCCAACGGCGACCGGTACGCTCAGAAGTGCGCACTCAACAGAGAGAGGGTACGGGATCCCGGTTGACAAGGATATCGTAGACAAATTGTGGCATACCACCATCAGAGAGCCCCGTATACTAGAATGGTACCAGGAGGTGTGGGTAGACTTGGAAGGAGAGAGCGGATGTATATACCTGACCTGTACCCCAGATGAATATGCTAGGAGGGGTGAGAGCTTAAGGGGGGGTGTGCAGAGCGTGGATGCCCATAAAAGGCACACCAGCATGGGATGACGCAATCATTGACGAAGAAGAGTGTAGGAGATTGGACGAGTTAAAGAATTCGTTACTTAAGTAACGAAAGGGGGGAATTGTAGGGGAGGATTGGTCCAAAAAGACCCCCCTTGCCTACATCCCTTCCCCAGGTGAGGGCCATGGCTCATCGGGCGTCCCCTCATACCACCAGGGCCCAGGTGGTAGAGGGCCCACCTGCTGAAGACATTGCCCACACGCACTGAATTTAGCTAGGCCTCAGAAACCATTTTGTCTAAAAAAAAGATGGTGTGAGCTCAGCGCACTGTAGCGCGGCCCCCACCCTCGGAGAGTTTCAATTATCCCAGTGGCCGCAGCTCCCTGGCAGATCCGCTGTGAGCCCGTTCCCACGAACAAGACGGACATGAGCTAGTGTAAGATACTAACACTGTAACATTTCACCTTCCGCAGTATATCACTGTTCCCAGCATGACCCGGCCAGCGAGGCCTGGGTGAAAAAGAGAACTGTAAAATGGTCCTCGGATAAAAGCAAAAGTTCCCAAATATTAATGCCAAGACGACCTGCAAAGCGTGCATGTCTTCACAAGACTTCTTCTATTAAGGAAACCTGTAAAATGTATAAACATGGTAGAACGCATGCTTACATGACATTAGCAATAAAGAACCCACACCACTGCAGTTGTGTGCTAACAATAAAAGAGCGTTCCAGGGGACTATTCGTTATGTGTATCCTTGAAAAGCTTACAACCCATGGTCCCGCGCCATAACCGAACTAATGCTGCTAGAGTGCAAGGGAAGACGAATGTAGCCATACAGAGGGCTCATGTGAAGGACGCGCGAGAATGCACCTGTCATGCGTGTATATCTAAGCCCCTTATGTGCCACTACCGTCACGTACGGTGGTGAGTCATTTTCTATGTGCTCCACCAACCTCACTACTACCTCACTTACTGCAAATGTATATGCATATAACTAAATGTTGTAGTTAGTAAAACATAGTGTACAAATAATGTGCTCAGACTGGCTATATTTGAGAGACATTTAGCAAAGTTAAAATGTATGTTTTCGAGTGATCCAAATGAGTATTATAAAGTGTTCAAATGTTTATGATGTTTTCACCTAAAGTCGGCAACATACGAGGAAGATGCCTTTGTGAAATATGTGCAAGGCCATTCCCCCTCCCACCCTGCGAAGACTGCCAAACAAGAGAGCAGAGGCCTGCACCGCGCTGCTCCACCTCCCCCAACTAGGCTGGAGCCGCTTCAAAGATTTGTAGCCCCCTCTGCCGCACCCAAGGCCACGGCCTGCCACCTGCATTATTTACTGCACAGCAGTAAACCTCCGCCTGAACACACAAATCCAAAGGCGCCCCCTCTTAAACCCCACAACCCACCGGATCACCTTAGACCTATGGCCCCTGTACAATTAGGACACCCAATACTGTGGCAACATACAGCAGCTCATTTATAACGACTTTTAACAAGACAGAAAGACATGTACCGCCTGTCCCATGCCCTGAGTCTTAGCCCCTCGACCTATGGTACCGGTCAACAGGACACTGGTAACCACGCACTGATGAATCACCATCAAACCCCTCTCAAGGTGCATTCCTCCTGTGTTGCATTAACCTGTAGAATAACCTATTGAAAGATTTACTAAAAAAGATAACATTGCAATAACTGAATGACTGCGGTGTGCATGGCCTAGGGCAAACAAGTCAGGAAAGGACATTCATCTCTGACACTGGCCACAATGGCACAACAACACCGCCCGGATGAACTCAGCTGACCTGCCAGGCCCAGCCCAACCCACGAGGCTGACCAGTGACGTCCTCCAGCCAAGGCCAACCACATCGCAGCAGCACCTATAGCTAGTCATCGCCACCCAATCCCATTGAACTTGTGCCCCTTATAGTATGTAGGTTCTGATGACGTGTTTTGTAAATATATACGCCTGTCTTTGCTATTGTCAGACAGAGCGCTCTCGGAGTTTGCAGAGTTCTTTGCATGCCCTATTCTGATTGATAAACTCCCATTTACGCTCACCCGCACTCTGTCTTGGCCTTATTCCCATTCTGGGAGAGTCCTTCATTGTCTCTCATTGCGGGGAGGATCGTGCTGGTTGGGGACGCTTGCCTTCAGGCCTCTGTCTCGATGTCGACGTCACCAAAAGTATATATAGCGCACACAGCGTCGATTGGCTTCAGTTCAGTTTTTACAACTGTAGGATCAATTCCATACCTGACAGTTACTCCTCCTGAGAGAGCACAGACTGCAATAGCAAAGGAAATTCTACTGTGGGGTAGGTTGGGAGGGGCGATAAGGAATATGTGGGAGGAACATCCAGTCAAAAAAACACTACCAGGGGTAAGTAACTTGTTCTTCGAATGGATTGTCTCCTCCCACCTATTCCTTATCTTATGATAGTCTCCCGAAGCAGTTCTAGTATTTCTGGAGGAGGGAGTCAGAATTTTTCATGACAATTTAGTAGTACTCATAGGTCTGTGTGCACAGAATGCAACACTGCCTTACCAAATAAGCCTTCCCGAACTGAAGAAGAATCCAAACTGCAATGTTTGGTGAAAGTATTTACGGATGACAATGTTGCAGACGCACATATTTCTTTTACTGGTATTCCCCTCTGTATTGCAGAGGAAGTCGCCATGCCCCTGGTCAAATGATCCTGAAGGCCTTCTGGAGGATCCTTTCCAGCCAGTCTGTAGCATTCAGATATTGCCAGTATTATCCATCTGGATAACATCTGTTTAGTGATTGCCAAACCCAACTTGTGGCCTGAGTAGCCAACAAACAGTTGGTCATCTTGTCTTAGTTTTGCCATTCTGGAGATATAGAAACTTAGTGCACGTTTAGGATCAAGTCTGTGTAGCCTCTCCTCTTCCTTCCCAAGGTGCGGAGGAGGGTAAAATGATGGTAATGTTATTTTCGGAGTCACATGGAATTCAGATGCAATTTTGGGTTTCACCTTAAGGACCTCCTTGTCCTTATAGAAAATAGTGTATGGAGGCTTGCAGGATAAAGCCTGAAGTTCGCACCCCCTTTGGGCAGATGTAATGGCTACTAACAAGATGGTTTTTAAGGTTAGCAGCCTCAAAGGACAGGAGTGTATATGCTCAAAAGGAGCACACATTATAAATTTCAAGACCAAGTTGCGATCCCAAACCGGGACTTGAAAAGGGATCAGAGGGAAAGCATTTGTAAATCCTTTTAGGAATTGTATTATTAGAGGAATTTTGAGGTAAGATACTTCCTCCAAAGTGCGCTTAAATATAGAAAGTGCTGCAAGATATCCTTTAATAGTACCAATCTGGAGCCCCAGATTAGCTAGGTGTAACAAAAATGATAACACCATAGATGTATTACATGTAAATGGATCATCAATCTTATCTCTATACCAGCTGCAGAATTTGTTCCAACGGCAGCGGTACAAAGAGTTAGTTGCTGGGCTTCTGGCCGAAAGCAAAATCTCCATAACATCATCCGGGAGGTGCCAATCCTTGGATCTCAGCCTCTCAGAAACCATGCGTGAATGCTGAGTGTCTTAACCTCTGGATGGATAACCCGACCTTCCTCTTGCGATAGAAGATCCTCTCTTTGTGGGAGACGTATTGAAGGGCAGCTGGACATGTCCAGAAGGTCCGGGTACCATGTCCTCCTGGCCCAATCCGGAGCAATTAGGATCATGGATTTACCAAACTTTCTCAACCGCCTGATCATGTGCGGAATGACGGGGACTGGAGGAAATTCCCAGTCGAACACAAATTCGTCTCCTAGAGCTCCGCATGAGGGAAATTCCCTAGAGCAGAACAGTTTGCACTTCTGGTTGACACTGGTCGCGAACAAATCCACTTAAGGGGTTGCCTAAAGGGTGAAGATCTCTTGAAGGACTTCCTGAGCTAGTTCCCACTCGTGGGAGACTGTGCTCTGCCTGCTCAGAGCGTCTGCAGCTGTATTTTCCACCCCGGCTAGGTGAACTTCTGATAGGGAGATCCCTTCTTGGATTGCTCAGTACAGGAGCTGCATTGCCTCTCTGTACAGTGGTAGTGACCCTACACCTTCTCTTTTGTTGAGGTAGTACATGGCGACTGTGTTGTCCGTTATTATCAGGACGTTCTTTCCCCGTACAGAGGGCTGAAAGGCCTTCAGCGCCACTCTGATTGCCCTTAGCTCCAAAAGGTTGATGTGCAGTTTGGACTCCGAAGGAGACCAACGACTGCTGATTGTCAGATCGTTGGCATGGGTTCCCCACTCCATGAGTGAGGCGTCCGTCAATACTGTTATCACCGGCCATGGTTGCCAAAAAGGTTCTCCTATCAGAATGTTCTACTGGCAGGCCGACCACCGGAGGTCCTGTGGAACTCTGCTCGGAATCTGTAGGAGGTCTGACATCCTTCCTAAGAATTGGGACCACTGAGTTCGGAGAGCCCATTGGAGAGATCTCATTCTCAGGCGAGCCTCTGGCACCAGAAAAATACAGGATGCTGTGAGGCCGAGCAACCTTAGAAAGTCTAAGGATGGGAGATGCTGGGCAGTCTGGAATTTGGTAACTATCTGCAGAATGTCTTGAGCCCTCACCTTTGGTGGCAAGGCTTTTCCCAGGGATGCATCCAGGACTGCTCCAATGAATTGGAGCCTTTTAGATGGTATCATGTGAGACTTCTTGAAGTTGAGGGAGAAGCTCAGTCTGTGAATGGAGTGACAGGTGGAGCTGAGATGTTCCGGGCTTGTTCTGGGGAACTGCCCCTGATCAGCCAATCATCCAGGTAGGGGTAGACGTGAATACCACCTCTCCTAAGACTCACTGCCACCACTGCCATTAACTTGGTGAAAACCCTTGTGCGGAGGTCAGCCCAAATGGCAGAACTCGAAACTGATCATGAGAACCACCAACAACGAACCTCAGGTACCTTCTGTGCTTGTGATGGATAAGCACATGAAAGTAAGGATCCTGAAGGTCCAATGATACCATCCAGTCTGGAAACTGGAGGGCCTGAAGGATCTGAGAAAGGGAAACCATCTTGAACTTGTCCTTCCTGAGGAACTTGTTCAAGTCTCTCAAGTCCAAGATGGGTCTCAATCCTCTGTCCTTTTTTGGAATTAGAAAGTACGGGGAGTACCAATCCTTGTTCCTCTCCGCTACAGGTATTGGTTCTATAGCACCGTTAATATTTCTTGCATAAGGAGCCGATCTGGAACTTTGAAAGAGCTGTTCCCCGGTGGATGACGCTGAGGCTTTTTTAGAAAGAGAAGGCAGTAACCCTGGGCAACTGTTTCCAATGCCCATGCATCTGGTATAATAACATTCCATTCTTTCTAGATGCTGTGAGAGTCTGCCTCCCACTGCAGTCTTGTGAACTAAGTCTTCAGAGAGGTTTTGGGGCAGCTGACGCAGTGGTTGATGGCAAAATAGCCACTCCTTAGGCGGTTTTAGTACCTCTTCCCCGTCCACCATGGGGGAATCATCTTTGGCCTCTTTGAAATGACTGTCCTCTGCCTCTTCCAAATGTGGAGTAGTGACGAAAGGACCTGCCCCTCCAGGACATACCCGTGGGGCGATTTGGAGGTTGTCTAATCGCAGCACCAAGGGATTTGGCTGCTGCCTTTGAAGTTTGCAGTTTCTCCAGACTTTCATCAGCCTTGCTACCGAACAAATGTGTGCCGTCAAAGGGCATGTTAAATAGTCTGGATTGCACATCTGGAGCAAATCCTCACCCCCTTAACAAGGAAAACCTGTGCATAACTGTACAAGCCGCCATTGCTCTGCTGATACTGTCAGCGGATTCGGGACCAGTCTGCAGGGATTCACACATAGCGTCCTTTCCATCCTTGACTACGTTAAAAAAAAGTCTCGTTCTTTCCCTTTGGGGATATGGTCAGCCGCCATGGACATACATTCCCAAAGGGTATGAGTGAACCTAGCCAACATGCACGTGGCTTTTGCTGACTTCAGGGTCATACTTCCAGCTGAAAAAACCTTTTTGACTAGAGCGTCGTAACGCTTAGTATCCCTATCAGGAGGGATAGTAGGGTAGGCATTCTGTCTTGTGGTTGCGGTGGCAGCCTATACACCAGATTCTCCAGAGTTGGGTGTTTTGACCAATAATAGGGATCACTACTTGACACCCTGTATTTAGAAGTCTGTTTTTTGCTGACCGCCAGATTCAATTCAGGCGCCTCCCTGAATTGGTAGCTACGCGCTTTTGTAAAACTGCATGAAATGGAACAATTGGGTCTTCCTGAGGTCCTCTCTCCAGAATATCTGTCAGGTCACCCGGTTTGAAAACTGGGCTTGGTCTACTCCATCCCATGTACTCAACCATACTCAACATTAACTGCATATAGGTTTCTTCTGCATTATCAGATGGATCTGATCTGCCAAACTCTACCTCTAGTGAGGTGTCCAAAACACTGGCATCATGAAGGCACTCTTGAAGGTCTTTTATTCTGAATTCATCAGATATAAGGGCCTCAGGAACTGATGGTGTACCATGTTGAAGGCCAAAAGGTTTCGATTCATCAGAAGATGGTTCTGCGTCCTCATAAATCTAGGAAAGAGATTTGAAAAAGTCAGCGCTAGGGAAAGGGGTACATGTTTTTTCAATGATACCCAACGGTGTAATGATATTGGTCGACAAAGATAGCGAGATTGTCGATACGGTCGACATCAAGGGCTTCGATGCCTGCGTCGAGGACTTTGACGCCTGTAGCATCGAGTAGCTCAAAGCCCGATGCGTCGATGACTTTTGTTTATGTTTTTGTGTCGATGGTGTCGACGAATGGTCTTTTGGTGCCGATGACGCGTCTTTCGGCGCAAATGGCAAAGATGAAGAGTCTCGGCACTCAATGGCATTTATGACTCGGTCCTCGAAGAGAATATCTCTCGACTCGAGGGATCTTTAGAACTCTTGCTAGGAGTTTTGCTTGCCAGGCCCAAGCACACAGATTGGGACACAGAATATTGACTTGGGACGAGGGTCCAGGGACTAAAAAGAGGGATATGTATTATGAAGATGGACTAGGATGAGGAAGAGGAACTTGGAGGAGGAAGCGGATCTAAGAGAAGTAAGAGCAAGTGGGTCTAGGATAAGGCACAAGCAGAAAAACGCGGATGAAAGGAAGAAGTACTAGACTGAAGAATAGTAAGAGGGACTAGCATGAGGAAGAAACAAAAGGATAAGGAAGGGGGACTAGGGTGAGGAAGAGGTATGGAATGAGGTCTAGGACAGGGAACAATGAGTTAGAGATTTTAGCATGATAGACCAGGACAAGGAAGAGGGGCGTTGGTGAAGAAGAGTGAACAGGGAGAGTGAGAGGGACAGGGACTGAGAAGAGGAAGAGGGACTAGGGCAAGGTAGCAGGGTTCAAAATTACTGGGAGCCAGGAGCTATTTAGCTCCTCCTTAAAGCCTAGGAGAGCCTGTCTAGATTGAAACCAACAGCGACCAGGAGCTACTTTTGACTCCCCATGAGAAAGGGGCTCTACAGAAAGTGGGAGGGCAGACTAGAATGAGGAAAATGAAGAGGAACTATGATGAGGAAAAGGAAGAGGGACTTGGCCAAGGAATAAAAAGGTGCAAAGGAAAAGGGATGGGGGCAAGGACATGGAAGGGATACTAGAGTGAGGAATAGGGATGATTATGGGGTGAGGATAAGAAATAGTAAAGGGAAGAGAGTAGAATGAGGGAGTAGGGCAAGGAAGAAGGATTAGTATGAGGAAGTGGAACTAAGCTGAGAGCCCAGAATGAGGACGAAGAACAAAGTTGAGGAAGATTAAGAGAGACTAGGATGTTGGACTATGACAAAGAAGAGGGTCTACGAGCAGGAAAAGAGACAAGATGGAGTAAAACCAGGAAGTGAGAATGGGAACAGATTAAAGAACAGGGACTAGGGCAAGCCAGGGGAGAGAGACTATGATAAGACACTAAGACAAGGAAGAGGAACTTGGACACCGAACAGAGATTAGGGAGGAGTGACCAGTGACTAAAAAGTGGTACAGGGAGTGTGAAAAGGGACTAGGGTGGGGAAAAGGAATTAGAGTGAGTGGGGCAAGGGGAGGAAGAGGAACAGGAGATGGGGCTAGGACAATGTGCTAGGATAAGGAAGAAAATGTGGAAAAGGAAAAGGTACTAGGATGAGGGACTAGTATAAGAAGAAGAATAAGGATAAAAAATGGACTATGATGTGATAGAGGGGCTAGGATGGGAATGCGGACAAGCAAGAGGGAGAGGGATGCAGGACTATGATGAGAAAGAGAGATTACGACGAGGGAGTTAGAAAAAGTAGAGGACTGCGCAGGTGTAGAGGCAGGTCCCATGGAACCAAAGATTAATTTGTTATTCTGCACAGAGCCCTGGGCTCTGCAAAGATAGTGTTAACTGTTTGTTTTGAGAGAATGGTGGTTGGCCAGCGGTGTGGCCCTCCAGAGGGATCTTTGAGCAAACAGCTAGTTGCTTTCTTTCTTTCAAAGTGACTGTCAGTCACAGATTCCATCAAACTTCATGGGCTGTTAAACAGCCAATGAAATGTGATATGTGCTTTAGGCAGTGGATGGGGCAGGGGCCTGTGAACGGTGTGTGGATGCATGCAGTGAGCAGCCAGAGCCAGTGTGTGGGGGTCAGCCAATGAAATAGGATGAAAATGAAGGATGGGGAACCAGGATTAGGAAAAGGAAGAGAGATGAGGAAGGGGCCCTAGGTCAAGTAAAAGGGACTCCGACAAGGGACTAGGCCCAAGGACTAGGAACAGGAACTAGGATGAAGAAGGATGACTAACATGAGGAAGACGAACAAGAATAAGGGACAAGGCCCAGAAAGGGGGACTAGGTCAAGGATGAGGAGATAGGACATTCAAGAGGGACTTGGATGCAGAAGTTGGACAAGTATGAGGGGATGCTACAAGGAAGAGAGAAGAGGAAATAGGATGTGAGGACTAAGAGGAACTAGGACTATGAATGAGGGCTAGGAAGAGGGTGTAGGATGAAGAAGAAGATCTAGGAGGAGGAAGAGGAACACATATAAGGGACTAGCACAATGAAGGGGGTCTAGGCAGAGAATGAGAGGTTATTACATTCAGGAAGGATTAAGATGAGGAAGTTTGACAAGTGTGAGGGCATGCGACAAGGAAGAGGCAAGAGCAAGAGCAAGAGGAAATAGGACAGGACGAATAAGAGAAACTAAGACTATTAAGGCGGTGGCCGGAAGATAGTGTAGGATGAGGAACTAGATCTGGGACGAAGAGGAACGTGTAAGGGACCAGTACAAGGAAGGTGGACTAGGAAGATGAGAGATTATGACATTCAAGAGGGTCTAAGATGAGGAAGCTACACATTGTGAGGGACTAGATCAAGAAATAGGTAAGAGGAAGCAGAAATAAGATGAAGAAGATTAAGGGGAACTGGAACATTGAAGGGGGCAAGGAGAAGAGTGTGAGTTGAGCAGGAAGAACTAGGACAAAGAAGAAGGATAAGGATGAGGTCAAGGGACTAGGATGATGAAGATGGACTAGGATGAGGAAATGTGAGGCGATGATGAGAGTCTAGGTCAAGGAAACCACCGCCGAAACGCAAGCAAAGTGAGGGGAGTGTGGGGGTTTACTCTACCTTCCCACACATCCTGATAATTCTTCGGAAATAAGATCCCCCACTGCGTTGGCAAACCTTGGAAAAAGACGATATACCTGAGAAGCAATACCAGGATTCTCCTGTTTGCATTTATCTCTCCAGACTTTTTTTATTGGGAATATTGAGGACTCACTTCCCAATTATAGCAGCACAACACAACGTTGACCGTTTTGATTTGCTCATGAAATTGTGTTTGGACAGGCAGATACACCCCTGTCCCCACTGTTTGCTGCTAACTCTCACTGTACTTTTCCTGTCTATATTTTCAGCCTACCTCACTTTTTTACCTTTCTCCTTTGTGCATCTCTGTTGTTACTTGGACACCACCGCTTTGAATCAAACGTATCTTTTTCTGTGATTAAATAACAGACTAAGTTCAGGTGTGTGCCACACTACACCAAATTGTTTCATGTGATTTGAGGCCTATGTTATTGCTTTTCTTTTTTTGTATTTCTTGTTGATTGTTTCCTCATTTTACATATATTAAAAATATATTTTTTTTAGATACTTGCCTCCTTTTGGTACCTCACATGTTTTGTCAAGAGGGTTAGATTTAAAAGAAAATATCGCAGCATTTATTGCTTCCACATTGGGTTGACCAGGGGAGTCTCAGGAACCAAATGACCCCCATCTCTGTCTAAAAACCCACGACACAGCGACACTCCTTCTTCCTCATGATTTATAGTTCCATATGCCCTGTGTCGCGAGTGTCTCCCCAAGGGCTAGACCAAACTCCTTCCCCCTTACTTCAAGGGGATGTTTATGTCTCTCATTCCCTGTTTTTGACAACTTCTGTTGTTGTTCGGTTTGGGAACTCCACGTTGGGGACCTCACTTGCATTCCAAATTTCTTTCCCCAATCTGGAGATTATCTGTATACCAATACACAACTTTCCATTTGTCTGCCTATTTTAAAACGCGTTTCTACACTCAGAGAATCTTGTCTCTCCACTGCCCTATGCTCCCCAGTACCGGTGCCCCACGACCGACCCTCCTGCACTGCCCCTGAGACAAAGCATGGCAGAAAACGCCACACTCAGCTACTCAGAAGAACAAACCTCTGAGCTCCTTAGAGGCCCTTTCTTTTTTGACTCAATAGATCCGAGCCAACCTAGAGCTCCAGCCAACACCACGGAAGAGCTTCTAAAACTGAAAAAGAATACTTTCAGAACCGAACTACTCGGGCACTTCCCTAGGAAGTACCTAAGATCAAGTATTATCCCGAAGGGCCTAGTTGTGAGAAATGAACCACGTTTATTCCTAGAGGATAAGGAGTATACGACCAACTTTAGCTTTATCGCTACCAAGTGCAGTCGGGACCTCATGGTCCTGACCATAACCACTGCACAACGTATCAGTCACGACTTACAGAAAACTTTAGAAACCGAGGAATCAAGGTTCAAAAGCAATCCCGCCATCACTAACGCCCAGGAATTATTGAATGAACTCAATAAACAGTTTGATGTCTTCAAAACCAATACCATTGCCAGGAAAACTAACAAACTACAAAAAGACATAAAAGAGTTTAATACAGAAGTCGTCTACCCTTACACAACAGCCGACTATATAAACTCACACATACAACAAAGCGGCCCATCCAACACCAGAGGGCGAGGAGGAATAAGGAGAGTGACCTTCTCTGGATCCAGTAGTAGCTCATCAGGTAGTGGATCTAACTATAGTTATCCATCATACACACCCCAGTTTGGTCAACAACAGTTCCCACAACCCCCACAATTTCCTTTTTTAGGAAGAGGAGGTCAAGTAGGATGATGGGGTCCGCCTATGTACCCCACACCTTGGAACATGCCATACCAGGGTCTACGCAGACGTCCCAGACAACGGAGACGCCAACGGTAACCCTGCAGCATGTCACGTTACCTATTTTCAACCTGGCGAAAATTGATTTAACTCCGGGACAAACCTCTGTTCTATCCAAGGGCCTATCCTTCGTGCCTACTGCTAACACTGATTGGTACAAAACAGAAGTAGAAATGAGACGATTTTTTCACATTTTGAGACTTCGTGTTTTCTGCAATGAACACGAAAATACAGAGGAAGACAACGATACCGGTCTCTGTCCACCTTCTACTTTCACGCCCTCTGACGGTCAGACACCACAGGATCTGATTACCTTCGAGAAGTGCGTCTAAGGGATATCAAAAAAATGAGCAAAAGGAATAATCCCACACGCCAGAATCTCACCAAGAAAGAAAGAACAGCTTTAAAACAATTAGCAGAGAACAGTAACATTGTGATCAAACCAGCTGATAAGGTGGGCGGGATTGTGATAATGACCAATGAACAATATTGCCACATGGTCATGGACTTACTTAGGGACCAGACCAGCTTCCGCCTTCTCAAAACACACCCCACCCGAGAAATAAAAACTGAGATTGCAGAAATGGTGACCTTCGCTTCTGATCGTGACTGGATCACACCCAAAGAAGCGTCCTTTCTGACATCTTCCCAGGAGCGCACCCCATGTCTGTACGCCCTACCTAAAATACATAAAGACAGCGGAGCGGAGCGTGAGCAGAGGGTGAGCAGTCGTCCGCAGTCTGCAGTCTTTCCACCCTGTTTTTCTACTGGTGTATAAATCCACCCACACCACCGCGGAGCGGTGAGCAGAGGGTGAGCAGTCGTCCGCAGTCTGCAGTCTTTCCACCCTGTTTTTCTACTGGTGTATAAATCCACCCACACCACTGCGGAGCGATGAGCGGAGCATGAGCAGTCATCCGCAGTCTCCTGCAGGCGCCATGGAGCTCCCCGACACAAGTGAAACCCTTCCTGCACAGTCCGAAACAGATCTCATCTCAGAGGCCTCCTTGCGAGTATTACGGAGTTCCTCAAAAACATCTGACGGTAAGAGCGCCAAACTAACGCCAAGTGCAAAAAAACTAAAGGAGCTCCGACCCCCCTTGAAGGAAACTTCCAACATCTCCTCGTGCACTACGCCCATAGCGCCCACAGCTCCCACAGCAAACATGGCCAGCTCCGTGCCTCTTCCGAGCCGGCCTCCAATCCATACGAACAGAAAGGTTCGAAACCCTGCAGACCTCTCCGGCGCCATGAACCCAGTACCCAGTGCCTCGCCTCATTCATCTAACGACCCCCCAAACCTCACAAATACTTTCGACGTATCTACACACACCTCAGCAAACGAAGTGTTCTACTCTGGGCCGACAAAAACAACATTGACCTGTAACGCGGATGAACCACCAGCCCCCTCCTTTCCCGCGTCCCTTCCCGCGCTAAGGACTCACGGTTCGGTGTCTTCTGTTGCAGTGTTTCATCAAACGGAGGCCCGCCAGATTACTTTCCCCATCGGCCCGGCGGCCAGCTCCAGCCCGATCTGCAACCCATCCCCCGCCTGGCAGGCGCTGCCTCACCGTCTTGTCAACGAGACGAGGGACACCTTGGCTTCGGCTGTCGGAGGACGGCCGGCCCAGGCTCCTGTGCAGCCTGCTAGCGGCGAGGGCTATGGGGATCGCCTCTCCAAGAGCGAGTCGATTTCGGCTAAGGCGGGGCCATCCAACGTGTGTGGCCGCCCTTCGACACAGGCGCTCGCAAAGCTGTACCCGAACATCAGTACGGCGCTGGCTCCAGACGCACAGTCAATCCAAACCACCGCCTCAACTACGCGCTCCGACTCGGAGGGTCCTACGAAGGTCTCTCCAACGGCCGAAACTTGGGCTACGAATCCAATGACAATTGCGGTGGAGGCACAAGTCCATGCCCCTCCCCTAGTGCAAAGAAAAAGCGCCTCTCCCTTGGCCCTTCGGGCCCCCCCACCATCTGACAGGGACTCCATATCCACACAGAACAATGTGGAAACAGTAGATGCAGCGCTCTACGTCACCTGTAAATCCCCTTCTTTGAAATCAGGGGGCATTTCTATCCCTTTCTCCCCGGAAAAGCGGTCAGATCAACCCAGCACCCATTTAGAGATCGACCTTATGCCTGACCCAAAAACCCTTTACCTGAAAAAAGGTTTCAAACAAACCAATAAAAGAAACAAAAAGTTCAAAATAAACACAAACAAAAAAACAAGTAAAGAAATGAAAGCAGGGAAGTCGACTCTACCAGCCCCTCTTTTGTCCAGTGCCCTGAAGGACTTCATAAATAAACAATTTAAAAGAAAACTGGACCAGACGAAAGAACTTTCAGATGCTGAAATTTTGGAGGCCATCCAGGACCTCCAACCCATGAGTAAAGCAAGAAAATTAATGCCGGGGACTCCGATCCATGCCCGGCCCCAATCACCATCTCAAAACCAACCAACGGATCAAAGTGACCCCTTTAGCCCGCCCAGACCCGAACCGGCACCGAATAAGGTTCCGGCAAACCTAAGCAACGAGGTGCCCCGGTGTAAAGAAGTGAACGCAGTTCTTGAACCACACAAAGTGTCCCCCGACCCACAAAGGCAAACGCCAAACTGCTCTAACGAACTGCCCTCGGGCGTCCCCGTGAACAAAGACTCCGAATCAAAGGGAGAGACCGCCGACCCAACGTGCACGAACCCAAGGTGCACCCTCCACACCTCAGCTTTGGAAACCAGCACCATCGATGTAAGCAAGTCTCTATCTCCTAAAGACCCTGGGCCACATGATAATCAAATTTTCTCTACTCCCATACGAGTGCACAAATCGGGAGACAATACTCTGCCGACGTCATGTGCAACTCGGCCTCTGGCTGATCACCCCATCATTTCAGACGAGGTTTCGTCTCAAACAGATGACCGCCTACAACCATCAGACCCATCGCCCCAATTTACCCCACGATCCAGATCGCCGCCAAAAAATAGAAGATTGAGTGAAATCACAATTTCGGAAGCAAAGTCATCGCCCTCGAAAAAACCCGACTTACCAATCATCATGTCCGCAATCATAATAGCTTTAGCCCCATTCGGAAAGCTTTACGAAGCCATCAACGACACACTGAAGGACAGCAATGTACTTACTGTAATGATGCACAGTAAAATGATATTTATTGAAGGTTTCATCACAGCCCTTGAACAACGAAACAGAGAGCAGAGTGCGACGTTGAACTCAAAGTTGAGCAGACTAGTAGAGCTCTCAAACTGTCTTAAAGCAACTGCACCATCAGTACTGGACAAAGAGACCCAAACAGAAACCGTGGCTTATTCCCCTCACCCAGCTTCGATTTTTAAAAGCCAAGCGGAAAAGCACACACAATCAAATCGAGCAGTGGCCAAACATCAGAGATCAGAGGAAAACCAACAAAAGACAATACAGAGCATCAACAGTAAACCACTGCTGAAAATCTCTACGGCAAAAGCAATGACCACCACCGTTGCACAAACAGTGTCGGCTCTTGACCCTCTGATGGCAGTAAGAACAAAACAAAAAGAATCATCAAATCATATACCAACCACATCACAGCAAAAACCGAGCCCAAACAACTCGGTTATCTGCACCTCTTCCTCCCCAAAATCTATCGATGAATTCTTGGCTCAGAGTTCACTGATGAACATAACTCAACATCTGGACCTAATTGAAGGTCCCTCACCGACCTAAGCCACCAGAATCGAAACGACTCCATCCACAACGCCAATCTCAACCGACCACAAACTCATCAAACCCTCTTTGGCTACAACGACCTCGAACCATCAAACAGCATCACCTCTCGAACTAAACCGTACCAACCCGAACCCGAGCACATCGAGACGCGGACTGGAGAACCGTGTCAATTCAACCAGGGAGTCTACTCCTCCGACCCGTTTGTTTAAAATTGAACAAAAATCCTCTAACGACCGATACATGATTTTAAACCGTAACACGGTTCTGAGAACACTCAAAAAGGTGAAAACCCTTCAGAACCTACAATCGGCCGACTTTACTTTGATTGAACCATACCACAGAAAGAATCAAGCGAAGGCATACCTACATATTAAAAAATCTGCATTGGATGAATTACAACATGACATATTTGCTGAACTAGCCCTACTGGGCTTCAACCTTTACGAGATGCCTTCCTCGACCCTCAAAGAATCATCAAAAGACAGCCATAGAGCGTCTCCGAAAAAAAACTACAGATTTAAGTCACGCACTGAAGACCTCTATCGATCAGTGAGAAGGGGCAGAAGTCCAATACCACCATCCGAAAAGCGCTCGACGAACAACAGATCACCAACAGTAGGACACTTTGCAACAACACGCCGAAGATTAACTTCAAGGAGAGCTGAGAGAGTAGAGCACAGTGAAGACCGAAGACAAAAACACAACTCCGAACGGCACCATGGACATTCCGCAACCACACGGCCGAGAAACCAAGTCAGCAAAGAGGGTCCCCCGATCGACAGAATCTCAAGTAAAATCACAAAGCCGACCCCAACCGAGCCCGAAAAGTCAGCCAAGTCAAACAAATGGAATTGGCTCCGCAACGTCCTAACTCCAGGGGTGAAGAGATAGCAACCAGCGGGAATGTTAAGGAGACGTCATTCACACCCAAATCATCCCAGCAACTATCTTCGAGAACAAACATAAACATAGCCTCATGGAACACTAGAGGCCACGTTCACCTTACCAAGTCCGACAGCCAAGACCTGAGTCCCTACGATATTATATGCCTTCAAGAAACGTGGCTATGTGAAAAACCGGCCCTCGACGGCTATTGTATTGAAATATCTCCAGCTTCAAAAGGCCCACTCGGTCGCCCCTCGTCGGGACTACTAATAGCAATCCGCATTGGATCCGGTATAACCATCACAAAAGTCATCGCCCGCTGCTATGAAATTCTGGCTATTCTGACCACATGGAACACCGAAACTTCAACAACTAAACCCATAACCCAGGACTTGGTAGCAATTATTAACGTCTACTGGAACCCCCAAAAGACCTCTACCGCGAACATGTGTGAGAAAGTGTCCAGTATAATTGACGCAATTACTATCAATTATAAATCCTCTAACATTGTGATCTACGGTGACCTTAACGCAAACTGCTTTACAGCCAATGCTCCAGAAAGACAAGATCTTACCAATGGCTCCGCTTTAGATAGGGGTTTCGCATGGAATGCCACCATGAAATCCAGAAATCTCTTCAACTCAGCTACTAAAACAGACTCTGATGCCCTGATACCAACTTGGGAACGTGGCTCGTCATCAGCCACCCTGGACTATATCTTTGTCTCTGATCCTGTGTATTCCAACTTAGTCTCATTCAACGTCATTAAAACAAAGCACAGTGATCACAATCTATTGAACCTGATTTGCAGAAATAAAGAGACCATTTCGCAATTTTACGAAACCCAAATCGAGACAAATTCGCAACGAACCCGTCTCCGATTGATCGCTCCAGACATTCGCAAACTAACAGATCAATTTGTCAGCCTGACCTCAGATCCCGCATTACAAAACGGAGTGGCCAGATCGAGCTATATTCCCCTTCTGATGGCTTTCAAAAAACCCGGGAAGACTCCCAAAATCCGAAGTAAACAACACACCCATAAATATAATCCGACCTTGGTTGCTAAACGGAAACTCCTCAGAAAATTGAAAAGAGTGGCAGTATCATCGAACCTATCAACAGACTGGGAAGCCCTCAAAGTAGAAACGAGAAACTTCAAGCAATGGCTGAGAAACGAAAGAAGCGGGCTATATCAACGGGATGCCGAAGAAATGCTGAAGGCCCTCACAAACAAAAAATCCCGCGACTTCTGGTCGCTCATCAATAAATCCAATAAGTTCTCAAACTCGCACATGATAAACCCGATACCGGAAGAAAAATGGGCCTCCCATTTCAAGAACCTATTTCAACCAGCAGAAGAAAATGACGAAGAAACAAAGCGTACAGAGCTCTCAACCTGGGTGGACCAGACTGACATTAGCGACATCAAGTCAATAATTCTGAAATTGAAGTCATCAAGAGCGCCCGGGCCCGATGGCCTTGCGAACTCTGATTTAAAACAACATCCGGACGAATGGTCAACCCTCATCAGCTCAATATTCAAACTCTGCCAGGATAGAAGAACGATTCCAGACTCATGGGCGGCTGCTGTGGTCGTACCGATCTTTAAGAAAGGAGCAAGAGAGGATCCCTTGAACTATCGGCCAATAGCCCTTCTCGACGTTATCGGGAAGGTGTTCGCCTCACTCCTCCCGCTACATTTCCAGAAATGGACCTCTACCTCCATGTGCTTTGATTTCCTCCAAACAGGATTTCAAAAAAATGCGAGCACGAGCATAAACATAATGTGTTTGAATATACTAAAGGAAAGAGTTTTGTCAGGAGCCCTTCGGATTTTCTTAGCATCCGTCGACCTGTCCCAAGCATTCGACAGAGTGGACAGGTCTAAATTGTGGTCGAAATTGAGGACATGGCATTGCCCCGAAAACATTTTGGAACCAATAATCAGTCTCCACACGAACACCAGCATAAAGGTTCGGCTAAACAATCAAGGTCTCACCTCGAAGTCCATACCAACATCTCGCGGAGTGAAACAAGGCTGCCCCCTGGCCCCCGCACTGTTTATATCCTTCCTCGGCGACTTCAAAGACAGCCAGGAACAGATACAGTCTTTTCCGCCTAAAATAGGCTCTACAAGGGTTCCCAGACTTCTATATGCGGACGACCTGATCTTACTCGACCTAACCCAAGTCGGTCTGCAACGTCAACTAATCTAATCTCTCAACTTACATCATCGAAAACAACCTCGAGATCAACAAATCCAAAACAAAAATAATGATCCTCCAAAAACCAGGGAGCAAAAAGATAGATTGTTTTCGATGGTATATAAGCGAGACAAAAATCGAAGTGGTCGACTCATTCAAATACCTAGGAGTCCAACTCGATACCACAAAGAACGCCCGGAACATGCAAGCCACTCTTTGGGCTAAGGCAAAGAACCTAGCCGCCCAATTAAAAGCTGTTGATCGAAAATATGGCAAATTCTCACTCCAGCCAGCAATCAGTTTCTACAAGGCCAAAGTCATCCCTTCTCTGACGTACGGCATGGACGCCACACCATCAATTCCCTCTCATCTTTGGTCAAGACTCGAAGGTCTAATTTGGAGAGCAGTCCTAGGACTACCCAATTCTACACCGGTAGCGCCGATCAGACGAGAACTTGGCCTCACATCCCTGAAAGCAGTGGTAGACCATAGTACTCTACAGCTTTACAGGAAACTCATCCATCCAGATAGCCTGGAAATCTATCACATGATAGCCGAAGAAACTGGAAAAGGCAATAACCGCTTTATGAACAAGTGGGCCATGGAACAAAAACAAAAACTCCACTTAATTGCCTGTACGGAAGAGGAACTGAAGAACAACCCTACCAGGATCAAAACCAAACTGGATTGTTGGGACTGGATCACTACCATTGATAAAGCGACTTCGAACAAACTTCTAGTCCATTTGCCAACGAATACAAACAAGCTGAAAGAACCAATGGCTTACTGCAAAAGATACCCCAGCAAATCTCTTATGAGAACCTTTTTGAAAGCCCGTTTGAACGTGTTACAGACGCAAGAAATTCTAGCCATTAGAACGAGATCCAAAGAAAAAACCTGCAGACTTTGCCAAAAATCTGAACAGATCGAATCGATTTGGCATCTTTTGATGTGCTGTCCTGCCTTACACCAACCCAGAATCGCCTATTTTAGCTCTCTGACAGCCACCTCCTTCGCAGGTAACGAAGACATTTGGTGGAAGCGCATCATCAATGGCGAAAAGACCCGATGGCACACGGCAGCTGCTAAACTTTTGGAACTTGCAATTGAAAAGACAAAAATTAGCACGACCGTTGATCCCTCATCTACAGAAACTTGAGAATGTGGCTCACACTACTGCCTAACTGTCCGCACTGCAAACGAGATTCGTTTCGTCTGAAACCAGTCCTTGTAAAAATCTGTTTCTTGATTATATATAAGTAATAAAAAAAAAAAAAATAAAAAAAAAATAAAGACATTCAGAACCCACCAGGACGACCCATCGTGTCAGGATGTGGTTCAGTATTGGAACCCATCTGTAGATTTATCGACTACTTTCTAAAACCCATAAGCATTGAAACCAGATCCTATCTACGTGACACAACCCACACCATTCAGATTTTTGAAGGCCTCCCGTTTGACCCAGGATCCCAATATCTAGTCACTCTTGACATTAAATCACTGTACACATCAATACATCAAGGAGCAGCCATTGATTGTGTTTACGAATATCTCATCCACAACAGCACACAGTCTCGAGTTCCGGCTGAATTAATCATTGAACTCCTCACACTAGCTCTAGGCAAAAACATTTTTACCTTTAAAAAACAATTTTTCCTACAGATCAAAGGGACCGCCATAGGAGCAACCGTCGCCCCGAGTTTGGCCATCATGTTCATGGCATCTTTTGAAGACAAATATGTGTACAACCAAACAAACCCATGGCTTGCACACATACAGAACTGGCAGAGGTACATTGACGACATCGTCTTTCTGTGGTCAGGGGACGAATCCTCCCTTGGGAACTTCTTACTCTGGCTTAACTCCTGTGATGGTAATATCCAGTTTACAACGGAGTATGACCGTAAGACCATCCACTTTTTATACCTAGAAATATCCAACATAGAAGACAAACTCTCGTGCAACCTATACAGAAAACCTACAGACTGTAATACTCTGCTACATTTTAAAAGTGACCACCCTCACCATGTTCAACAGAACTTACCATATGGACAGTTCCTGCGAATCAGGAGGAACTGCACATCACTACCAGATTACTATGCGAACTCTGATCTATTGTCGGAGAGACTCCACCAGAGAGGCTACCCGAAAAAACTTGTTTCCACTGCCCAGAAAAGAGCAAGATTCACCAACCGGCATAGCCTTTTGACACCTGAACCACCACACGAGCAGGCGGCCCAAGACAGAATTACATGTGTCAATACACATGGCCCCAACTCATTCCAAATCAAAAAGACAATCCAAAGATATTGGCCTATAGTAAGGCTACAATTACCCGAGGAACCACTCCCCAGATTTGCCTTCAAGAGAGGCAGGAATATCAGAGAACATCTAGTGCACTCTATGCACACACGGGATATCCCCACCACTGGACCCTGGAACCTACGTAAAATTACTGGACATTACCCCTGCGGATCTTGCTCAGTATGCAAATTCACCATGAGAACTAAGTCTTTTCACATAAATGAAAGACTATGGACCCTGAAACACCACACGAACTGCAAAAGCAGCCAGGTGATTTATTGCATTCAGTGCCCATGTGGGCACAGATACGTAGGCCAGACCATGCGCAAGGTGGGAACCCGGATATCTGAACATCGGTCCAGGATCCGTTGTAAACAAATAACATCACCAATGGTAACACACTACCTTGACAACCGACACACACCCGATGACCTCTTATGGTGGGTGTTAGAAAAAGTGGAATCAGGCCCGAATACTCAAACCAGGCTTCTGAGAAGACAGATGGATCCATAGATTGGACACTCTAGAACATGGTCTGAATGAATTACACAACCCCCAGTTCTAGCTACACATGGGACTCCTACGATGTCCCACATACCCCTATGTATATCCACTGGGACGGAGAGTGCAGGTTTGAGCAACCCTGACTCCGGGCTTGATACACTCCACCTCCCCCCTGGCATGACCCTTTTGGATCAGAGCCACGTGCTCTGCCCACTAAGGCAGGCACGCACTCGGTGTTGGCTTGCCACTCTACACCGTTTCCCAACACCATTTTGGGAGGAAGGAACAGGCCCACGTGAGAGTTAGTTCCGCGACCTCATATGTTTCATCCATAGAGACACCCTGCGGGTCCCAGGATCTGTGTCTCTATGGATGAGACATATGAGGTCAGGGTCCAGGCACACTGCCCACACTTACCGCAGCAGAGGCACTGGGCACACTCTCACCCCCCACCTGCATTCCGCACTATGAGTCACTCCCTCGGTACTCCCTCAGCAGCTAGAGGCCACACCCCATAGCTGCGCAGACACACACCAGGGGTTTCCTGGCAACCAAGCCACGCTCTCCGGCAGCATGACAAGGCACTGCGAGCGTTCAACTCGCCAGATTCCGCTGATGCCACGGGTGTGGCGCCAACAGCCAATTGATGACTGACACGTTTTCCACTCCCGCCCACCACTGTGCTCATAGTCTCAAGCCGGCGGCTTCCTCCACAGACAGCCTCTGACCGGCACGGCACAGAGGAAGCGACTTACTCTGCCTTAGGCAACCAGACGGGGACAATTCAGGTGAGCTTTTTCTCTCTCAGCATTTCGGGTTCTCAGTGACCACACCCGGTCCCCTTTGTTTCTAAATTCTGCTTTCCTTTACGGACCCTCCCAACCTCCAGGTCCATTCCCTGTGACAGCCTTGAGCTGCAGCTGATAAAAGGAACAGCGCTACAAAGTCGTGCATGGTAGCAACCCCATCGCTGGGGGTTTTCTTTGGATGCACAGCATCTATTCGCCTCTGAACGCCATCCGGACTCCAGCAACCCATTCCACTCCACAGAGCTGGGGCCCCGTTGGAATCCTTCCATGTAGAGAGGCTTTTCCAACCTTCATGTCCATGGATCTGCTTCCCATGGACACCCAGGTACTAAATTAAGATCGATTTGTCTTGGCAGGGTGCGGGTAGCACACGGGTTGTCGGGCACCGGTTACTGGGAGCATGCTGGATTAGAACAAGTCTACCCCTTCTCCACCCACTTCACTGTCATACAGGCAGACACAGTAGGAAGTGGTGCATGATTAACCCATTTATAATTTTTACTATAGTGGAGAGCTCCTTTCTTCTCTCTGCCCTGAGCATATCCCCTCTCTACTAAATTCTACACTAACTCTGACGCATCTAGTAGGATACTAATCACAGGGGCTGTACACCCCATTTTTACACAGTCTCTTTTCTCACTCCAACTCCTTCTTTCTTCATTTCCTTGCAGAACAAACCAGCCCTGATGAAGGCGGAATATTAAACTGGTCCCTAACGCACAAGGGACCAGCCACCGTCGAAACGCAAGCAAAGTGAGGGGAGTTTGGGGTTTTACTGTACCTTCCCACACATCCTGATAATTCTTTAGAAATAAGATCCCCCAATGCGTTGGCAAACCTTGGAAAAAGATGATATACCTGAGAAGCAATACCAGGATTCCTTCTGTTTGCATTTATCTCTCCAGACTTTTTTATTGGGAATATTGAGGACTCACTTCCCAATTATAGCAGCACAACACAACGTTGACCGTTTTGATTTGCTCATGAAATTGTGTTTGGACAGGCAGATACACCCCTGTCCCCACTGTTTACTGCTAACTCTCACTGTACTTTTCCTGTCTACCTCACTTTTTTACCTTTCTCCTTTCTGCATCTCTGTTGTTACTTGGACACCACCGCTTTGAATCAAACGTATCTTTTTCTGTGATTAAATAACAGACTAAGTTCAGGTGTGTGCCACACTACACCAAATTGTTTCATGTGATTTGAGGCCTATGTTATTGCTTTTCTTTTTTTGTATTTCTTGTTGATTGTTTCCTCATTTTACATATATTAAAAATATATTTTTTTTAGATACTTGCCTCCTTTTGGTACCTCACATGTTTTGTCAAGAGGATTAGATTTAAAACAAATATCGCAGCATTTATTGCTTCCACATTGGGTTGACCAGGGGAGTCTCAGGAACCAAATGACCCCCATCTCTGTCTAAAAACCCACGACACAGCGACACTCCTTTTTCCTCATGATTTATAGGTCAAGGAAGGGAGCAGAGAAAAAGACAGTAGAATAAGGAAGGTGAAATAAGAGTAAGCAAAAGAAGAATACAAAGGATGAGCGAATTGTGATGGGAGACATAGATGAGGCCCAGAGTTCCAGAAGGGATACAAGGATTAGGAATAGGGAATGTGACGAGGAAGAGGGAACGTGGAATTGGGACAAGGGTGAGGAATAGGGAAAAGGATTAAATAATATAAGAAGGGCTAGGAAAAGGGACTAGAGCAAAGGATAAGCAAGAGGACTAGGTTGAGTATGAAAAGTACTAGGAAAGGGAAGTGGCACTTGGATGAGGAAGAGAGCCTAGGTTCAATAAAAGGGATTGAGGTAAGAGACTATGATGAGGAAAAAGAAGAACTCGAACAAGGAGGAGGGACTAGGAGAAGGAACTAGGACAAGAAAGTGACTAGGATAAATAAGTAGGATAAGGAAAAGGTTGTTGATTGAGGAAAAAAAGACTAATTTGAGGGACTAGGAGGAGGAAGAGGGACTGATATGAAGGACTTGGATGAAGCAGATTGACAAGGATTTGGGACTAGGAAAAGGACCCAATTACAAGAATGGGAGGAAGGAAGATGGACAAGGAAGAGGGGGGGGATAGAATGAAGACAAGGGAAAAGACCCTGGGAAGGAGAGTAGGGACCTAGGATGAAGGATCATAGTCTTGGAAGGGGGAAAGGGATTAGGAATAGGGGCATGTTCTAAAAAGAGAGAATAGGATAGGTTGACAAACTGAAAATAGAGAGGAACTAGAACAAGGATAGGAAAAAGGAGGAGCATGGATTACGAAAATGAAAAGTGACTCAGACGTAGGAGGGGGACAAGCATGAGAAATGAGAACAAGGGGCATGGTTGAAGTGCAAACAATACAAAGCAGGACTATAACAAAGAAGAGGGACGAGGAAGAGACCCTGGAAATTGTATGAGGGACCAGGTCGAAGAACTAACATGAAGAAGTACGATGAGGTAGAGGAACTGTGGCTAAGAAAAGGAAAAGCAACTAGGACAAAGAAAGGGGACTGGAAAGGGACTATGAAGAGAAACAGTGGCTACACAAAATGTCTTGGACATCAAAAACTGCCTAGGGGTGACAAGAAAGAAGAACTAGGAAGATGGATTTGAACGAGGGACTAGGAAATGGAATAGGGAGTAGGAAGAGCAAATATAACAAGGAAGGGGATGAGGAAGAGAGGAACAAATTACTTACCCCTGGTAACGTTCCTCCCACATATTCCTCATCATATATCTCCTTCCAGCATCAGCTGCTTTGGAATTGATTTTAGGTAGACAGAGCTATGCATCATCGACCCCATGTCCCTCGATGTCCTTTGTCACCTCTCGAGGCTGACGTCACGCACAGTATATATAGCACACACCGCACCTGTTACTTCAGTTCCTAGTTTTTCCCCCCTCTGGTATCAGAACAATGGACTTCATGAGGTCAAAAGACCAGGCACTTAAGAAAGAAAGGTGTAAAACCACAGACATTCGACTGAGGGGTAGTATGGGAGGGGTGATGAGGACTACGTGGGAGGAACATCCAGTCGAAAGAACATTACCAGGCGTAAGTAATTTGTTCTAAGAATGGATTGTGTCCTCCCACGTATTCCCCATCTTATGATACACTAACAAAGC